>NC_137166.1:21671441-22871441 GCF_951394435.1 Stenella coeruleoalba
GAAGACCTCCAATATCTTTATCAATCAATCTATCTATGCTATAGTTCCCCTAAAACTCTACTTTATATCTGGTTATTAGTGTCCTAAACACAAGCTACTACATTTTTATTATTTCCCCTGGGTACATGGTTTTATTTCACCAAACTTTTGAGCTCTCTGGCGAAATGCAAGAGTTATTTCTTCAACTGGAAGTAAATTTTAATTGACTTATTTAAAATACAAATAGAGGGCATTTTAGTAGGAATGGATTATAGTATTATAAAATTATGGTTTCAAATACAGCTGGTTCTCAGAATTATCCATGGAGCTTAATAAAAACAAACAAAACAAAACAAAAACAGATTTCTTGTCTTTACCATAGACGCACTGGGAATCTCTATGAAATATCTGCCCCACTGATCCTGATGATGGTGCTTGTGTTCCTCAGCAAACCTTGTGTCCCATAAACTGTGTTTTGCACCAGAGAGTTCTCCAACCTTGTCTAGAGCTGACTAGACCAGGAAAGTTCATTCACTGGAGCCAAGTTATAGGCCTCTCAGTGATTTATCTCCTGAATACATGGGGTAGTCTTATTTGCTAGAGGCAGAGATCTGGTCATAAATATCCTAATTCTACCACTTATTAGGTGTATAAACTTAGTCAAGTCACATAACCACTTTGAGCCTTAAATTGGGAGTGGGGAGAAGTCAGAATGTGCTAAGTTTGTTCCTTTGCAAAATAAAGAAAACAACAGAACTTAACTCACAGGCTTCTAAAATTAATGACACATAGAAAGTACTAGATTATGCGTAGTTTTCATCCTATCTTTTATGGGGTTGTTGAAAGGAATTATTTAGTTGATGTATATAAAGTGCTTAGAATAGTTCCTGGCATCTATAACTGCTCGATAGGAGTTAATTATATGTTGCTATTGTTATTTTACCTAACTCTTGGTTGTGTGCTTTCTTTCACTTGCTGTAACATGCATTTATAATTCACTGGACTCCTGCATCCTCACACACTCATTCAGCAACAGTCCCCTGTGTGTGAGTACCTGTTGAGCCTCTGTGTCTGGAATGCCCTGCCTGGTGTCCTGGGACTGCTTAGTCTCTCCCAATCCTCTACAACTAGTTTCAGATGTCAGCTCTGCCTCTGCAGCTTCACTGACAACTTGGTCTCCATAGAGAGACCCTCATCTAAGCTCTAATTGTCCTCTGAGCCACACTTAATTTCTTGTGCTCATCACAGAATATTAGCATCAGTTGTTTTTTATGAACACATAGGGCTACTACATACAGCAATAGAGGTTGTGCCCTAAGACAACCTAAGACTTGTAGCTGGATCCTAAGACAAGTGAGTGGACGTTCAAATGCAGTCCTGGTTATTAGTCAATGCTGCTTGTCATGGGACTGGATCTAATTAGTTCAATAAGAAGCATGTTTTACAATTTATCTGCCTGAAGAGGTTGCATTATATGATTTATCTGCACCAAAGGACGGCACCTTTTCATAGTTGGCACAATTGGAGATGGTAACCCTAATCATGTCCTCACTAGTGCATAAGTTCCCTGAAGTCTGGAATCACAATCATCTTCAAATTCATTCATTTATGTATCCACTCATTCAATCATTCAACAAATATTTTTTGAGAAACTGATTTGTGCCACTCATTCTCCTAGATCCTGCATCTCTGTTCTTTGTCCCTCACATGGTGGATAATATAAATACACTACAGTTTCTTCATATAGCCGGTTGCAATTTTGTTTCCATGAGTAAGTGTCTGGATGAGGTGAATAACTAGCAAACTAGACAAAGTTACTTTCTTACCTTAATTTCTGTTTTCTCACCACGGATTAAAACTTATTTCTACAACTCTTAAAGACCATATTAAATATAATAATAAAGAAGGTAGCTCATAGAAACTACAGCTACCAGCAAGCATGTTTATATTGTTGACATCCATCCATCTATAGTCAACATTTATGTGTTAACTACCATGCTCCTGGCTTAGGTTAGGTATGAGAGATACAACTAAATTAGGTCCTCACTCTGTAAAGTTCATAGTTTAGCATTTTAAAGTAAGCAAATGTACTTAAAGAATGGACTTAAATACTAGTAAGAGATGGTAATAGGAAGTTAACGAGGAAACAATGCACACTACTCTAAATTGTATCATCTCTGGTTTGAATTTTAAGGGAAAAGTAAGTTTACCCTGGATACGATCATGGAGGCTGGGTGTTCAATGCAAAACCTATTCAAAAGCACAGAGTCAAAAACTGAACAACAGCAAAACATGTTTGAGAAAAAAATACAACATGTTTTGGCTAGAGGCCAAATTTCTGTGCCAGCATTCAAGGAGGTGTTTTACGGGAGGAGGGAAAGGATTTTGTAGGTGGCAGTGGGGGGGTGTTTCCAAAATTTCAAATATCTTAGGTGTCCCATCAAGGTCATAGCTAGCAAGACAGATTGCTATCATTGAGAAGAAGTGATTGGGACTAATGGATAAGGTGGGTTCCACTTGAAGAGAACTGTCCTTAACCTGGGCAAGCCATGTTGCAATAATTTAGAGAACAGCTTTCAATCTGTTGCTTTCTGTGAAATCTCTAATTTTAAAATATTGACAACATATTAAAATTTTTATTTAATGTGTAGAACAAACCAACTGTATCTTGACCTGCCCACCTCCAATTTATAACCTCTGATATTAGGATTTGTTTGTCAATTTTTATCCTGAAGAATTGTGGGTGGTGAAGAGTTGGGGGTGGATAGGGTGGAGGGAGAGATGTAGATCAAGTTTGCATTTTAAAGATAAAATTCTGGCACGACTGGAAGTATTGTTTATAACCTGGAGGCTTGGAAACTTGCATTCAATCCCTCTGAAGTGCTTGTTAAAATGCTTCTTCCTGGCACCACCTTAGATGTTTGGAATCAAAGTAGATGGAGAGTGTACTGGACACCATGGTGGGAGGGGAAGGCCAAAATGAAAAAGACCAAAGAGTATGCTATCTTCTCATTAGGGGAAAGGATATTTTTATGCTGTTACTCAAATTACGAAATAATTCTTCCTTTCTATTGCTATACAAAATGAGGTATGCCTCTCCTTATGGGAATAATGGCAGGCTTTGAAATACTGGAGACTATGAGAGTTGACCTGTTGTTTAGTGTCAATGTTACTCATTTATAAATTAGGGGTTTGCTTATTGACTTAATAACTCCTTGGTAATCACTGTTTATAGCATGCTTGTATACAGAGTCCTCCTGATTAGTGCACTGTTGACCTGGAAGATGATGCTTTTATCACTCAGTTCAGTCCAGTGCAAGTTTTCAGCATACTCATTCCAACCAATGCCCACATTTAAAAAAAACAAACAAACAAATGTTACTCTCATTAAAATTAATGGCTGTTATGCTTACCCACAAAAAGGAGACTCCATCACTAATTGCAGCAGCAAAGGATAGCATTAGATAATTTTGATTGAATGTATTAAGACATAGGCACTTACTTTTCCATTTACAAAATTAATAAAATTATCAAATTCTAATTTAAAATCCTTTTACCGTCCCTCACAGAGCTTTGCTTTTTTTGACCTATTTTATCCTTTCACTCTATCTACCTACTTATAAAAATTTCACCACATAGAACATAATGATAAACACCAAGACATGTGAAATATTTTCACAATACTCTAGAGCCCCAGAATCTTGATTCTGGGCACCCAGGGGCTGAAGATTCCATTTTCATCAGGTGAAATATTGGGAAGTTCATCCTTATTATTGAATCAAAACTGGCCTCAGTTAATGGTGGGGCTGAAAGAGATTAGTGTCTCACTTAAGAACATGCCAACTGGGTGGCTGTACACTGGGAAAATGATGCAATACCCTGGTACATGCTTGTCCAAATCTTTTATAATTTTCTTATCAACTGAATTAAAAGCAGACCGAAGTCTTACAAAAATTATCACACATCACAACAGGCCCTTGCAAAATCAAAAGCATTATAACATGCATGCAAAATGAGTTTTCTACTGTCAAAGGAACATCTTGACTCCAATGGTATCAACTTATGGTTGAAAAAATGTTGAGAAAAATTCCCAAATTTCCCTTAAAATGAGAGACCATTATTGTTTAATTTAAGGATGGTGTCAGTTTACAGGCCATCTCTTATTGACAAAGATCATATGAAATGATCCTCAAGTCTGAAAATATGAGGGAAGCATAGAGTAGAAAGAGAACATAGTTAGGAGAGAGCCTGAGGCTCTAGATATGTTTTGATCTTGATAGGCATGTATTTCCTTTCAATGGTGAGCCCGTTTTAAGGCCAATAACATGTCACGAATGCCATGGGTTCTATGTCAGGAATGGTAAGATAAGGGCAATACTGAAGAAAGCAGAGCCAACCACATTTATTCATTCAATAAAGAATGATTCTGCAACTGTTTCTTAGTGCTCTTAGAGAAAAAAATATGCAGAAAACATTAGGAATATTTCATCCTGCCATGGGGTTTAACTGTAAACCAGTGATTTAAATAAAACTGTAGACAGAAGGCTTTTTATGCAGGAATCTTTGAAGCTGCATTAAAGAATTAAAAGTGTGCATAATGAACAAAGAATTTTAATATATGTGATCTCTTTACATATCATAAGTTTTATCATTGTCTTAGATATGTGCTTCAGGCGGATTGCATTTTTGACTATGTGAGCCATAAAAATTTAAAGAACAAACAAAAAACCCCCAAACCTTGAATTGCTCATTCATTCAGTACTCATGAATGAGTAATGTGCTACCTTCTGTGTCTGAGGTTTGTGTTAAGAACTAGGATTACAGAGTGAGTAAATGTGACTCAGGTCTTTAAGAAGACTATGGCCTATTGAAAATGGCTGCCCAAGCCGTCTACATTTCCTGGGCCTCAGGTTACTCCTATTTACATTGAAAGGGCTGGATGAAATTTTCTTCTGTTCTCTTTTCAGACCAAAATTTCAACAAATATTCAGAGGACTGTATAGAACCATTAGTTTGCAAATAAAATGTATAGATATTCTAGGAGTACAATGAGGAAGGCTGCTGTGAAAATTCATTTTCTAGTCCTGATAGCACATCTCACCTTTCAAGTTCTTCCCATCAGTGTAGGGTTATAACTTGCTGTGTTTAATTCATTTGATATTCATTAACATTTCCACTCCTATTTAGAGAGTACTGTCTATGTACAGGTTAGTCGGTATACTAGGGACTTTAAATGCCTTATCTTGAATTTTATCCTCAACACAATCCAAACATTATTATTATCCACATATTACAAATTAAAAAAATGGGACTCAGGGAAATTGAGTGACTCACTAAAGTCACGCAGGTATCAAGTGACCAAGTCAAGATTCGAACTCAGAAGGCCGATCCCTAAGGCAGGTGCTCTTAACCTCTTCATTAGCACCACAGCAGGGCCCTTGTTAAAAAACAACAAAAAAAACAAAACTCCTTCATCTCTAGCATTATCATCCTTCTGGGTACCAAGCACTGTATCCATCAGATTCACAGGCTTCCATCCCCTCCAAGACAGCACAGATATCAGCTACTCTTGAAGTATTTCCTGATCGTCTTTCCAGCCTGGTTGGAAGTAGAGCTCCTTTGTACTTGCTGCCATCATTGTGCAATCATAGCTGATAGTTTCATATTTGCTTGATTTCCCCTCTCGATTTTGATCCCCTAACAGCACTGTTTATGCCTTTCTCATCTTTGTCTACCCAGTCCCTAGCACAGGATCTGACTATGATAAATATAAGACTATGTATTGAATAAACAACTAAATGGTCATGTGAGCAAACAAATGTAACAATGCTCAGTCTACCTTGCTAACTATAATTAAACCATATAATTTTTTACTGAGTCCTGAGAAGTTATGTCTAGGAATGGGTGAGCTAACTAGGCAAATATTATACTTAAGTTTTATTTCCCTGCATGATGTTCCAATTACTGAAGAAAAAAAATGATGGAAAGGGAAGTCTATGAGCAAGGTAACATTTGCTGTCACTGTTCACATGTTGTAGAAATGTTTTATGGGAAATGATATAGAGCAGTGTTTCTCAAGATGGGGTCCTGAACCAGCAACATCTGCATCATTGGAAAAGTATTAGATTCAGAAATAAGGGGTATGGGTTTGGCAATCCAAAATTTGAAAAACACTAGTATATCATTCCTAGCTCCTAGGTACTAGTTAGAGAAACTAACCATGGCGATTTTGAATTGCCATTTTTGTCACTCATTTTCTTTTATGTTGCATGTCAGGGGTAGGAGGGGAATATTGCTGGTTTTAGCCAGATCCCTTTGAAGCACAATCTGAAAGAACTCTCTTGGACCCATAGTTGGAAACAACTACAGTAGCACTAAGTGACCGTATTAATGGAATGCTCCTGGGCATTCCCACCTGTGTTTACAGCAGACAATAAACATCATTGACAGAGTTAACAGATGACCTGAATTGACACTACAGATCATTCCAAGGAGTTTACTTCTGCTAGTGGGTTAAAATGATACCCTGTCAGAATAGGAAATGCAGCATTGAGCCCTCAGGTTCTAATAATGGGCTCTGTCAGTGTGTGCCTTCTCTCTCCTCCCACAACTGTATAATCTCTCTCCAGTTGCTTTCAGGGAAATTCATTTACAATTATATATTGGTTATCACTGGGTGAGCAAAACCCATGTACCTCTTGTTCTTCTTTATTGCAGTGTCATTTTCTAAATGAACAAACAAGAAAACAACCCAAAAGCACAGAAGGCAGCATCTGGACGATGTTCTTTGTCGATGGATCGTGTTGGTCTCGTGTTTGCAGCAAGCTCTATTGTGCATTGCTGGAATGACTTTGGGGAGCACATGCTCTTTATCTACACAAGTGAGTGCTTTTATTTCCCTGTCTTCCTCAAGGAGAAGATGATGCAATCACAGTTCAGCAATGAGAAGTCAGGAGGAGGGGGAGGAGGAGGGAGAGAGGAACAATTTAAACAAAATTTCTGTCAGACAAGAGCTCTCTTCTCCTTTGCCCCTTTGTCAGTCTTAAGCAGACTAGCACGCCTGGCCAGTGATGCAACCCACTCTGCATGGCCTCTATGTTATGAAATGAGTTGGTGCCTGGAAGAGCTGCCACTGAAATGAAGCCAATTTTCAGGGAATTTTCAGCTGCCGCTCACAGTTGATAGAAGTATTAACTCATTGGTGTTAAGACATTCTGGTGATGGGTAACACTCAATTTCATTTTGAAGCATCAATATTGCAAATACCCACTCCAGATGTAAAACTGGTTCATGTGTGTTTAATTTATTTGAAAGACACTGCAGACTATTGATTTTTTTTCTCCTTCCAGAAAATGAAAGCAGCATACCAGTGTGTCCTTGGGCAATTGATGTAACTTACATATGCCTCTCTTTGCTCATCTGTATCAGATACAGGACTAAAAGCTCATGGCATGGTTCATTCAGTTTGTAATCACATTCTGATTGTATAACGTATGTCAAATTACAAGTGAAGAATGAGGGTGGGAAGGGCCAAGAAGGAACAGAGTGGGAGAAGAGGCAAAGGTGAGGTGCTGTGTTGAATGGGGAAAACATCCAACGAGCACATACTTAAAAGGTCTAAATGTTACAAGAGATACATGTGCCAGGTAGTGGACCAGCACAGGGAAGTAATAAATAACTCAACTTGAGGGTCTCAGAGAAAGAGTCACAAAGGGAATAGAAATCGAGTTATTGACTGAGAGAGCCCAGAGGAATGTGCTGCAAGCGGAGGAAGAGTGGGTGCATTATACAGGAGGACTAGCGTTTTCAAAAGGATGGAAGCAGAAGAAGGTTGAGGTTGGACCCTGTACTGCATAAGGGAGAGTGATGGAAAACAAGCCTGGGAAATGTACAGTACATAACTGCAATCTTTTTTTCTTTTCTAATGCAAACAGAATGGTTAGAAAGAAATGCACCAAAATGATAACAGTGATTATCTCTGCACAGTAAGAGTATAAGCTGATTTTACCTTATACTTTGTATGATTATGTATTTTCCAAATTTTTTGTAGTGAGTATGTATTGTTTTATAATATAGAATAAAATGTTATACATATATATATATATATCATCAGTCACACAGGGTCATGGTGCAGATTAAATGTGACTATGGATTCATTAACCTAACTAACATTTGCATGCCTACTATGGGCAATACACTCTGGTAATTTTAAAGCCTAAGGAGAAAAAAGATACAGTGCCTGTTCTCTTGAAGCTCACTGCTTCTGAAAGGGTGACAGAAACACAATCAGTCTAATGAGGGAAGTCAGGTCACATGGAAGCACCAAAGAGTGTCTTGAAATTTAGAACAGAGTTTACCAGGACAGTTTACTAGAGGAGAGGATACTAACATTGGCTGGCCTTTGAAGGACTGGCAAGAAAGGGCAGTCTGGAAGGAGAAGGCAGCACAGGCAGAGACAGGACCATGGAAAGCCATGTGGGAAATCACAAGTAATTCTGTACAGTAACATAGCATGGGAAGAGTGAGCAGCCTCCACTGGAGAGAATCAGATGAAATCTTTAGGGTCCAGCTCAAGGAATTAAGCTTTTGAAGTCATTTAAAGTTAAAATAATTGGAGATGTATTTTTTTGAAAGAGCTGGGAGGAAGGGGTTAGTTTACCATGGAATGAGGTTCTAGACAACTCACGACATTCTTAAGTGGATGGAGGGCAGATTATTTCATAAACGCTGAAAGCCAGAGGATGTAGGGACATGAGCACACAGGAGACGTCAAAGGGGAGATGAGGCTGAACCGGGAACTGGAGGGGTTTTCACTTATGTAAAAAGTAAAAAGTAAAAACTAGTGCTTAATGGTCATCTGCTACTTTTCAATCTGTCCCGAAATGCTTCCATTTTGAAATTTCCTTTATATCACCCTTTGTGGTTCTGGTGAGCTAATCAGCCACGTGACTCAAAGTGACCAATGTAGAGGCTTTACCAAGACTGGCCAAAATGATTCACTGGGGGGTGGTCCCACAATATAACTAGGGACACAGCAAACCCGTTATAGGATAGTTTAGAATGCTAGGCAAGATAAGCTTAGCTGGAAGGATGCAGTAAGCAGGGAGTTAATGGAAACATCATTGAGCTCCATGGGAAACCTTTCTTGAGGAAGACAGCAGAAAGGAAAGCGAAACCGGGTAGGGGTAAAAAGTGAGAGAGAGGGAAAGAAGGAGAAGAAAAAAAGTTGATAAAAGGGGAGGAGAACAAATGGGAGAAAGAGGAGGAAGATACAAGGACAATGAGATCTGACACCACAGTTTGATCAACTGGAACTAGCTGTCACTGACACCAGCACCACTTATTGGACTGTTTCATTGAAAAAGCCAATATATTCCATTTTTTTCCTTTAGTTTGCATATGGTACTCACAAGTTGGGAATATATGGAATTTCACATGAAGGATAAAGTTAGAGAGGGGCAAGAGGAGAGCTGGAAGAGCACCCTAAGAAAGGAGACAAATATAAATTACTCAGTGTCCAGTGGATGAAATGAGGGAGATGGGAATACAATCAAAGAAGTGGAGTCAGGTTATGTGGGAGCACAGAAGAGGGTCACTTCAGAATGGAGTTCCCTGGGACAGCTTTCCAGAGGAGAGGATACCTAACCCAGACCTTTGAGGACAGGTGAAAAATTGCAGTCCAGGAAAAGGCTCATTAGATTTCTATTGGGAGAGCACCTCCTTGGCTCTGTGGTTATCCTTTTAGCAGCCTCTATTCTTCTATAAGCTTTCCCTGACATATCTAGAGAACACTGTCTTTATTTTAGTGCTATAGAATGTCATTAACTTTTTATCTAAATTTATTCTGATTTCAAGCACTTTGAGAAAGCAGCACAAAACATAGGGACTTAATGGCCTAGAGCTGAAACCATTTAATCTTTGTATTATATATTGCTACATAGCAAACTTAGAGGTTTAAGATAAATATCGCACATGCATTCCATCACTGTTTCTGTGAATAAAGAATCAGGGCATGGCTTACCTGGATCTTCTGCTCCAGGATGTCTCACCAAACTCCAATCAAGGTGACAGTCAGGCTTGAGGTATCATTTGAAAGCTCAGCTGAGGAAGAATCTGCTTCCAAGTGATTGTTGGCAGGATTCAGTCCTCTGTGGGCTGTTGGACCAAGGGCCTCAGTTCCTTCTTGGCTGTCAGCTGAACGCCACTCTCAGTTCTTTGCAATATAGGGAAGTTGACAGCATGGCAGCTTGCTCCATCAACAGCCATTAAAGGAGAGCACCTATAGGGAGAGTATGATAGAAAGATAAAAGGTATAATTTTTTTTTAATGTAACAAGGGCATCTTACATTTTTATTTTATTTTATTTTATTTTTTATTTTTGGGCAAACCTTGCAGCACGTGGGATCTTAGTTCCTTGACCAGGGATTGAACCCCGTGCCGTTGCAGTGGATGTGGAGTCCTAACCACTGGAGCACCAGGGAAGTCCCAAAAGGTATAATCCTATATAATGTAATCATAGAAGTGATATCACATCAACTGTGCCATATTCTATTGGTTAGAAGCAAGTCAGAATTCTCACCCACACTCAAGGAGAGGGCATAATATCAGGATACAGGGAGTGTTGGCAGCCAACTTAGGGTGTGTCCCCCACAATCCTCTCAGTCAGTAAGGATAAGATCCCTTCTGCCTCTTCAAGAACACCTGAATTTGTAAAGTGTAGCAGAATAAATATTTCAAAAACTAAAAATAAAATAGAGGTAAAATTTCTAAATTTTTGCTTAACCATCCTTTTAATTTATATATATTTCATATAATATCATGGAATATTATGCTTGAAGAGTGGAAAGAAGAGAGGAATTTGTATTTGAGTAGCTGCAGTGTGTCAGATATCTAGCTCTTCCCATTTGACTCACTAATTTTCTATGAGGTTGGTCATATTATGCCACGTTATTCAGGATTATAGAAGTCTTATATCTAGAGAAGGATTACTCCTAACTAGTACAGTCTGAGCGGGGCTCTTGAGTAAGTTTAATACATGTATTAATTCCAGTTATGCAATTTGTAAAACCTCTCTACATCTCAGAAATTAAATTATAAAATGGGACAATATTAGAGTATTTTTATGAGGACAAACTGAGACAAAGATAAAGATAATGCACTTGGCATAGGGTTTGGCACCTAGTAAATGGTCAATAAAATCAGTTTTCATTATTGTTAACCCAAAGCCATGTGGTAACGAGGGGGAAATTCAGACGTTGAAGCCAACTCTGTCTGACTGTGCTTTTTCTATTACATGCATCCCTAATAAATCTTGAGGTGGTTTAATATGTCTTTATTTAGAAGTGAAGAAAGGGGGGAAGCAAAGAATTAAAGTGACACACTGAGCTAGGGCTGAACTCCATTTACCTGAATCTAGGACAGTACCTATTCTCAAGGGTACTCACTGGAAGGCAGTTAGGAACACTCATTAGGAGGGGCATTTAAGACAAGATCTCTGGACCTTACCCCTAGTGTTTCTGATTCAATAGGTTTGGGATGGGGTCTAGAATTTGCATTTCTAACAATTTCTCACGTGATGTTAATGTTGCTGGCTCAGGGGCCACACTGTGAGATCCTCTGATCTAGGCCATTCAAGCTATAGTATTAATGATCCGCCTGTTGAACAAATGTGAAATGAATGCCATTCTATGTGTCTTACTAAAATTTTAAGCAGATGCGGCTTATGGTTGAACTGCATACAACTGTTTCATATTTACGGTCTTATGTAGAGCTATTTTTGTTCATGAGTGAATGTTCCAAGCTGGAATGTATGATTACTTTACTATACTGCCAACTGGTAGATCTTGCTCTTGTTTAAAGGTGTGCAAACTCAATGAACTCTTATTAGAGATGTGCTGCCCTATTTCTCTATTTCCCCTAAACAAGCAAGCGGCCAATAAAAATCATGCGAGTAAAAGCTACCTATGGTCAATCTTAACTTGCTTATATAGAGGAGTTCAATACAAATTGGTTCTAATTTGCAGAAAAATTAATTTCTTAGATCTCTCTGGAAAGCAAGCCAGATGTACTTTATTATGTTTGGCCTTTACTCAACACGCTGCTGAGAGAATTCCAAGTTTTTCCTGACACCCAGACAGTTCTCTGTGATATGCTAACACATCATATACAAGAAAAACACATATACATTGAATATCTAAATACCTCATTTTTCACTAGCACATGTTTATTTTCCTTACAATATAACCAACCACTGTCTGGCAGTGGTTTCCAAAGGATCTGATCCCATGAAAGAGGAAATTTCTACCTAACATTAAAAAAATAAAGCCATTTAAAACACATCATTCTTAGTCTACACAGAAGGTGGACTTTTTTCATTTTATGTTTTTATGTTTTTGTAAAAATAAATCTAGAAGTCATATATCCTGATAATCAATTATAATGCCAGAAGTTCCTTCCAAAGGAAATTGTTTCTGGAGTTTTGAGCATTGTAAAACATCCCTTTCCAAGCATTAATTTCCTATACTCTTAGAGGCAACAAACATAAAGGTTGCCACCAAGCACTGATATATAAATAGAGGGCAAGGATTTATACCATTCTATTTTTACTGAATAAATACATAGTGTTATTTCTGTCAGAGAACAAAAGAAAACGAGAAAGAGATTTTTTTTAAGATTATTTATATTTACCATTGTAGATCCAGGTCTTAGGAAAAGCTGGAAAATAGTGGAAGACTGAAAAATATTTGTTGAAAGAAATGAATGAATAAACGAATGCTTTTAGAATTTAAGATGAGTAATTCTCTTCGCATATTTTAAAAAGATATATATCTTTCTTAGTTTTTAAAGTATTTTTTCTCATTACATTCTTGGCTACAATAGCTCTTGTTTTCCTACTGTCAGCTGAAGACTGTGCTCAGTACTGAGGGTATAACAGTGAGCCAAAGCACCAGGTTTCTGACCCTCATGGAGGTACCAGCTTAGAGACAGACACAGACATGAATCCAAGGGTCACCAAATATATTTATTTACACTGAAGTGAGCACCCATATGGGGTGGAAATGAGAGATGGAAATTTACTCAGCAAGGTCTGAGAAGGCTTCCCTGAGGAAATGTTCCTGAATTGCCATTTGAAGGAAGAGTAAGAGTTAACTACACCATGAAGAGAGCAACAATGGCCAAGGTAGATGAAATGGTGCCTGCATAGGTCCAGTGGCAGAGCAAGCATGATCCTTCAAGGACCAATACAACTTACCTTTCAAATTTGCTACAAAGTCAATTATATTATATCCATTGTAAACACAGAGTGCAACTAGCACATCTAAGCTTATTAATTGCATAAATCATATAATATGGAAGTTTTTTTCCCATTGCAGCACAGGGCACAATTTCCCTTGCAAAGGTAGAGGTCATACCTTCAGTCAGATGAGAAGGTGACTCATGGCTGTACCATGCTAGTTCTTTCATGGTCCAGAGTTGCTGGCTAAGCTAGTGGAGTGTATAAATGTAGAGAATATTTTGGAGTTAAACCCTTAATCTTACACTTCTACATAGGAAACATTCTCATGCACTCTCATATAAAATCCCTTCCTTAGGCAGCCTGATTTATCTTTCCAGCTAAGAAACTAATGTGGAAGCAATTGCTAATGACAGCACATTGGTGAGAGTCCACGTTGGTGCTTATAATGGTCAGCATGCAGACCTCCTGACCACTGTTATTGACCTGATCAAAGCCATGGGTACCGCTGGGAGGCCATGCTTGCACTTCTACTCCATAAATTTAGCAGACCAAGAAGTTTATTACTACCCTGAGACAAGCTGATGATGGAATGGCTGGTTGAGTTAGTGCCTTAGCTCTTTTGATCTATTTCCAATCACTGTTGGAGGAACCAGGGCTGTGTAATGTGTCCATTTTTATTCGGTTCTTGTTACTAAGACCATATGATAATGCTCCTGGAAGACAGTGTGTTGGGCTTTTAGCAAAATCTCAAAGGGCTGGTGAGATTGGTCTGGGAGGGTGGGCGGGAGGATGGGGCAGGAGCATTAACTCCAGATTCTTTCAGAATGATGCAAACCAATCAAGAGGCTTTGAGAACCTGATCCTTGGCTAGGTCATGGCTGAATTTTAGATCCTGTTATTACAGGCATTTTTAAGTGGTATTTCAGTATAACACAAAGTTTTCAAGGATCTAGTGATAGCTACCTTAATTCAGGCCAAATAACCTTGCATTTAGGAAAAAAAACAAACTGGGAATAGTTTCTGTGAATTTGGACAAACAGATATGATTATATAGCTTAAAATCCCAGTTTGATTTTTACTCATTAACTTTTGTCTATAAGAAAAGAAGAAAACAATTAGGACATGGATTATATAACAGTGGTTGAGAGTGTGTGTTCTGGTGATTTCCTGTCTGTGTCTAACTTCAAACTGTGCCACTTACTGACTGGGAAGTTTAAATAATACCCTGAATCTCAGTTTCTGTGTGTATAAAATAAGGATGATGACACCATTTTCAAAGCTTGGTCATGAGGACTGAATAAAGTATGGCATGCAAAGTGTTTAGCACAATTCCTAGTACAGTTGTGGTATCAGTCATCCTCCTTAAGATGAAATATGATTTATTCAGTTGATCCCATGAGCTGGAGCAGCAATTCTCCACCACCATACCACAACCCACTAGTGTTTGGCACGAAGAAAGAAAAGGTCCAGTGTACTGGGAATGCCTGTCTTGTCCACGCCACAGAATGGAAACCATCTGAGCATCCCATTGTATAGATCTACCAGCATAAGACCATGTACTAAATGCCACACATTTTATAAGGGAGCTGTTCAAGAGTATTAGATAGAGGAGTGACCAGATCCAGTTTTCTACTTAAAGAAGACTGGTCTGACAACAGAAGGAATATGAGTTGGCCTGAGTAACACAGGGGCCAATGTTCTATCACAGAAATAAGTGAAAAGAATGAGAGCCTGATCTAAGGTAATGACAGTGGGGATGGACAGGAGGGAGCATTTAAGAAAATATAATAATGATAGAATCCTTTAGATTTGGTGGCTAACTGGATTTGGAAGAACAATTATGCTAATGCCTTAGTTTCAATGTTTTGTGTTTTTTTTTCTTTCTATTTTTTTAACCCCCTTAATCCCTCTTTATTCTTTCACCCTTTCCATGTGTCCTGCTTGTGACCCATGGAACATCTCTATCCAAGATGGAGCAATGTGGAGAAGGCGCTAAATGGCAGAGAAAGAAACTCTGAGTTCAGGAAATCTGTATGATAGGACAGTCCTCTGATGTTCAGCACATTCCCATCAGGCATAAGGACGCCTGGTAGTGGTCGGTGGTCATCCTTTCCAATCCTGGGATTCTAAAAGAACTAGAACGTGCTACCTTGGGTGACCACACTAACAGTATCCTAGAGACCAGGGCTCAGAATGGAAAGGTTGGGCTGTAGATCATCCAGTTGGGTTGAGCAATCACATTAGACATGATTCAAGAAACGCATTTCTGTTTCTATTTAAAACTAGGAAATATAGTGTCAGTACATTTGAAAGGGAGTTACAGGTCTTGATATAAAGGCTGAAAATTTAGTATGGTCTACAGGGTTTAAAAGACTGGCTTCTGCCTAGCTCTTCAGTCTTATTTTTCACCAGTCCATACCCCCTCAGCTCTCTCTTGCCATATTTCTCATTCATTTCTAACCCCTCCCCCACATGCTGCCACCCTGGGGCCTTAGGCCTTGCTGGTCTCTTTGCCTGAAATATTTTCCTCACTCTTCCTTCATCTGGAAAGTTTCTCTTCATTATTCACAGCTCATCTTGGATTAAGGCAAAAGGGTCTGCTATGCCATGTCATACAGGTCACACTACTTGGAGACTGTTTTATGGGAAAAGTCAATGTCCTCATAGAATCCAGTTCTTTTCTCCAGAACATGTATTAGGTTGTAACTATAAAGTATTTGAATGATTTTGGTTTTTTTCTAGAAAAACTAGAGCATAAGCCGTACAGAAGCAGTTTCTGGGCTTGTTTTTGCTTACAAAGAAAAAAAAAAAAGCCCAGAACATTCTAAACACCGACATTGCTGAATAAAGAAATGAATGAATTTATTGACATTGTAACATTAAATTTTTACATAATCTTCCCAAACAAGGTATTATCTCCACTTTATAGAGGAAGAAAGGGGGGTCCAGAAAGATTATGTCAATCTTGCCAAGTCATAGATGCTGGATTTGACTCTTGCCAATGACATCTTATATACCAATCTCTTTTTTTATGTCTCTGTTTTGCCTTCCAAAAAGACCAAGTGGATTCCATACAGAGTACACACAGAATTCACACAGTCCTGATCTTGGGGGTATTTCCATGCTCAAACATTTGACAATTTATTTTTGAAAGCCACACGGTCCAGCCAATGTTGAAACAGATCAGATGCCACAGAGAAGCAAACAAATAACAAAGGAAATTGTGAATCTCTATATATGCTTCTGGTTAATATTCCCTGAGAAAAATAAAACAACCAAGAAAGACTTTCCGTCTTCCCCTCAAAGCCCTTTTAAGTGGCTCAGGAATGCTGGAGTCAGTGAGACCTATCAAAACCTCCACATTGAAGTGCCCCATAAGCTGATAACCAGAAGCAATAAATAATAGGCAGGGAATAAGAAGACAAGGGTTTTGTACGAAAAAGTATAAGGCTGTTATATATGAACAAAAATAGGTGAGTGGTAACTTCAGTTTCCTGTTTAATTCATTTGCTCATATTCTGAAAACTCATACACTGTTCAATATACACCTATTCAACTCAAATTTTTAAAGTGCTTGCCATATACCAAACTTCTGCTGGAACCCTGGAAAACTGATATGAATAGGGAGGGCCTTTGGCCACAGATTCTCACTAAACTGATGGGAAGAAAGCTTACACAAGAGAATTCTAATATAAAGTGATTGTGATCGTGACCATGATGGGGTACATTTTAATATTCTGGAATTGCTGAGAAGGAAATGATGAAGTTCACTATTTGCAGTTTCTTTTAGGATTTTTTTTCTCACACAAAAATGTTAGTAACAAAGTTAAAGCTGTAACATTTACTAAATTGCTGTTTTTTAAGTGAAATCAGATTCAGTTGACATTGAAACATCAAGTACCTTTTCAGAGCATAAACTAATTTATGTTTGAAGGTAACCTATAGGTAAAAAGGCAGTGCTCAATCACTTTCTTGGATTGTCATGTTTAGAATTTCAAAAATATCTGCCTATATCCCCAACTTCTGTAAGGGTGGCAGTTATTCCACCATCCACAGAAAGAAACAGTGTATCAGAGATGGGATTTTTGAACATCCAAGGCTTCTATGATATAACCAGCTTATACTGATGGAAGCTCTGCAGGTGAAAACTGCCTTAACATTAAGGGTTAAATGTGGTGTCCCCACCAATAGAGAAATGAAGATCCATTTCTGGAGGCACTGGGGAGATGGCCTGGTCATTCAGGGAATGAGAAAATGAAGGTTCCATTTTGTTGGTGCATCAGTTTTCTGGTGCAAAGGTCAGTGAAGATGGAATAGAAAAAAAGGCAGAGGCTCCAGCAGATTTCTCCCGCTATTTCACCAGTGACCTCATTTGACTCTCCTCCCAGCTGCTGACACATCCTTTCCTTTAAAATTACACATAGTGCTAAACAAATGGGTCTCTTCAGAGTTACTTAGCAGAACCAATCAGCAGACCAGCCTGGTTTCAAAATGAAGGGTCCATTCCATGGCAGAGGAGAGCAATTACTTTCTTATCCTCCATCAGAGGTAGGGGTCACCTGCAACTCGGAAGGAATTGGTGCTTTGTTCCTTCATTCAAGGCAAGAAATTGTACCCCTGTCACACTGTCATTCTTCCACCTGAAAACTCATTTCCTTTCAGTGTTTTCCTTCTGGACTTTTCCCATGCCAGACAGAAATTGCGCTCAGCCCCCATGTACATAAGAAGTTAAGATGGTCTTTCATGCTGCCAGGGGCAGTGTTTCTCCCTGAGGGCACATTGCTGGGTGGTGAGAAGCCAGCTAGCTAGAAACACACACTTTAATAAACCTTCATCTGATAATTGAATCTCATTCTAATCAATGGCAGTATGGAACCACTCTGCTCTCCAACGACACTAATTAGGGCTTATAAGCCAGTGCTGATGGTTTGGGTGTGGAATTGAAAAGGAAAGGCAGTGTAGCAAACAAGTTTCACTTTGGTTTGCAAACACTGAATTTTGCCCTATTCAAAGTAGATCTCTAAACCAAACCACCTCTGTTTAATGCCCATTTGAGAGGCTCTTCATTTTTAAAAAAAAATCTGTTCTAATTCCCTGTAACAAAAGTGTATCAGGGAACAGACAGACTAATAGCAAACCCAATTAGATTGCCTCAGAATGATTTAATATATCCCAGTGCACAAAGTAGCTTTAAGCTGTGATCTCATTTTAAACCCACAACCATCCTGAGTGCTTGGAGGTGTTATTCCCATTTTACAGATGATGAAACTGAGGCTCAGAAGGGCTAAGTAGCTTGTTGCCAAAAGTCAAAACATAGTAACTTAGGAAGAAGGACTGGAACCAGATTTTCTGGCTTCAGGTCCACTGGGCTGAACAATAGTAACCTATAGTTCTGGACCCTTTCGTATCCTAGAGATATTGTAATCTCCTAGATTCTAGAGATATTGGAAAATAAAGTCTCTGGAGGTGACATGCATGTGAGAGTAAGAAGACTGTATGATAACAGTCACATCCCTTTGAAAGATAGGAGAGGGATACCATGATAAGACCTTCTCTTACTGTTGCTTGCTAATACTGTGAAAAATGTCTTTATTCATAAAGAGATGCTGGCATGAGTGCTTTCCTACTTGTGACAAGTACCTCAATACACTTTTTCCCCAGGTGACTTACCACAGTGAAGTTTTCAACTACATTTTGGGAGTGAACTCAGATTAATGTCTTAATACTGTTCATCTGTGAGAATCCCTTGCCAGTCTCTGATTAGATTTTTATGAGGCACTTTCCAAATCAGACTCTGTCCGTGCTCCTGAGTACCTAGTTGTGCTAGAATAAGTATGATTTCACACAGGCATGGTACGATGATTGTTCTGACTCCTTTAAATAGTGATGGAAAAAAGGTAAGTCCAGCCCTGTAAAGGACAGGGCAACATAAGACCTGGGAAAGCAATAACTAATTTAAAAATAGATACTATTAAAAAGCCAAGCTCACTATCTTTAGTGCAACACATACAAAGAAAAGACATGTCCTTTAAGGATTACCTCCCTCCTTTGCATTCGTATTATCAAGGATTTGTAAACTTAATTAAAAAAGCAAACAAACAGGCAAACAACTAAGCACAGAATTATGTTGCTAAAATCTGGCAGCAAACATATGTCTACTGAAATTTAGTTCCTGCAGGGACTATCAGAATCCTGGACCAGCAAACAAGTTCTCTACAAATATTTGCACATCATTCCTGAAAGGTATATTCATAGAAGTAAGGATTCTTGGTATGGAAGGACCATGGAAACACATCAATGTGGGAAAGTCTATCCATTCCCTAGAATGTTGTAGGCATCTGATTCAAGCAACAGGGATAACTTTCAAGCTCTGATTTTGTCAAAATGCATGGGCTACATGAGAGTTTATTGGATAAACAACTTCTTACAAATGTTATTATACCTTTCCGATGAATAATAGAGCATTTAAGAATATGCTCAATGAGGTCTTATTTTTTCATCCATGATATGATTGACAGTAATATGTAGTTATTTATCTGGAGGTGAAAATGAAGATTAATCAGAGCTAGACTAAAATTTTCTGACGGTTTCTCCCAAGACACACCTTGATACAGAAGTGAGAAGAGTTCTCTAGTATTTTTTCCTATTTTTTATCTTTTCATTTTTTTAACATCTTCATTGAAGCTGTCAGAAAGGTTCTCAAATATGAGAGATGAGATTTATAGAGGAGAAAAACAGAAATTTCACCAGGGATTTTGTTTCATTTTGTCTATATGATAAGCTATTTTATGATTCTACAATTTGCCATTACTTAAATGAAAGCAGAGAGAGTTTGGTTTTTGTGTTTTTACAAAAAAATAAATACAGTTCATGGTAGAAATTTGAGAAATATAGGAAAGAAAAAGGTGAAACAAATTACTAATAATTTTACAAATCCTTGAAAACCACTGGTACTATTTTGGGGATTCCTTTCCAATCATAGTTATGTATAAACTTCACATACTTATGTTTATTATTTGGCATATCAAGTTTAAAAAAATTGATTTTTTATGTCTTCAACACAATAAATATAATGGGTAATGAAATCATAATATTGTATAGAATAGGTTAACCATAACTTATTTATGTAGAATATTTCAAGTGATTTCTGATGTTAATATAGTAACTATAATAAATATCTTTTTTTAAATTTTATTTATTTATTTTTGGCTGCATTGGGTCTTCCTTGCTGCACACAGGCTTTCTCTAGTTGTGGTGAGCAGGGGCTGCTCTTCGCTGAGGTGCGTGGGCTCCTTATTGTGGTGGCTTCTCTTGTAGTGGAGCATGGGCTCTAGGCGCGTGGGTTCAGTAGTTGTGGTGCGGGGGCTCAGTAGTTGTGGCTTGCGGGCTCTAGAGCGCAGGCTCAGCAGTTGTGGCACATGGGTTTAGTTGCTCTGCGGCATGTGGGATCTTCCTGGACCAGGGCTCAAACCCATGTCCCCTGCACTGGCAGGTGGATTCTTAACCACTGCGCCACCAGGGAAGCCCAATAAATATCTTTGTAGGCAGAGAATTTCCTGCATTTCTTGTGGATAAATTCCTAGCTGAGAAATACTGAGTCAAATGACCTTCACTGTTAAAGCTCTAAATGCACATACCAAATGAATTTTCAGATTGAATATGACTCACTGGTAGACTCCCTCTTTTCCTCCCTTCCTCCTTCCCATCTTTCATTTCTTCCTTTCTTTCCTTTCATCAGAACAAGCCAGGGACATGGCTCCCCCATGAAATGACAATGTTATCCCTTTTGGGGAGGCATATAATCATTCTGGAATATAATGGTATCACTAACTGCTAAGTATATAACTGAAACATTGCCATGGTACCATGAAGCATAGTTTTCAGAATGCTTCAATCTGGAATTGCCTTGAAATTCCACTGTGAGACAATTTCTGGTTTCAGCATAAATTTCATTTAAGAATTCTACTCATGTTATGGTGCTATTTCTTCTCATGACCCTTCAGTTTTTCAGAGGCACAGCTTATCAAAATGTAATAAATTTGTCACATGCTCTGTATCAGGTATTATGTTTAGAGCTCCACATGCATTCTCTCATTTACTGTGTATAACAGTGATATAAAAAAAGATACCAGTATTTTGTTCTCAATTTACAGATAAGAAAATAATCAGATATTTTAAATGATTGACCTGGGTCATGTTACTATTTTACCATGCTCACAATTTTGTTGGTTATGAAAATAACTTACCCTTTTTCCATAATGACTGAGGCCTTGACTGGGATGGCTTGAAAAGTAGAGATGTATGGGGCCATATGTTTAGGGACTTCCTTTTGGCTGTCATTTGAGTTCTTCGTTTCTTCCTCATATTATCTCTACTGGGACTGACATACCTAGCATTGTTTCCTCACTTACATGTCTGATGTCTGGGCTAGGATGATTATCACATCCAGGCCCCTCTGTCTCTGTCTCTGTCCCCGAGTGGCCTTTCCACATGACTAGTGGCCTTTCACATGGCTAGTTTGGGCTTCCTCACAGCATACCAATCTCAGAACAGTCAGACTTCTTATAGGATGGCTGGCTTCTCCCAGAGTGAAAACTCCAAGATTTATTATGTAGCCTCAGAAGTCCTATAACCTCTTTTCTGCTATATTCCTTTGGTCAAAAGGGAGTCACAGGCCTAGTTCAGAAAAAAGTACAGGGGATATAGAGCCTCCACCTCTTAATGACAGACATGTCAAATAATTTGTGGCTATTTTAATCCATTGCATAGGGTTTGGTGGATTCAAGGACCCGTACTTCTCAACATCATTCTTGGGTAAAGATGTAGTTGACTATTTCTCAGTAGAGAGAATTTTCCAATAATGCCAACATCCCTTATGCAGTAACCATGCACAAAGTGGAGTTCTGTGAAAAACTGGGGGATTTGGGGTACACCCTTATTGCCCCAACTTCATTTTCCATGTTACATCTACCACTCTCTCTCTTGCTATCCTTTCTATTAGATGATGAAAAACTATGTGGTAGGGTTTTCCCTGGTGGCGCAGTGGTTAAGACTCCACGCTCCCAAAGCAGGGGGCTGGGGTTCGATCCCTGGTCAGGGAACTAGATCCCATATGCATGCCTCAACGAAGGAGCCCACGAGCTTACAACAAAGGAGCCTGCCTGCCACAACTAAGACCCAGTGCAACCAAATAAATAAATATATATATATATATTTTTAAAAAGGATAAAGGAAAAACTATGTGGTAAAAGCTCGTAAGTGGTCATGGTCTTTTGGTTCTCTCAGGACCTGCTTGCCAAGGGATCAAAGATGAGCTCTCTCCTCTTTCAAGCTGTCAGTCTGTGAGGATGGTGTCATTTATGATGGAATCCAGGATCTGTCCTGCTGCTTTGACTCTGATTGGTGAGGGAAGTTTCATTCAAAAAGAAACTTCCACATGTCTTAGGTATAAGCCAGTAGTTATATGTTCATATGTGCCTGGCCTTTGTGTCTCTTTTTCCATCAACTTGGAATCTGAACATAGAGTGAAGTGAGCGACTAGCTCCCTCAGATTCCAGTCCATGGTGAACTAGCCTCGTGTTGACCTTACTCTCTCTTGTGGTGGTGAGAATACCAAAATTGAATACAGATAAAAGTATATAAACTTTTATAAATTCTAATAGTGTGTCTTTTAAAATTACTCTTTGGCTTACTTGTTCCTTTTCATACTATATTATTCAGAATTTCCAAAGCAGTGTTAAAAGTAATACTGATACAAACTTATTTTTTATTCTTCTTGATCCAAATGTCACTATTGTTTTATTATTAAGTAGGAGCTAAGAGATTTATCCTTTTACTTGATAAAAAGGAAACTATATGAGAAATACACTCCTCAACTGAGATGTCCATGGACCTTTTTTCTTACTACACTTATAACTAGATGGATATTTAGGAACATATTTAGAAATAAAGGATTCTTGGAGGTGGGGGGGCAAACTCCACTTACTTGATGAGGATGAAATCATTATATAGATGTAATCACATCTACAAATGAAAAGGGTTTTCAAGTATTTTCTTTATAATAATATATTTGTTTTCATGATTATACTATAGTTTCTTTATATGTGTTTCCTATCTTTGTCAGCTTTTAGTACCAGCATTTTGCTAGCTTCCTAAAATGAATTTGATAGCTTTCCACTGAAAATAACTGCTTTGGTTAGATTCTTTAAACATATTAAATTGACATGTTAATTTTGGTGACTTTTACTGATCACAAATTACTTTCGTCAGAAGGTCAATTAGTAGAAAAATAGAAAGTGTAAAATATTTAAATATACAGCTAATGGGCTGGGGAATGTGTGTTTAGAAACAGACACAGGCAGTATCTCTTGCACATAAATATTTCACCAAGGAAGGAGAGTTTATATATTTGCTGTTGCTTTTGAGAAGGAAAAAAGAAATCAATGCTGTTCAGTTCTGAAGGGTCTTTTACCACACAAGCTTCATTTGAAAAGAAAACAAGTTAGACCAAACCCTGGCTGAATACAAATACCCTATTTACCATGTATATCAGATATTAACAGCATTTAGAGTTTTCATGACAATAGTATATCTGGCTTGTACTTAGTGAACTTAAAAGAATTAAAATCCAAGTCCAAATTCACCTATTCAGCATTTAAAGAATGATGGTTAAGAGGTAAGGTACAAAGCTAGGTGCTGGGTCATACGCATGTGAAAAAAGAGGAAAATGATGTCTTTAATAAAGGGATGTAAATGGTTATTGAGCTTTCACAAATGCAAATGATTCATAATGCTTACTCACCAAGATAATTAGAGTGATGATTCACCTCCTATACAACGGTTTAGAGACAACTATGGTCAGATATGTCTCTACCTTCCTTATTTCCCTTCTCTCGTGTCACTTAAGAGAGAGGGACAGAGAAAGAGATGAAAGGAAAAGTCAAATTTTAAAGTATTATACTACAGTATTCTTGTGTACCTGTAACCTTATCTGACCATCCACATAGCAACATAACATGTTTAATAAATGAGGGTGGTAATGAAAAATCTTTATATCAAACATACATATTCTGCAAACTTTGCTAACACCATTGTCTATACTTTAATATCCTATTCATGCTTTAAAAATCCAATCCAAATGTACATCTCCCTTACAGGAAGTCTTCTGAAGATGTCAAATGAAAGAAAGGGATCTCAGCTAATGTTTATTGCTCACCTATTACAGGCCAAGTGTTCTGCTAGGTTCTCCAAAAATGCCATCTCATTTAGTCCACAGAACAATTCATTATATCAAACGTTGTCTCTCATTATATAGTTCAGGAAACTGAGGCAAAGAAAGGCAATTATATTGCCTAAGGTATCAGCTAATCAGTAACACAGCCTAGGTTTAAACCTATGCCTTCTTGACCAAAAAATCCCTATTTATTCCACAATACAAGCAGTATTTCCTCTAAACTCCCATACAATTGTGTTGACTTGTCAAAGTATTTTACACTTTACCTTGTCTTATATATCAACACAGGACTTGGCACTCCGAAAGCACTATTAAATTTGACTTAGATTTATTTGTATACATTAGCTGGATACCAGGTAAATGTCACAGTAAATGTCCTATGTACATATAATTGGGCACATTCACAAATGGTGAGAGACAAGGACACCTTTGAATTTATGCCTGTCAGACAGAATAGGGAATAAGAAGATTGAGGAAAAAATAAAATGCACCCACTTCAAAAATATTTTATACCTAACAGAATACAATTTTCCCTTGTAATTTTTTTCTGGTGCTTGGCTATCTTTAGAGACCTTATTTTCCTTTAAAGGTTTAATTTGAAAAAATCCCTCAAATAGGAAGTTACTGCAGGCAAGACGGGCGGGGTACTTGTCTATGAATGTGCCACTCACCTTACAGTTACTGATGACCTCTTCTATTAATCATTGGCACAGATATTTACTAGAGCATGTGGTTAATATTGGGCAATAGGACCAATTTAGACCTCTCTTAAAGGAAAAAATTCCCCATTAGGCACTGAAAGTAAACCCAGGAGATGACAATTACAAGCTAATAGGGTCATTTATTCTTGTGTTTATATTTTCAACTGAAAGAAATACATTAACTACTACAGGAGACCTCGAGAGAATGTGAAGGATCTAAAAGGAGAGTTTATTTTCTCATCTGAAAACGAAGCTCTAAGCCAAAAAACTGTCTCACCCAAGCTTTGCTACACAATGGTAAATGCAGGGGAGGAGAGTTGCAGAGTAAGAAGCTGTTCAGCAGGAGTGACTCTGTGTATGAGATTCATTGGAAAACCACAGGATAGCCTTCAAGACAATGCATTTCGAGATTAGTCCAGAAATTAACAAATATTCATTAACAGCAAGTGCAAGACACCCTGCTAGGCACCACATGACATAAAGGTGGAAAACTAAGTCAATCTTTGACTCCAGAGTTGGAAACTAAGAAGACACAGTGATTCAGTAAGTAGCAACTCTACACCACAGTGGGGGAAATGACATATGCACAAATAAATATACAATTCCTTTAATATTAACAGGCAAGTAATGTATAAATTTTGTTGAATCAACGGCAGAGTGGATAGAAGAAAAAGTGTCTAAATGTAGAAACTACTGCTTTAAAAAGGGGAAATACCAGAAGAATGTAGAATGTTCTATGATAAAGAGTGAGAGATTGACTGATTGTAGGACAGTGAAGAGTAGAAGTCATGATAATGTGATAGCATGAGCAATACATTCCCTTTTTAGGTACCTGAAATATCCTAATGGAGGGTCTGGCTCAGAACGAAGGATCCAAAAGATAGAAATATTGAATTGAATGGAAGGAGTCAGGAAACCATGGAATATATGAGTATATATGTGAAAGTGTGCTTCTCTTCCAGTTTGACTCCTTCATAAAAGGTCTTATGGAAAGTGTAATAGGAAATACAATTTTTCTGTTGAAGTTTATAATTAGTCCTATTTGCAGGACAGAACCATTACAAAATTAAAATCCAAAGAGAGGTATGTAGAGAGTTGCAATTTAGGAATATTTACCACTGGGTGGTAACATTTCAATAGGATTTAAAATATCGTAGAGATGAAGAACATGGGTTTCAGAGTCAGAATGATCAAAATACAAGGACTAGCTAACAATTTGGTAGCTGTCTGACATATGCCTCACCTTCCTTACACATGCATACCTGAGAGATATTGTGGGTTCAGTTCCAGACTACTGCAATAAAGCGAATATCTCAATAAAGCAAGTTACATGGATTTTTTTGTTTCCCAGTGCATATAAAAGTTATGTTTATACTATGCCATAGTCTATTAATGTGCAATAGCGTTATGTCTAAAAAAGACAATGTACATACCTTAATTTAAAAATATGTTATTACTAAAATAAATGTTAACCATCATCTGACAATGCAGGGTTGTCACAAACCTTCAATTTGTAAAAAAAAAAAAAAAAAAAAATCTGCAAGGCACAATACAATGAAGCACAATAAAGTGAGATGAGCCTGTATTTAAAACGGATTAACTACTTTTAGTAGTTAAACGGATTGACTACTTCACAGTTTGTTTTTTTTTTAAGTAACAAAGGTGATAATATTTTTATAGCATTTAACACAGTGTTTGGCACATAGTTAGAACTTAATAAGTGGCACTGGGATCATTATTTTCATTGTTATTGATATGAGGCTATCCTTGAGACAGAATTATGACAAACGTGCAGGAAATAATTTGTAAAGAATAGGATTATGATATAAGAATCAGAGAGGACTGGGGGACATGTGAGAGAATTTGCAAAGCTAAAATTGTCTAATACAGGAAGGAAAGACCTGAGAAGAAGCCCTTGATCTTCTAGATCTCTCTCCATTTCGCCTATGCCTTTGGCTTATGTTTGCCTGTATCATGAGATCATTTAGAAAAGATCTCTGATCGGCATGAATACGTTTGGAAAATAGGGCTCTGTGTGTAAGCTGAAGGTTTTAAGAGTTATCTCAATACTGCTTGCCCCAGGGTGCCTCACCAGCTCGTTTCCCTTACTTTTCAGGCACCTTCGTCAACAGTCCTTGATTAAACTTCTCTCAATTTACTCTCTTTGAATGTGTCATCATTTTCTTTTGTGGCTATAGATGGATGGAACCACAAACACTGCCTCCTGATTTGGGGAGCAATGAGAGAACATTTTATTACCTTTCTATTTTTTGTTGTTGTTGCTCTTGTTGTGTTGTTGTCTTTTGTATGTTTGCTTGCTCATTCCTCTTAAAATGATGGACAGTATCAAGCACATATGAAGTACCCATTGCATTGAATATAAGATATATCTTCATCAGTAGATGGAGATTACATGAGTAACCCACTTGGGGATGACAAGGGTAACTTGTCACTGGAATTACTTTTCATTTCTGTATTTGGAACCTAATAAGCTGGAACTATACTTTACTGGTGATGACTGATTAGGACTATCTCCCCAGGGACTAAAAGCACCCAGAACTATTTAAGAACTTTAGGAGACATGTTTTTCTTGTTTGGACCTCCCACTAAAATTCAAATTAGTGAAAACATGAAGAACTTCTTGCTGTCAGAAATTCTTTAGTTATCTAACATACCCCAAACCTAAATCCTATTTTCCTATTGTTTAAAGCTATAATTGTTCCTCTGGTGAGGCTATAACTCACAGATTTTGATATGCTTACCTTTTGTTTTTAGGTAGTCCAAAATACTTTAAATTTTCATTTTGTTTTGTGTTTGACTTATGAGTCATTTAGAAATCTATTTGCAAATACCTATAGATTTTGCAAATTTGTATTTGCTAATAAACTATAGATTTTGAAAGTATTTTAATGTATTGATTTGCAGTTTAAATTTTCACAAATCATATAAGATTTCAAACTTTTGAATGTATTGAGACATATCATGGGCAAATATCTTGAAAAATATTAAATGTGACTTTGAAAAGCAGGTGTATTCTGTAAATTCTGATTGGAATGTTCTTTACATGCCAGTTAGGTAAGTAGGTTGATACTGTTTAGCTCTTTTATATATTTATCGACTTTTTTTTTGGTCAGCTAGTTTCATTAAGTACTAATACAAGGGTGTTAATATATCTGAATATCTTTGAAAATTTACCTATTTCTCCATTTAGTTCTCACAGTTTGCTTAGTGAACTCTGAATACCTTTTATCAGGTAAAGAGCTATTTAGAATTGTCATGTGTTCCTGGTAAATTCATTCTTGTATCATTATGTAATTTTCCTCTTTGTCTCTCTTAAAATTCTTTGTTGTGAAGACCACTTTTTCTTTTATTAATACAGTCATGCTGGTGCCAGGGTTTTTTTTTTTTTAATGTTTACTGTTTGCATGGTATATTTTTCTATCATTTTTCTTGAAATTTACCTGGGTCTTTAAACATAGAATGCATCTCTTAGCAAATAGTTAGATTTTGCCTTTTTTTTTTTCAGTCTGACAATCTCTGTCTTTTTTAAAAGGCATTTAGTCCACTTGCTCTTAATGAAATAATTGATATGTCTGGGCATAAGCCAACCAAAGGTTTTTAATCTGTTTCTTCTGATTTTGTTCTTCTGTTGTTCCTTTAATAACTTGTGTTGATCAATCAATCAATAAATGCTCTAGTGTTCTGTTTTATTTCCTCTATTGGCTTCTTAGCTAGGTCTAACAATAATGCATCTTTAACTCATTAGAGACTATTATGTCTCCTAGCGCTTTGTACTTCACCTTGACACTTCCCCTTTCCTGCTTTGCACTCTACAAATGTAATACTCTTACAACAGCATAATTTCATTTACCCTTTCAACACTCTCTTTTCCTCTATGCAATGGTTTCATATCATTATAAACCTTAACACTGTTATGCTTTTTGCTTTAAAATATCAGTTTTAAGTAAATTATGAGAAGAAAAAAAACACATAGTATTTTGTGTATGGTTTCTTTCTTACAATGCCAGATTTAATACGAAAAGCAAAGAGATAACATTTTAAAAACCCCTTATATATCTTAGGAGAATGCTGAATATTTAACTGACACAGAAATAAAATGGTAAAAGGCCAGAAGTACCTGATATTTGAGAGTAGAAGAAAAATAAGCTTGATTTAAGAGAAATTTAAGTATACGCCTGCTCTCAAAAGATTAACATTACATGATTTTTATTTGTGTGGATGTAGGGGAAAGTGGCTCTCCAAAAATGTGGAAGAAAAGATTTTTTAAAAAAGAAGGTTTTAAAGGTTACAAATAAAACAAAAGCATGAAACTAATGTTAAATCCCTGATAATATTTTTGAAAGCTAAACTAGATTTAAGGGGATAAAAGAAAAAAACACGCTGATAAGTATGATGATGAGTTTAATATTACAAAAATAATGATTAAGTATTAAGAGCTTTGAGTATGCTATTCTGTGTATTGAGTATTTAAGGTGTATCATGCCATTTCATCCTTTCAATAACCCTGTAAGGTAGGTGCATTTATCAACATCATTCAAGTGAAAAATATTGGGAAAGAATAAGTAATTTATCAATGTGTAGTTAGCAAATGTTGAATAAAAACAGATCTCTGATTCCAAAGCCCACTTGGTTAAGACTAAGCTGTACTGCCCCCCATCTAATTAAATTACTCAATTTGCATAGAAGGAAGCCAAATCTATGATAAAAATGAGTTTTGAAAATTAAATAAATTAATTTTGACTATTATTTTAGAAAAACGCAAAGATAATTACTATTGATAAGAACAATAATTACCATTTGATAATAAAATCAAAATGTGTAAACTATCTTCAAATTTATAAAGAGGTAAACAGCAACCAAAAGGAACATATAACAAAACATACAAAATTAATGAAAAAATGTAAGATAGTCAAAGATAAAATATAACATAAAGCAATGAAAAATAAAATTTTAGTGGCATATCAATTACAATATTTGTTTAAATAAATGTAAATTGCTTAAAATCTCTTAAATTCCAAGAATTTTAGATTTGGTAAATTTATTTAACTCAAAGTTGCTTCTAAGAGATACAATTAAAACATACAGGACATTAAAAAGTTACAGAAAATTTTTTGGGGGCGACTTTAATAAGAGAAAAATTCTGCAAAAGTTTTTTTTTTTTTTTTTTTTTTTTTTGCGGTACGCGGGCCTCTCACTGTTGTGGCCACTCCCGTTGCCACGCAGGGTCAGCGGCCATGGCTCACAGGCCCAGCCACTCCGCGGCATGTGGGATCTTCCCGGACCAGGGCACGAACCCACGTCCCCTGAATCGGCAGGCGGACTCTCAACCACTGTGCCACCAGGGAAGCCCGTGCAAAAGTATTTTTATAAAACATTGTCAAAGGATAAGTGATTAAACAAAGAACATTATTTTGTAAAACTTACAGAAACCCAACAACAATATAACATTTGTACAACTTTATGTACTATATACTTAGCCATAAAAAGAAATGAAATTGAGTTATTTGTAGTGAGATGGATGGACCTAGAGTCTGTCGTACAGAGTGAAGTAAGTCAGAAAGAGAAAAACAAATACCATATGCTAATACATATATATGGAATCTAAAAAAAAAAAAAAAAAATGGTTCTGAAGAACCTAGGGGCAGGACAGGAATAAAGACACAGACATAGAGAATGGACTTGAGGATATGGGGAGGGGGAAGGGTAAGCTGGGAAGAAGTGAGAGAGTAGCATGGACATATATACACCACCAAATGTAAAATAGCTAGTGGGGAGCAGCCGCATAGCACAGGGAGATCAGCTCGGTGCTTTGTGACCATCTAGCGGGGTGGGATAGGGATAGTGGGAGGGAGACACAAGAGGGAGGAGATATGGGGATATATGTATACATATAGCTGATTCACTTTGTTATACAGTGGAAACTAACGCACCATTGTAAAGCAATTATACTCCAATAAAGATGTTAAAAAAAAAACTTTATGGACTTAATAATAGGACCCAAGCAAATTTTAAAATTAGAAAACTTTTAATAATAAGATAAATTGATAGAAACTATTTCTTAGAGATTTTAATAAGTTCCTATATAGTTTTGAAAGATTAATAAGTTATAAGAATGATAAAATTATAAATATCTAAGTGAATATAAGAATAAAATGAATTTAAGAATTTAGGTATATTTCCAAATGGGTTCTTGAATATTTTTTAATAATAAAAATTTGAGATCTCCTATTGATAGTTTTTATGTCAGGAAATTGGAAAGTCAAATAGAGTAAAAAGAAAAAGAAAACAGAGCAAATATATACTGTAATTTAAGGAAATAGCTATTTTCATACTAAATACAGATTACTAAATGCATATTGTTTATGTTTACGGTAAGAAAAGAAACACAGTTCATTCTGAATAGAATATTCTCAGAGCATCATATTTTTCACTATTGGTATGTTTCATCTCCTGTCTGTCTCCAAAATAATGAGACTTCAGCTTGAATTTTTAACATAATCTAATATAGGATAATAGAGAATAAAGTTATAATGAAGGCAGTCTAAAAGTAGCTGAAGTTATAAATCTCATCAGTTCCTTGATATAAATGTACTGCCTTTTCATATTTTGTCCTTGACAGAAAGAAAAGCAAAGTAAGTTTATTGTTTCCATTGCTTAAGGAATATGTTAGGATGTAGTTGTTATTTTTTGTTCTCTACAAGTTAATAGAAATTAAGATCCCTCTTGTGCCCTAAAGGTATTATAAGAAGTTGTAGACTGGTTTGATAAGCAAACTTATGCTTTTAAATTTAATCATCAATTAACAATCTATACAAATCTAGGCTGAGAATCTATTATACATTTTCAGATTTATAATTTTAGGAGAATCAAAACACTCAAATGTATATAATTTGTACTCAACTTCAATCCTAATCACTAACTGAGTCAATATTATTCCAATGGATTTTGACAAGTTGTATACTAGGTTACACACCAGTTAAAACTCTAATGACTCAATGTAATAATAACTAATTCATGTTCACCAGCTCTTGGGTCTTCTGCAAAAGACTTGCATTTGGGAGAACAAAAAGAGTTGGTGTCCACTCCAAAGAGAAGAGCAGCATTTGGGGGTCAGAGTAAGGTAAAGCAGTGATGTGCAGGGTCGGGACACCCGAATATGAGGTCTTGGCGTCATGCTGGGCATTTGGTCTGGCAAGTCTCAGAGCTTGGCTGGATTCCCAGAGCTTTATCTTTAAAGCAAAGAAATGTGTCGCCCCCTGGATCACCCTAAGATCCTTCCACTCCTAATACTCAGTTATCGTACGAATCACTTAGTTATTCTGAGATTTCCAGGAGCAGTCTGGGGACTCAGAACAAGAGATTTACTCATCCCTGCAATATTATGAAAACAAACACAGAATTTGGGAAAGCCTATCGTGAAGCGTTCCAGGGTCCCACCAGGGAGGGAAAGACGAGAATCTGGTTGGCACATTTTCTGCTCCCAGTCAGGACTGTGAGTGTGCAGGTGGCCCACTGTCACCGAGGCAAAGTGGACAGAGAAGGCCTGGGGCACCACGGGGATGGGACCATCAGCGGTACGGGACCACGTACAAACAGGTTAGTCCAAGGCAGGAGGCAAGGAGACTTCATGCAGATGTTCATCTGATACGAGTCCCAGGCGGTAACTGATCACACTTGTGTTTCTGGTTCTTTTTCTCCTTCATCATTTTCTTATATTTTCATTTTTATTATATTTGATCACTATCTGCATCTCTTCTATGAGCTTTTATAGTCCTATACTGACTGATGGCCTTTCAGAAGGTCAACAGGGAGACGTGGGAAGGAGGAGATGTGGGGATGTATGTATATGTACAGCTGATTCACTTTGTTATAAAGCAGAAAATAACACACACTGTAAAGCAATTATACTCCAATAAAGAGGTTAAAAAAGTACATTGGTAAGGAGAGACAAAATAGGGGTAGGGGAGTAAGAAGCACTAACTACTATATATAAAATGAATAAGCTACAAGGATATATTGTACAGCAAAGGGAATAGAGCCAATATTTTATAATAACTATAAATGGAGTATAACTTTAAAAATTGTGAATCACTGAAACTTATATAAGTCAACTATACCTCAATAAAATATACTAATAAACAATAATAAAAGTTTAGAGAAAGTATTAAAAAAGTACAGTGGTAAGGAAGTAGATTGGCCTCATATATAAAGTGACTCTTTTAAAGCTTGTGTTATTAAATGTAATGGGGAATTTAACTGGTAAGATTTTAATGTCTTCAAATATCTTATTTATGGTTATTCTGCTTTTTCATTTTTCAAAATTTCTCTCAGGCTTCTAAGATTTAAAAAAAAAAAGGTTTTGTAACACATAGTGAAAAATACATTTCTGTGATATCTTTATAAGATTATTTCATGATGCTTTAATCTGAACCCTCTTTGGAGGAAACAAATATGGATTTAAATTACGGAAGAGTTCTCTGGTTATTGTTTTCTGAAGGACTGAAAAAGCTAATGGTACAAGGGTACCCTAAAACTCTTAAGGCATCCCCAAAGAGCTCTTGTTCATTAAGCCTTAGTGAATTCAACATGCAGCCCCTCTTTTCCTGACTCTCTTTATTCAGCAAAACCAAGAATGTGACCCCCCAAAATTTTAAAACAAAATTAACATGCTATATACTCATCAAAAAAAAAAAAAACTAATTCAAAGAAATTTTGTGTTATATCTATCCTCCCTCCTTCCAATGGCAGAAATCTTTTTCAGATCATGTCATTCCTGTTTAACTTCTTGATCAAAAGATGGAGACCTACAATCATAGCATCTTCTGACATATTTAAAAGGAATCTATCACCATCCCTTTGTCTAAGAAATACTTATTAAGATTTTATGTCTTTGTTGGGCGAGAGAGTCATGGACATATACACACTAACAAACGTAAGGTAGATAGCTAGTGGGAAGCAGCCGCATGGCACAGGGATATTGGCTAGGTGCTTTGTGACCGCCTGGAGGGGTGGGATAGGGAGGGTGGGAGGGAGGGAGACGCAAGAGGGAAGACATATGGGAACATATGTATATGTATAACTGATTCACTTTGTTATAAAGCAGAAACTAACACACCATTGTAAAGCAATTATACCCCAATAAAGATGTTAAAAAAAAAAAAGATTTTATGTCTTTGTTGCTTGTGTGGTCAACACAGTTCATAATGTTGATGAGAGGTTATCCTCATTTCATGAATATTTTTTCAGGGTTTACCAAGTACTGTAATTAACCTTATTTGTTCATTACATTAGTCTTTTAGGAGCTAAAAGTACAGGGGAGAAATCCACATGTAACCAGCGAACTACAAAGCAACACAGCTCATGATTTGATAGAAGACTGACTGAGAAGTCACATGAGGGGCATGGAGGTGCACAGAGGAGGTGTACTAGTCATGGGGGTACTGATGGGCTTTGATTTAGCAAGTCTTGTTGATATAAAGTTGGCTTGTAATAGCTGGCCTGCAAGGTTCTCTTTCAAATTTTTGATCTCACAGACTCACATTCTTTGCATTGTTCCATGGACCCAGACTTCTTTAACCTAAACGGCTGTTTTACAAAGTGAGCACAATCTGACTGGGTGAGTTCAAGTGTATGTATCCCAATATATCCATTTAGAGAAATGGAAAACACAGGACCTTCTGATTATGGTGGATTAAAAATATTTCCATGTAAACAATTCTCTAGTTACTAAGCTGTTGTTGTTGTTTTCTCACCTATTCCTCTCACTGGCCTCTGTAAACATTTATTTGACTTTCCATTTACACTACCATTTTAAATTAAAATCTGTACTACTAATGAAAATCCCATAAATGTGCATTTCATTGTTTTGGTGAACTTTTTGCAATGTTTCACATAAGTTGTAACTTCTTGATTGTGTAGCCTTATGATCTGTTGTGTGTGTTTGTTTATTTTTGTATATAACACCACCTATATAGGTACAGGAGAGAGGGATGCTATATAACATGGCAGAATCTTAAATGGTGGTGGTGGTCATAGCAACTAATATTATTTAAGGGTTTATTTTGTGCCAGATTCTGTGGTAAGCACTTAGAAAATATTATATATTTACTTTCACGATAACCTTTAAAGGTAGCTGCCATTTTTTTTTTTTTTTTTTTAACAAAAGAGGAAATGAAAGTAGAGAGGGGCTGAGTACATTTTCCAAGGTGGTAAATTCCAGAGCGTGTATGCAGCTGGGATCTGTGGGATTCCAAGGTCTTATGTTCTGATCCCCCTGCAGTATCACTCCTATCCAGTATTTCCCTCTTCAGTAAAATGTAAGAGAAAAGAGAAGTGCCAACAAAATATGCCTCTGAAAACACACCTAGGCTGCCTGCTCATGTGCATCTTGGTCACCTGTGAAGACCCTGTTGAAGATGTTTCCCTACCACATTCTCAACCTCAAGAAGGAAAAGCTGACCACCTCCCAGTCATTGGCTCTGGCTACTGTCCCTTTCTTCCCTTTCCTGGTTCACTAATCCCTCTTATCTTTTTGTTATTCATGTCAATGCCCCATCCTCACGTGACTGCACAGGTAAATTTGCCACTCTGATCTCCAGTCTCACACTCTCCAGCAAGAGACCCTGCAGCACTTCTCAAAGAGGGGCACTTACTGACCAGGGAGGTCCCCCCTCTGTCCACTGGACAATGGGAATAATATGCAGGGCTGATGGCTGAATTCAGAGAACATAAAAATACCACCAGTTTCCATTCCCTTCTTTTCATTTTTAAAAATATCTGAAATCCTTATTCTGAAACATTTAAAATATACCTACATCCAGTGAATAGATCCAACTTGGCTTGATATGAAAATAAATGAAAGGTATGCCACATGTCTTACAATAACAAGAAAATCTGTCTCTGCTGTAAAAGCTCTTCGAATCTATGGAGCAAATGACCTCTTTAAGTAAAGCTTCAGATTCCCCAAAGTGAAGCACTCCCAGGGGAGAGCAGTCATCAAATTCCCTGAAGTGACATCTCCATAGATCTGCCAATGTGTGATGGCAACAAGCGATTTAATTACTGAATAGGCTCTCCTTCCCTAAGGTCCCTTTGTGAAACTGTATGAAAAAATTCTCTTCAAATTTATTCCTGAAATGTGTCATCACTGCACATCTTTTCATTATTTTTATATAAGCCAAGAGATGGATTCTTTTCCAAATGTATTTATTTGGGTAAGGTCCTGGGAGCCATTTTTTTTCTTTCCTTTTTCTTTTTTTAAATCAACTTTGATGCTAGTTTCCTTTGAAAAACAAAACAAAAATGCACCAATCTTTTTTAGAACCAAATTTACCTGCTTGTGTGCATATTCTTCATAATTGAGTATCTGTTCTTCTTTAGCTCTAGGTGAATCTTTTCTCTCTTTTCCTCTCTCCTGCTTTCTTCTCTCTCTTTCTCTCCCTGTGTCCCTCCCACCCTCTCTTCTCTCCCTCTCTCTCTGTCTCCATTCAACATATTTACTATGTGGATACTCTGATCCAAACCCTGGAGAGGATATTAGATATACTAATAATAGCTGATGTAAAAAAGAAGATTCTATCTAAGCATTTTAATGTATATTTACTTATGTTTAATTTACATAACCATCATACGAAGTCAGTACTATTATTCCCGTCTAAAAATAAAGAAATTGAAACACTGAGAGGTTGAATAAACTGCCTAAATTCACATGGCTGAAAAGAGACAGAGTGAAGAAGACATGAACCCAGGATGTTTCCCTACAGAGACTGTACCCATAAATATGACACTCTTTTGCTAGTATTACAAACACCCAGGGAAAATGAAAGAAAACTGACATGAGTTACTTTGAAAGTTCTCTCAGATTATTCTCATGATTAGGGTTACCAGTTAAAATACAGGACAATCAGTTAAATTTGAATGTCAGATAAACAATACATTTTTATAGTGTAAATATATCCTGAATATAGCATGAGACATACACTAAAATTTTTTCCAACATTTATCTGACATTCAAATTTAACTGTGTCCTTTTTGTTTGTTTTTGGCTAAATCTGACAACATGGCAGTTGTGAGAGGCAATTATTATTTTTATATTACATCTATTTTTATATATTTTAACTTACATTACATATATTATATATAAAGAGTGAGACTCAGAGTTTCCATGGCCATACACCTAGCAAGTGGTAGAGTAAAATCCTTATCTCTGGTTTCAACACACTGTGCCACTATAATAAATTCATTCAGCTTTATGGAGACATAATTTAATGGTTCAACCCACAGACACACAGCAGCATTTAACAGAGAAAACTAATGACATTACACTGCTAAGTTGGTTATGGAAGTGATCATTTCCACTTTCCAAAACATCTCCAAAGTGCTCTATTAAAAGACTCAGCAATCCCCACTTCCAGGAATTCAAAGATATATTCTCGTAAGTGAATGACAGAATAATTTATAGGCACTGAAGTTTATTATTCAAAATGCTGAAAAATGAACCAGCATATATTTCATAGAAGTTGGGATGCTTGGTGTCAGGAAGTAAATAATCAAACAAAGGTCTTTCCTTCCTTCCCAGTCACAAAATCAAGTTCAATGAGAGGAACTTTGTCCTATGTTGTAGTCCACACATACAGTGCTGTGTGGTCCCATTACTGATAATCTCCTAAATTATTTAAATAGCCGTATTTTTCAAGAAAACCCTGGAAGCCTTTCTTCTTAAACTCTTTAAAGAAATGCATGGGAATGAATTTCATCTTCAGGGACTCACACTTGAGCCAAGCCGAGCCAAGCCAGATATTTCTTCAACATAAGCTGCCTGGGAGAAGACTGACACATAATAGGGTCTTTAAGTAACCTTATAAGGATAAGGGCCTGGGTTTACCCTTTATCAGCTGTCACTATTATTACTACCACTACTCTTACTATTTATGAATGAGTGAATGCACGAACAAATAAAATGATTACTAGTCAGTGAATAAACAACTGAATCATATATATAGAGAGACATAATAATAAATGTATATATATTTCTTTTATACATTATTTGATCATTATATATCATTTAAACCACTTAATCATATATATATAATGTAAACACCATTTAATCATATATATAATGATTTGATCATATATAAATACATATATCCTGTATATATATATATATATATACACATACATACATACACGCATACATACTATTTATTACTGTTGAAATTGTCTTTGCCTCAAACATTTCTAAACCCCACAGCATGTGATAAAAGTAAGCTGTCTTATTCCTGCTCTGTACTCTCATTTCTCAAAAATGTCCCATCAAACCCAGTTTAGGATGTAATTTAGAAAAAAACTGGCTGAGCAGTGGAGAGACTTTTTCCCCTCCTTTTAAGAACTACCAGTAATCAATTCAACCTACTGAAGACAGGCTTCTGGTCCTGACCCACTGAAACAACAGGCTAAGTAGGAGGAGTTCTTGCCTATTTCCTGGGGGAGGAAACAGAGATACAGACTGCAGCAAACCAAAGAATAAACATCAGAAGCCTTCCCATACCCAGAACTCCTGAAAGCAATATTTAAGTTCAGGGTTTTGGTGATAGAGGTTATGATGATCGAGTTTTGCTGAAGGAGATGATTGGGTTCTGAATGTGTCAAAGAAACAACTTTCCTAATAATGAGACATGGGTAGAATTTATCTCATCTTAGGTTATCAACAAAAGGACACTGCATGGATTGCCCAGTGTATTAAAATGTGTCAAAAATCAGCTGTGTGTTAAGCAACTTACTGAATTTCATTGGGCCTAAGTCACTACTCTATGGCAAGATGGATATGGTAAAGAATTGTTCATTTTACTTCTGGCTGTGACAATCGAAACTGAAGTGCTGAGAGATTTTCTGTATTAGGAGAAAAATGGGCTCCTTCCAACCCAAGAGCGTGTGCCCCAGCATCTGTCCTTAACCAACATCCTCCAAATTCTCCCTCTGTGGTCTAGTTGCCTGCCATTCACTTGTCTTTCTCTCTAGAGCACAAATTCCTTGAGTAGAGTGACTGGACATTGTTTATCATTGTCTGAAAAGTGTCTAATATGTAGCATGTAGTAGTTGCTCAATAAATGCTAAATAAGTAACTGATTGGAAGAAGAGGGTGAAGCAGAAGATTAGCCTGTGAGTCCAATCTGTGTCTTCTTCTGCATGACTGGTTCCTGGGATTCTGCCTTGTCCGTGAGACCCTATCCAACTCATTGATTTCAGTTCTTTCAAAGCCACCAATCTCTGGCCTCATAACCCTGCTCTTCCTATAATGTAGAACCCTGAACCTGATGAAATTCCCACTGGAGACCATTTTTGTGAGGAACATTCATTTACTCAAAATTTCATCCCAAACAAACTACATGCCAGGCATTATTCTCTGTGCTGGGAATGTGTACTTAATAAGATAGATTAGACCAGGTTCCAGCTCTCCCTAATCTTAATTTCTAGTGAGGGAGAAAGACAGCTGTCAAACAGTTACACACTTGAACAAGATGTTTCTGATAAGAGTGAGTATTCTAAAGAAACAAAACTAGATGAGGTGAGAAAAGGGGGAGAGAGAATATCAGAGTGTGTTGTGGACTCTAAAATAGTTGCAACCATGGGAGACAAAGAAAGGATTCTCTTTGGTTATATGTCTAAACCCATATGGTCATCGCCTATAAACCCATCTTGTAGTATTGTTTTAATCCTTCCTTTATCTCCCATGTATATTGTCTCATCCCCCTTCCAACTGATGGTATTTCTGTTGCTACTGTGTTTTCCAGATCCTATAAGGCATTTCTCTCTGGAAACATTTGTTTTTCAGGACACAGTTTTTAGAGACCCTTCGTAAGTTTTGTTATAATACAGTGTCCTTAGCTTCTCCTACCCTGATGCCATTGCTCTCTGAATGGGAAACATTTCTTTTTTCCAGGCTTAAATTGCCTGAGTTTGACTTGCCATCTGGTGCTGGTAAAGTTGGGAATTGCATGTCCTCCTGAAAGCATGCATACACTGTCCTCAAACCAGGGGGAAATGCTGGATTGCAAACCCTCCTCCCTTTGACTTTGCTGGCACAGGTCCACAAATATTATTCCAAGCAGATTTCTCTCATTCTTTTCCAGCCCATCCAGCCCATCCAGCCCATCCTATTATTTCAATCTTTTATTTTCTTTTTTCCCTCAACAGCTGCAGTTGGGCTTATGACTACGTTTCTTTCATTAAAAGCCTATACTTAGCAAAACCTGAGGTTCTTTGTAATTAGCATGTTGCCTACAATTTGGAGGAATGCTGTGGTTAAGGCATGTGTCTTTTATAAAGAAAATTTTCTATTGTAAACTGCTTATTTTTCTAATTTCTTTTAAGGATTAAAAAAATAAGTTTCCCAGTATGGCAGGTCAAAAAGATGAGTTTTTCTTAAGGAAATTAGTGAACACGGAGAGAGAGGGTACATACTATTCTGCCAATGTCTTTCTTCATTGAGTCTAAAAGAATTTTAGAATTGGTTTTGTCCTCATTTGCCTTGCTTCCTCATGAAAGTAGTCTTTATTTGACTTGAAGAAGCTGGGAACTGGGTATCTTTTTATTCTTTAAAACTATTTTGACAATGATAAGCAGCCTCTTCCAGGTGGACTGTAGAAATCTCTTTTTCTGATAGTTAAGGTGTTATAAGGGGAGTACAACACTGGAAACTCCAGAAGAATCCCCGTGGTACATCCAGGGACATCCTTCGGGTATTTTCTTTTTTTTTTTTTTTTTACTTAAAATAACAAAGGTTTATTTCTTGCTCATGGTTCATATTCATCACAGATCATTAGAAAGTTCTGTTCAACATAATCATTCAGGGGTGCAGTCTAATAGACAGCTAGTCTCCATGTAAGATAAAGAAGGCTCTGGAGGGTCTTACATGGGTACTTAAATGCTCTAGAAGTGGCATCTCTTCTTCTGCTCACCCCACCCAACCAACTGAGAGCAAGTAAGGATAATGCCACCGGAGCTGGGGAAAGAATTAGATTTTGGAGGAGATAGCTATCACAATATTTATTTTTCTTACATTGAATTTTATCTTTGTTTAAGGTATTTTAAAGGGACTCTGTCACTAACTATTTGTGAACTAAACAAGCATCCCATAAAGGCAAAGCAACAGAGTAGTTACAAGCTTAGACTCTGGGTCTGGACTGCCTGGGCTGCCTGGGTTCAAATTCTAGCTCTGCTGCTTATCATGGAGCTTTAGGCAATACTTAACCTTGCTGGGTCTAGTTTCCCCATTTGTAAAATGGGAGTTATTAAAATAAAATGTACCTCATGACATTATTATGAGATCAAATGAGTTAAATATAGGAAACTATGCTGGACACATAAGTGCCAGACAACTGATACTGTTACAGCGTCATTCAAACATATAATTAGTGTTCTTGTATCAAGTTCTGTTTTTATGGGGTACACAAACTAAGAACTACCCAAAGGTAGGCAGCAATGTTGCACTGAGTCAATTTACTCATTATACATCTCTAATAAAACCTGATGCCCTCGTCTGTGACTTAGTCATTGTCAGTGGGGAACTCTCTGGCATTTTCTGAGCCTCAGTTATAAAGTGAGGAAGCAGCACAGACTGGACAAGGATGCTACAGGCACACAAATATTTCACTCATCCTGCTCATCTCATCCTCAGTCCATAGCAGACATTATTAATGGAGTAAGGCACTCTCTCTTGCAGGATCTGACACTCTCTGCAGAGCCAGGACATAGTCTCAGGCTCCTTTTCAAATTCCTGTTTATGGAATCTGGCCTACATCAGTTCTAAGGTTCCTTCTAGCTTCAAAATCTACAAATCTAAGATGATAATTGGAACTTGAAAACACAGTTCCAGTTGATCTCATTGGAAAATTATAGCACAAGGATTTACTATGATTGCCAGGTCAATTTGACTAGTGCTCATAAGATCCAAAACCATCAGGCCTGCATTCAAGGTCATCTTGGATTGAAAGTTTGCTTCTCCCTTTGCTCTGCCATATGTAAGTAAGATTACCCGTGAACAACGAATACTTAAATTCTATAATAACTATTGATGGAAGCTTTCTGCCTTCTGATGTAGCACATTAAATCTTTGGATAAGTCTGTCTATTAAAGCACTCTTTCTTGTATTAGGACCAATTAACTTCTGTTACTCCTTAATCTGCCTGCTAGTTTAATATCAACTATAACTGAATTTACTGAATTTACACATAGTTGTAGCCAGTTCTTTTTTTTTCCAGTCTGGTTTTTCATCACTGAATTAACCATCCACAGGCCTTTAAATATTCTGCCAGTGGGTAGGAATTTTTCAATCCTTTCCTTTTCAGTTGCCCTACTATGGATACCATCTAATTTGTTGACTGGTGTCCTCTAAAGCTTTCATTTCATGTCTCTCTTTTTTACACTTGATAAATATCTCCTTTCCTCTTTTTGCCTCATTCTTACATAGACTGATTTGAAGAAATAAGAATGTGTCATTCACTTGGTTTCTTAAAAGAACAATTCAAACTGGTTTCTGGGAACATTTTCAAAATGTCAATTGAGAATCACAGAAAGCTATCTACAGATTATTACAATAAACCTGGGTCCAATCTAGCAGAAGTGTCTATTATGGGGGCATATTGGCATTGAAAAAGATTTAGGCACTTAGGCCTTCTCTCAAACACAAAGCCTTTCTGGATTCAATACTCACTTGTAGTTGAAACACTGTACTAGTTTATAAAGGTGGTTCTAGGACCATCTATACTCATTCCCTTCCTTCTTTGGGAACTACCAGCAGAACCCAGGTTATTCATAAATGGAAAGAACAGGATTGTGCACATGTAAGTTAATATTGATATTACTACTAGTACTCTATTACTACTTCTACTACTGGTACCACTTCTCATTAAAGAGAACTTGCCCAACACAAGGTTGTATGTTGAGAGCTTAACACTGATGTTCTTATTTAATTTCCCAGTAATTGTGAGGCAAGTATCGTCATTCACCTCTACCATAAAACAAAACAAAAACCTAAGATCCCAAGGTAACATGAGTTTGGAATTTCACCTATAGTTATTTGGCAAGGGAAATATTTTGACCAAATTTTACTGAGAAGGAGATATTGTTGCAAGCCAGTGTTTTAAATTATTGGCAACTAGCTTGAGTATATTTAATGAACTTTGTTTTGACTTCAGAGTCTGAGCTCAGCAGAGCTTCTAGCCACTACAGTACACTTTCTTCCATAAAATAAAACCAGTAGACTACTCAAAACTGCAAAAAGAGATAAGAGATTAAGGTAACTTTAGGGCTTAAATGCTGAGGTCACTGGGAAGCTCACAGTGCTTAACTAAGGCAGTGGGCCCAGTTAGATTTAGTCGATACTGAACTTTTCAGAGCATATATGGCAAAACTGCTTGAGTCCTTAAAGGGGAACTGAGCTGTTGTATTTACTCTTTGTTCTCTTCGATGATTAATTTGTCCTCGTCTTTCTATTTCATTGTAAGAGATCATTCCCCTCTCTGTGTTGCCACATAAAGATCTGTGCACATGTTGTTTAGAAATCTCCAAAGTTTGTAGATAATCATAGTTTCATACATTCATACATGCCTTCTGTATAATTATATTGACTTTGTGAGAATTCAGGCTTATTCCAAAAATAGAAGAAAATTCTACGTGCAAAGATACATTTCCCATGCATTCATATTGCAATTTTAATGAGGTTGAAAAAATTTTACTGCTTAAAAGATTTTTAACATGGTTGAACCTATGACATTTCAAGAGGTTTCAAAGAAACCTGCATTATGTGTGCGTGCGTGTGTGTGTGTGTGTGTGTGTGTGTGTGTGTGTGAGAGAGAGAGAGAGAGAGAGAGATTAAAGTATCAGCTTGTGTGACATTTGCAGCACTTTCTAAAATAACGTCTTATCTTTCAAAATAAATCACAAGCAGGGACATCAAATGGGTTGATTGTTTTGACAATAAATACTAACTCAGCCACTATAACAGGAAAGTCAATTTTCCAATGACAGGAACCTGTGGACCATTAACATATGAGAGATAATTTTCAAGAAGCGCTCCAAGTTTACTTAGGTTCACTGGATTCTCTGGACCAGAAGGCATTTCTGGTGACCTTCAATATAGTGACTGTAACAATGAGGAAAAAATCAGCATCAACTTATGTTGATGATGATGTTGGGATAGCACAGTGTTTTTGATGCAAGAAATAAGAGAGAAGGTCCTTCAGGGAGATCACTACTACATCATACCAGTAAAAAAATATCTCCTCTGCATGACTGTCTCACTCATGTGAGTTTCTCATTCAGAGAAGAGCCGATACATTGATTTTTTTTCACTGTGGTTTCTCATTAACTTAACCAATAAAACCAAGGCAGACTTTAATGGTGATTTCATTGATCCAGTCCTGTTTTGTCACCATTAACCATCATTTACTGAGGCCCTGTATGAGAAAACTGAGCTAGACATTTCATACGACTGACAAGTTAAATAGAAAAGGAATCATGATCTCTGACATCCAGAAGAACAAGTGTGGAAACACTGGGCTTTATAACCACTAAAGCTCATGTTTGAAGCTCAGCTCTGCCACTGCTTATTGCTTTCTGGGCCTCAGCTTACTCACTTGTCAAATGAGGAAAATTGTACCCATCTCACAGGATGGTTGTGAGGATGAAGCGAACTCCTCAGTGTCATGTGTCTTGCTTCATTCCTGGCATATTATGGGTTCTCAACAAGTGGTCACCTCCCACCTCCTTTTTTCTAAAGGGTTAATTTTCTACTAATTTAAGAGACAGAATAGATATAGAAAAGTAGAAAACAAGACAAAATGCTGAAAAATCTTAACTATTGAAGCTATAAAATAATTTATATAGGGAAAGAAAGAAATAAAATGTAACATGAGAATGACCCTAATGTATCAGAACCATGATCTTTGGAAACATTAAAGTTATTTCTAGAAGTATTCAAATTTTAATTTATATTTGAAATCCTAGTGAATCAAATTATTTTAAAGTACAAACTTATAATTCTTTATGAAAATAGAATAAAGTGTGCGTGTGTGTGTGTGTCTGTGTGTGTGTGTCTGTGTGTGTGTGTAAACTTTAATACCAAGAATCAATAATACCATAGGCAGGTCTGAGACTCAACAGGGCAGTAAACTTCTGAGCCAACACTCAGGCCATCTGTAAATGGACCTACTATTCTATACTGTGTTGAACCAAACAGATTTCATGATAGTAACAATAGTAATGACTTTCAGTTTATTTTTTCCTTTCTTCTTTTTGTTTGCAAATTTTAAGGACTTTGTATCTTGGGTATATGATTTTTGTCATCTTGACAAACAGAAGGTGAGGAATATTAACCTGATATTCTACTAAAATTCTATTATTTTGAGAACATAAATAGATGTAACTTTCAACTTAGTATCTAATAACTCTGTAATAGCAATTAGTATTCTCCAAAGACTGGTTGTGTGTGTGTGCTTATGTTTGTGTATGCATATATGCAGTGCATATATTATTATTTGTATTAGTGCCATTTGACATGTGAGCAATATGGAAATCAGAATGTGGGTGTTTTGGCAAAGATCACACAGCCAAACTGTCTCATGATACTTTCATATACTGTTCTGTTTTTGCTTGCTTTTGAAGATGATAACCTGTTGAGGGCCATTCTTTTTTAGCTCGATTTATTCCATGAACGTTATCTGTAACAGGCATGGTTTCATCAATCATAGATTTATTCACAAGTAATTGTAATAGCTTAAAATATAATGCAATGTTTCCAATCTGATTACAACCCACTAATAAAGTAAATATATCAGGATTTCTTTAGGTATCAATTGGCTCTCTAAACTCTAAGAAGGACACATAACCATAGGCCTATCTATGTCCATTTGCTAACCCACTGGACACAAAACCTAGCCTTTTTTTTAACATCTTTATTGGAGTATAATTCCTTTTTAATACCATTTTCATGCAAATGTCAATCACAAGATAATGAAACACCAAACCCTTTGTTGAATTCCTATTCTGTGAACCTTGTCTTAGAAACTTCACTTTTATTATCTTTAATTTAAAGGGCAAAATTGTACAGGAGGAATTGTCACATCTCTGTATATTACAGATGAAGATATTTAAGGGCTCACAGAAATTAATAACCTTACCAAAAGATAAACAGTCAGTGGATAAATAGGTTTTAAACTCAGATCTCTGGACTAAAACTCATGTATTCTCCTTCCTTAACTGCATCCTGCTACATAGTAAACAAAGTAAGTCTCCTATTGGTTGTCATCAAGCTATAGTTTCAAAGCTGAATTCATTTTTTTGACTCATCATCAACTGAGTGGCCCAGACATTTTCTTTCCTTTGTTCTGCACTTCAGTAGCAGACACAATTAATAATCCACAAATAATCCTGTGATCCTAGAGGGCACTACTATTTTTAAGAAGCACACTTAATCTCCTCTAAAAAACTGGAGTATTAATAAAGGAAAATAAACACATCTCAGTTTAGGTCAGATTTTGTGTGTATGTGTGTTTCCTGAAAAGGAGCGTAATTATAGTCTCTGTTTTGTTCCTAAAGGAAATCTTAAATTTGCAAATGCTCAATTTTTAAGATGTATTAAATTTTTCTTTATGCCTGACAAAATCTTATAGTTGAACATAAGGTTCATTTTGGTTTTATTTAATTATCATTCAGGTGATGAGACAATTCCACAGAGATGAGAAGAATATACTAAGCAAAAAGCTAAACGCAGTTTTAAATACTGATTCCAAGCTAAATCTTAGTAAAAGACAATTTTGCCTTTTGATAGTAGAACTAGCAGTTTAGTCGAATCTCTATCTAAATAGAAATTTAATAGTGGTTATTTCATGCTCATATGGTCAGGTTTTGGGTCCAATTTGTTTGTGATGAGTTAGAGTAACTGATATGCTAATCACTGTTAGTTAATTAAAAGTGGAGTTTCCATTTAGTTACAAAGTACATTAGTGTGCTGAGCATATCACATGCTAGATGACCTGATTCACATATTTGAACTCCTAAACTGAGAAGGAGGTGGTAGAAAATCTACTTGATATGCTGCCAGGAGTGTCACTAAGTTGCTTCTAGAAACAGCTTTGGCTTGATGATCAGAAACACTGGGTTCTATTCCTTGTTCTCCTGCTGTTTTGCTCTGACCCTTGAGTTTTGTCTCTTAAACCCTCAATGACTCAATTTTCCAAGAACAAAGGATGGAATAGAATTAAATAATGCTGAGGCCCACTTTTTTGTGCTTCTGTGGCCAAGATTCAAAAGTAATTCCGGGGTTTGACTCTCTGCTCAGCCACTTTCTAGCTCTGCGATCTTGGGAAAAATGTTTAAACTCTCTGATCTTCATTAAATAGGATGACATGAAGACAAGTTTGGTACCCACATGGCACTGGTGCTCAACTACAGGTCATGACTGTGATGAAGAAAAAAAAAAGATGATGATGTGGTCATGAGACATAAGAAGAAGGGGGAGCAGCAGGATAAGAAGCTGGAGAAGAAGGAGAGGAAACAGTATTCAAGAGGAAGAAAGAAAGAAATGCTAGAGTTTATGTATTTTACTGATATTGTAACATTTTCTTATAGAGCTCCTGAAAATGTAAGTAAATGTAAAATAAGAAAAAAATCCATAAGTGTAGGCACTGAAACATAATCTAGTGGAGCTTTTCTCAAAACCTTATCCACTGGGTTCTGTCAGCAAGTGTCAGTCAAATACATATTTCATGGTTGACTAAGTTTTGGGAAAAGATCAGTGAAACAAAAAGATCTACAGAAAGTAGGGCCTCCCAGAACTTTCTGAATATTAGTGTACACAGTGATTCCTCAAGACTGTTTCTTTGAAATTTATTTTCTTTTTTTTTTTTTAAACTTTTTTGAGAGCAGGTAGAAGGAGGCAGAGGTTTAGATATTGTACAGGCCTAGTGCTCTGTGGAACAAACTTTAGCAAACGTTAGAATGATGAAAATAAGTGAAGGATTGGATCTTAGAAACCTGATTAAAATCTCACTCCCGTTACTTAACCATGTCACTTAACCAAGCTAATCCTTTGGTGACTTTAAGTGATGATCCCATCTTGAAAGATTGTTTCCAGAACTAGGATCAACACAGGTAATGATACCAGCATGTGATACAGACTGAATAAACTGATAGTAGTAATATGATAGATTCCAGGCACACTTCTTTTGTTGAAGCCCAAAAGAGAAAAAATTGTGCATCTTCCCCCATTCTCCACTTGAAATCCATTTGTTATGAAAAACATCAAAGACTGATTCCCATATGTGGAACACTGTGGAAGCAATTTGTTTTGATTGCTTCCTTCTTGAAACAGAATTAGAGGAAAATGGGATGGAAAGTTTTGATTCCTACAAAGAAGGAATCTGAAATAAGATTGAGGGGGTAAGCAGAATACACATTCTGAGGTTAATGCTATTAGAAGTTAACTAATTCTTTCTGGAGGAGGGATATCATTTGCAGTAAAGCATCTGCCAACCGTTGTAAGATATCAGAGTAGCTGGACCTGTCATTGAAATAAACCAATGCAAACAGGCCTTTTCCTGCAGGGGGCATAATTAAAACCAGAGCCATTTTCACAGATAATCCATTTATAAATCATGGTAATAAAATGGCCATCATGACAGCAGCTCAGTGACATTTTTTCACAAGCTCAGCTGTATCCAAGCAACCAAAATGTGTTAACTCAGATGAGAAGAAAGGCAGGCTGGGGTCCCAGGAGTCAGGGAGCAAGAGCCCACTGTCTGGTTCTCTTTTCCCGTAAGAGAAGGTGATGAGTTGATGGCTAAAGGGGCTTTATACGGTCTTGTTTACTGCAGTTCACTTTATTTGCGTGTCAGAATGAATGGACAATCAAGACTTTAGGTGTTTCTCAACTCTTTCCTCATTCTAGGAACTGATAAATGGGGAACCTCCAAGGCCCATTATATCCACATCCAATTTTGATCCATACCTTGCTGTGAGAGATTCAACTTATCAGCAGGAGCTGGAGAGAGAAGAACATATGGCAGAAATCCAGGTATCCTCTACTCAGCTGTTTACATGTGTAATTGCAAATCGACAGTGGCTGCGATATTACTGAAGAGGTTCTAATAATCATCGTTACAGCAACTATCATGCACTGTAATGCTAGGAAAGTGTGTCTCTTTCCCCCAGAGGAGAGGCAAGAACTCTCTTTTCACTGCTTTGGGATTTTTCTATTCAACCCATCCTTGTAACCTTCTGACAACTGAGCTGTCCAAACTCAACAGGGATTTAAATATTTAAAATAAAAATAAATCTTATCAAAGTTTTTTTAAGTACTATAGTACAAATAAATTTGTATAAATCTCAATAAATGACCTGCTTTCATGGAAAGACCAAATATTATGGATTGTTAAACATACATTTAAAGATATTTGTGTCTACATGTGTGTACATATGCGCATGTGTTAAATGAGACTTATCTTCACCATCTGTCAATGCAGAGTAATAATCCTCTCAGAGCTAAATGAGATGAGGGTGAAAGCATGGAAGGGAAAGTACTATGTTCAGGGAAACTCTTTATTATTAGCATTATTGCTATGAAAGATGCTGCTAATATTCCCATGGATTCCTTTATCCTCTCCTCCTTCATAAACTTTATTGAAGAATAGTTGAAAAATGTAATTCTATATATTTAAAGTGTGCAAGGTGATGATTTAAGATACATACACACTGTGGAATGATTATCGATATCAAGATATTTAACACATCCATCACCTCACATAATTAACTTCTTTTGCATGTGGTGAGAATGTTTAAGATTTACTTTTGTGTATCCATTCCAAGTGTGCTTTCATTGAAAACTGCTAGGCCTATATTCTAGGTAAGAAGCTTTCCCTCAGGCTGTCTGCAGTCACCTCCTCTCAGCAGAGGGAGAACTTTAAATGACTGGGGGCAGCATTCTACCAATAATCCTGAAGACAGCCAGTTTTCTTGAGGTTTGTTTGGGACAATTCTAATTTTTCTAGGGAGCCAGATTACCTGCACATCAATGTGTAATCCATGCTCCCCTGTGGGACTGAGCCAACATTTCCTTCCCTGGGACTCTGCTTGATACCACACCCTGTGTGGTCTCCTTTTTCCCCCACTCCCAACTTTCCTACTATGTTTTCCTGAAAATTCTTCCAGATTAAATTACATTCCCTTGAACATTTGCTTCTGAGGAACCCAGCTTGCATATCTAGAAAAGAGATGGAAGTAGTTAGGACCTGAGTGGGGAATGGACTCAAGAGAGGCTCCCAAGGACTTACAGTATTTCCTGTATAAAACCTAGGAATCATCAAGTAGCCAGAAACACAATCCAGGTGAAAGTGTTTCACCAGGAGATGGCTATATGGCTAGAGACCATGAACTGGAAAGGAATAACTGAATTGATTAAAATATTAATAATTCACAATTGTAATAACATCCACAGTTGATTGAGTCTTTGTGTTAGGTGCTGTACCAAGAGCTCTAGTGCATTTTCCCCCTCATTCAGTGCATGCAGCATTGAGGTAGGAGCTATTATATTTTCTATTTTACAGATGTGGAAACAGAGGCTTAAGAATGTTTTGTGGGACTCCCCTGGTAGTCCAGTGGTTACGACTCCATGCTCCCAATACAGAGGGCATGGGTTCAATCTCTAGTCGGGGAACTAAGATCCCATGTGCTGCACAGTGTGGGCTTAAAAAAAAATGTTTTGTACTTCCTAAGTTCACATAGCTGTGGACTTGGATTTGTGCCTATATTTGTCTGACTCCTATCATAAGGATAATCACTATATTGTAAGATTTGTTTACCAGTCTAATGTTGTTTTTGAAGAAGAAAAAAGTCAAGATAAGGTTAGGGAACATGGTTGGTATGATCAAGCTGATGTGATAACTAGTTGGAGCAAATGCCACATTTTAATGCATATCTCTGTGTCCCTTGCATGTGCCTTTGAGGACATGGGGCTCAGTACGAAGGGTTAACAACCACTATAGTAGAAGAAGACTTCTGTTCTTTGTTCTCAATAAATCTGCCTCCTCCCTGCCCGCCACCACCCCCCACACACCCACTACCTTACCTTCCAAACCCCAGCAATGTTAAGTGACATACTCAAGGTCACAGAGCTATAAAGGTACGTGGGCAGCAAGTCCACATCTTCTGACTCCTAGCCCAGGTCAGTTTCTTTCCAACAACATCATGCTAATTTAGCGTCTCATATCCAAATCCCAGGCAAAATCAGAACTGGTTTAGTATTAGATGGCTGTCCAAACATAAGTTTCCAGTGAAGAAGCCAAAACCAACCCTCTATAAACCTCAGCTTTCTAAAGGAATGTCGAGATTCAGCTTCCTTTATCATCTTTCTGCCAACCCTCTGGCCTTTGGACTCAGCCCGATTTTGAAATGCTAATTTAGAGTGCTTCAAGTGGATATTAACCAAAAAATTATTAATAAGTACTTCTCAAGCTCAAGTGCAATAGGCCCCATAGAAAACACAAAATTGTTTATTCAACATATTTATATGTGTCTTAAATGAACTAATTGCTTTTCTTGGGTGTTCTGCCAGATTTGTGGCTTTATCCCTGCTTTGGAGATTAGGAATCTGAAGAAAAGAATCTATTGACCAACAGATACTTATCTCTCTGTGCATCTGCAGACACAGAGGCATTAATATCAATCATTTCATAGAAGGACGGTCATAAACATAATTTCTGTCTTCCTGGATTAAGCTCTGACCACATCAAGAGGATGGAGAATAATTTGTATATAAGATGGAAATCTAAGGCAGATGGATTCCTCCATCTGTGAGGAATCATTGAGACAACCCTCATTTCCACTCTGCCATCTATTTCCCTGACACACAGGCTCATTTAAACATAGTTCACACAAGAATGAGCCCCAGTGTTATCCCTTGATCGCAACTAATTATCTCTCACTACTGTGCTGACCATTTGCCTGTTTCCTCTCTGATCTGCTCCTTTCTCTCTACTTGCTTTGCTCTGATACCTGCAAATTACATTCACCAAACCAACATCTGGTCCTGTTTAGGCAATCGGATGCCCTGGTAGAAAACTGGAGGATCGAATAGGGAAGAGGCCAGCCTACTTCTCTCCTCTCTACACTTTGGGAGGCATCACTGATGGTGGGATATATTTTCCATTATTGCATGTCTTCTCAGATAGGAAGCCCTTACCCTGAGATCAAGCTCCCATTAGGTGGAACCATATCCTAGGCACTAGAACACGGCATTTGTCCCTTTACTTCAGGGATGGTAGCAACTTCCAGTTGTTACTACTACCTCCTTTTTGGCCCTTTTAGCTTTTCCAACATTTTAGTATCTAGGGGCTTAATCAAATTCCTCTATTGAACTACCTGTTGTGGGCTCATTTTCTCTGACTGGTAAAACTGGATTCAGCCATTTGCCCTTTTATCAGAGTAGGTATGTGCACTTTTCTTAACCTTGATGTCTCCCTCAAATGAGCACAGCAGAGCGCCCAACCCCCACCAAACACATCATATTCTTATTTCCAGGATATTTGTGATTTACTCTTACACACATTGACAAGGGCCTTTCCTCCCTCATGCAGGTAAATGTGACAATGAGGAATTTCCAAAATTTATCAATAAGACCTCACTTATCTGATAAGAATCCTCAAGGATGTAAAGTTGAACTCTGAATAGCTGAGAAAAATGGCAAAAAGGACCAGCTTTAAGAGTTCAGGCAGGCACTCATGAGGGCACTTCAGGTACAAACCCGACTCTGCTCTTAGTTTACACACAGTTCCCATAAATGTAGATACCTGATTTCACAGCAGATTAAGGAAGAACAGGGGAAATACCAACAGCCACTGATAACGGTAATAATACTGATAGTTGATGATGAGAAAATGATAAATGGAAGCAAAACTTTGAAATTAATTATAATATTCCCAAAGTAAAACTAGTTAGGGCTTTTTGATGTAGGATAAAACACAACTGCCCATATACGTGAATCATAATCCAATACCAGAATAGGGATAAAGGAAACTAGTATATACATAATGCCAGGAATCATTTTAGGGGTTAAAATATGCATTATTTTAATATTGGGGTACTGATAAAGCTATTAAGTATGTACTATGCTCAACCATTTCACATTTTAGGATAACAAGGTCCTTTAAGCTAAGTACCTTCGGTGGTGTCACAGGCCTGTGACAAGGGAAAGGGCAGAGATGTAACACCTGGTTGGCCTCTCTCAAAATCCCATGGCCTTACTGCTCCATACTGGAGAATTGTTGTTTGTAATTACAAACTTCAGATTTTTCTGTTTTAAAAGAAACAGTTGATTTTACTAAATACATTTTAAGAAAGTGATTAAGCATCTAATATACTGTAGAAAAACTTCCATTTGCCATGAAAGAATAAAAAAATGTTTTGAGAACTGGCTGTTGGAAGCTTTATAAATCCAGAGGGGGGAAAGAGGTTCTTTATAAAAGGACGTGGGACAGCTCAGATTCAGGCAGTGCTGCTGAACCTATCCGACTTCCACGTTGTAACCCAATCTCTGTTTGTTCTTGGTGACCATTTACAGGTCAGTGGTTAAGCCCTGGCCTTCCTATCCCTCTCTCTCCAGAAATACCCATGTTGTCTAGGAAGGTACAGCTTCCGACCTACAAATACCTATCACTTCCTCTGTTGGTGAATGGAATTTAATCAGACTAGTAAACTAAGTCAAAGTCATATAAGGGGTAATATCTGATGTGCTTAATGAGAAACCTTTATGCAACTGTTCTCATCAGTCAGACTTAGATAAGACGATGCTATTTTTACTTCATCTTGGCTTTCCACAGAAAACTTTAAAAGGCTTAAGATCAGTGCCGATTGTCAATAGATCATCTCCCATTCTGTGTCAGGGCTCACTGCTGTGTCCATGAGACCCAAGAAGGTCATCAATATGGCTGCTCCAAGTAATTCTAGATCCATTTTCTCTTTTGTTGAAATAACAACCGAGAGTGTTATAGCTAAATGCCCTGCTTTCCTCCTTCTCTTTATCTTCCAATACCAAGTAAGATCCTCCACTCTTATCAGAAAGTGTAGTGCTTATTAATTCCACATTTATTGAACATTTATCTCATGCCAAATGTAGTGCTAGGTATAACAAGGATAATAGGAACAAGTTATAGACACACATTTCAGAAGCTTGTGAAAAAAAAGAAAAAAACAAGCATAAGTGTAAGTTTGAATTTTAAAAATTGACTCCTCCTAATTCCTCACTGATTAATCACTAAGCTCTTTCACTTTTACATAATGGCATTTGAATCTACCTATTTATTCTTATACTTTCTGGTCTTGGCTATAGCCAGTCCTTACCTGGACCACTGCCATCATTCTTACCATCTTTTTTTGTTTGCTTGTTTTATTAAATACTTAAATTGAATTATAAAATACACAATGAAAATGCACAAGGAGCAACTGTACAACTCAATGAATCATTACCATATGTAACACTCTGCTCAGATCAAGAAATGGAATATCAGTTGTACCCAGAATGATTTCCATTCTCCTCCCCAAAGACAACCAGTATCCTGAATTCAAACACTGTAGATCTGGATTCAAAATTTATATAAATGGAATCATATAGCAAGTGTTCTTTTATGTCTGGCTCCTTTTGTTCAATGTTTCATTTATCAGATTCCTCAATGTTGTATGTAGCGGTAATTTGTTCACTCATTGCTGTGAAATATTCCATTATATGATTATATCATAATTAATTATCCAATCTACTCTTGATGAGCATTTGGTTTGATTTTAGATTGGTGATAGTACATATAATGTTGCTGTAAATTTCTTGCACGGATCTTTTGGTGGATACATGCATGCATCTTTTGGTGGATATATATGCAGGATTTCTGTTGGGTAATATACCTACCTAGGGGTAGGTTAATAAGTCACCCGGTTACATGCATGAGTAGTGGGGACAATCAGTGTCTAGTATTTTCCCTCCCATTAGCAGTGCAGGAGAGATTTTAACATCCACTCCTGATTCACAAGAAAATTTCTTTATTTACTTTCCGCAAGGCAAATGTGATCATGTGATGCCCATGTTTAATGGTTTTTAATGGCTGCTTTTTTTCTCTTAGAATAATGTTCAGAATTCACGAGTAGCCTGCAGAATCTGCTCTCACCTACGTCTCCAGACTAACCTCGTACCTCTCTGCGTCTGATGTTCTCTGCGCTGACCATCCTGAACCTCTTCCAGGTTCACATTCATGCTGCATTCTCACTCACGTCTGAGCTCAAACTCATCTCCCCTGAGATGTTTTGCCAGATCTACCTGTCTTATATTGTCTTTTCCTTCCTCTTCCTCTGCTGACATTACCTATCACATAGCCCTAATGAAAACTCCCTTCATTACGTTAAGTCAGTGCCAGACATGGCATCATTTCCTCGTTTTGTTACTTGTTTACTCTCTGTCTTCTCCACTAAGAATTTAAGCTCCAAAATATCTAGGAATTTCCCAACTTGCTCACTTTTGAGCTTCTAGTATCCAATAGTGCTCAGCATCAAGTGGGAACTCAATCAATGTTTGTTGAGTAAGTATATGAATGAAGAAACCTTAGCATATTAGCACATTTTTTCCCTCTGGTCAAATTGGTTGTCTCCTCTTTCTTTAACTGATTACTTGTACTCATCCCTGAGGCCTTGCCTTCAATAGCATTTCCATCAGTACACTTCTTTGACTCACCAAGCTAAATATAAGTGGTTATATTATGATAACCACTTCTGAGCTTCAATTTCATAGCACTTGGTGTACTCTTAAAAGATGAATGAATGATTTGTAATTATTTTGATTATGATCCATGTTCACCCCCACCTTGTAAGCTCTGAAAGGGCCTGAATATCTCGTTTCTTCACCACCTTATTCCTCATGTCCAGTACAGTGCTGCATGCAGACTTTCTAATATACAAAGGCAGATACTCAAATTCTGGACATCAGGTCAAGGGAAAATTGTCTAGCAGCTCTCATAGTGCTGGGAATCTAGTGTTGTATATACAGAAAGAAGACATAATCAGGGCCAAGTAGGGGAGGACTGGGGAAATATTCATACAGGCAATAGTATATAATATAAGCCTTATATATTATGACAGATTTTGATAGGCACAGACACTCCAGGAGAGAGAATAGCCAAGTAAAGCAACAGGAAAAGAAATAGACAGTATGTTTGAGCAAAAGTAAGAAGGCAAATTTAAGCACTTAGTAGGGTTTTTTTTTCACTTTTTCTTGCAGCCAAATATATTTTCCTTAAAGACCTCCCTTTGTCACTATCCTCTCCAGCAGCACCTATTAATGGTATTAAGTAATTTTAGAAAAATTTATATCACACTCTGCACGTACCCAGAACACCAACTTATAAACACCCAGCCGTGTTCCTGAATGGCCAGTTGGAATGGTGGGAAATGGCCTAGGCCAAAAACAAATAAGGTAAGGATGTGGGGACAACACACACACACACACACACACACACACACACACACACAGGCGTGTACTTGGAGGTTTCTTTTCACACCTCAATTACTTTGTATGGGAAAATAAATGATAATATTACTTAACACATTGATCACTTACATGTCATGTACTATTCTGACATTATCTATCTATCTATCTATAAACTTTGTGGGGGACATGCATTTGTGACACTTGCTCAATTAATTAATCACAACTTGATCTGGAAGTATTAAATATTTTTGGTGATGTTAGTATCATCATCATTACCATCACTACACTTTATTGAGAACCTAGTATATGTCAGCTCCAAAGTAGTCGATTAGCACTGGGGGAGAGAAAGCAAGTGCTCCAGGGAGGCGTAAAATGATTCTATCAGATAATCTGGGTGATGATGATGATGTGGAGCTTTAGGAAAGAACTGCAGAAGTAGAGGAGAGGACTTCTCTACCAGATGGAACAAGTGATTATAGTACAGAGAGAGAGAAGTTCTTCTTCAAGAAATTACTTAAACATTGGCATTCCACCTCAAGCAAGTTGGACCAGTCAGACTCTCTTTTAGGGAAGTTTGGAACTATGACTGATAGCCTGTCAGTGAGCTTGATTTTACTTGCCTAACAGAGGCAATTCAACACAGAAAGATGCTATGCACTTGAAGAAACAAAGAAAAGCAATTTGTATAAACGAGAGCGTGATACATATGTAGAGGTAAGCAGAGAAGAGAATAGAAAAAGATTTAGGATTATGGCTCTTCCAATTGTATTCCTGGAGAGGTTCTGGAGAAATCCCAATAGTTATAGAAAAAAGGAATTTCCATATGGCTTCTCTATAAATTATGGCATCTTTATTAGGAAACTATGACTCAATTATATATCCAAAAGTTCTCCATGATCCCCATGGATAATGGTAGAATAGCTGTTGAAATTTGTTTCATAAATACACTAGTGAAAGAAAGAAAGCAACAGATTGAGAGAGAGAGAGAGAGAGAAGTAAAGAAAGAAAGAAAGGAGAATTTAGAAGAGTGCTAATATCTAGGCTAAGACCATGGAACAGGAAGAGTGTAGGAACTTAGGACAACTCTCGTACCCAAATGTCAATTCTGATGATCCAGCATTTGATAAGCAACACTGGGTCCCCAGATGGTCCCCAAATCCTACATATGAGGTAGCAACTTAATCTTAATGCTCCATAGATTGATAGAGGGGGTGGGAGTGTGTTGAAAGCATTTAAAAGCATCCTCCTTTACCAGCATCGTCTCAGGGACCATGGGGCCTGAGCCTACAGGGAGAGCTGGAGCAGAGCCCACAGCAGAGAACTGTGAGAGCCAGAGGAAGGCAAAGGTGGCCTGCATCTCTAGCTGGGATAAGGCGTTTTCTCTCCCAAAATTAGAGTCAGAACTTTACCAATTTAATAAGGCACTTTTTTACCTCTCTCTCTCTCCTTCTCTTTCACTCCAACAAAGATCAAGAGTCAAAGAAACATCAAACAAGCGTACAGCACACAACCCAAATAAATAAGCTCTTCTTTTTGGAGAATGGTGTCTTTTGTTGTTTGTCAGAAAGCAGAGCTCAAGCCGGGATGTACAAATTAGCCTTTGGAAACTCAATGTTCTCCCTGGAGCTCACCTTTATTTCTGAATGTTTAGTCTAGCATTTGTGACAAGCTGTGTCTTGCAAGGGGAATCTAGATTTCCTTCTGCCCTGAAAATGGGAAAGAGGAACTGTTGATATCATAAACTCTTTTCAAGATGGGTCTGAAAATATGTAATCCTTTTTTTTTTCATTTTTAGCACAAGCCACCAAAGACCATGTTATAGAATCCACACGAAGCGTGTTTCAGAACCCAATGGTATTTTACTGAACTAACGTCCAACATGGGAAGAAAATTTGGCCTCATAATATAAAAAGCCAGAAACTATTCATACACAATTTAGCAAAGTTACTCTTTCCTTCTTGTCCTCTTCTGCATTAAATATGTAAATATTTATTTTAAAATTATTTAATTATTACTATTTATGTTAATATTTTGTATATACATGACTAGTAATGGTAATAGCAGCTCCACTGCTAACCACCTTGACAGAAACCTGAGTATTTGTGTTTGTTTCATACAGAATCGGTACTCTGCATCAGTGTCACTCATTCTATCTAAAGTATGAGAAGGATGAAAATCTGGTAAATATGTGCCTACCCAAAGCAACAATTCTAACAGAATAGATTCAACTTTGAGCTACTCAGAAGATGGCTAGAAGCAGTGACTCAGAAGCCTACCCATGGTCAAATCCAGCAACATTCTGGCTCTTCCAGGTATGAAATTTGGGGCAAGATACTTAACCGCAGTGTACTCCAGTTTCCTGGTATGTTTCATGTGTTAGTATTTGCAACTATTTAGCACATTTCCTGACACTGTTTTATCTTATAAATATTATGAACAAGTTTTATATTATAAATTTAGTTATTATTATTGGCTAAAGAAAAAGGAAGAAAAAACATTTATGCATTTCAATCTTCTCCCCACTATGCTTGTTTTTTAGTACTAACTTGAATCACACCTTTCAGAAATTCAGAGAAAAAGTCCAGTTCTGTTGAACAAATTTTACTGGAGACACACACCAAGCAATGAGACCACTGAACAGGATACTGAGGTTATAAAGGTAAATAAGAAAAAAAAAAAATCTCTACCTTTTGTGGAAAAGAAAGGTCATGTGGGTTCCTAGTGTGGCAGGTATTTTGGAAGAGCCTGGACAGAAAGACTAACTTAAATGCCTTGCTAAATTTCCAGGCTAAGATGACAAGCCCTGAACCAGCATTTCCCAAAATGAAGTATCCATACCACTGGGGAGGCATGGGGTATATTACAGGGTGCAGAAAAGGTTAAAAACACCACTATTTATACAATGAGTTTCCTTTTCCAGTGCTATTTCAGTCCTCCTGATTACACAAAATAGAAGGTCTCAGTTTGGTGATGGCTGTTCACACCTCTTTAAAACTTGCTAATCCCCCATCTCAGCAGTCAGAGCTGACCTCTAGGCAATGGTTTCCAGCTAGAGTTAAAAAATTCATTTAAAAAAAATTGTAATTACTTTAAGGTTATCTTCACTTTCTGTTCTGAACTATTTTTTTGCCATTCATGATTGGAACATATATGGTTTCTTTTTAAATAAATGCACTTACGTTTGTGAATTTAGATAAATATACTAGGTAGATAATAGTTTACTATGTTACCTGGGTATAGAAAACATTAAAAAGGTGATAATCAATGGCTAAAACTAGGTGTGCACTGACAGTAGAGATTAAAGAACAGATTAGAAAAATATTTAGAAGATAGGATAAGCAGAAGTTAGTGGTATGTTTAGAAAGGAAGGAGCTACAAATGGTCAAGTGGTCAAGTTATTCTGAGCCTCAGCCAAACCTCTAGTTGGTGCAGAGTATCTGAAGAGTTAACTACCTGATAAATGCTGGTGTTGACTGCAGGTGGGAAGCCTATTTGGGAAATGCCTAATAAAGCTCAACCACATTCCCTCTGTATTCATTTTCTTGACAAATGCTATCTCTGCACAAATCTGTGTTTTTCTTGGCCACTTTTTTTGGGGGTGCTCTGTAGAATCAGCACCCTTATCAAAGGTCTGAATAGGCATCACTAATTGCCCTCCCTATTCAAAATGATGGGGTTTGACATATTATTTTACCAGGGTATGCCTGGAAGGTGGACGGACTCTAGTGAGATAGAAAAATGCACAAGGCACCTAATATTTAATCCCCCAAAATGCAACTTTCTGTCCAATAGCATATTATCATTTTACTTTGTGAAGAATTTATGAGAATTCCTCTCTCTCTTCACTGCTGGAGTAGACTGTTATGTTTCAAGCCATTATTGGACTTGATGAGGAATGCCATTCACTAAGAGTTGTGACTTGCAGAAAGTGGGATAGAAATAAACAAAACACAATCTCTGTGAGTTTTAAGTTCCACAGGAAAATTGTATCTGTTCTATATACTTCACAGGGTTGGAGGGAATATCTAACAAAATTACATGGGAAAATATTCCCCAGTAGTTTGGGGTGAAAATAAACACACAAAAAAGAATTTTCTGTTATTCAGTGTTTAGTCTACAATGTTTCAGGGTCATGAGCACTCACACTAATTTGTGACAAAATCCACAATCTCCAAACTGAAATGCTTTCTTCTTTGGACAGACTTTTCTAGCTCCCAAGACAGTGAATCCAACTTTCTTTTGCACTCATAATTGTGTGTGTGTTTATACACAGAGCTTCTCAGCCTGGGCACTATTGACATTTGGGTTGGATAATTCTTTGTTGTAGGGGGCTGCCCTGTGGATTGTAGGATGTTTAGCAGCATCCCTGTCATCTACCCATTAGATGCTAGTAGCACTCGCCACCTGTGACAACCAAAAATGTCTCCAGACACCGCTGAACATTTTGCCTGGTAGGTCAAAATAGTTCCAGGACAACTGTTACATAGTTATGCGGCATTTTTCTCTCTGTACTGAAGTTGTTTGTTTTTATGTCTATTTATATCAGTACATTAGAAATAATCTATATGTCACTGAGCACTGCATAGTGGGTGCTCATTTTTTCTGGATTTTCTAGACAACACATACTGTATGGACAGGCATGAATTCCTATTTATCTTTTCTCTGCATTTCAAGGACCTGTCTAGTGAAGGGTTGGTGTATAAAAGTCTCAATAACATTTCCTCAGTGATCAAATGATGAATGACCTCTTCAAAGGCAGCACCTAAATAATTTTCAGCTTGACATTTCCAGCATCAAACACAATGTAGGACATATAGGGGATTCTTGATGAATGTTTTGGGGATGAATCAGTGAATGAATGGATAGAAGGATGAATAGAGGAAGACAGCCTCACATTCACGGGGCCAGACATTCATGCGTGTACACCCTTAATTTTCCCCTGGAGTTACTATGACTACAAACACCTAAGCTGCCAACTTTCTGCCTGAAACTCTAAACAGGATTCCAGGTGAGGAAGCATCCTTGGCAGGGACCCAGCAGACCCAGCAGTGGCTCACAGGTGGAAATCTGCACAGACTTAAGTGAAAATCAGATTCATCCTAGCTGAACTAATCTGTGACTAGAAAAAGAAAATCATCTCAAGTCGCCATGGTTGGGCAGGGACAGGAAGGACTGAGATCAGACAATTTAATGCCAGACAGTTTCACAAAGGCAGTGTCCAGAACACGTATTAATGGAGTTGTTGCTTCTATAAAGCCATAGAACAAGCCTCCCCGTTCAATAAGGGGCAGAATATTTTAGACCTAAGGGGTATTTTGGAAGAGAGGAATCCATGTGGATCACCAGAGTTTCCTCTTTTTGTTCTCCTTTACAGGGAAATCTGATACTTCTGAATGGATTTATTCTACTGGGAGCTTTACCAACCACAGGAGCTTTGATGACCTGCACTGAAGAGGGAGGATCATAATCTCCTGGAGAGAAATCTTCTACCATCTACTCAGCCTCAAGTTCACATCTTCAGGGGCAACCTGATTTGGTATCCTAAGAATTTCTCTGGTGTTTCTGTTCAAGAAAGTTTTAATGTTGACGCTTCTTTGTTCTCCGGTCAGCTAAATCATACTCAAAGTTTAAGATGTGTCTTAAGCAAAATACTCTAAGAATCATTTCCTAAACTTATACCAGCTCTTCTATCTATCAAAATTCTTTGCTATGATGATTTTGTTTTTATAATTGTTATTCCCACTATATTTAAATTCCTTGATGCAGGAATAGTATCTGAATATTGATGATGATGGTGATGATAATAATATAGAAAGAAATTAAATGACTTATTGAGCATTATTATAACCTAGTCAATGACCTTAGCATTTTACAAAAACATTTTTGCATTTAATTCTTAACACAAATTTATGAATCACATCCAACTCTGTATTCTTATGTCTTTGGTACTCATATAGGCTCTGACACAAGGATGATTACTAAGTGCCATTGCATTGAATTTATATATAAAGAAACAGAAGAAGTGGGGTAAAGAACAGGCCAAGGAGTAAGGAGTACCATAGACTGGGGTGCAGTGTTTTCTAATGGACACTGGTATTAAAGTATGAAGACCTGAATTTGAACCTCAGTTTTGTGTCCGCTCTGGGCATTCATTTAATTATCTGAGTCTCTATTTTCTCTTTTAAAAATTGTGGATCATGATATCTGCCAAAGAGAATGGTTAAAAGGACGTGGAATTTAGTAAGGGCCCAGTTTCTCCTGTTATGAATATGCATTTTAACAATTGTAAATATCATGAAGAAAACAGATAAAGAGGCATCCAGATCAAAGCTGGTTAATTACCTCCTTCCATGAATCGAATCCCAGATTCTACGGAGATTAAGTCACATTTACTGCCCCTCCTCCAAAAAAAAAAAAAATTAATAAAAGGCTTTTATAGTTTCAAGTCTAGTTATTATACAACATTCTTAAATTCTCAGCCCATTTGCTCAAATCAATGATCTACACTTCACATTCAACATATTTGGAAGAAGAGTACAACACTAAGTATAGTTAGCTAACACTCAGGGAGTTTACCAGAAATCCTCATCTTGAAACTCTCAGTGTCTTAGTCCAACTCAGAGGTACTAATTTTTATTTTTTTTACATAGCCAAGACAGAAACTCATATGAATCTTTTGAGTAAATAGTTATGAGGGAGGAATACATATCCCAAAATGTGGCATGATGGCTCCTTTACTAAACCTCTGAAGACAAAACTTAAGCAGACTTATTTTGATAATTTAAATAATAGCAACTCTATTTCCTTAAAACTTTATTGTTTAATGGGGTACTTTTGATAAGTTTTAATAGCTCCAAGTTCTAAAAAACATATTAAACTTGGTAACTAAGTACTGAATGATATATTTACTATCAACAAACCACCATAATGTATTTTAATTTGTTCCTGAGAGTATTGCTCTATGAGGTTCTATAGCCAATGATTATTTTTTCCATGAATTATTTTCCACAAAAATTTGAGGACATTTTCACAATACTCTATATTAATAGAGGAAAATCAATTCTGGTTAAAATGTCTTAAATAAGTCCCATTAGCAAAAGATCTGTGTGTGACTGAAAAATTTTCTAATTCCAGTACTGATCAATTTGCTCCAAGTAAGTAGACTCTTGACATATTCAAGGAATATGCTTGGATTCTATACAAATATTCCAATTAACAAACACTACTCTAGCATATTCTTTTTCACCATAAAATGATGTAAACATTTATAAAAAATTAGTTACCCCTTATATTTGTAATTATATTATAAATAAAGTCACACACAAAGTTACTAAATTATACAGCATAATATAATTTCTTACAACTCGTAATTTTCTACTTAGCATAGTAGTGTCTCTTAAGGTCATGCAAGAATGGGATAAATGATGCATTTAAACTGCTCATAAGTAGTACATATTAAGTAACTAATACATGTTATTAACTGTTCTTATCATGAGCACCACTAATTCATTAATTCAAAAATATTTGTTGAAAAGAAATATATTTGTTGAGCATTTACAATATGCAAAGCATTATTCCTGAAGCTAAAACCATGGCGGCCAATAAGTTAAGCAAGACACTTGCTCTGTGGCGTTTGCATTACCTTGGGAGCAGAATACTCTTAATAAATTAATAGTATAGTGTTAAATATAATGAATAAAAAACAAGGTGATGTGTTAGAGAAAAATGGAGAGGGTGGGTGATTAGGTTAATGTAGATTGGTTTGTCAGGGAAAGCCTGTCTGAAAAGTAACATTTGGGCAGCTATCTGAATACTATCAAGACTCCCTTCTGGAAAGATCTGGAGCCAGAACATTTCAGGAAGAGAAGAAAGCAAGAAAAAAGGTCCCAAGACAGGAATTAGGTTTTCTGTCTTCCAGAATCAATAAGAATGCCAGTGTGCCTTAAAAACTGACCAAGGAAAAGAATGACAAAAGATTTGGGAAGATGGACAGGGGCGCCACCAAGTAGAGACTTGTAGACTATGAGGCACTGGTATGTCATAAAATGCATAAAATGATGGAAAGCCATTGATGGTTTTTAAGAAGGGTCATAACACTCTGATTTATATTATTAAAAGATGGCACTGGCCATCTTTTAATATGGGAGTGGGGTGGAGAGAAGAGTGAAAGGGAGACAAGTTGGAGGCTATTACACTTGTTTAGGTGTAAGGAAGGTTTGAAGTAGTAATGAATCAAAGTTGATTTCCAATTTTCTAGTGTGAGCAATTTCACACTAGAAATTACTATTATTTACTGAAATCGGGAAGACTAGCAAAGAAACAAGTTTGAGAGACGGGGATAGAGGATTAAAGGTTTGCTTTTGGCCCTGTCAATGATCAGGTGACAACAATATGATATCTAAAGGGAGATTTCAAATATATATTTGAATTAATAAATCTGGAGTTTAGCAAAGATGTTAGGGATGGAGATATAAATTTGGAGTCATCAGCATTGAGTTGGTATGTAAAGGCATGGGGGCTGACAGAATTAATAAAGATAATTCATTGTGATGATTAAAAAAAATCATGCCCTATCTTGGAGAACGTTTATATTCACCTCTCACAGTCCCACGCACAAAACCATCTTGTGAGGTAAATCCTAGGTTATCACTGGCTGGGTGTCACTAGCTGGCTATTGACTGTTGTCTACCATTCAATCAAATTCCCATTTCTCTATAGCCTTTCAAACGACTTTAGATATCTGAGATTGCTTATGAATGCTTAAATTGGTAAATGCCTTATACTCCAAAGGATTTATTCCAGTTTCAAAGATTTTTCAATACCCAAAGTCTACTTTAACAACAACAAAATACCCTGAATCTTCAAAATATCAAATTTTTCATTAAAATAAGCTTGAAAATACCACATGCTCTTTAATTACTATGTGTGCTACATCATCACAATGAATTAGTAACATTCATTCAACACACACACACACACACACACACACACAAAGATATGAGTAAAGATGGCTTTAATTTAGGACCTGGAGAGGACTCCCCCTTACATATCAGGCTTTTCTGTAGAATTTAGGAGAGCCTGCTTCATCTGGTTTGGAGAAGGTGCTAATTAATAGAAGATACTTAATCCCATCCCCAGAGATTCTTATTCAGTATTTCTGACAGGAAACATTTAAAATAAGTGGTCAATGTGTTCTCCATAGTGGTGGTGCTTCCAGCATCACACTTTGATAATACTATCTTATTCTTACAGGAAGGTCACTGGACTGAACACTTTCTTATGATGTGTTTCCAAATAATAAGATATTAAGACATTTTCTTCTACAGACAGGATCTTGGCCCTTTCCGAATATAGTGGACCATGTGGAACGCTGTCCAGATTTCCTTTTAAGACAGAAGGACTTATTCCTCAGCTACTGGCACTGCTGTCAGCTGATAGCCCTCAGCTGTCAAACATCTTGGAGATTTGCCTCAGATGAAGACAGTTGTCTTGTCAAGATCACATCCTCTTCCCAGGGGGCAGACTGCATCAAATGTCTTTTCTATGCAGGAGAATAAAAACCATTTCCCCATAGTTTAAGACAATATGGAAGGGAATCCTCATCAATCAGTCCTGCATGCAGATCTCCATCTCAGTACCTGTTTCTGGGAACCCGAATGAAGACAGAAGCTAACTGATAAATGGCCATTTTCCATATCTGTTGAAAACAGCTCATTGTCTCAAATATCAAACAGCAGAGAAAGTCAGAGAGTGAGTTCTAACTATTTCCTACAGAAAGCTGAGCATTCCACCAACACTCCATGGCAAGCCCAATTCTAAGAATGAGGAAGAAATATCAGATCTCAAGAATTGCATACAGACCAGAATTGGATGAAAGCATGAGTCAGTCAATGCAGGGGACATTGAGAGGATTTGGCACTTCCTGATGTAAAGTTTGTATTGGTCTCCTTCCTGCTACTTTATGCATTGATGGGCCTGTTAGATTGAAGAGCATGAGATCAGGCAGTCAAAAGTGGCTGCTGTAAAATTACACACTGTCCTTGATCTATAGGACTGTCAGAATAAAGGTAAGTAGGGTTTACTATGAGAACAGATTAATATGAGGGATATGGCTGCATTATTAGAGGTGGGCTGCTCATGCCCACCTCTACCCTTCTGTTCTGAGCCTTCAAATTCCACTATTTGAAATATAAGACAGAAAGAAGGGATAAAAGTCTAAAGCCATTAGAAGTTAACTGTACCATGAAGGGAACCTGTTCTTAGGCACAGTAGGGGATACCACAATAAAAGCTGTTCTCTGATCAACATAAAGAGAGCTCCAAACCCCAGGATCCATCCAAATATTTGTGTTTTAAAAGGTTCCATCCACATCTGGCCTACCTTCTCCACACATTCTTGACTTATAATGAGGAATGGACACAATTCCCCTCTTTCAACTTCTCACTTTGCTGTCCAATAAAAAAAAAATATATAGCAAAGGGAGCCAAAGAACTACAATAGATGGTAGGAGCCAAATAATTACAACAGAAGGTCTGAAGTAATAGCTATTGCAAAGGAGCAACAGAGAATGTTTGGTGAAAATTGATTCTTTTACCTGGGATAAATCAATAAAAACATCATGCAGGAATAGCTTTTGACCCAGGCTTTGACAGATATGTAATAATTGCTCAAAGCTATACCAAGATTTTTATTTGATTTCTAGAGAAGATGCAATAAACCATTATTTCACTACAGTGTTTTAGTATGCCCAATATGCCAGGTATACTGTTTGCTGTTATGAATGCATTAGAGAACCAGTTTAATAAAATTCCTGTCCTTGTGGTACTTATAGCACAGTGGAATGTAATACCAAGCTAATAACTGAGAATACTCAATAGTAATTAAAAACATAATATGGATATGAACGATTTACTCAATTTCGAAGGCTTGGTAGCATTAAAATGGGATGGGTTATTTCAGTTCCATTTGACATTCTACGTTTGAAATAAATTTACTTGGATTCCCTGAGAACAGTGAGACAAATTTGTATTCAATGTTCTCAGAAGCAACAGAGTGCTGTCTCTTCTATGCTTTAGAATAGAAGGGTCCAAAGCAGAATTGGACATGAGGTAGAAGATGGTCTGCAATGCAGTCTCACTGAGGGATTAAGTCATCATCATGGGGAGATCTGAACCTTGAATGTCCCTTCAGAGTTGTCCCATCTATATTAGGACTAGGCCTTAGAAGCCTATTTTGACTAATCTAATCCTCAAAATTGGATCCGGACTACTACCAAGCAAGGAATAAGACTTTGGGAAAGGCAATTGCATTTGGCTTTGGGAAATTCTGGAGAGGAACTCAGCTTTGAACTGTCAGCAGGTAGCACTCTCAGCAGCTGGAGAAATGAGTGTCTTAATTTTGAAGTGGGCATATGGGCAGCACACCACAGCCTCGCTATAATATCTAACACAATTGCTTTCTCAGTTACCAAAAGCAGTTTTTCTGATTGTGCTCAAGACCTTTCCATAAAATATGAGTTTGGAAGATGCATTTTCTTGCTATTGCATTTCCTGATCAGGAAAACATGGCAGAATTATGGACTGAATTGGACTGAATTGTGTTATTTATTATGTGTTATGTTATTATGGACTGAATTGTGTTTCCTAAAAATTCATATGTTAAAGCCCTAACTCCTAATGTAACTATATTTGGAGATTAAATGAGGGCAGAGGGTGGGGCTCTAATCAGATAGGACTGGTGTCCTTATAAGAAGAGGAAGAGACACCAGGGGTGCACATGCACAGAAAACAGGCCATGTAAGGACACCGTAAAAAGGTAGCCACATGCAAACCAAAAGAAGAGGCCTCAGGAGAAATCAAACCTGCCAACACCTTGATCTTGAATTTTCAGCCTCTAGAAAGGTGAGAAAATAAATTTCTGCTGTTTAAGCCACCCAGTCTGAGGTATTTTGTTATGCAAGCCCAAGAAGGCTAAGACAGGAAGCAGGAGGGTGAGCTAGGTATTTTCATGTATTAGAAAGGTGAACATTCAATCATCAACTCAAGGCCTATAGTTCCAGATTTGGATTTCTGACCTGTATCTGGACAACCTAGGGATACAACAATTTCTTCAGCTACATTCTAATTCAGTTAAAATTTCCATGTAATGAAGATTTAAAAGATTTGATTCTAAAATTAAATGTCGTATTGTGGTTCATATAGTTAATATATCTGAATGAATGTTTATATGACTATATAGCCAAAATATATACGTTTTCATTATTAAATATCATGAGTATATGTGTGCGCTAGTGTATGCTTATAATTTATAGATATATATGCATATATATACATATATGTACACACAGATATGGTTTGTACATTTATACCGGATTAAAATTAATGCTAATATTAATTTACTGAGCATTTTAAAAACATTCTGTGTTGACTAGTAATACAAATTTGAATGAAGAATAAAGTGCCTGTCCAGGTAGAAGAACCATAACATTTCCCATAGTGGAGATGCTAGAAGCCACCTATTTGGTCTTTGTGTAACTAGTCTTGATAGCCTCAACTATGCTCTGCTCTGAAGCCAGATAATTCTTCCCAAATGCAAATCTATTGACATTACTTCCTTGCTTAAGTCTATTCCCACTGCCTTCAGCAGAATGACCAAGAATGGTGTACAAGGCCTTCCCTGAGCTATCTTGTGCCTGTGTCTCAAGCCCATTTTGCATGTCTTTATAGCTCTATATGCTCCAGCCCTGCTGAAATACTTGTGGTTCTTATACAGACTCCTGTTACTTTCACGTGTCTCTGCGCAGGTAGAGCTGCTCTCTCTTGCTTCTCATTGGTGAAATCTTACTCCGACCTACCATCCCCAGGAATGGCCACCCAGCCATTGCACAACAGTTCTATTTTTAGAGGCCCTGACCTTATACTAATGCTCACAGCACCCCACTGCCCTGCAGTGATCCAGTTTGCTTGTCTCTTTCCTGGTGAGTCTGTGAGCACCATAGAAACAACGAGGAGACCTTTTTCTCTACATCCTTAGTACGTTCCTCAAGAGTCTGCACCGAGTATGTTCACAATGCAGGTTCATCGATTTGAACTGAAGGATGAATAGAAAAGTGATATATATTTTACCCAGACTAAATCAAAATTTTGCCAAAAAATCATATTATTTTCAAAGTATAAATTTGAAATATAACTGAATTCAAAATGAGTAATTTTTTTTTTTATGATAAAGAAACTATGCCCTCTTTTTGTTCAGATGCTCACATTTAACAGTACACTGTTTTAGTAAAGATTTAAGCAGTTACATGGTCACTAGGGGTCACTCTTACAATTTTGAATCTTGTGAACCTATGTAGGTTATTTTCCTTAGAAAAAATTAATTTCAACTCTTTCCTCCGTGACATATATAAAGGTGCCAATGATGACACCTGATGGGTGTATCTGCTAAATAAATTATTTAAACTCTATGTTTACCTTTTTGGCTATTAAATATCTCCAGGATGGTTTCCCTGGATGTGTTTAAAAGAAGCTGTAAGGTAAATATAACTGGATAGTCGAAGCACATATTAATGAAAAACAAATACTATTTCATCAATTATGTTCTGATTGAAAAAATATTACCTTATTGTTAAGGTAATATTGTTACAGATTGTTACAGATTTTTAAAAAGGTTATGGTGAGCCTTGCAGATGATCCTCCCATGTATCCACTGCTAAATTACCTGCAGAAAAGCAGGCACAACCTTGGCTTTTCAAACCACTAAGTGTCATCTCAGCAGGATTCTTAAGCACAAACAGGCTGAAAAGAAACCAACAGACATTTGCAAATGACAGGGGAGCAGCAAAAAGAGAAACAAATCTCTTTTTAACTGTTCTGTGATCACCTCTATTCTTGCACCCACTCTCAAACCTTCCAAGTAATTAGTGCGTGACAATCAATCATAGCTCTTCAGGCAGGCACCAGCTAAGGTGTTTGATGTTTGATTTCACATCTCGCAGGAGCAAGACTTTGAGGAGTTAGGAAAAGAGAAAGGGCAGGAGGCTGGGCAGAATAGATAGAGGGTTGTGGGGAAGGCAAGTTACCCCTTCACGGGGCATCTGTAGTCAGATGACCAGGAGCCTGGGGCATGTACTCAGAAGGAATAAGCTACGTGAAGAAAGAAAATTTGTATTTCAAAAATAAATTGGAGGGTTTCCCTGGTGGCGCAGTGGTTGAGAGTCCGCCTGCTGATGCAGGGGACATGGGTTCGTGCCCCGGTCTGGGAAGATCCCACGTGCCGCGGAGCGGCTGGGCCTGTGAGCCATGGCCGCTGAGTCTGCGCGTCCGGAGCCTGTACTCCACAATGGGAGAGGCCACAGCAGTGAGAGGCCCCCGTACCGCAAAAAAAATAAATAAATAAAATTAAATAAATAAATAAATTGGAGGATTTAGGAAGGTTGGGAATAATGACTATAGGCTTTAAATCCAGACTACAAAATTGGAATCTCATTTTAGTTGCTCAAAAGCAGTAGACCTTGAGAAATTTGTAAGCTTCAATTTTCTCACTTGTATAATGTGAATATGATAAGGACAATATTTGTTTCTGTATCTAGATATATACACACACAAGTATCTATGTCTATAGCTATATCTATAGATACCTATATAAAGATAGATAAATATGTACACATATACACACATATATATGTATGTGCACATGAATATATATATACATGTACATGCACGTACACACACATCTCCAATTTTAAATGCCTGGCCAAAATTTGATGTTCAAAAAGGCTTCTTTCTCTATTATGCTAGCTGAGCAAAGTGTATCTCCTTAATCAAAAATCAGGAAATACTGATCTAATATACAACTGGGGGACAAGAAAGGATATCTGAAATTGGATCTGCCCCAGAAAACCCAGGGTATAAAACCCAGCCATAATAATACGGCTAAACCTGATTTTCACTCATTCAATCTCTTGGAAAGGAATCATAAACCACTTGTTGATTTTTCTTAAAGGAAAAATAGTAAAAAACATGTACCAGTTGAAAATGAAGCCAGGCCATCCAATTTCAGTTACCAACTTGGGCATTGGGCCTGCCAGGCCCTCTCAGTGGGCTCAGCTGTACTGAATATAAAAATTAAAAAATAAAAACAAAAAACCCAAACCAAACAAACAAAAAAACCACCCACGATGTAGAAGTCCCTTAACTCAAGGACAAGGGAAAAGCTAAAGAGCAGTATTAAACAAGGCCACATAAAAGATGGTCATTGCAGGCCCTAATGCTAGACTCTGCTGACCCTGACTGCCTCATGCTAGGGTTAACCTTATGTCCATGCATGTTATGTCCCATAGCTTTAGCCTACAGAACCTAAGAAGAGAAGGGTAATGAAAGCCACAAAACACAGGCAGGGCTATTTAAAGAACTTCGTGGCCAGTGCTGAGAGTAAAACTCCATGAGCAGCTTTAGAGAGACATGCAGGGAAATCTGTTGATTCTACATCTAAGGCATTTGCTTAAGAAGTGAAGAAAAAGAAAAAAGAGAAAGGAAACAACACTATTGCTGTTAATATTTAAGATTCCAAGAGATAAATATTCTATCTGGAAAGTTTATATCTATGTATCTTTCTAGAATCTCAAGGATTTTACACAAAGGATGCCGCCATTTTGGAGATGAGTATCACAGTGCTTCTGTGGGCAGGGAAGCATAGAGTATTGCTGTGCAGTCGGTACTTTGCAGGCACAAAGATCTGACATTGACTATATTACCGAACCTCTGTAAGAGAGCTTTTCTATTATCTAAAATGGGTAATAGCATCTACTTCTTACATGTTTGGTAAGAACAAACCAAAATGATAATGCACTTAAAGAGGTTAGCACAGTGCCTGACAGTTTATTTTTAGTTTATTTCACAAGGAGTTGCAGAGATTGATCTTTCTATTCTGTTTGTGATTTTAATAGCTGCCATTGGCACAGGACACAGGTTTGGTACCATGCCTTGCCTTATTTTCTTTTGTACTGCTTGAAAGTATTTGCACAGAGAGAATTGTAAACCAAAATGTCTCAGTCCACAGGGATGATACAAATATGGGACTGCCTTGTATTTCAGGAAAGCTGTTGTCCTCTAGAGACATAAAGATTGGCAAAATGACCTCAAAAATTCTTTACAGCCTGGAGGGTCTAACTTCCCAGCCATTTGTGTTTCCTTATAGGATGTTCACTTATACTCTGCACAAGGCTCTCTTGGTTGAGTGGATGAAGTATGTCAGTAGTTGGTGCCCAAAAAATGGAGTGTCTTCCCAGCAAACAATAGCAAAAGCACAGAGTTTTTTGGGGTTTTTTCCCTAATTTTTAATCTTGAACTGGTGCAGAGGTAACCTTGTGAACAAACTGATTTGAATATTCATCATTTGGAGAGCATTTGAATTGACCAGAACTTCCCCCAAATATCTATCCCACTTGTTAGTCCTTGGTTTGTTCTTGCACAGAAATATCTTCACATGTTTCTGTATCTCTCCTATAAACCTTGGTTAAAATACAAAGTTCTCAAAAAGAAGACAAATATTAAATATTTTTGTTGAAAACATCTTAATGGAGACCCTTATTATAGCACATCTAGGGACAAAACTCCACTCCAATGAGATAGAGAATTCCAGAATAGGGCAGGGAGATTTTGAAAGGAAAATGTGAGCACCAAGGGCTGACTTTTCTCAATTCATTAATGACTTTGACAATTCATCTATATTTTAAATTATCGGTTACTTGAAAGGACCCATTATTCACCATGATATATGCTAGATACAGATGTTGGGGCTATAATCTGTGAACAGCTTAGTTCCTGAATTCAAGGAATTCCGAGTTCAGAGGAGGAGATGTGTTTGTAGTTAAGCAGTTGTTTTCATAACTTTATGATGGATGCTTTAAGAGATTTCTGCAGTAGGTATAGCAGAGGGACCAAAAAGTTGAGTGATAATCCCCTCATTGTGATTGGGAAGGTGTACAATAGGTGGTATCTCGGTTGAATCTTGAAGGATTAATAGTTATTCATTAGAAGGATAATTTTGCACTGGGCTGAAGCTAGATGGAGTTTTATTAAAGAGTTATATTATCAGAACATTAGAATGTACCTTCATTGATTTTCACATTGCAGCTTTTGTCTTTTTACTCTTCTGATATGTTCAGAAATAAATAAGAATAATACAATCCTAGAAATGGAATACACAATATTGTCAAAGCTAAAATACAATCACTAACATTTTATAGAAGCTTACTAGCTGCTGCAATGCATCAGACGTTCCACATACATCTTCTCATTTAATCTGGACCAAGACAATATGAAACTAACAATAGCATTCCCACTTTACAGATGAGGAAAGTAAGGTGCAGACAGGATAAGCAAGTTTCGCAAAGGCATATTAGATTGAAACTCAATATCTTGGTTTTCTGGTTCTGAAATCTATGCTCCTAACAGGTATGAAATGTTGCTACTTGTCCATATTACCCTGTTCATTATTATTCAAAGCATGAACCACTGACCAGCAATACCAACATTACCTGAGAATATGCTAGAACTGAAGATTCTTAGGATCCACTCCAGATCTCCTGAATAAGAATTTGCATTTAACCAAGATCAGAGGTGATTCTTACACATAAGAATGTTTACCAAACATAGGTTTAGTCTAACACTACCACTATAAATCCCACACATGATTGTTCATACCAGAGAACGATTTTATCTTGCAGTTTCACTTGCTCATTTGCTAATGAAGCCTGTCTCCCTTTTATGCAGTAACAGTATACCCTCCCTGTAATGAATGGTCCTCTTTCTGAAACAATGGGGCATGCATCCCTCCCTCTTTTCATGTGTCAACTCATCACTTATGTGGGGCTGAATGTGAATATATGGTAACTCTCTTATTCTTTGCTCTCATCTAATTATTTCAATTTCTTTAACTATTACATTAACGATGTCATATCTACCCCTCATCTCTCTAGTATCTTATTTATGGGCCGATGGTAGCTTGACATTGTCCTTCATAAAACCAAATCCTATGGAATGAACCAACTATTGCTGATACATTCTTTCTGGGAGATAATACAGTTAAACAATTACTCTCTGTAATCTGAATATTTTGGGGCTATTATTAATTGAATAACACCAAACATCTCATTAAGGCAGTGATCACCTCAAATTCCAGCTGCTGTTCCCAGATACCAAAACAGGTCATCTCGCTGCTCTCTCTATTCATGGACAGATTTGGAGAAATGGGCCTCATACGTGCCCCGTCACACCCTGCCCTGAAATCTTATATCTGAAATTCCCTTTGCTCTTGAAAAGTCTTCAATTATTTTCTTCTCTGGGACTTTCAGACATTTTGAACATTCACTGAGTAATCGGGAACTGTAATTGTGGATCATTTAGGAAGGACTAAATGTATCCATAAAAGCAGGAGAAACTTACCCTTCTTTTATACTTAAAATGAGGAAAAAAAAAAGTTCAAGGAGTATCTAGACTCTGGGGAAGCAAAGATGAGTTAGTAAGAGTCTTTGCTTTATAAGAGGTCACAGACTGGAGAAAGAGAGAAAGGTAAGTAAAAGCATAATCACAGTGGAAAGTATGAGCACAATTCTATGTGAAATAGAGAGGAATAAATGATTAATAGCCTCAGGGAGGAGAAGAGAATTTCAGAGAGAGACCGTGTTTGAGCTGTCTTATAAGGATGATTTTGCTAGTCAAAGACAGAGAGGTCCTTCCGTGTAGAGAACTAGGTTGTAAATAGTCAGAGAGATGAGAATCTTGTAATGGAGTATTCAAATAATGATAGACTTTAGTTAAGCTGGATTCAGAAGGAAGGGGAGAAGCACGAGATAATCTGTCACCAACATGTATTTTGAGAAGGCCTTGTATAATGAACCATAAGGTGAGAATTTAATCCTTTGAGCACTGGGGAGTCATGCAAGATTTTTCTTAAATAGAGGATATCGTGATTTGATTTGTGATTAGAAGTTAAACTCTGTGGGTAAGCTGGACAACAGATTTCAAGCGGAGAGAAATTGAAGGTTGAAAGATCCTTAGGAGGCTGGTACCATAGTCCAGACAAAACTGCTGAAAGTCCTGTCAGACCAATGTTGGTAAAATGTATCACCCAGATATAAAGAACCAAAGCACATTAGCAATAATAAAAGCTTTGCCAGCACAGCTGTTTGACTCCTAAATAAAACAAATGCTTGAAGCTCTTAGAAATTGTAAGGGAATTAATTTCAGTTCCCCAATGGTAAAGGGAACAGTCCTCACACACATTTTCTACTGAGTGTTTTACTGGATGAACAAAGCAGAAAGCCTGAGTACATACCGTTAATGAAATGTATAAATATTCTACCTATTCAGAAGAAATCTGTACAGTAAATCCAGGGAAGGAGGAAAATAGTTTTGAGAATAAACATTAAATGAAAGAAAAGTCATATCACATCCAGAAAGAAATAAAAACATGTAAACCTCTGTGTATTCTAACCAAGAAATCACTTAACCATCAGGGGGCAAAAGTTTAGAAACACAACAGTCTTGTTGTTTTTGAGGATGCTAAGGCAATTCAAACCACTTTACCTTTTTCAAAGTGTGTCCCCACCCAGTGTCTCATTTAATCCACACATCACCTGGAATAGGCTGCTGCTATTGTCCACATTTGACCAGGCAAGAAAAATTTAGGTTCTAAGAGGTTGAATAACTGATTTAATACTCAAGCCTCTTTGTGGTACAGCAAAGATTCAAACTGAGGCTTCTCTTAGGCTGAACCACAGAATTTGCCATTTTTTAGGTTGAAATGTTTAAATATTGGCAACTTCGTATGGTTCAACCTAATAGATTCCAAGTACAGTGCTCTAAAATTTTCAATCAACAACATGTAATTTTATATTGGTTCCATGGTTGCAAAAGCAAATTGTCAAGTGAAATGTCAAGCAAAATGGTCCTGTATCTCAGTTCATCTGGACACCAAACTGTACCTTGTATGTCACTGAAATGGATACTAAACTAACTGTTTGAACACCATCCCTTCTCTTATTTTCCAAATCATCACCATAAATATCCTTTTACTCATAGATTGCTTTCTTTAGAATATTATATATCATAAGATAATGTATTAAAGATATATTATATATAATATATAATTATACATATCACATAAATATTACTATAGACCCAAACATGAACACAATTATTATTTTTGTTCCAGCTTAAAACTGGAACAAAAGATCCTTTTAATTAAAATGTGGCATTTCAGGAAGTATATTTTTGCCTCCAGGTTTCTGGAAAGAAAAATAAAAGAAAGATGTTTCGTAATGCAACTGTAAAGATGAGTCTGTGCCCTGAGAATCATGATACCTGGTAGAAAAAATGATGTAAGGTCCCTTGCCAGGAGGATCCAATCAAGAACTCTTTAAATCATGTACTTTTGGTTACAAGGTGAAGGCCACAGATTTTCAAGGACCTTTGCTTCATTATTTGCTTCTAATTGAAAGAATGTGTCTGCAGTGAGTACAAAGAATTCTCATTATCTGAACTTCCATCTCAGCCCTTAAGGACGTTTGTCCCACTACTGACCTTTCGCTGGTTTGTTTCATCAGCACACTTTCCAGTGGCTGCATATGGTGACCAAAGCTATCCACGAGGGCATAGCGTCTTTGCAGAAGACTTAAATATACCTACCCAAGTACCTACCAGGCATTTGTTCTTATAATCTCAACTAGAAACAACTGGCAAACCTTCCCATCCTGGGACAACTCCAAACATCTAGAGGCATATATATATATTTTAATGTTGAATGGAAATATGTTTCTAATAACTGATGGCTCTGTTAGTGCCCAGAAATCACAAATAAATTTTTCTCTCCCTCTTCCACATGGCACCAGATGTCCTGCATTGGTATTACCCCCTCCAGCCTAAAATCTTTCTCCATTCTTTCATCTGCTCCTTTATGTAATATAATGTGGTGTTCCCTCAAAAATCTGATTATTTCTCTCTGGCATCCCATGTGACTTTTAAATGTAGTACTAAAAAGTACCTCTCTCCCCACCTAAAGTGAAAACCACACTACATCACTCTCCTGCTTAAAACCTGAAGAGATTTTATGCAACCTTCAGGATAAAAGCTAAGCTCTTGACTCTGTCACAAAAATGCCCATGGTATGATCTCAGCCAGCCTCTCTGACTCACTCAAGTCATGCCATGCTATTGTAACCCTGCAGACAAACCCTTGTTTTCTTTCCTGTCTAGGCCTCTGCCCAGGCTGTGCTCTTCTTTTCATAAGGAGAAGCCCTATGAGACTCAGCTCAACATTTTACCTCCTCAAACAATTTTGAGTGAGGATGAGTTAGGTACTGTTCCAATGTGTTTCAGCAGAGCTGTGCCTCTCTCCACACTCAGCAATTATCCTAGAGTCATGCATTTGTTTCCCTCCCAAAAATGCACAGCTGTACCATGACTTCTTTGAGGGCAGGCACAGTGGCTTCATCTCATGTTCTTTTCTTTCTGTATCATTCCTGACAGAGTAAATGCCTAAGCCAAATAAACAGCTTAAATTAACACAACCTTAGCAGTTGAGAACTGACAAGGGATACACAGATAAAGCAGACTTTAATGGACTGCAGACTATGTAAAAACTTAGATCTTAACATGGTTCCCTTGCTAATTGGTAATCACAGTCTATTGGCCCAGCTCACCTGTCAGGTTGGATATGGGGAACTCTCTAGCAAGGAATCCCCTAAATCATCCAAAAAGTCAGTTTTAATAGCAGGGTTTAAGGACATGAGCTCTGGTGCTAACATACCTGATTCTACTGCATAGTGGCTGTGTGACCTTATACAAAACACCTAAATTCTTTGACCTTCAGTTTTCCTATTTGTTTTAATAGGGATTGCAATAGATTCAACTTCACTGAGAGCATACCAAGGCCCAGAAAAGCTTAAGCAACAGGGGCTCAAAGAGTTAAATGGCAGAAGAATTAAGATCTGGATATCTTGACTTATAGACTCGTTTTCATTTTATCATGATGCCTCTTATTTGGGAGCCAGATTTGAAGGACCTTGGATACCTAGGTAAGGGACTGACACATTCTCTAACCATGTGAAGTATGACTCAGTACAGGCAACACACCAGCTCTCTGTAGGGGCTCAGCCCAGGTGTTTAAGATAGTTAATGAGTTAATTAAAAACTCTATGGGGATTCTTGTTTGTTAGTGCATTTTTTCTGAAAGCACACAGGGTCTGCCAGATCTATCAGTCAGTCTCTAGATCCCAACATGAGAATCTGCAGATTATGAGGTCAAGAACTCCCCTAAGGTCAGACAGATATTTCTTCCAGCTTCATGCTACATGCTACTACACAAGGAGATAAGGCATCACCAAAACCACAAGGAAACCCTGCATTCTTGCCTCAGTGCTTTCTGACTGACCTGCTTTCTGTATTGTAAGCCTGTGTTCTCCATGATGTTCTGGAAAGTAATGAGCCACAGACCGGACAAGGAGGCTTATGAAAGAGGGCATATGGTTTATCTGTAAGCCCACATAGCACTCCATTCACCTGCAGGGCAGCATAAGCTTTGAAACTGCAGTTTGTGGGCGAACAGTAATTTAATATACAAGCAAAAACCAATTATTTTATTAAGCACAAGACATTTCACTTTGGTCTGATTGAGGTAATTTGGCATTTATTTATTGAAAATAAATTGAAATTCTATTTTGTTATATTATTACAAAAAGTGCTGTTCTTCATTGAGGCAATCTGCCATTGATTTTCTATATTTTCTACGTATGCAACTCAAGATTTGAAAATTAAAATAATATTTACCTTACGAAGAATTCACGTATCTATTTATAGCTAATGCAACTGGCTCTTACCATATTACAGATACAGTTGCATATGTTACTTCAATTGTTACAGCAAATTCCCTGAGAGACCATGACCATCATCATCTCCATTTTCAGATAAACAAATTAAGCAAGAGAAGCAGAGTAAGTTGTCTATGGTAAAACAACTAAAATTTTCTCTTAAGCTTATGTTGGCTTTCACATAATTGTCTGCTTATGTTGGCTTTCACATAATTGTCTTGATGTCAGTATGAAATATGAACTATTTCTTTATTATTTGTATTTCAGATAAATATGGTCAATAGAATTGGAATGGTTTTCTTAAGCTATCTGAGATGACAAACATCCTGGGGATGAAATAATCATTGTTCCAGCTCAAATGAAGTCAGGGAGGAGGAGTTCCCTATTATTCACATGGGAGAGTCAGCCTTTCATTCTATTCAGGTGCTCCACAGACTGGATAAAGCCCATCCACATTGGGGAGCACAATTCATTTTACTCAGTCTATGGGTTTAAATGTTACCCTCATCAGAAACACCCTCAAAGACACACCCAGAATGATGCTTGACCAAATAGCTGGGCAACCCATGGCTCAGTCAAGATGGAACATAAAATTAATTATCAAAGCTTCCTACTCTGCTACATACTAAGAGTGATTGGATAAATCATTTAAACTGCTTAACAATCAACAAAATGTTCATGAGAAACCATCCTACATGGGGTTATTTTGAGGATTAATTATGTTACTATCTATGAAGTGTCTTTTACTATATGAATTATATCTGTTTTTATTCTGCAGCCTTTCATATCAATGCTCCCTCATTTATGAAGCATTTTTGCCACTTCTACGCATCATGAAAGACAATAAATATAAACTAATTAAGAATGATACAAGAAGACTTATAGTCTGGGTAGATTGCTCTATAAGAGGGTCTCATTTCTTGTGTTTACCTACTCTGGGTACTGTGAGAATGACTGAAATATTGTCACACACACACACAAATTAATACAGGAAATTTACTGATAGCAATAGGTGTTATAGTTTAGGCTTTCCATGAAATAATGTATAATACTTTTATATCAGTCTAACATTTTGTCAGACTTACATTTTGTTTCCAGACAAAAGAGAAATATATTGAATCATAACTTCTAACTATCTACAGTGTCAATTTGTTTCATCTATATGTTGTATCCATGCCATATTTTGTCCACACTTACACTTGATTTAGAAAACTATATTAGTTATCTGTTGCTATTTAACAGATTGCTACATGCTTTGTAACTTCAACTACCACGCATTTATTAGCTCATAGTTACCGTGGGTCAGGAATCTGAGCACTGTTTCCTCTATATGGCCAAAATGAAGGTGTAGTCAAGAGCTGGATCTTCACCTGAGAGCTAAACTGGGGATGGATTCACTTCCAAGCTCATTTAGGTTGTTGTCAGAATTGTTCTCCTTATGAGTGGAGGAATGAGGTACTTGGGTCTTTGCTGGTTTGTTCTTGTGGGTCACTGAGATCTCAAAGGCCTCCTGTAGTTCCCTGCTACATGTTTTCTAGAGACAGCTCACGATATGGCAGTTTACTTCTTCAGTACCATCAAGGGAGTGGGAGAAACTAGTGTAGGTCTACGTAAAAGATTGAGTCTTATATAATGTAATGTAATCTAATCAGGGGTGATATCTCATAACCTTTGCCATATAATGTGACATAATCAAGGGAGTGACATTCTATCACCTTTGCCATATTCTATGGGTTTGGAACAAGTCACAAGCCCTGCTCACACTCAAGGGGAAGGGGTTATACAATCCCTTCTGGTGTGAATACCAAAAGGGCAGCATAACTGGGGGTCATCTTAAGTTTTGCCCGTGACAGAGATAAAGAAGAAATATAAGCAGCTATTAGAAAAATGTGAGATGGACTTTTTTTTAAATTCACTATTTGTTAAGAGATGTAATTTCCTGGAAGTAATTTATCAGCTTCTTCAAGATACTTATTTCTCCTTGTAAAAGGTTGGAGGAGGCTCTATTTTCCTTGGTGACATAAGTATAATTTTTAAATACCACTTCAAAATATAAATGTATATATACGTACATATATACATATACTCAGTTTCGGCTAACCTTAAAACATTTAGTAAACTATTTGGGAAATTCTTAAAGACACTCAATTTTCCCAATGCCTTAGTACACTTTGGCACAGATTCTGAGTCCAAGCACTACATATTTATTTCAAGGAAAATCCAACTTCCCTATAGGAAAAGAAAGCACTCATTCCTTCTTTCAAACAACCTCAGCAACACTTTCTAAAAATTTTAGTGTTTTTAGATGCAGCTGACAAATATTTCCACCCTAAAATGTTGTTGTTTTTGAGGGATGATGTTCACCCAATGACAACAGCAATAATTTGATTTGGGGGAGGGATAATAGGTATAAATTTTTACTCCCTTCTTTGTATTTTTATGAGTGGTTTTAATTTTCTAAAATGAGCTTTTTATTCGAGATTATGAGAAAGCAATTATCTTCAAATAATTACATTGTGAGATACAAGACAGTTAAAAGAAGGGAAAACATGTTCACAACTCACACAATTGTAAAAGAAGAGAAATATTTAGTACTGCTGAGAAGTTTGCACGTTGACTCTAAGGTAGGCAATATTCATATGGATTTACAACCATGCTGACAAGTCCATGTCTAGTACAATTTTTTTTTTCATGTTTGCACTTTCTCATATTTCTTTTCTAAGTACATAAAACACAAAGGGGACTTCTTCCCCTGTCATAGCTCCTCTCCCAGAGCTGACCGTCTGGGGACATCACAGGTTTTTTTCCACACCCACGGCCCCGAGTTCTTCCCCCACCCTCTATCTAGTACAATTTTTGAGGTTCCCTAGTTGCTAGGTCAGTAATGCTCACAGATCAGTGCACCTCAGTCATAAACCATATGTGAAATAATACAAACTAAGAGAGGTAGAAGGAATAGACTGTACAAATAGCAGTCTAAAATGAAAATAATACAACTTAACTTGAAAATACTGAGCAGTTCAAAGTATATTTCTCAACTTCTTTCCCAGAAATCCTGGACCCTTCTGTTCACAAACACCTGGAAACCCTAAGCCAGAATGTGATCACGTAGTCACATTCTCCCAGCACTGACATTTCCAGAACCTTTTTTATTTTCCCTCTCCTTAAATGACTTTAACTTGTTCTTACTGCCTGAAATATAAGTGGAACACATTCAGAAACAAGCAATATATTTTGTATATGGAATACTCTGAACAATCTAGTTACTAACTGGAAAAGATCGCTTAGACAAAAGTTGAACTGGACAATCAAGAAATGTAATGAAGAGCATCATAAATTGTGAATGTCGCCTGTATACAAATGTGATAAAATCACAGTTGGAGGAGCTAGATGTCCTGTGTTGACATTGGATTTGGATTACAAAATCATTAGGGCCAAGAGCCTGGTCCCTCACAGGACATTTCTGTAACTACCAAGGTTGCACATCACACACACACACAAACAGAGGTACACACACACACACACATATGAAGAGTTTAAGGCATCTCCATTGGAGTCATATGCATGGTATAGATACTACTTTCCTACATTCCTACTTGGTCTACCTTTATTAGCCATAAGGAAGCATTAAACAATGTTATACTTCATTTGGAATAACTGGGGAATTAATTATTATATAAAAGTATACAATAGGTAGCTGAAACATCCAAAATTAAGGTTTAAGGTTGTTTGAAACCAATCATTTTGGCAGTAAATTACTTTGAAAAATTTATGCCCTCCCTGCCTTAGTATACATAGAATTGTAAATTTAAGTTAAAAAAAAAAAAAAACTTTAAATACTGCAACCTATTTTATGGATATCAATTGTAGAGTGGCCAGTTGCTTGGTCTATAAATAAATGACCCCTAATTATATTACTAATTGGTAGAATTTTTTTTTTATTATATCCTTACTGTTAGTTGGACAACTTTCACTTCTTTCTCATTAATGTCAGAGTGTCTTTTATCCGTCTTCTAATTTAATGTTTCTAATACTCCTTTGGTAGGAAAACCAGCCAACTGACTTTGGGTGTAGAATGAGATAAAATAAAATAAAATAAGGTCTAGAAAGTACATGTAATGTGTAAACTTAATAAACTTTATGTATGTCTTAGCACTGGTATTAAATACCTATTTTTTTCATCTCTATAATTTTCTGATAAGTGAGTACTGACTACATGAAAAGTTGTCATATATATCTTTTTAAAGAATGTAACAGCTTTACGAGATATAAAGCACGTACTACAGAATTCACACACTATAATTCGGGGGGGGACCTTCAAGACGGCAGAGGAGTAAGACATGGAGATCACCTTCCTTCCCACAAATACATCAAAAATACATCTACGTGTGGAACAACTCCTACAGAACACCTACTGAACACCTACTGAATGCTGGCAGAAGACCTCAGACTTCCCAAATGGCAAGAAACTCCCCAAGTACCTGGGTAGGGCGAAAGAAAAAAGAATAAACAGAGACAAAAGAATAGGGACAGGAAAGAACCTGCCTCTCTTGGAGGGAACTGTGAATGAGGAAAAGTTTCCACACATTAGGAAGCCCCTTCACTGGTGGAGATGGGAGGCGGGCGGGGGGGAAGCTTCAGAGCCACGGAGGAGAGGGCAGCAACCAGGGTACAGAGGGCAAAGCACAGAGATTCCCGCAGAGAGGATTGGTGCCGACCAGCACTCACCAGCCCGAGAGGCTTGACTGCTCACCCACTGGGGTGGGTGGGGGCTGGGAGCTGAGGCTTGGGTTTCGGTCGGAACCCAGGGAGAGGACTGGGGGTGGCTGCGTGAACACAGCCTGAAGGGGGCTAGTGTGCCACAGCTAGCTGGGAGGGAGTCCAGAAAAATTCTGGACCTGCCTAAGAAGCAAGAGACCATTGTTTCGGGGTGCGCGAAGAGAGGGGATTCAGAGCACCGCCTAAATGAGCTCCAGAGACGGGCATTAGCTGCGGCTATCTGCGTGTACATCAGAGACGGGCATGAGATGCTAAGGCTGCTGCTGCAGCCACCAAGAAGCCTGTGTGCAAGCACAGGACACTCTCCACACCTCCCCTCCCGGGAGCCTGTGCAGCCCGCCGCTGCCAGGGTCCCATGATCCAGAGACAACTCTTCCCTGGGAGAACACACGGAGCACCTCAGCCTGGTGCAACGTCACGTTGTGTTCTGCTGCCGCAGGCTCGCCTCACACTCCGTATCCCTCCCTCCCCCAGGCCTGAGTGAGCCACAGCCCCCTAATCAGCTGCTACTTTAACCCCATCCTGTCTGGGCAGGAACAGTCGCACTCAGGCGACCTACACGCAGAGGCGGGGCCAAATCCAAAGCTGAACCCCAGGAGCTGTGCAAAGAAGAGAAAGGGAAATCTCTCCCAGCAGCCTCTGATCGGCGGATTAAATCTCCACAATCAACTTGATGTACACTGCATCTGTGGAATACCTGAATGGACAACTAATCATCCAAAATTGAGGCAGTGGACTTTGGGAGCAACTGTAGACTTGGGGTTTGCTTTCTGCATCTAATTTGTTTCTGGTTTTATGTTTATCTTAGTTTAGTATTTAGAGCTTATTATCATTGGTATATTTGTTTATTGATTTAGTTGCTCTCTTCCTTTTCTAATATCATATACATTTTTTCTCCTTTTTCTCTTTTAGTGAGTGTGTATGTGTATGCTTCTTTGTGTAATTTTGGCTGTATAGCTTTGCTTTTACCATTTGTTCTAGGTTTCTGTCTGTCTGTTTTGGGGGGGGGTTACTATAGTTTTTAGCGCTTGTTATCATTGGTGGAATTGTTTTTTGGTTAGGTTTCTTTCTTTCTTTGTATTTTAAATTACTCTTCAAGTTTTTAAATTTTTAATAATATTTTAAAATTTATTTTAATAACTTAATTTCCCTTCCTCCTTCCCTCCCTCTTCCTTCCTTCCTCCTTCCCTCCCACTCTTTCTCTCCCTTTCTTTTCTTTCTTTCTTCCTCTCTCCCTCCCTCCCTCCCTCTCTCTCTCTCTCTCTTTCTTTCTTTCATTTTCTCCCTTTTTTTCTGAGCCGTGTGGCTCACAGGCTCTTGGTGCTCCAGCCGGGTGTCAGGCCTGAGCCTCTCAGGTAGGAGAGCCGAGTTCAAGACACTGGACCACCAGAGACCTCCCAGCCCCATGTAATATCAAACAGCGAGAGCTCTCCCAGAGACCTCCGTCTCAATGCTAAGACCCAACTTCACTCTACCACCAGCAAGCTCCAGTGCTGGACACCCCATGCGAAACAACTAGCAAGACAGGAATACAACCCCATCCATTAGCAGAGAGGCTGCCTAAAATCATAGTAAGTTCACAAACACCCCAAACCACACCACCAGATGCGGTCCTGCCCACCAGAAAGACACGATCCAGCCTCATCCACCAGAACACAGGCACCAGCACCCTCCACCAGGAAGCCTACACAATGCACTGAACCAACCTTACCCACTGGGGGCAGACATGAAAAACAATGGGAACTACTAACCTGCAGCCTGCGAAAAGGAGACCCCCAAAACAGGAAGTTAAGCAAAATGAGAAGACAGAGAAACACACAGAAGATGAAGGAGCAAGGTAAAAACCCACCAGACCAAACAAATGAAGAGGAAATAGGCAGTCTACCTGAAAAAGAATTCAGAATAATGATAGTAAAGATGATCCAAAATCTTTGAAATAGAATGGAGAAAATACAAGAAACGTTTAACAAGGACCAAGAAGAACTAAAGAGCAAAAAAACAATGATGAACAACACAATAAATGAAATTAAAAATTCTCTGGAAGGAATCAATAGCAGAATAACTGAGGCAGAACAGATAAGTGACGTGGAAGATAAAATAGTAGAAATAACTACCACAGAGCAAAATAAAGAAAAAAGAATGAAAAGAATTGAGGACAGTCTCAGAAACCTCTGGGACAACATTAAACACACCAACATTCGAAATATAGGGGTCCCAGAAGAAGAAGAGAAAAAGAAAGGAACTGAGAAAATATTTGAAGAGATTACAGCTGAAAACTTCCTTAATATGGGAAAGGAAATAGTCAATCAAGTCCAGGAAGTGCAGAGAGTCCCATACATGATAAATCCAAGGAGAAACATGCCAAGACAAATATTAATCAAACTATCAAAAAATTAAATGCAAAGAAAAAATATTAAAAGCAGCAAGGGGGCTTCCCTGGTGGCGCAGTCGTTGAGAATCTTCCTGCTAATGCAGGGGACACGGGTTCGAGCCCCGGTCTGGGAGGATCCCACATGCCGCGGAGCACCTAGGCCCGTGAGCCACAACTACTGAGTCTGCGCGTCTGGAGCCCGTGCTCCACAACAAGAGAGGCCGCGATAGTGAGAGGCCCGCGCACCGCGATGAAGGGTGGCCCCTGCTTGCCACAACTAGAGAAAGCCCTCGCAGAGAAACGAAGACCTAACACAGCAAAAATAAATAATAAAATTAATTAATAAACTCCTACTTCCAACATCTAAAAAAAAAAAAAAGCAGCAAGGGAAAAGCAACAAATAACATACAAGGAAATCTGAATAAGGTTAACAGCTGATCTTTCAACAGAAACTCTGCAAGCCAAAAGGGAGTGGCAGGGCATATTTAAAGTGATGAAAGGGAAAAACCTACAACCAAGATTACTCTACCCAGCAAGGATCTCATTCAGATCTGAATAAGAAATTAAAACCTTTACAGACAAGCAAAAGCTAAGAGAATTCAGCACCACCAAACTAGCTTTACAACAAATGCTAAAGGAACTTCTCTAGGCAGGAAACACAAGAGAAGGAAAAGACTTCCAAAAACAAACCCCAAACAATTAAGGAAAAGGTAATAGGAACATACATATCGATAATTACCTTAAATGTAAATGGAATAAATGCTCCAACCAAAAGATATAGACTGGCTGAATGGATACAAAAACAAGTATCCATATATATGCTGTCTACAAGAGACTCACTTCAGACCTAGGGATACATACAGACTGAAAGTGAGGGGATGGAAAAAGATATTCCATGCAAGTGGAAATAAAAAAAAAAAAAAAGATGGAGTAGCAATTCTCACATCAGACAAAACAGACTTTAAAATAAAGACTATTACAAGATACAAAAAATGACACTACATAATGATCAAGGGATCAATCCAAGAAGAAGATATTGTAAATATTTATGCACCCAACATAACATAGGAGCACCTCAGTACATAAGGCAAATGCTAACAGCCATAAAAGGGGAAAACAACAGTAACACAATCATAGTAGGGGACTTTAACAACCCCACTTTCACCAATGGACAGATCATCCAAAATGAAAATAAATAGGGAAACACAAGCTTTAAATGACACATTAAACAATGGACTTAAATGATACTTATAGGACATTCCATCCAAAAACAACAGAATACACTTTCTTCTCAAGTGCTCACGGAACATTCTCTAGTATAGATCATATCTTGGGTCACAAATCAAGCCTTGGTAAATTTAAGAAAATTGAAATTGTATCAATTATCTTTTCTGACCACAATGCTATGAGACTAGATATCAATTACAGGAAAAAAATCTGTAAAAACTACAAACACATGGAGACTAAACAATACACTACTAAATAACTAATAGATCACTGAAGAAATCAAAGAGGACATCAAAAAATACCTAGAAACAAATGACAATGAAAACACAATGACCCAAAACCTATGGGATGTACCAAAAGCAGTTCTAAGAGGGAAGTTTATAGCAATAAAATCTTACCTCAAGAAACAAGAAACATCTCAAATTAAAAACCTAACTTTACACCTAATGCAATTAGAGAAAGAAGGAAGAAAAAAAAATTAGCAGAAGGAAAGGAATCATAAAGATCAGATAAAATTTGTGATAAAAACCATCCTGAAAGTTGGCTTGGAGGGAACTTACTTCAACACAATAAAGATCAGAAAAATAAGTGAGGGAAACAATAGCAAAGATCAATAAAACTAAAAGCTCGTTCTTTGAGAAGATAAACAAAATTTATAAGCCATTAGCCAGACTCATCAAGAAAAAAAGGGAGAAGTCTCAAATCAACAGAATTAGAAATGAAAAAGGAGAACTAACAACTGACAGCAAAAATACAAAGGATCATGAGAGATTACTACAAGCAACTATATGCCAATAAAATGGACAACCTGGAAGAAATGGACAAATTCTTAGAAAAGCACAACCTTCCAAAACTGAATGAGGAAGAAATAGAAAATATTTTTCTAGACCAATCACAACACTGAACTTGAAACTGTGATTAAAAATCTTAGAACAAACAGAAGCCCAGGACCAGATGGCTTCACAGGCGAATTCTATCAAACATTTAGAGAAGAGCTAACACCTGTCCTTCTCAAACTCTTCCAAAATATAGCAGAGGGAGGAACACTCCCAAACTCATTCTATGAGGCCACCATCACCCTGATACCAAAACCAGGCAAAGATGTCACAAAAAAAGAAAACTACAGGCCAATATCACTGATGAACATAGATGCAAAAATACTCAACAAAATGCTAGCAAACAGAATCCAACAGCACATTAAAAGGATCATACACCATGATCAAGTGGGATTTACCCCAGGAATACAAGGATTCTTCAATATATGCAAATCAATCAATGTGATACACCATATTAACAAATTGAAGGAGAAAAACCATATGATCATCTCAACAGATGCAGAAAAAGCTTTTGACAAAATTCAACACCCATTTCTGATAAAAACCATCCAGAAAGTTGGCTTGGAGGGAACTTACTTCAACACAATAAAGGCCATATATGACAAACCCACTGCCAACACCGTTCTCAAAGGTGAAAAAACCGAAACCATTTCCACTAAGATCAGGAAGAAGACAAGATTGCCTACTCCCACCACTGTTATTCAACATAGGTTTGGAAGTTTTAGCCACAGCATTCAGAGAAGAAAAAGAAATAAAGGAATCCAAATTGGAAAAGAATAAGTAAAACTGTCACTGTTTGCAGATGACAGGACACTATACATAGAGAATCCTGAAGATGCTACCAGAAAAGTACTAGAGCTAATCAATGAATTTGCTAAAGTACCAGGATAAAAAATTAATTCACAGAAATATTGCATTCCTACATACTAATGATGAAAAATCTGAAAGAGAAATTAAGGAAATACTCCCATTTACTACTGCAACAAAAGGAATAAAATACCTAGGAATAAACCTACCTAAGGAGATAAAAGACCTGTACTCAGAAAAGTATAAGACACTGATGAAAGAAATTAAAGATGATACAAACAGATGGAGAGATATACCACGTTCTTGGATTGGAAGAATCAACATTGTGAAAATGACTATACTACCCAGAGCAATCTACAGATTCAGGGCAATCCCTATCAAACTACCAATGGCATTTTTCACAGAACTGGAACAAAAAAATTCACAATTTGTATGGAAACTCAAAAGACCCTGAATAGCCAAAGCAATCTTAAGAAAGAAAAACGGAGCTGGAGGAATCAGGCTCCCAGTCTTCAAACTATACTTCAAAGCTACAGTATTCAAGACAGTATGGTACTGGCACAAAAACAGAAATATAGATCAATGGAACATAGAAAGCCCAGAGCTAAACCCACGCACATCTGGCACCTTATTTTTGATAAATAAGGCAAGACTATACAATGGAGAAAAGACAGCCTCTTCAGTAAGTGGTGCTGGGAAAACTGGACAGCTACATGTAAAAGAATGAAATTAGAACACTCTCTAACACCACACAGAAAAATAAACTCAAAATGGATTAAAGACCTAAATATAAGGCCAGACACTATAAAACTCTTAGAGGAAAACATAGGCAGAACACTCTATGACATAAATCACAGCAAGATCCTTTTTGACTCACCTCCTAGAGAAATGGAAATAAAAACAAAAATAAACAAACGTGACCTAATGAAACTTAAAAGCTTTTCCACAGCAAAGAAAACCATAAACTTGATGAAAAGACAACCCACAGAATGGGAGAAAATATTTGCAAAGGAAGCAACTGACAAAGGATTAATCTCAAAAATATACAAGCAGCTCATGCAGCTCTATATCAAGAAAAACCAAACAACCCAATCCAAAAATGGACAGAAGACATAAATAGACATTTCTCCAAAGAAGATATACAGATTTCCCAGAAACACATGAAAGGATGCTCAACATCACTAATCATTAGAGAAATGCAAATCAAAACTACAATGAGGTATCACCTCACACCAGTCAGAATGGCCATCATCAAAAAATCTACAAACAAGAAATGCTGGAGAGGGTGTGGAGAAAAGGGAACCCTCTTGCACTGTTGGTGGGAATGTAATTGATACAGCTACTATGGAGAACGGTATGGAGGCTCCTTAGAAAACTAAAAATAGAACTACCATATGACCCAGCAGTCCCACTAATGGGAATATGCCCTGAAAAAGCCATAATTCAAAAAGAGTCATGTATCACAATGTTCAATGCAGCACTATTTACAATAACAAGGACATGGAAGCAACCTACGTTTCCATCGACAGATGAATGGATAAAGAAGATGTGGCCCATATATGCAATGGGATATAACTCAGCCATAAAAAGAAACAAAATTGAGTTATTTGTAGTGAGGTGGATGGACCTAGAGTCTCTCATACAGAGTGAAGTAAGTCAGAAAGAGAAAAACAAATACCATATGCCAACACATATACATGGAATTGGAAAAAAAAAAAAAGTTTCTGAAGAACCTAGGGCCAGGAGAGGAATAAAGACCGGATGTAGAGAATGGACTTGTGGACACAGGGAGCGGGTAGGTTAGGCTGGGACGAAGTGAGAGAATGGCATGGACATATATACACTACCAAATGTAAAACAAATAGCTAGTCAGAAGCAGCTGCATAGCACTGGGAGATCAGCTTGGTGCTTTGTGACCACCTAGAGGGGTAGGATAGGGAGGGTAGGAGGGAGACGCAAAAGGGAGGGGATATCGGGATATATGTATATGTATAGCTGATTCATTTTGTTATAAAGCAGAAACTAACACACCATTGTAAAGCAATTATACTCTAATAAAAACGTTTAAAAAATTAACGTATACAATTCAACGGTTTTTAGTATAATCACAGAGTTGTGCAATCATCACCAACCATCACACACACCATCACCACAGTCACTTTTAAGACATTTTATCACCTCAGAAAGAGACTCCCATCCCCATTATTAATCACTCCACATTTACCCTCAATCCTCCCGCCCTAGGCAACCACTAATCTACTTTCTGTTTGTAGATAATTGCTTAATCTAGGCATTTGATATAAATGGAGTAATTGAACATGTGGGATTTTCTGTGTGTGTATGTCTTCTTTCACTTAGCATAATACTTCCAAGTTTGCAGCGTGAATCAGTATTTTATGCCTTTTCCCTATTAAATAATATTCCATTATATGGAGTATCATGTTTTGTTTATCCATTTACTGGTTAAAGGACATCCTATACAACTTTGTGTGACTTGTTAGACCAAGGGTTGGACCCTTCCTATTAGTTCTTTTGGAAATATGATCTGATAAATAGTCAAGACAACCTCTGATGGTGGCTAGATCTGTATCATAAAATTAGGAGATGCTGAAAGGTCATTCTGTTATGTGGACTGGATGAAAAGAAAAGGTGGTTCTGCTGTGAAAGAAAAGTGAAGCAGCTTTTCAGGAGGAGCAGAGGAAACATATGGGGAGAGATTGCAACTGTCCTTCTGGTTTATAATTCCAAGCTCTTCTGGAAATCTTTAGTTTACCTGAGAAATGCATGAATCCTCAGAATAGATTTCCACTTTTTTTGGTTAAGTCAGTATGGTGGGCAGAGAAATTACTCCCCAAGTTTTCTATGTTGTAGTCTCTGAAATCTATGACTATGTTACCTTACACTGCAAATGGAATTTTGTAGATGTGATTAAGGGTATGGATCTTGAGATGGGGAGATTATCCTGCTTTATCTGGGCTGGTCATATCTAATTATGTGAGTCATTAAAAAGAAAGAACCTTTTAGAAACCTGAAGAACATTTGGTTAAAGGAAGTTTCAATTAAAAATGAAGGAACAGAGAAAGGAAATGTTAGGACTTCACCAGCCATTGTGGGCTTTGGAATGGAGGAAGGGGGCCATGAGCCAAGAACTGTAGGCAGCTTTTACAATCTGTAAAAGTTAAATAACAGATTCTCCTAAAGCCTATAGAAAGAATCATTAACCCAGTGAGACCTGTGTCAGGTTTCTTACATCCAGAACTGTAAGAAAGTAAATCTGGATTAAGCCACTATGCTAGTGGTAATTTCTTACAGCAGCAGTAGAAAACTAATACTGTTGGCTTCCATTTATTTCTGCTATATGAAAAAAAAAGTCAACAGAAAGGTATTTAATGTAGGCTCCAGCAGCCAAAATATCCTCTCTGCAATGTAATTGAAAGATGATCTTCTAAGTCTGGGATGTAGTTTTTGTAATGAAGATAATTCTTGCTTTGGAAGGCAATTCATTGGTCAGTGCTGATGTGGCAGGCAGATTTCCTAATATGGCTCGCCAGATATGTTTCAATTTGACCCCCGAATTTGGGAATCTCATGAGCTATCATTCTATGATTGTGTTATAGTATATGGCACAATGGTTTTCAGTTAGGGAGATTACCTGCCTGGGCCTTATAGATCCTTAAAAGCAGAGAGTTTTATGTGGATGATAGCAGGAGAAACCAGATAAATTTGAAATTTGAGATGGATGTGACACACTGTTCCTGGTTCGAGATGAAGAGATGGGGGGTGGTTTCTAGTAGCAGTGAGAGGCCCTGACTTAAGATGCAGCAAGGAAATGTTAACTTTCTACCTAGAGTCACAACAAACTAGATTCTTTCCCCAAGCCTAATAGCCTAGCTTGGCAGACCTCTTGACTGTAGCCTTGTGAGACATTCATCAGAGAACTCAGCTGAGATCACCTGGACTTCTGACTTAAGAAATGTGAGATACTATATGTGTGTTGCTTTAATCTACAATGTTTCTGGTAATTTGTGATGTAGCCATAAAAAACTAATACAGATGGTTAGAAGGTTGGTCCTTAAAAACTAATATCCACGCAGACTTCCCAGTTTTGATTCTGACTCTCCTGCTTACTAATTGTAGAAGTCATTAAGGCTGTTTATAATGTTTAGTTTCTTCTTCATATGAGCACAAGTTATGATGGCATTTCCCAACACACTTTGAAATTAGGTGTGATTTGTGGCTTATCTTGGACACTTCAATGTGAGTAGAAGTGATATGTATCAATACTGGGTAATGCTTGACTTGCTACATACCTTCCCTCTTGTGCTGATCACACAAGGATGTGTTGAGATTGTGCTTCCATTATCCTGGGTCCTTGAGTGACTATGGTAAGTAGACTTTCCCCACATTTCTCTGCTGACTCATAGTGAGCATATAACACAAGCAATAAACACTCTTTTTAGTATTAATCTATTGGAATTTTGAGGATTGTTGTTACTCAACAAAATCTAGCCTTTCCCTGTTGAAACACCATTTATGTAACCTTGGGCAATACCCTTAACTATTATTACCTACTCCTTTGTTGTTGTTTTGTCTCCTCCTCCTCCTCCACCTCCTCCTCCTTCCATGTCTTCTTCCTCTTTACCATCATTATCATCATCAATTTTATAGGAAGGAGAATAATGCTTACAGAAGCTACCTTTTTTGAGCACTTACTATGTACTCAGTTAAAAAGCCCTTAAAATATGCCACATCTATTTAGCATAGTAGTAAACATCATAGGTTCTGAAGCCCATCTGCCCTAGTCAACAACTTTGATACTTTGTTAGAATGTCTATTTTTATGCCTGTTTTTCCATTGGTCAAATCGAGATAATAGCACTTGCTTCATAGGGTTGTGTGAGAACAAATATAAATTAACACATGTGAAATGCTTAGAACATTGCCTGATATATAATAACTCTACAATAAAAGGTCACTATTTATATGGTCTGATATAATTTTCACAACAACCCTATACGGTAGTGATTATCATTTCCATTTTCTAAGCATGCACACTGAAACTCAAAAAATGAATTATTTTGCTCAAGTTTACACCAGTCATTCTATCTGACTTTAAAGTCCACGCTCATAACCATTTTCTCATTGTTTCTGCATGCCTCTGTCCTTATGATTTAATCAATTCTTTCCTCCTCTAGAGGATTCACATGCTTCCACTAAATTGTGTCTTTATGTCACAATGAAATATCCTAAGTTCCTTAACTGATTTATGATCTCACCAGCCTCAGAACAACTGCCTCCCCAGTTTGTCAACTTAATATAATCTGAGCTCTCCACAAGCATAATTATTAAGTATACCTAGATGGGCTCTGGGCTATGTGTTTTATTAACAATACAGGAGAGTTTAAAATTACTACTTTTTTCTCCAGAAATGGGGACTATACACAGACTTGTTAGAATAATTAAAAAGTTGTGAAGAGACATCAGGAACCCTGAGTTCCAACCTAAGCTCTGTCACTTACTGGCTGTGTGACCGTGGACAAGCCAATTTACTTCTCTGGGCCTCAGTGTCCTCATTCATCAAAAGAGGGGATTCAATTAGTGGGATATGTTTCAAATCCTCTGAGACAAAAAGTCATATGCTTACTGAAAGCCTCACTTCAGCTCATGTGTGGAGGTGGCTCATGGGAATCTAATTGGGAAAGATGCTCAATTTTGTGCTGTGCTGGAATCAATGCACCAGAGGAAGAGGGCATGTAAACAAGGGCCTATTGTGCTTATTTTTCCTAACAAAATATCCCGAAGTGTGAGAATTCAGAGGCTTGAGCTCTGTTGGCAATCAATGAAACATGAATGTGTCTTTCCGAATGCATTTTCCTCATCCCCTTCAGCTTTCCTGTAATGAGGAGATAATGAGCTATAGACATAACCAGGGGTTCCTGGGAGCTTCTTCTAACATCCACTTTGTTAGAAGAACTTTTTCAGCTGAAAGCAAAATATCTTCAAGGGATATTCTGCCAGTTGTGTCATACCTTGAGATTAATGTCATGATATTTTCTCAAGAATTTGAGGGTACCTACAGGGGTCCCTCTAATGGGCACTACTCAGTTATTGTTGGGGAAAATAAGTTTTGTTGTCACTTCATTGATTGCCTTTTTTTTTTTTTTAAATCAGACCATGAGAAAATATTTACTGGCGAGGCACAGGACTCAACTTTATAAACTAAAGCCCCCTGAGGTCACCATTTTACCTCAGGTATATTCCTGATGTTATTAATTTTTCCTGCCTCTTTTACTGGCTTTTGTGATACAGCCTTCCCTCCTTTTTCCTTAGTATTTCCAACAACCACTGTATTTTGGACATCTTATATACCCAGATGTGGTTGAGGAATGTCTCCAGCTCCCTGCCTAGCCTAAAACAAAGTCTGTAAGTCTATAGTGGTAAAAAGTCTAGAGTGGTAAGTCTGTAAGTCTAGAGTGGTAAAAAGATTTCACCTTTCTTCTCAAAATTAACCAACTGTGGCTGTCTGGGGAAAAAATAATAATGATGAGAAGAATATCAAAGTGGCCACAGATCTCAGGGGGAAATGGGACTGTGTTTAGTTAGGGATGATTTCCAAGAAGAAGACCTGTTGTGTTCAATGTTTGCTGTTATCGAAAGAATTTTCCTGAGTGCAATAGGGAGAGGGGATGAATGACTGGTTGGGATGTAAAAATAATGCGCAGGAGGAAAACCAAGAGCCGAAAACGTGTTAAATGACATATTTGTTCTGGTCTCCTGCAGAGGCAGTGGACGCCCCCGCCCCCCCAACTCAAAATTTAGTTTGTAGATCAAGATTGAGGGCATATCACACACACAAACACACACCCCAATAGGGTATGGAAAGTTTTATTACTTACACAATTGATATCTCTGGGGAAAGTAGGGCAGGACTCTCAAACAGGTCAAAAATGACCTAAGATGGCAAGAAAAGGAGACTGGTTTTGGCTTTTACTGTTGTTAGGGCGTGATGCTAATGAGAGTTCCCAGAGGGCAGGTGCTTGCATGGTTTGAATTTTGCACACCAAAGGGGAAGCACCCAGCCTTTTTATCAATTTGTCTAGGAGCGTAGCATAAGGGCAAAAGGGAGGGAAGAGTCTAAAAACTGTCAGCAGTCAAACATCAAAAAATGAAGTCAGATTCTTCATAACATTCTTACTTCAAGGGACACAATTTAAAATTGGGATAAAAAGAATCCAGTCTCAGAGGTCAGGTAGCATGGGTTCAAATCTTGCCTTAACCACTCATAAGCCTGTGACCTAATGAAAGGTGCTTAATTGCTTCAAAGCTGATTTTGTTCCTTTGTAAAGCAGGGGCAGCATTAGGACCCATCCGTAAGAGGGCAGATGATTGGTGGAGAGGTTGCACACAACATTTTAGTATTGGAATACAGTAAATGCAACACTACCATTGCATCAATGTTGTACTTTCTACTACTGGGTTTGCTACAACCACTAGTCCCACTCCTATTTTTCCTGATTTTTCTCCATAGAATAAGTTTCCAGATCTACCTCTCTTCTGTGTATTTGTCTGTTTCTTTCCTTTTTTTTTTTTTTTGGCCCGTCAAGTGGCTCATGGGATTCTAGTTCCCTGACCGGGGATTGAAACCAGGCCTTCAGCAGTGAAATCGTGGAGTTCTAACCACTGACCGCCAGGGAATTCCCTGTGTATTTGTCTTTAAATCTGAAATTGGGGTATTTCAAATGGTTTTTTAAAAGATCTGGGCTGGGTGTTCTTCTCAGTGGCTATGTTGACCTCAGTACACTCCATTCTGGGGATGATGACTTGCTGACACCCACCTTCTTATGGTGTGCTCCTTCATGGAAAGCAGGGCAGCCTGCTGTGCATACTTACTATAGGCAGTTCCTTAGTTGCTCACAATATTTCACTATTTGGATTTGAACAAAGCAAACTCCATTTTTTTACAGAATACACATGACTCACATTTCATAATATTTCAGCTGATGGAGAAACTTGGTTTTCCAACTGCAAATCCTAGAAGCTTGCCTGAACATAAATACTTTCTTACCCAGATTCAATGCTCATATCTTGGTTCAGATTTATTTTTAATCATTTAACCTCATTCATTTTATTTTTAATTGTATGTAACAACTGTTCTTTTTCACAAACATGTTCTCAAAGTCACAAAGTGAGAATTTTATTTAGGAAACTTTCTCCTATCTTGACTTTCCTAATGCATTTTATGTATACCTCTCTCAAGACAATGATCCATCCTGTTTTGTGTTGTGTTTGTCTGTATGGCTGATCACTTAAACTTTCCACATGATTTGGTATCATCGTTTGGTTGTCTGTTAGACACATATAGCTTTTAGCCATTCTCTTGGAGATTCTGATCCACTGGGTTTTGGGTGGGTGCCTGGGAAACAATATTTTAACAAGCATTCAAGGATATTCATGAAATACTGGTCTATTCGCTATGGATTTTAAGTGCATGCAATTTGTGTCTTTACCACTAGAAGAGCCAGCATACTTTGTGCACAGTAGTAACTCCAGTGCTCAATTAATGAATTCTTATGCTCATTGGGATTTTCTGGAGTAAAAGAATAATAACCATAACAATAGCTATGATTCATTACATACTTACTATATATTCCATTCTTTAGACATATTACTAAATCTTATGTACTAAATCAGAATGTAGATCTCCAGGTTAGAGATTTGGAAGCTGAAGCTCAAGGTGGGGGTTGTAATTGCTTCAGTATACAGTTAAAAAGTAGCCAAATACATCTTTATACCCAGGTGTGTCTGACAGCGAAGTCCCTGTGACTTGGGCATATTTCTCCAGCCACTGCTGCTTGCCCTAGTTAACATTCTCCTTGAACAACCTACAAGGTCCTTAACTTCTCACTGGCATAAATGTCTCTGATGCTCCCAGTTTAAAAATTGCAATACACATAAATAATTCAAGCAAACAACTTGATATAGTGGAGTGCATTAAGGCTAAAATAACCCTCCCCTTTTCGACTAGTTTAGAAAACCATCATCATTTTCTAGAAATACTCTCTGGGCTTCATGTGGTGCATGGTACATTGAATTTGTTAGCATTTTGCCAGCTCTGCCATTCAAAAGAAAAAAAAAAAAGCACTCTGGAATTGCTGCAAAATCAGCATAAATGCAGATTTAATTGGCTTTGCTTCACAAATAACCTTCTTCATGCCAGCTTTATTGCAATGGTTGGAGAAGAGCCTATCTTTTTCATCACTCTACTGGTTTTCTGTTAACAACATTCATAGTCAAAATCTGAAAGGTATTTACTGATAGGCTAAGGCTTAGGTGGGCTGTCTTTAAACAAAGGTTTTTTCATCCACCAGAGGTTTATCTCGATAGATAGATGGGTGGATAGATTGATAAATCTGTTTTTATCTCCAACATCATCTCATAACAACTCCTTCTCGCCCCTTGATCATTCCCTCCAATTACACTGTCATCTCTGCAGTCTTCAAACATCCTAGATTTTTCTAGCCTTTGGCTTTCACTCCAACTATCGCCCGTTTTGGGATACCCCTTTCCCCTCATCTCTTTGTGGGTTACTTCTTCCCATCCTTTATACCTCTTCTAAATTTCACCTACTGTAAAATGTCATCCTTGGAATTCGCTCTGAGATGGTCTACTCTCCATTCTGTTGAATCTCTGCTTGTTTCATTTATAGAAGGGGTTGGTAATTTTTTTTCTGTGTAAAGCCAGATAGTAAATAAAACAGGACACTAGCAGGATTCAGCTGCTAAGTGTAATCTCCTGACCTTTGCTTCATAGTGCTGATTATACGCTTTAGTTGGAACATTTATTTTGTTTTATGCTTGTTTATTATCAGTATGCCCATTATAATAAAAGCTTCATGAGGACAGGAGTCATAGTGCACTTGTACTTTACTGTATTAACATTGAACATAGTAGATGCTCAATAAATATCTCTTGAAAGAAAGAAAGAAAGAAAGTTAGTTTAGTTTGATTTAAATATTTAGCCTTAATGATTCCCTACAGACTGCAAGATTAATCCTAATTCCTTAGGACACATATTCCCACAGACTCTTGACCCAATGAAATCTTCAGTGCCAACACTCACTACCATCTTTACTGTCATAAGACAAGAGCTGTAGTTCACTCATTCATTTACTCTTTCATTTAGTGTCATGCACAATAAATAATATTCTAGACACTGTGCTAGGCACCAGGCTAACAATGACACATAAACTAGACACAACTAGTTTAAACTCTCTCTTGGAGTTTAAAATCTGGTATTGTCTCAAGTAGACAGATATTCATATCTCTCTGTTTTGCATGCTGTTTAGCATGATTTCCTTTGCGTGTAGGTTCCTGTTATCAGATGCACTGAGTACTCTCCCAGTGGTACATCCCACATTAATTGAGTGGTCACTATGATGCTCTTCTAATTCATCCCTTCATCCTCTGTGTCGTTCTCTATGATGTTCACTTCATATCTTTACACAGCCCCTATCTCTTGGGCCATAGTCATTTCTCTAAGGGCCTGTCTCCTTCACTCAACAATGACTTTTGGTTAGCCAAAGAGGCTAGTCCGTCATTCTTCGTTGTATTAGCAGGGTCAAGCAGAATGCCTGGATTACAAACCAAATAAATGGTTGATGAATGAGTCAGTTCCGCCATCTAACCTAGAGACTTTTGTAGTACTAATTATTTATGGGATGAATTCAGAAGAGTTTGATAAGGATACTAAGAAATTATTGTGTTTGGATTATTATCAAATACGTTTTTCTGATATTTAAATATTTATGAGTTAAAATTCCAATATATCAATTAATTTTAGACATACTGCTATCTTTTACTTTTATAAACCATTAAAATGAAATGATATTCAAAATCCAGTGTTTTGACTGGGGTCAAAAGTGGAGACTTGCCAAAGGTGGAAATTTATTAAGGGTAAAATTACATAGTGATACTTTTCAATGGATTAGTGAATCTGACCTGGTACCTTGTTCTCTGGTACAAAAATAGGTCATGGTGCTTTTATTTCAAATACATTATATTATAGGACTTTCTGCATAGGATCAAAAATTTCACTGATTCATTTGATGTATCTGTTTGAAGACTTAAGTTCTAAACACGCAAAACTATAAAACTTTTACAAGTCAAAATGATCCTTTAGAAAGCCATAAAGCAATGTTTATATATACATATATATTGACTTAAAAATATTTCTTTTGAAAAACTGTCACTGCTATACAAAATAACCCTGGACCCATGCAAGTAATCTCAGCTTTAGAATATGAAATAATTTGCAAATTAAATGATACGGTTTCAGAGAAAGCATGGGTTGTTTTTTAAAGTAAGTGATAGAAGGGTTGCAGATATGCAGAGAGCCTTCTGAAATGAAAAGTTTTCATGTACACTCAGTGATTTCATAGAAAAGCAAGTACTTTGAAGCAAGTGGCAGGGCTGAAATTTTGCTACCTTTCCTTTATCTATTTTCACTTTTCCCAGAACATATGTTTCAGAATAGTTTTATTAGCAAGTGGAGATGTCACTGTCCAAAATCTGTGGTGTGATTAGCATTATTGAATGGCAGGTTTTGTGTTACTCATGTTTATTTTATGCCTTTCCAAACCATCTGCTTCCTTGTGCTATGTCTTAGATAGTGAGAAACCGTGACAGTAGAGGTGTACAGTTCCACTACAATTCTAATGGTTTCCGACATTTTGGGTTTCTCTTTTTCTGAGTGTCCTAGACAAAACTGAGTAACATGGTCACTTCTTAGGAAACAAAGCTTAGAAATAATTCACTCATTCATTTAACTCAAATTTATTGAGTATTTATTCAGTGCCAGGTAGTAGACAAGAACCTGTGGTTACTGAGATGCATGAGACACTGTTTCTACAATAGTCTAGTCAGGGAGACAGGGAGGCAAACATTGTAGTGTGAGAAGGTCTACTGTAGAGTTAAAAGTATGATGGCATCAGGAAGAAAAAGTGAAAGCATTTGTTTCAAGAATGCACTGGAATCTTGAGCATTTAATTATCAATATAAGAGAAAAAAAGCTGCCGAAGAGTACTGCAGACCAAAGCACCTACATTGGTACGTGTCCATAGAAATGTGAGAAAGATTGTTGTTGAGAAATTTTAATTACTTTGGTTTGGCTGAAATACAGGGTATGCATGGAAAGCAGGAGAGAATGAGACTTTGCAACTTGATAACAATTGCTGGTACCTATTGAGCCCTTAGTACATGGCAACTGCTGTACACCTATTCTCTTATTTAATCCTTCCAACAAATTGTTGGACTGAAACAATTTTCTTACTTTTCTTATTTTACAGATTAGAAAGCTGAGTTTCAGAGTTTAAGTGGTATGTTGACTCAGTGCTCTCATAGAACAGTCAAACTGGGTAATTCTGGAGCGTTTAATATTGGGACTATTTACAAAGCTGTAGACATGGTTTAAACCAATGGATCTCAAAGTATTGTCCCTAGACTGGCATTATCTGCATCAGTTGAGAATCTGTCAGAAACACAAATTCTCAGGTTCTATTCCAGAGCTACTGAATCCAAAACTCTAGGGGTGAGGCCACATAATCTCTCGTCTAACAAGCCCTATAGGTGATGCCGATTCATGCTGAAGTTTGAGAACCACAGATCTAGGGAAGCAGCCATGGATGGTGCAGTGCTATGTGGCTGGTAACACAGGGGAAGATGCATCACCCTGATGTCTAAAAGAAAAGGCAGTTGTCAGAAGCACTGATACTCTTAAGCCTTCCTGAAACGTCCTTCTGGTTGAAAATTTTACCAATTGTGGTTTCCATGATATGTTTTTTTAAATTTTTCTTCTTCTTCATTTCTGACAATAAGCAGAAGGCTTCAGAGATTCATTAAAGAGATCTAGGCTTGAATTTCAATTTAGCAATTACTAACTGTGTAATCTTAAACAATTTCCTTATACCCCCTGATCCTAAATCATTGTTGTTTTTCACCTATTAAATGATTTTAATATTAGTGCCTACCCCATAAGTATTTTTTTATAAAATTTAAATGATTTAATATTTAGAAAAAGTTTAGGATAGTCTGCACTAAATATGTGTTATATGTTACCTATTGTTAATGATATTTTATTGCCACTGTTGCTATTATTATTATTCTTTCTCTGTTTTTTTTCTAAGGCTCTACTTCCTCTCATGGTATTTCACTTGAAATTAGATTTTGCTTTTCATTTTATACATATATCCCAGGTTATTTTTACTAGCATCTATTCTGTGTAACCCTCAATCTGTATCTTCAGTTCCATTTATCTTTTAAATTATAAACTTTTATATATAACAACCTACTAAACAGCTCATATTGCTTATTATATATATATATATATATATATATATATAATCAATCAAGTAACCAACAACAAATAATAATAAGAATCCCCGTTCATTTACCTGCCATCTGTGACAGAAATCTGGGAAGCTTCTTATACTCCTTCTTCTGCCTACAACTTAGTCATTTATAGATTTTAACAAATAAATCCCACAGATTTTAATAAATTAGACTCTTTTGCCATCTCCATTCCTGAAGCCTGAGTTCTTATCTCAGCCGGGTTAGCACAAAAGCTTTAAACACCTTCCTCCTCAAAAATATTGCCCAGTCCTACTGTTCTCCATTCTTCACCCCAATTAGAGTGTTTTTCTCAATCCAAAACAGAAATCAAACAACCAATAAACACATCAATAAATAAGATTGTATAACTGCACTACTTAAAACTCTTTTAGGGTCCATATTACTTGTACGATACATTCTCATCTGCTTAGCCTGACTTAGAGGGTAATTCTCTGACCCCGACCTACTCTTATGTAGAGGTTGCATGGCATAATGGTTGAGAGTAGGACTCCAGAGTCATATTGCCTGCATTTAAAACAGGCCCTCACCTCTTCTTGCTCGTCATCTTCGGCATGTGTGACAGGCATCTTCTGTTTATCCCTCCTGATCTACACCCCATCCTTTACTTGCTCTGTGCCAGGGAGGCTGATATGTCTGGACCTCATCAGTTACCTTCCCTGTCCTCTGGTATCACTTGGATTTGGCCACTAATGGCTACCATCAGGAACTCTGTAAAACACCAAGAGAGGGTTCCCTTCCTGTTGGGTTGCCAAAGGTTGATAGTGCCTGTCTACTGAAGGCCACAGCCCCTGTAACACAGCTCTCTCAGGATTGCTCTCCCTGGGTTCTGTTAACTGCCTTCTTTTCTTTCAAGCTGAAGGGTGAGAGCATCTTCCTCTATGTTACCAGACCCTGTTCAGTTTGGGTAACTGGGATCTGGCTTTTTCTTGTTCTCTGGGCAATAAATGGGTATCTGCCTTAGAACAATGCCCAGTAACCACTTTGCTTTTGCCATACTTTTTTTTTTTTTTTGCGGTACGCGGGCCTCTCACTGTTATGGCCTCTCCCGTCGCGGAGCACAGGCTCCGGACGCACAGGCTCAGCGGCCATGGCTCACGGGCCCAGCCGCTCCGCGGCATGTGGGATCTTCCCGGACCGGGGCACGAACCCGTGTCCCCTGCATCGGCAGGCGGACTCCCAACCACTGCGCCACCAGGGAAGCCCTGCCATACTTTTTAAGCACCACATTCTTTACCGTGATCCCCAGTTCCTGCAGCTCATCATTTGCCGTGACCTTTGCCATGAGGCTCCCTGATACAATGCCAGTCAGGTCAATTCAGCCACTTAATAGCTGTGATACTGACCCCTGACCTTCTTGGCCTTGCACCTGTCACCTCCCCCTGGGATAACTGAGCAATGGTTTGGTTTCGAGGTCTCTACTACTTAATTGTCTGAAGTATTAAGATGTCAACCCAGTCAAGTTCTAACAGTGAGAAATTTCAGCTCTAGGTGATTTTTTTAAAAATCAGGCATTAGAATTTTGTTATTTTAAAAGATGATTCTGACTATATATAAGTGTTTTCCCCTTGAGCTCTCCTTAAAGAAGCTAGGATTTTTTTGGCAGTTCTTTCTCTTTTTTCTCTCTTCCAATCAATACCTTAGTCATCTTCCCAAGAGAATTCTGGAATCATGGGATTCACCCCACCTTGACCAAAAATCTACTCTATTTTTTGCAGATATATGCCGAAGCCCTTTTCATTCACTTTATATCATTTAATCTCAAAAACATCCCTGTGAAATTGCTATCACTAGTATCCCTGTTTTACAAATGATAAAAGTGACACTCAGAAATCTTCTGAAATTTGCCCATGGTCAAAGAATCAGCCAATGGCAGAGATAGAATTCTAAGTTTTCTCTGTTGAATACCCAGAGTATGAACTATTTTAATATAGTGCTTCTGTTTAAAAAAATACAAGCTAAAATATTTCAAACCAATAAGTAGCTTTACATTTCAAAGATAAAATCCAAAATCATCTGGCTCACGTATATTATATATTAAAGGGTAAACACTCCTTCTGTTTAAAATAATGAATTCCTTGTTCAGTTATGGGATATTTGGAGTTCATAGAGTATGATCCAAGATGTCTTTTGTTACAAGTTTGACTTGAAGTCTTGGTGTTACATTTTATTCCTAATTCCAATTTCTTCTGGTCAGCTCTGTGCCCTGCCCTGGGGTTAGGCACCCATCAGGAAAATGTCTTTGGCAGTCCCCCTCCAACAGTTAAACAGCTAAATGGGGAACATGTTTATGGTGTGGAGCCTCATCTCTGACATGTCTGGCCCATACCCCAGGACTGGGATTCTATTTAAGTCTCTATGACTAAGGTGCCAATTCTTCTCTATAGTAGAGATCTATCCTGAATTCCCTCTAACTAAATGTTTGTGGCTTCAAGCATTTTGCCTATCTATAAAAAATTCCCATTACAGAAATGGATGTTTCCTGCCATGATTCAGGCCCTCCTCCAAACAGGTTGATACTTAGAATCATGGAATTTCACCATTTAACTGACTTTGCAGATTATTTCATGACACACTTGGTTCAGTAATCATATAAGCCTGGGAATAGGGGAGAGGGAGAATTTTCTATCCTCAACAACATTCCATCTTTCCCAGAAAAAGAGATGTGACCCAGATCCAAAGTGAATCCATCTAACCAGCAGTTAACTTCCCATTTTCTTCATCATCTTGTGTGTCAGTTGTCCTATTTTCCTATTATATATTCATCCGCTCTTTCTTCATTTTTTCTTTGTCTGAATTTATAACTTATTTGCTCCTTCTATTTTAAAACAACAAAACCCACAAAAACAAATATTTTCTTTTAACCCTGAATCCTATTAGCTTCTGCTTCAACTCTTCGCTTTGTTTACTGCCAACCTCTTGAAAGCACTGGTTTAAAACTTGATGTTTCTGCTTCCTTTCATGTCAATCATCTCAATACCCTCCTGGATCCCCTCTGAATCTATTCCTCAGTGCAGATACTCCTCACCTCCTCACTTGGAGCTCCTTGAATTTCTTGTTTGCAACAGAACTAATCCTGTATGTGAGAGACACATCGCCCTAGATAGGGCAATTAGAGTGTCATACTTATCTGGACCGAGTGGGATCCATTTGGAGGGGTCTGGACTATGTGATAATGATATTTCGAGTCCTCTCTTTTGCGGTGCAATGTATTTCTAACAACAAAAACTCCTGCTGACAGAACTGGAAAAATTTGAGCTACATGCATTCTACCATCCCCATTAATTTTCTGTATCTTGTATTTGTCATTTCATGTATTTTTCCTAGAGTACAAACTATTCTTCTTAACATCAGCTGTAGCACTACACCTTAACTTTAGTAAAGCGAGCCCAAAATAAAACTAAAACACTGAAAATAAACTACAATAAACATCTGGAGGAAAATGTCCAAGAGAAAATAATGGTATTATTCTTTTCTATGACAAAAAACAATTGGCTTCCAAAACAAAACAAAACAGTGCCTAAGAGGAGGTAAAGGATGTGAGAAAGTGGCTATCATATAAACCCTTATGACCAGAGCACTTGGTTTCATTTTTCACCATGGTTTTGAATTTCTACTCTTAATAATATTTCCCCCAGTCCTACTTTCTCACTCCCATTTTGTTTTGTTTTTATTATTGTATGCCTTTTTGTTGTAGTACACTTAAATCTTTGAGGGGAAGTGAGGCAATGAACAAATAAATGCATAACAAGTAAGACATGTTGACAGTTTTATTCTTCTAAGTATTAAAGGAATACTGACTTATGGCAGCATCCTCCTGGGTCAGAGGGTGAGGTGGTCATTTGAGGAGTATTTGTATGAGGAAATATCCTGGGGTGGATGTGGTGCTCACGTCATAGGAACAGTAAGAACACAGAATAAAAATAGTCGGGAGGTTAAGGTATTTGTGACTTTTTTTTTTTTTTTTTTACACAGCAGCTCTGATGTTAAAATTAAGCATAATGTGAAGAAAATCAATGACTTTTCTTGCAATAATTTGCTTTCATTTTTTTCCCCCTCTTGGCTGTAAGAAGGTACCTATTTTAGTTTTTTAAGTCCCTCTGAGGAATCTTGCACCCCAGTCCCCCAAAAGGGGCAGTATTACCAAAATACCTTACAGTTGCCCCTCCATGAACTCGGGTGGCTTCTGCTCTTGGTAGGAAAAAAAATATATCATCAATCTAATTTCAGAGGCCGATGGGAATAAAACTTTTACTGGGCTTCATCAGCCAGACCTTAGATTGAAATGTGGGCCCATTTCACTCTCTATTTCACACTGATCTTTCAAGTCATGGAGAAGGCTGCAAAAGTCAGTATCCAACTGAAATCCTGAGTTAAAATTGTTTACAGTTGCCTGGTACAGTAATTAATCTGAAATCATTACTTGTCATTACCTGGCTCCCTGAATATGCATTCAATTAGTTAGGAACTTAGATAAGGAGTGCTATTAGCACAATTAAATATTCCTCACAAATTCCATTGGCTGAATCTGAACATTTCGTTTTAATAGAGTCACTGACAACTGGAATGTTTCCACAGGAATAGGTCCCATGGTCTGGATAATAAGTCTGGTGAGGAATAAGTGAAGGGATTTTGCAATTCTGAATCACAAAGAGAAGATTAAATCTCTTAACAACATTGGAAGATCAACAGAGAGAGAAGGAAGTTGTCCAGGGATGTGTTACTAGTGATGGCAAAGCTAGAAACAAATTACAGAATTACAAAATGGCACACTTAAAATCAATGAAAGAGAACTAACTTTGTGCAATGTGATAGGCTGATTGTAAAGTCCCCATCCCTGGTGGATGATCCCAAGTCAGCAATGTCAAAGAATGACTTGCACTTCCACAGCCTAATTGCAGATGCCAATGAAACTGGGCTGGGGACAGCCCTGTCCATGATGTCTATAACGTTCTCCACTGACTGTCCTGGAGACTAGATTTACCCAATAATACAAAAGGTCAAAACTCACTTCTATCAAAAGGATTTATTCATTCACTCAGAAACAGAGTGAGCTATGTCAAAAGAAAAGTGGTTTTCCTTGTTTGGGCAGTATTCTTTATAGTTGTGTTTAAATTGACTCCTGTAATGTAAACTGAGACTAACTTGCAGTCTAATTCCAGTTGTTTTCATTGAAGAGAATTATCAGAAGCCACAGTTTGGCAGAACGTTCAGCTTATTCAATGAAGAAACTGATAAGGCAAAGAAAGGCAAGACTCTGGAGCTAAGGGGGTGTGCACATTCTCTGTGCTTTTTGGCCTTGTTAGAAAAACCTCCACCCATCTTACAACTATTTTTTACAACATATCCTAGACACTGTGATGTTTGGGTACTAGTCTATGCAGCTAACATAGGGACAATTGTGTCCCTTCCTTTAGGGACTTAATACACCTGAGGGAGAACCCTATGTGCAAACGTAAAATTTCCACAGAAAACTATAAGCACTGAAATTTTAAGTATAAAATAAGCAGTTCCCTGCCCTCACTTATCTCAGTTTTTCCATCTGTAAACAGAATGTTGATCCTTTAAGAAGGCTTTCCAGTTCTGAAATACTTAAGACTAGTACTTAATCATCAGCTACCTGGAGCTATGACCTGTACCCTCACCGGAAGGTGGGCTTCCCAAGACATCAGCAGAATCCCACTGCAGCTTCCAGGCACATGGTAGAACAACGAATCTCTATTAGTGTCGTAAACTTACTGTGTGTTTGCAATGGTAAACATCTCACCTCAACAGTTGACTTACGTCTGCTTTTTAAACAACTGCAACAGATGGTTGACACTTGAACAGAATATATAATTACTTTGCAATCTAACACTTCATTCTTATTTGTTCTTTCTCAAAGGACAGAAGCTGTGCCTTATGCCATTGGGTCTAATCAGTTAGTTTAATCCGAAGCAGTGTTAGGAAAGCTCTCAAGAGAGATGAGCTGTGGGAGGATTCCTAATCCCAGCCTTTCGGGGACATTAAAAAAAGCTGGTGGGGTGGGGTGGTGGACAGAGAAATCGTAGTACTTTTTAAAAACGCATGCCTCATTCTCATTTGTGTTCCAGAGGAGGAAAAAGTTTTTATACATGTTTTTTCTCATTTCTTCCACTTCACCTCCCTTAGCCTCAATTTCTTCATCTGGGTTTGTAATCCCTAACTCAGAGGCTGCTCTGAATAGTAAATGCAATAACTCCTGGAAAGACCTAGCATAGAGCTTGGCATAGAGTGGACACTCCACAAATATCGCTATGGATAAATTTAGGTGAAACTAAAGGGGCATCAACTCCTTCTTGTTCTGACATTGCTAATGTGATTCAAGTTAAGTCCTTGCACCCGCCCATTCAACCAGTGACCTTTCTTAAACCCACATTTCAGGAAGAAGCCTCCATCAATATTTCTCTCCCTCTTTTATGGAATCTCTTCTGCAAACATTGCTTCTCCACACTCTTAACCAAGGCAGCTCCTAGGTTGGCATAAGTCCCTGGAAGCCCAGAAATCCATCTACCCTTCTTTACTCAACCGTTCTTATTCTCCATGAGAATCTATTCCAAATTCCACTCCCTTTGCTGATTCAAGAAATCTTAAATCGAATATGCCACTCCTTCCAAAGTTTACATTTATAAAATAGTGCTATTGTCACCTTACTTGTTTTATGTGTGATATATTCATGGGGATTTTGATATTCACCTATCTCAAGCTTGTCAGAGAACTATGCTGTTTCAGAGAACAAAACAAAAATCTATGACTGAAAGGCAGAGGGTTGTCAAAAAATGGAATTTGGTGTATCAGAAGAAAACAATTCTACTTCACCCAAAGTATCCTAAAGCTTTCAGATGACCCTTGACCAGCGATAATACCATATTTATTTTGGAAAAGATTACATGCCATCACCACACTAAAATTTGGTAATCCAATGAATTTATGCAACTCAAGAAGGCAATGGAATTTAAAGTCTTTAGGGAAAGGGCAGCAAAGTACCGTCTAGAATAATTTACAAAATGTAAAGAAAAGAAATTAGGTAATATAAACATATAGAAAGCTAATTGGAGGGGTCTTAAAAGTTCAATCATCATAGAGGAGAAATGCATATTTATTGAGTTCTATGCTAAGTAATTCACATATTTCACACAAAAGAAATGTGGTAACATATGCAATGTTCTTAGCATAGAGGGTGGCATGTAGTGAATGCTTAGTAGAGGCTGAGTACTATCATCTCACTCAATTTCAGAAACATTTCTGTTTTGCAGACGAAGAAAATTGGTCTCTGAATATATGGGCAGCCAGGCAAACTTCACAAAAAGAGAATGTGGTGAAATCAGGATTCCAAGTGAATCTTCCAGACATTAAATATCATCCATTTTTTTCTGCTGTGCTACACGACTTGCCATTTGAGCTAAGAAAGAGGACTTTTCTTTCAGAGAATGCCCCAATGCTCATTCACACCCTATCTTGGCAGATGCAAACACAATTCCATCAGAGGTAGAAGACACTCGAAATCTGCTTCCAAGTGATACTTAAGCCCATTGTGAGAATTTTAGTGCGCTTCAAGTATATTCACTCATTCAATAAATATATAATGAACATCCTACTGTATGTCAGGAACTATTCTAGGCACATTTGCAGCACAACATCCCAGAACTCCTGCTCATCCCAGTCAACACCCTCTCCAGAGAAACCACTCTTCTGATGTCTATCACCAATATATTAATTTTGCCTGTTCTTGAACTTCATAAAATTTGAATTAGACAGGTTGTACTCTTTCTTGACTGGTTTCTTCCACACGGCATTTTATGCTTTACTTTTGATTTAGCATTATATAATAAATGGTTTCCTTCAGCAAATTTCATTCAACAGAGATTTATGGAGTGTTAACCAGGTGACACACACTGACGCAGACACTGTGCAGGAATATTCACTATACCCAGTATTATTCAACAATATATTGAGGTTCCAACAAATAAGATAAGAAGGAAAATTTTTTTAAAAAGATAAAACACTTGGAAGAGATTAAAATAATCTCTTGTTTTGATGGTGAGGTGACTGCTTACCTAGAGAATCTTAAAATATTATACCAGAATTAATGCAATATTTGGTAAGGTGATGAAGAAATACATTTAACAATAGTCTTTTTCTGTTGTAACAATGCACTTCTAGAAATCAAAATCGACTTTTTCATTTCTAAAGGTATTATTGGGCATGAATGCCCATATATTTGTCCTTCTTGACACATAGGGATAAATAAGTTAACAAAAGAAACAAAACCCTTGACCTCATTAAACACATATTCTAGAGAGGATAAAGGAAATATAATCCATTAACACAATAAGTAAAATTGTATGGTAGGCTATAACTTGAAAAGTGTGTTAGAAGTGGAAAATTAAGCAAGGTAGGGGGAAATTGCCCATGCAAAGGGGGTACAGTTCTAAATGGAGAGATCATACTCTCAAGCTACCTTAATCAAATCAGTATAACACTGGATGGGGAAAAAAAGGTCATGGAAAAAGAAAAGAAGATCCAGACTTGGCTTTAAATATGTACCATAATTTAAGGTATAATAGAGATGTTATTTTAATTTAGAGGAAAGAGAAGTGTGCTATTTATAAAATAAAGCTGGAACAACCACTATCCATCTAGAAGTTAATAAAAGTGGACCACTCTGCTATACTATGCAGAAAAAATAAAGCCCATTTAGGATAGAGACCAAACCTAAATGTAAAAATAATGATAATAACAAAATGATGTAAAAAAACTCACATGTAAAACTAGAAAGACAATGCATCCTTCATTCCTACATATTTACTGCACCTTGTTTATGCTAGGTGTTTGAGGCACATAAATGAACAAAACACAGAGCTCCATGTTTAATAAGTAGCAGACAATAACAAGCAAAATAAACAATTATATGATTGATTTTGTCAGGAAATAACAAATGCTATAGAAAAAAAGGAATAAAGAGCATAAAGCAGTGAAAGAGAAGCTGTGAATGCTGAAGCCAGAGTGGGTGGGTAGAGAGTAGGTCAGATTACAATACTAATTAATGCCAAAAGATAGGACTGAAAATGTGGCACTTGAGCGAAGACTTGAGGAAGGTGAACTAATCATTCAGGCAGATTCCTTGGACCAGAGAACCCTGAGCAAAGGCAAGAGTTGATATAAAGGTTCTAATGTGGGAGTGTGCCTTGGGTCTTTAAGGAAAAGCAAGGTAGGTATGTGGCTACAAGAAACTGAGTGGGGTGGGGGAGGGGGATTGAGAGAGAGAATTGAATCAGGTCACATAGAGCACTGTAGGCCCTTTTAAGAACTTCATGTATAACCATTACATCTGAAAAACTAGAAATTAAGCCCTATTTGACAAGATAGAAATTATAAATCTTACTGATTTACATACCATAAAAAAGGAAACAGACAAAACAACAGATTTGGAAAGAAGTATTTGCAGTACCTAAGATTCACTATATCTATACTATACACTAAATAGAAAAATGCAACAAGAGTATTGAAGACAATTCACAAAAGAAAAAAAAAGAAGAGTTCAACAGGTATATGAAGAGTTTATCTACCTTTCTAGTAGTTAAGTCAATGAAAATAGTGACATATGGATATATGTCTGTAAGACTGGAATAAATTAATAAAAACGCTATAATTCTAATCACTGGCTAAGATTCACAGTTACACTTCGTAGTAGACATATGAATCAATGCATTTTAAAGCAGTTTGTCAACATCTAGTAAGATTAATGACATTTATGGAAACTATAATTTTAAGTGATTGCTTTTACACCTTTGTAAGTCTTTTTATCATAATCAATTCAAATATTTATATAAAATTTGACTCTACAACCTGATTTCGTGTATATGTGTGTGTGTGTATGTGTGTGCAAAAGAGTGCATGTGTGCACACATACTCATATAGGTATTTTTGGATGGGCTCAACATTGGAAAAAGATGCCCAGTGATTTTGGCTTTGGCACCAGAACCCTGGTTTAGTCAAACTTGTCTGTTTTGTTTTATACATAATAATATACATATAAGCATGCATAAGTATATATATTTTTAGATTTATATTTCATATATATGCAAGTAATTTTGGCATAAAAATTCAAGCTTACAAAAACAGGCTTTCTTTTATTCCAATATTCATTTTTTGTTGTTGTTGTGGAAACTAAGGCCCAAAGAAACAACCAACTTTACAGAGTCTGTGAATAATAAAGCCAGACATAGCTCTTTTTCTTTCTTTTTTAAAAAATCATGACAATGTTCTTTCTGGAAAAAAGAGTCTGAGAATTTTGAATTAGATGTGTTCACATAATATATTGCTTGCTTGTCTTCTCTTAGTCCACTCTAGATTTTTTCCACTGTGTTCCAGAGTCTCCCAAACTTTTTAAAGTTTATGCTTGAAATAAAGCAGCATTCAAAAGTTCTCTGTACTGAGGACAAATGTGTTGATTATTGTGTTATATTTCCCATTATAGGAACATCAGAGAGAAATATCTGGACAACAAGTGGCCATGGAGTAGAAATGGAGAATTACTGGGAAATGCATGCAATTCTGTGGACAAGGGACAAAGGATTCTGAAGGCACTGATGCCAAAAAATTCATATCAGAAAAGAGCAAAGAAAGAGGATTTTGTCCCAAGATTTTTTTAAAAATTACAAATACAAATATCAACAAAGGTCCCTAGATGTTTTAAACTTTATTCCAAGTGGAAAAAAGTCTTCCAATTTTGTTGAACACTTTCTTTAGGCAATAAAGCTTACATTTATTTACAACCTCACATTTAATCATCCTGATCTATGTCTAGATTTATATAAAGAAAATAGCCAAGACCAAGAGAAGAGAAGCAACTTGCCTAAGGTCACAGAGTCAGCTATCAGCACTTCCAGAACTGGACTTGTATGTTCTGACACATTCATTATCCCATCCCTTTCCTCACGGAATAACCGGGGGTGAGATCTTGAATGACTGCAGAAAACGGAGAACCCATAGTTCCAGGGACACAAAAGTAAAACAAAAGCATTTTCAAATATATCTACTATAACTGAGGAGAACACATCTTCTGCAATGCTGATATCAGCTTTTTATTTCTGGACACAGATAAAAGTTACATGCTGTACATCACCACTGAGGACATAGCTTCTTGAGGGTGGAAGACTGATGATTCATCTCCTACTATTTTGTATCTTTTTGACTTCATAATACTTTTCTTTTTCCACTGAGCTTTGAGCACTTTGAAATCATGAAATATATCTTTGATTTTTGGTCCTTGGGGCAAGCTTAATATGATCACAAAGTAGATGTGGATAAATGAATGAATGATTGAATGAATGAATGGGTGCATTTCCAACTTACAAGTGCAAAAACACTTCTACTTGTGGACATGCGACCTCAGGAAGTTGTTGGTGACTCCCAAGCGCTTAATCACTGAAATCGCTTATTATCATATATGTGTGTGTATGTGTGTGTATGTGCACACTGACAGTCACTTCCCCAGTGTTGTCAGTCAGAATCATTCAATACTTAGGGCACTTTATGTTTTGGTATGACTTCAGAATAAATGTATCTTCTTGAGCCACTGAAAATCTTTGATTTGAAATACAATTTGGGGGAGGCTATCATAGGTCAGTTACTATGCCAGGTGCGAAGAATAAAATAGGCAAAAACAATTTCTCTACATGTGCAGAAACTCAGAGATAAGTTTAAGACAAATACGTACGAGGAACTAGAGAGCACTAAGAAGGGCTTTGGACTTGTATTTGGATGTGAGACCTGAAGGATGAATATAAACTGTGCATTCAGAGACGGTGGGCATAGGAGTAGGCAGTGGACTATTTGGGGAAGCTTTTACAGACTGATGGATCTTCATGTGTGAATGGCACATGGTACATGAGAAGATCTGAGAGAAGATATATTTTCATGAATGTGGAGTGTCTATGTTTACTTGGAATGATAAGAAGATGGAGATAAAATCTGAGAACAAAGAGAAAATAAACTCTGAGAGATAGGAGAAAAAAGCGATAAAATCTGAGAATAAGCAGTACCAAATCGCAAAGAGCCTTGTAAACTTAGCCTAATATCTTAAACTTTATCAAGGGCTTTGAAGGTTATTGAGTGGTTTCAAGTAGGGGGTGCAGTGTTATCTTCAGGTTGCTTTTGAGAAAGGTTACTCTGCTGTGTGAAAACATGGTGAGATGGGCAACACTGAAAGAAGATATGTTTCTTCATCTAAGATGCTAACACAGTTGGAAACCAGCAGGGTGTGTTTGAAATGGGTCCTGTTCCATTTGATACACTAGTGCAGGTAGGATTTGAGATAGAGCCAAACACAGAGGCTGGCACAAAATACGCATGCAAAATATCTCAGTTTCTCCCCACTCACTTCTAATTTCCTCCTTTTCTCTTGTCCTATAATTTTCTTAAGTGCTCTTATACGTTGCTCATGTTATGTCTGTTTTATGTATGTGTGTGGGAGAGTGGGGTAAGAATTGGCCTACCTACAGTCAAATCTCCAGGCAGCACCGAGTCTTTCAAGAATCACATTCAATTTCTTATCCATAAAAACACCAAACGGCGGATGACGCTGGTGCTGCGGGAGGGTCCGGAGGCCCTGGGGGCCCTGGAATGGGAGGCCGAGGTGGCTTCCTCAGAGGCTTCAGCCTAGGGGTCCTGGGCCGGGGCCAAGGCCACGGAGCTCACAGAGGCAAGGCCGAGGACGAGGAGAGGCTCCCTGTCACCAAGCTGGGCCGCCTGGTCAAGGACATGAAGATCAAGTCCCTGGAGATCTATCTCTTCTCTCTACCCATCAAGGAATCTGAGATCACTGACTTTTTCTTGGGGGCATCCCTCAAGGATGAGGTTTTGAAGATTATGCCTGTGCAAAAGCAGACCTGTGCTGGCCATCGGACCAAGTTCAAGGCATTTGTTGCCACTGGGGATTACAACGGACAATGTGGTTTGGGTGTCAAGTGCTCTAAGGAGGTAAGCCACTGCCATCCGTGGGGCCATCATTCAAGCCAAGCTCTCCATCGTCCCAGTGCAGCAAGGCTACTGGGGGAACAAGATTGGCAAGCCCCATACCATCCCTTGCAAGGTGAATGGCCGCTGTGGCTCTATGCTGGTGTGCCTCATCCCTGCCCCCAGGGGCACGGGCATTGTCTTAGCCCCTGTGCCCAAGAAGCTACTGATAATGGCTGGAATTGACAACCGCTACATCTCTGCCAGGGGCTGCACCACCACCCTGGGCAATTTCGCCAAGGCCACTTTTGATGCCATTTCCAAGACCTACAGTTATCTCACTCCTGATCTCTGGAAAGAGACAGTGTTCACCAAGTCTCTGTATCATGAATTCACTGACCATCTTGTAAAGACCCCCACCAGAGTTTCCATGCAGAGGACGCAGGTGCCTGCTGTAGCCACCACATAATTTTATATGAGAAAAATAAAGTGAATGAAGCTGGTTAAAAAAAAAAATCACACTCCAGCTCTTTTAATGCCCTTTCAATTTCTTTTTAGTTCTATTTTGAATAGGACTCTCTCTCTCCAGGTGTTCCTTATCATGGGTGGGAAAAAAGAAAGGGGAGAAAGTTATGATTGTCCTTTCCTCCAGTCTCTGAGTGTGACATTGTTCTGTCCATATACAATCTCCCCAATTTTCAGGTATACATAGAGGTCAAGGAAGACATTTTTATCATCCTTTCCCTTATATGTCCTTGTTATCTGTGATCTTCTTAAGAAGAACCTGTGGTGAAGTAGTAAGTTGACGAAGTCCACATAGACCTGATACTATTCAATATTCACTAACTGCTTCTCTCTTTGAGGAGAAGGAGGTAAATATACCCTATCTGATCAGATGGTATTATGGTTAATTTTATATGTCAACTTGACTGGGCCACAGAATGTGCAGACATCTAGTTAAACGTTTTTTTCTGGGTGTGTTTTTAAGAATGTTTCAAGAAGAGATTAGCATTTCAGTTGGGGGACTGAGTAAAGCAGATGGCCCTCCCTAATGTTGTTGGGCATCATACAATCCATTGAAGGCCTGAATAGAACTAAAAGATGGAGGAAGGTTGAGTTTGCTTTCTGACTGAGCGTTTGAGATGGGACATTGGTTTTCTCCTAAACTTCGACTGGGACTTACACCATCATCATTCCTGGTTCTCAAGCCTTCAGACTCAGACTGGATTTACACCATTGGCTCTCTAACTCTCTCTATATATATCCTATTTATTCTGTTTCTCTGGAGAACTGTACTAATACTGATGTTAAAACAGGAAAATTATGTCAAAAGGTTGTTATGGAAGAAGAAAACGTGTTACAGTGAAACAACTTTCACTTCCATAGTTCCAACTGCTCTGGAATTAGGGGCAATTTCACCAGGGATGGCAGCTTGACAGCAAATGGCTGAGTCTCTGAAAGGCTATATGATCACTTTTCTAAGTAAACTGTGGAGCGTCTCTTCATTGAGATAAAATGCACAGATTCAGTTTAAAGGAATGCTACAACCCCCATCCACCTGACAAACTATTGTCTTAACTGTCAAACAAAAATATCACACTTCTATGAAACTTTCCTTAATCCCTCAGGTAGAGAATGTTCACAACTTCCTCTGTGCTCAAAAAATCTTTTTTGTACATTACACAGTACAAGCTTGTATTATACTGTATAATTTAAATTTTCATTTGTGTATCCATTGGTCCCACTAGTATCTTCTGATTAGATTATGATTTTATCATGCCCTCTCTCTGTACATTCAGAACTTTCACATAAAAATAGGTGGTCAGCAAAGAAAAAAAAAGAAAAAATGTTTTTTATATTAATGAATGAATCAATCCATACAGGCTCTGAGAAATACCTCCTGAGAATTATTCTTTAACTTTTTATTTGGAAATAACTATAGACTCATAAGAAATTGCAAAGACAATAAATAAAGGTTCCCTGTGCCCATCACTCAGCTTCTCCTAATGATAACGCCTTATATAATTATTGCATATTATCCAAAGAAGGAAATTGATATTGGAGCAATACAATTAACTGACCTTTCTTGGATTTCATTTGTTTTTGTATGTCCTAATTGTTTTTTTGTATGTCTGTGTATATAGTTCTATGAGATTTTATCACCTGAATGATTTGCAGAATAGAAATACAGAACTGTCTTGTCAGCACTAAGAAACTTCCCTGTGCTCCCCCTTTATACTCACACTCTCCCCTTCTTACCTAATCCTTGATAATTATTGACCTGCTCCCCATTTCTATAATTTTGTTATTTTGAGAATATTACATAAATGGAATCATGAAACATGTAACCTTTTAAGACTGTAATTTTTCACTCAGTATGATGCTCCTGAAGTCCATCCAACCTGTTGAATTTATCTGTAGTTTGTTCCTTTTTATTGCTGATTAGTATTCCCTTGCATGGATATACCAAAGTGTGTTTAGCCAGATGCCTAAGACTTTTATTTGATCTTCCCAAGTTTTCTATCATTACCACCCAATGCTTATACTTCTCATAGATGACATAATTAAATATCTCCTCCCCAGGATTCTTTGTGTAAGTGCTTCCAGTCAACTTCTTTTCTATAAGCCATTTCACCTAATCTGAAGTCCTTACTGTGCTAGAGAAGAATAACTAGACATCCAACTTGGCCCTCTTTCATTCTCCAATGCAGCACCAGCAATAGCTCTTTCTCAGTAGTAAGGACATAATATTTATAGACTCTTGGCAAGACTTTGGAACTGTACAGGTTCACAGTAAGTGATTTTGGTAAATGTTCCTAATTCACTCTAACTCCTCCTGCACACATTAATCTTGTACCCCAGGGTTTTTTTGGCAACACATTTTAGATGTTATCATAAAGAATTTATTTCTAAACCATGAATAACTCAGTGAGTCTGAGAGTTTGCTCTTCGTGGGGAAATGTTTTTAAAGCAAAATCAGTGATATTTGAAATAGCTACTGCAAGAACTGAATTTAACAAATCAGTATACACTTACAATTGCACTGATAACTTGGGGGTGGGGGAGATGGTTGTGGCATAAATGGGAAAGGCAGCAACAGCATTTTCTTACTCTAAGTGGTGGAGTGGGCATTTTTTCAGTACAATAATGATTCAAACACACAAAAGGAATCCCTATGATGCTAAATAAGGAACACTTTGTGTTTTCTTCTCTTTTCTTTTCTTTTTTTTTTCCCACTCTCACCCTGAGATTAGGGGAGAGAATGGAAAAAAGTAATGAGAATCCAACTTGGCGAAAGTAAAGTGCTTTCTCTGTTAGGAGTACAAAGAGAGACGTCCCCAGGACTTTCATGTATATTCTGGAAGGAAAGCCTGCTTCCAGAAATGGCAAGCTTAACCTTCTCAAAGTTTCATTTTCCTGAATTATCAAGGCTCAGTCTTGTTCTTTTGTTACTGAATACATCTCTCATAGAACTCAAATGCCTTTTGCACTGACCCTGGAGCTGATGGTGGAGGCAGCAAGGGAGTGGGTGAGGAGAGAGACAATGTATTTCATGTTTCTTATAATCAGTTTCTTTCAGGGGCTTCTTCAGGGACTACCTGATCCTTTCACAACAGTTCTCTTCCTGATCAAGGAAAAGAAATGTGATCTCACAGACTCCTTGTAGCTCTCCTTCATGGAAGTGATTTTCTTGTTCTGAAACCAAAATGATTTCTAGGGCATGGCTGAAAAGAAAGCATCCTTGGCTTGTTTTCAATTTCTTCATCCCCAGCCATGACTGGAAAATTGTTAAGCAGTCTTTCTCATGGTTTCTTTCTGTTTTTACTATTCCAGTTCCCTTTGTATGAATCATTTTTCACTGCAGCAGAAAAAGTGAGGGAGGGAAAGGTAACACAGTGCCAGAGAATATAATTTCTGGTCTCTGCTGAGTGCTCTAACTCAGGTGGATAGTTGGGAGCATTTCTAGCTGGATTTCTGGCTGGAAAGGGATTTTAAAAATTACAGAAACTGAAAATAGCCCTCATGCTGATGGCCAGGATTAACTAGAAGTAGAAGTGCACACTGCCTACAAGAATGTTAGGAGAGATTTCCAGAAGGATCTTGCCCAAGAACCTCTTCACTTGTGTTCTTCAATTTTTAAGTTTGAGTTCAAGATTAAAATAGATGTTTTATAATCTCTTAATATCTGTTTTAATATCTGAAACACTTTCTATTCCATAAGAGGATAGGATGGGAACAAAATCATGGAATTTTCCAACTCTTGGTGCATGTAGTGAGTAGAAATTTGACTTAGAAAGAATTGGATTTTGTAGGCAGGCCTGAATGTACATTCTCACTTTGTTATGTATCAGTTGTTGATTTTTGGAGAATTCCCATTACTGTTCTGATATAGGACACTATAACGCTACCTTTCTCACAAGGCTATTGTGGTATTAAGATGTGTGTGGAATATCCAGTCCAGGGCTCAGCACATGGGGCTCAATAAAATGTAATGTCTTATTGGAACAGCTTAGCTCTAGTACAGGCCTTAAAAACAGTCTGCTCATGTTTCTTCCATTTACAAACAAGAAATCAAAACCTAGGAACAAGAATTTACTAACACAGAAAGTTAGTATTAGAGACCTGACTCCTTGGCTACTATACGTAGAACAGTTTGGACTTACATTTATAACTTCTGTGTGTACACTTTTAAATATTTACAGTACATAGATAGCGTTTATAATAAATAGCTTCAGTGTAAATCTGGCATATATCTAATAACACAAAACCATAAACGCAGGTAAGGATGATGACTACTCAAACGAAAATAAAACAGATTCTGTTACATCCAAACCAAAGATTGAATTCAGTATCAGGTTACAACATGAGTTCACTTATTTTTATCATACTCAGCCTACATCTGACTTTGTTATCCAATACATATTATGCTGGGACTGTTATGTAACATCCCTGAATTCAGCTGTTGTTCCAGCAGATGACATTAAAACTCCTTCAACAACCCTTAAGATAACATAACAAATGAATTTCACCTCCTTAGGATTTCTGGCAATGATTGAAAACTTATTTAACATATGTCTAGAAAGACAAGCCGAAGAAGAGGACAGAAAAATGATTATTCCACTTATTAAGTGTATTCCTAAGCTTACTTCAAAATGATTGGATTGACAGTTCCCATTGGATGATGGACACTTATGGCCCATTGCCTGTGACCTCTACAGTGACTGATGGGAAGGTCAAAATTGGCTATAAACATACACAGAGGTTGAGGTAGATATAAATGTTTACTCATAACTAGTATTAAAGATATGATTTAACCTTTTAAAATGCATCAATTACATGATACATAAGCAATCTCTTATATCTTCTTTAAAACATATTACTTAAATAAAATAGAATTTTAGCCTTATAGATAGCTTTCACAACAACTTAAGTTGACTGATGGTCAGGAGATTTTTCCTTACCTTTTTTAACAAATTTTTAAGTGTACAGTACAGTACTGTTAACCATATGCACGTTGTTGTAAAGCCGATCTCTAGAACATTTTCATCTTGCATGGCTGAAACTCTATACCCTTTGAAGAACAATTCCCCATTTCTCCCTTCCCCCCAGCACCCAGCAACCACCATTCTACTTTCTCCTTCTAAGATTTTGCTTACTTTAGATACCTTATATAAATAGAATCATGCAGTATCCAAAAGAATTGAGATCAGGATCTCGGAGAGATATTTGTAATTCTCATGTTCACGGCAGCACTATTACATTATTACACACAACAGATGGAAACAATCCAAATGTCCATCAATGGCTTAATGAACAAAAAAGCATGGTATATACATACAGTGGAATTTTATTCAGCCTTAAAAAATCATGAAATCTTGTCATATGTTCTAACATAGGCAAACCTTGAAGAAATTATGCTAAGTGAAAGAAGGCAGTTACAGAAGGACAAATTAAATGAGGCTATTCACATGCTATATTTTAGCATCATGACCTACTTTTCCCTATGAAACTAAGACTTTTTAAAAGATAAACCAAAAAAAAAGATAAACCAATGTTATGCTCTTTCGGACAGGGAAATTCAAAGACTATGTCATTAAAACAGAAGTTTGTGCAGACTAATTATCTAAATGTTTCTCATGAAAGATTTGAGATCAACTTCTTACGGAAAATGTAAAAATGATCAGGAAGAAACACCTTCAATGTTTTATTAGTGTTATATAATCTAAACAAGAACTTTTGCTCTTTGGGCTTCAATTCTCTTACTGGCCAAAAATCAAAACAAGCAAACAAACAAAAAAAAGGAGGTGTAGCTTGTGAATCTCTAAAGGGTCTTGACAGTTCTAAAAGTTTATGGAAGTCAATCTTGTATGGAATCAAAAGATTTTCCAAAGGATTTGGAGTCTGAAAGCCTGGATTTGACTTTGACTTTGTCACTAAATAGCTTTGTGGTCTTTCATAGTCTTGGTTTCTTCATTTATAAAATGATGCTGATACCAGCAGCCTCCCAGACTTCTGGAGTGTAAATCATATGACACTGCTGCGTATATGAATGCATCTTTCACTTCCTAAAAATATGAGGATTCTCCAGTGATTCTATTATTAGTATTAATCAATAGGATATATTAATCCTAAGAGCCTGGGAAACAAACACGATGGTCTCTAACAAGATCATGCACATACTGGCTTCTTTCTACCAGGGGCTTTAAGTGAATCTAAATTTGGGAGGATCTCAGAACCTGAGAATTATAGGACCTGTAATTTGAGATCTGAAAATTCTGGAAGCTCAGCGAAGTTAAGCCAAAGGCAAGGTATGATTCAAGATACCAGATGAGGTTAAGAAATATCATGAATTACTGGGATAGAACATATTTCTAAATACCTATTTAACTTATTTTAACTTATTTTAAAAATGTATTCCCATACAGACTCGATGACAATATTGATTTCAAGAATTAATCAAGGAGAATGGATGAATGGTTGCTCAAACAAGGGGCAAGTGATGTGCTTGCCCCTTGCCTAAGTGATTTACTCATATTATTTTGTATAATCTTCCTGATAACCCTATCAGATAACGATGTCTTATTTTACAGATGGAGGTACTGAGATGCCTACAGCCATGGAACAGAGATAAGATGTGAGTCCAAAGGATCAATCGATCTATCTATCTATCTATCTATCTATCTATCTATCTATCTATCTATATATCTTCCTATGTCTGTATCTATATAATAATTTAAGAAAATAAAATCCAAATCTTATTTTCATATTGGTGAATCTTGGTCAAATAAGAGAAAGGGTTCATCACAAGTGAAAGTTAACCTCGGGATCATGCATGAGTAAAAATAAAGAAAAAAATAGGAGGAGGGAAATAAGAAATCTGAAATAATTTGTTGGTCTAATAGGCTAGTATTTCCACGAACAATATTATCAATAATAATAATAAACCCTTTTATAGGCTTGTATAACTCCATGGGAGAAATAAAAAAAAGAGGGGGTATAACTGAGGTACATTTTAACACTTGATTCATACTTCATTAGAATAAATCAATTCTTAGAATTTCCTCAGAATAAGGTATCTTAGGAAAACTCCAGATGCTCCAGCAGTAATTTATTTGCCTTATGGCTTAGTTAGTGGCTTTTGGAAGAAGACAGAACCTGACCATATGAAGAAAGACAACATAGTTATCTTTGCCATCAGAAAAAATTTGGTAAAATTTTAAAAAACAGTGTATATGTAAAAACCTATGTGAGGAATATTCAGAGAACATAAATGATACAGCATGAAGACATATTTGTCGGAAGCCTATCCTCTTTTATGAAGCCTATCTATTATTGGAGTCTTTTCACTCCTTCCTGAACTCTGTTCCTCAGAACTCACTGTGTGTCTCAAGTAGACTGGATCCCTCCTCTCCAACTATGGTTGGAGATTTTTGAATAGATATATGGTTCTCAACCACCACTGTAGGTATGCAAAATAACTCCTAGACTTTAAGCATTATACAAGCCACGTTCTGAATTATGGAATGAGGGTTTTTTTGTTTTGTTTTGTTTTTTGAAATGCTTTCCTTACTTCTCTTCATTTCTGGAAATCTTAAGTAATTTGGCATCTTGTCATATATTGAAGGTCAGGCTGACAGCAATGGACATGCTCAATTTCTTTCTGATTTCCCAAGGAGATTCATTGATGTACTATATTTTTAGTGTGTGATTAGGTCCCTCACATTAATAACAGAATACAGACCATCTGTAATTCTGATTATTAGTCTGTCTTGAAAAATGAGGGGATTCATTTAACTAGTATTGAAGAACTAATTTGAAATTTACTAGCAATTCATTTTTCCCGGTTATACATTAGATTACAGGTCACTGAATTTGAAATCGGCCTGGATTCTTAATGCACAGGGGGAAAACATCTGCTAAGAAACTACCTAGAAGTAGCTTAAAATATAAAAAGATAAATTCCTCCATTATAATTAAGGAGACATTATTTCCTGAGATTCTATTGACTGACTTAATGTTACATTCTTTTCTTGGAGAACATTCAAGCAGATGCCCATCTGTAAATATTGATGAGGATGCAGTGGAAAGAGTATTGATTTTAGAATCAGAATAATATAAGTTCAAATCCCAGCACTGTCTTTTAGTTACAGACAGATCTTGGAAGACTTATTTACTTAACTTCCCTTATTCTCAATTTCCTCACTTACAAAAATCAGAAAAAGACTTTTAGACTTACAGAGAACTTTTCACCTTTACAGTTATCAATCACTTCTTAGCCCACTCTTTTCTCTGCTTATGTCCCTAGGGGTGAGTGCATGTGTGTTTGTGTGTGTGTAACTATTCTGTAAGGATTTGTAACATCATGTACATAGGTTTAATGTAAGAATTCAAAGAACTGATGTCTATAAAACCTTTATACTTGATGAAGGATAATGATATGCTGATCAAGAGAGAAGGATACAGAGAAAGATTTTTTTTTAATAAGAAGGTAGAAAACTTATAAACAGGGCATAATTGGTGGCACTGTTCCATAGATAAATTTACTTTATTATACAAGGGATAAATTATTTGGTTTCTGGGAAATGTAGATTCTAAGAGTTTTGTTGTATAGCTATGCATGGAATATATTCTGTTTTACAGGTACTATACAAACAAACAAAATCTTTTCAGACTGAAACATGATAAATTGGGAAATGGAAAAGAGCTAGTTTGGGCATTATTGCTAACACAAAAGAGGAGTACCATACTGAAGTTTTCGAGGAGTCAGCAGGGGAAGAAAGTTAAATCTTAAGTGGAAAATGGGCATTAGATAATCTCCTTGTCTCTTGTTTCTCTGCAGGACTTGTTGCAGCCAGTAAAAATATTCCAAGTATTTGTGTATGTCTTCAGACTCATGAGTCCTGCTTGCTGATATTGCTGTGGATGGAAAACCTGAGCCAAGAGATGTGGATCTTGTCTTTTAGGAGACTTCCTGGATTTGGTGGAGATTGATGGAGGAGATCCTGGTGCTTCAGTAGGTATCCCTGTACCTGGCCAGGACTAGAGAGGACCCAGCCTTGCCCCTAGTATCTGGAATAGGGAGAGTGTAATGCACTCTACAGGACATAGTGAGTTCCTCTCCTTGTATTTAGTTCTGCTGATTAACAAGAAGACTTGGGCTTCAACAAAGTTCTATTCAGTGAGAAAGAACAAGGAAGAGGATGGAGGAATGTTTTGGATGGACTAAAAGAAAAGCAGTCATAAAAAAAAAAGGGACTTCGCTGGTTGCGCAGAGTTTAAGAATCTACCTGCCAATGCAGGGGACGCAGGTTCGATCCCTGGTCTGGGAAGATCCCACATGCTGCGGAGCAACTAAGCCTGTGTGACACAACTACTGAGCCTGCACTCTAGAGCCCGCGAGCCACAACTACTGAGCCCACATGCCACAACTACTGAGCCTGCGTGCTGCAACTACTGAAACCTGCGAACCTAGAGTCCATGCTCCACAACAATAGAAGCCACCGCAATGAGAAGCCCGCACACTGCAACAAAGAGCAGCCCCCGCTTGCCACAACTAAAGAAAGCCCACGCCCAGCAACACAGCTTCCCTGGTGGTGCAGTGGTTAAGAGTCCGCCTACCAATGCAGGGGACACAGGTTCCCCAAGGCAGCCAAAGACCCAATGCAGCCAAAAATTAAAAAAAAAAAAAAAAAATAGTGATGAGTCTGCCATCCCTTTGCCTAATAGAGCTTTATTATATTTGCCTTTCAGAGTCAATTACCTATCAAAAGTGCCTTTTACCCCCTAGCTGGGACCATAATTTTCTGTTTATTTAAGGTCCTTCCAGAAATATTTCAGGAAGTAGCCAATTTCACCTGATCACTTGAGGCATTTTTAATAATAAATGTTGAAGCCCAACATTTATTAAAGAGGCCAGCCTCTTTCTGGGTTTTCCCTTTTTCATTTCATTTTACTAAAAGATTGAAATTCTCCCTGATTCTATGTTCCTTAATACCATTTAGCTTGTCAGCAGTTCTTTCTCTTTAAAAATACTTCATTTTAATTCATTCCTGGTGGCTGTGCTACCTGAGAGAAAATATTTGCAAGAGAACTATAATATCTGATCCAAAATTTTTATTCTCGGTTACTACTATTCATATAGTTTTCAGCCAGCATTAATGTCCTCTGGTAGAAACACTCATTATTAATATATTCATTATTCCTGATTGTGTTAAATCTTGACAGTTCCAGAAACTTATCTCATGTGAACCCACTTGTGTACACTGGAGCACTGAATAATTACCATTGAATTTGACACTTTTCATTGCTCCAAATAGGTATAATGGCTTTTATTTAAATACAATTAAGGTCCATCTTTTTATTTAGATATTCACTATATTTTACCTTCTTAAATTGTGGTCACTGTCTTGTAATAATAAATTAACAGGAAGAAAAATAAAGATTAGTGACAGATGAAACAAAAGAATAACACCAATACTGATAACAGCCAACAGCTGCACAGCATCTACTATGTGTTAAGCATTTGGTTAAACATTCTATATTCAATACCTAATTTAATCCTCAAAAAAGCGTATAAATTAGAAATAGCAATTTTATTTCCACGTTGATATTGAGGAAACTGAGATCTGGGAGGTTAGGTGATAACTTACTCAAGATGTTAATAGCAATATAATACACATGTGTGCAATATACAGAAGGGGGTGGACCTGGGCCTCAGACAAGAATCTGTTTTATGTCATGTCATAACACGTGCTTTTAACCTTTACCCTGGATTCTGAATTTTCTGGGTCTTTATATCCCTCAGTCAAGATTTCAACCCTGGGCAGAAGTACCCACTTGCCAGATAGAATGGTAAGTTTTTTCCCATGGCCCATTTACGGCTTGCATAACAAAGAATGTCCTAATAAATGCTAAACTGGATTATAGTTAGTTCCTAAAGGATTATCTACATTAAGTGATTTTTGTTCAAATACACAATGTTTTTATTTGATCCAAAAGCTTTGAGTTTTGTGTACACTTATACATACACTGACTGAGATTAAAATACCCATTAGTTAATGATTTTAACAACATTGGCCTAGAAAGTTCCACATATTTTTGTTATGGAAGAAGAAAACTACAGAAAAGTTTTATGTTTACAATTCTGTTGATGAGGTTAATCATTTCTTTAAAATAGTGATATAATTCAAATCACTAGTGTCTGCCATCAAATAATAATATTATTGGATATTTTGAGTAACTGAGAATAAATTTTTATCACATAATACTTTTTTATGAAAGAGACAGATATTCTTCTTTAAGCTTTTAAATAAACACTGATCATTTGGCATCTGCTTCTTTTATGTCATGTCCTATTGCATCATGTATATTAAAAGTTTGGCCAATACTGTGTTAAAATCAATTAATAATGGGTATATTAATCTCAGCTAGAGTATGTGTGTGTAAAACTCAAAACTTTTGGATCAAAACAATATTCTGGAAGTCAATGATAAGGATGGTATCGTAATCATATCTGTGCCACCAAAGCGCTAAAAATATGTATCCTCCTGGGTAGAAGGTTTTGGCAGCATATACTGCTATTTTGCCCCATCTTAAATATTTGTATCAATTAAATCAATCTGTATCAATTAAATATTTGTATCAAGTTTTTGTTTGTGGACAACAAAAGATAACCAGCTAACTCAGAGGAAAGTAAGTTTAATAGAAGGATATTAGCTTGTTCATAGGGAAGCAAGAGAACCAAAAGAGGTTGGTCTACAGCACTGTAGAGTCCACCACTGCTTCTTTACCTGCTTCTTAGCTCAAGAAATGGAGGCTGCTGCCCTCACTTCAAAATGATTTCTGAACTGTCTCCATGCTTTGTACTCCTAACTCATGGTCCCAAGTCCTGGACAAAAACACTGACTTGCTATAAAGAGGTAAGGTCATGTGGCCATGGTCTAGCTACCAAAACATTGGAGAGAGTGTCAGGTTTTTTGGCTTCTGAGGTCAGAGCAGCAGAAGTACAAACAGATGGCAACTGCTTCCCCAGAAATGACTGCATAAGGTTAGTTTTTACTGATCAGTGACTAAGTATTTTCACCATTGAAATAAATTAGTTGGCAAGAGGGTGGGGGAGGCAACAAATTAAAGCCAGAAAACCTGTGTTCAAACATATTCTTTGCTACTAATTAACTTTGGAATCAAAATCATAACAACTCTGCATTAAAATTATAAAGGTCAAACTATAGAGCACTTTTTTTTTTTTTTTTTTTTTTTTGCGGTATGCAGGCCTCTCAGTGTTGTGGCCTCTCCCATTGCGGAGCACAGGCTCCGGACGCGCAGGCTCAGCGGCCATGGCTCACAGGCCCAGCCGCTCCGCGGCATGTGGGATCTTCCCGGACCTGGGCACGAACCCGTGTCCCCTGCATCGGCAGGCGGACTCTCAACCACTGCGCCACCAGGGAAGCCCTAGAGCACTTTTTAAGTAGAAGAGGTTATCTGTCAAATTATAGTTACTAAGCTAAATGGATGGGGCAGATTTATCACAACAGTTTTAAAGTCTCTTTTCACTTGTATTTCTGGCCCTACCAGATAGAGAGAAAGCAAAACCATACTTTTATATTAATTGTGGGCCTCCTTTCTGCAAGTTTGACACCTGAGGTCTTAAAAAAGATGTCAGAGCACACTAAAATGAGAACCAAAATCCACAATATAGCTGTTGCAGCCAATTTTCCCCAGCCACACTCTTCAGAAAAGCTAATGAATCTAATAAAATCTTGTAGGTCTTGCCAAAGAACCCATACATGATTTAAAAGATATAAAAAGTTCTTATACAAATGGTCAGTCGAATACCCACAAAATCTCTGGTAAACATCCCAGAGGCTGGTATGAATAAAGTTAAATGCATATATTTGACTTGTTTATTCTAATAACACTTTGGTTGTTTAACAGCTTTCAAAACAGTTACAAAAACAGTTTCTTCAGGACTTCCCTGGTGGTCCAGTGGTAAAGAAACTGCCTTACAATGCAGGGGATGCGGATTCAATCCCTGGTCAGGGAACTAAGATTCCACATGCTGCAGGGCAACTAAGCCCGTGTGCCACAACTACTGAGCTTGTGCGTCTCAACTAGAGAGACCATGTGCTGCAAATCACAGAGCCCATGTGCTCTGGAGCCAGTGCGCCACAACTACAGACCCCACGTGCCCTGGAGCCTGTGCGCCAAAACTAGAGAAGAGAAAACCCACACACCACAACTACAGAGAAGCCAGTGCTCTGCAACAAAAGATCCTGCATGACTCAATGAAGATCCCACGTGCCGCAACTAAGACTTGACACAGCCAAAAAAATAAATTAAAAAAAAAAACCAGACTGTCATACAGAGTGAAATAAGTCAGAAAGAGAAAAACAAATATCATACATTAACATATATATGTGGAATCTAGAAAAATGGTAAAGATGATCCTGTTTGTAAGGCAGAAATAGAGACACAGATGTAGAGAACAAACGTATGGACACCAAGTGGGGAAAGCATGGGGTGGGTGTGGTGAGATGAATTGGGAGATTGGGATCGACCTATATACACTATCATGTATAAAATAGATAAGTAATAAAAAAAAAGGACAGAAAAAAAAGATTAGCTATAACATACAGAACCTACAAATTTAAAAATAAGCAAACAGCCCAGGATAGAAACCCCAGAGATAAACCCATGCACCTAATCTATGGTCACCTAATCCGTGACAAAGGAGGCAAGAATATACAATGGAGAAAATACAGCCTCTTCAATAAGTGGTGCTGGGAAAACTGGACAGCTACATATAAAAGAATGAAACTAGAACAGTACCTAATACCATACACAAAAATAAACTCAAAATGGATTAAAGACCTAAATGTAAGACCAGACACTATAAAACTCTTAGAGGAAAACATAGGAAGAACACTCTTGACATAAATCACAGCAAGATCTTTTTTGACCCACCTCCTAGAGTAATGAAAATAAAAACAAAAATAAACAAATGGGACCTAATGAAACTTAAAAGCTTTTGCACAGCAAAGGAAGCCATAAACAAGACGAAAAGACAACCCTCACAAGGGGAGAAAATATTTGCAGTCGAAGCAACTGAAAAAGGATTAATCTCCAAAATATACAAGCAGCTCATGCAGCTCAATATCAAAAGAACAAACAACCCAATCAAAAAATGGGCGGAAGACCTAAACAGACATTTTGTCAAAGAAGACATACAGATGGCCAAGAGGCACATGAAAAGATGCTCAACATCACTAATCATTAGAGAAATGCAAATCAAAACTACAATGAGGTATCACCTCACACCGGTCAGAATGGCCATCATCAAAAAATCTACAGGGCTTCCCTGGTGGCGCAGTGCTTGAGAGTCCGCCTGCCGATGCAGGGGACAAGGGTTCGTGCCCCGATCCGGGAAGATCCCACATGCCGTGGAGCGGCTGGGCCCGTGAGCCATGGCTGCTGATCCTGCGCGTCCGGAGCCTGTGCTCCGCAACGGGAGAGGCCACAACAGTGAGAGGCCCGCGTACGGCAAAAAAAAAAAAAAAAAAAAAAAATCTACAAACAATAAATGCTGGAGACGGTGTGGAGAAAAGGGAACCCTTTTACACTGTTGGTGGGAATATAAATTGATACAGCTACTGTGGAGAACAGTATGGAAGTTCCTTAAAAACCTAAAAATAGAACAACCATATGACCCAGCAATCCTACTACTAGGCTTATACCATGAGAAAACCATAATTCAAAAAGACACATGTACCCTAATGTTTATTGCAGCACTATTTACAATAGTTAGTTCATGGACACAACCTAAATGTCCATGAACAGATGAATGGATAAAGAAGGTGTGGTACATATATACAATGGGATATTACTCAGCCATAAAAAGAAACAAAATTGAGTTATCTGTGGTGAGGTGAATGGACCTAGAACCTGTCATACAGAGTAAAGTAAGTCAGAAAGAGAAAAACAAATATCATATATTAATGCATATATGTGGAATCTAGAAAAATAGTACAGACGAACCAACTTCCAGGGCAGGAATAGAAATGTAGATGTAGAGAACAGATGTGCAGACACATGGGGGGAAGGGAGGGTGGGATGAATTGGGAGATTAGGTTTGGCATAAATACACTACTGTGTGTAAAATAGATAGCTACTGGGAACCTGCGGTATAGCACAGGGAGCTCATCTCGGTGCTCTGTGATGACCTACATGGGCAGGATAGGGGAGAATGTGAGGGAGGTGCAAGAGGGAGAGGATATAAGAAAAGAAAAAAACAAAACAAAACAAAACAGTTTCTTTTGCCTTAATTTAATCAAAATAACAATGATTTTATCAATAGCCAACATTAACTTGCCCTTGCTGAATCAAATTCATAACATTTTTCTTCATGATGACATGATGAAGAATGAATGATATTCCCAAATATCTAAACTAACTAATATTCCCAAATATTTAAACTAATCTAATATATACATGTCCTTAAGGCCCTGCTGGTAAAAATCATGAGCAAGCCTTGAATCTTGCCATTCTAAGAACAAAGAAAAACAAGAACAATTTCCAGGGCAATGACTATATTGTTGTTGCCCTTGTTTCTACTCCATTTAACTGAACCACTAGCAACTGGTGTCATTTACTGTTCTCACTTCTGCCCTTTGGACATTGTCCCCATCTTGATTTCCATGGATCAGTCATGAAAGTCTTTAAGACTCTTATTTAAATGATTTTCTTTTTACCATTTTCTGCTCTGATAAGCAAATTCCAGAAAAATATAACTTCTAATCCCAACTAAACAACCCTGACATCATTCCCAGGGTCCAGATGGATGGATATTATTATCCTTACTGGAGAAACACAGTAACAGAAACTTAGTGGGTTAAAGTCACTTGCTCCAGTATAGCTTTTCTGTTATTTTTATACAAAAAGCTGGTTTTAAAAACCTCCCGAAGTGAATATAAGAGTAGGAAAAACTTCAGTTTCTATAACCCATAATCTAAAGTTTTATCTTGCATTTAAAAAATATGTATAAATAAAATATAAAACAAAATATTAAAAAAATATAAAATTACATTACAGAAAACCTGAAGAGTTAATTTAAATAACATGAAGTTTTAAATTTTACTGATGACCTTAGTCATTTCGTATGATTTCCGTTTTCTGGACTATTGTCATAATAGCTACTAAATGATCAAGGTATCTCTTGCACCTCCCCATCAAATCAATGCTTTCCAGTTTCTAAAATAGGAATGTAAACATATCTCATGTCACACACAAACACACACTTAAAATGATAAAATTAATCCTAGTGTCTCGTAGTGAGAAGTCTAAAAAGGGTCCTTCATGATTAGTTCTCTTTCTACCTACATTTTCACTACTATTGATCATTACTACTATTTTGACACACTGTGTGTGTGTGTGTGTGTGTGTGTGTGTATGTGCATGTATACACTTCATTTTCTTTGCATATAGCGTTTCCACTGCAGGAAATGTCCCCAACCCAGATACCTCCTACAACATCCATGTTGGACATTACTTCCTCTTTGAACACTTCTGTACAACTCAGAACTCAATGATTGCAAATGACAGAATATCCAAACCAAACTAGGTTAAGCAAAGCAAGTTATCTGACTTTGCCATATAAAGTTAAACACCTCTTGATTTCAATCCTTATCTTGGATGAAAAACATTTATTTATTTTAGAGATTAAGGCTACAAGTCAGGGTCTGGTACAGGCTAAACACATTCAGTAAGTATTATTTGAATACATTTTATACTGTAATGGTTCTTGTATGATCAAAGGATATAAAAATATATCTTATCTCCTGATGCATTGGGCTTCTACAGTATGACATTTGGTCCACTATCCTTAAATAATTGTATTGATCTTCATAAACCTTTAACAAATTGAATTTTAAATTTGTGGAAGGGGGAGAAAAAAATGTAGGAGAGAAAGAGAAGTTTTGACAAACTCTAGAATGAAGAAACTTCTGTGTTCTGAACTCGTAAGATGGAGTGCTGTTTATGAAGTACAGTTTTCTATAAAAATAGGCTCATATTGATTTTGATTACTTTTCTTTTTTATACCCCAATCATCTGGTGAATATTATTGTTGAGTTAGAGCTTGGTGCCACAATACAGACAGTAACTGCAGTTCAGTGGGTGAGCCAGACCTCTTCTGAGTCAAGAATCCTCTATCATAAATCTCAAAATAACAAACATTCATCAAAGGTTTAGTGACACATTTTTTTTCCCATTTTTACTTCTACATTTCCTATAAGGAAATAGGCAAGCAAAACCTATTGTGGTATTTATTGGACGATATGATGCACTTTCATATTGTGAGAATATTTATACTACTTTTAAGTTGTGTCATACTAGTACATATTCTGGATTTGTATTAAAATCACTAAAATTGAATGATAACTTGACTAGTTCTGTAATTATTTTAAAAATTGAATTAGTATTTAAAATGTCAGTTTTGGGGCTTCCCTGGTGGCACAGTGGTTGAGAGTCCGCCTGCCGATGCTGGGGACACGGATTTGTGCCCCGGTCCAGGAAGATCCCACATGCCGTGGAGCGGCTGGGTCGGTGAGCCATGGCTGCTCAGCCTGCGCGTGCGGAGCCTATGCTCCGCAACGGGAGAGGCCACAACAGTGAGAGGCCCACGTACCGAAAAAAAAATAAAAATAAAAAGTCAGTTGTTTTCAAAGTATCTGCATATGCATTTGGAACTGTTCCCCGTGTGCATTACCCAGTGGTCAGACTGGAAACTAGCTGGTGATCTATCCTGTTGGCCAGTTCTTAAAGTCTAATGAATGCTTTTAAGGTCAGGACCATGCAAGAACAGCTCATGGGTGATCAATTTTAGAATTTTTTTCTATTAATATTTCTGTAAAAAGTGCTATTGGCATTTTTTTTGATGGGAATTTAAATCAGGATCTTGAAGAGGTATCTGCAACACCATGTTTATTGCAGCATTATTCACAATAGACAAGATATGGAAACAACCTATATGTCTATTGACAGATGAATGGATAAAGAAAATGTGGTATACAATGTTCACTGCAGCTCTATTTACAATAGCCAGGACATGGAAACAACCTAAGTGTCCATCAATGGATGAATGGATAAAGAAGATGTGGCACATATATACAATGGAATATTACTCAGCCATAAAAAGAAACAAAATTGAGTCATTTGTAGTGAGGTGGATGGAGTTAGAGCCTGTCCTACAGAGTGTAGTCAGAAAGAGAAAAACAAATACCATATGCTAACACATATATATGGCATCTAAAAATCAAACAAAAAAAAAACAGTCATGAAGAACCTAGGGGCAAGACAGGAATAAAGATGCAGACCTACTAGAGAATGGACTTGAGGATACAGGGAGGGGGAAGGGTAAGCTGGGACAAAGTGAGAGAGTGGCATGGACATATACACACTACCAAATGTAAACTAGATAGCTAGTGGGAAGCAGCCACATAGCACATGGAGATCAGCTCGGTGCTTTGTGACCACCTAGAGGGGTGGGATGGGGAGGGTGGGAGGGAGGGAGATGCAAGAGGGCAGAGATATGGGGATATATGTATATGTATAACTGATTCACTTTGTTATAAAGCAGAAACTAACACATCATTGTAAAGCAATTATACTCCAATAAAGATGTTAAAAAAGAAAATGTGGTATATACATGCAAGGGAATATTACTCAGCCTTAAAAAAGGAAATCCTACTATTTGTGACTACATAGATGGATCTGAAAGACATTATATTTAGTGAAATAAGTTAGTCATAGAAGGACAAGCATTGCATGATTTCAATTACATGAGTTATTTAAAGTAGTCAAACTTACATAAGCAGAAAATAGGACGGTGGTTACCAGGGAATGGAGGATGAAGGAAATGGGAAGTTGTCATTCATTGCACATAAAACTTCAGTTATGCAAGGTGAATCAGTTCTAGAGATCTGCTGTACCACACTGTGCCAATAGTTAATACAGTGCTGTGCACTTAAAAACTTAAGAGGGTGGATTTCACTTTGAGTGTTCTTACCACAATAAACAAAACAAAACAAAACAAAAACCCAAATGGACACAAGAAATCTTTTGGAAGTACTGGATATATTTATTACCTTGGTTGTGGTGATGGAATTACGAATGTATGCATACATCCAAATGCATCAAAATGTATACATTATATATATGTAATTTCCTGTATATCAATTATACATCAGGAAAACTGTAAAAATATTAAGAATGAAAGAAAGGATATCACTATGGACCCCAGCGGCATTGTAGAATTTTAAAGGAATACCGCAGACAATCTACACACATAAAGATTCATGGCATTGTTCTTGATAGTGATTTCATTAATATGACACCAAAATCACAAGAAACAAAAACAAAACCAAACAAGTGGGACTACATCAATCTAAAAAGCTTCTGAACAGCAAAGGAAATGAACAACAGAGTGAGAAAGCAACATACAGAATGGGAAAAAAAATATTTGCAAACCATATATCTGACAATGGGTTAATTTCCAAAATATTTAAGGGACTTTCACAACTCAAAAGCAAACACACACACACACACACACACACGTGTGCATGCATATGCAAATAACTCAATTTTTTAAAACTGGCAAAGGTGTTAAATAGATATTTCTCCAAAGAAGACATACAAATGGCCAACAAGTACATAAAAAGGTGCTCAAAATCACTAATCATGAGGGAAATGCACATCAAAACCATGAGGTATGACCTCATCCTCAGTTAGGATGTCTATTACTTAAAACTAAAATAGCAAAGGTTGGGGAGGCTGTAGAAAAGCTGAAAACCCTGTACACTGTTAATGGGAATGCAAAATGGTGCAGTCACTATGGAGGTTCCTAAAAAATCAAAACTAGAACAACCATATAATCTAGCAATCTCACTCCTGGGTATATATCCAAAAATTTTTAGGATCAGGATCTCAAAAAGATATTTATACTTTCATGCCTAATATTTATAATTTATTTCTTCTCTCATATCAGTCTGGCTAGATATTTATCAAATTATCTTTTTAAAGAACCAGCTTTTGCTTTCATTCATTCTATTTTCTATTTTTATTTCATTGATTTTTGATTTTATATTTATTAACTCTTTTCTTCTATTTGCATTGGGTTCACTTTTTTTTCCTGTGGTTTTTTTTTTTTTTTTTTTTTAATTTTGGAAACCTGTATTATTGATTAGAGATCTTTCTTTTTTCCTATAATAAAAGTAAATGCTCTGAATTTTCCTCTAAGCACTGTTCTCGTGCATCTCACAAATTTTGACTTGTTATATTTTCATTTTTGTTTAGTTTAAAATTTTTTTTGTTGAACATATTAGTTCCTTTTGGGTTGCTGGACTGAGGGCTTCAGTTTCTCTCTGGCTGTTGGCTGGATGTATCTCCCATTTCCTTGCCATGTGGGCTTCTCCACAGAACAGCTCACAATATGGCAACTGGCTCCCATTAGAATGAGCAAGTAAGAAAGCAACAGAGGCTGAGCAAGACAGAAGCCAGACTGTTTTTATAACTTAATCTCAGAAGTCATATCCCAGTGTTTTTGCTGTGCTCTCTTCTTTAGGAGCAAGTCATGAGATCCAGCCTAGACTTAAGGGGAGACGATTACACAAGGGCATGAATATCAGGAGGTTGGCATTATTGGGGACATCTTAGAAACTGCTGCTGAACACAGAAACAAAAACAAACAGACAAATAAACAAACAACCAAACTGAAGGTAGAAAGCATTGGAAAATGAGATAATGAGGTCCCAGTCACTGTTGGTAACGTAACCAGGCAGACTGACCTCTCTCTCAATGTGCTACATATGAATAAAGTCTCATATGAATATTAGATTTTTCTGTTACTCTTCTTAGCCAGAAAAGAGGCCATTTCCCCCATCCAGGGCAACAAGAGAAATATTGCACTTGCTTGTTTTCTGACTTAGTTTAGCCCCACTAGTTTAGTCCCACTTTCTTCCATTTGATAGAAAAACTGCCTTCCAGATTATTTTTACCTTCTTCCAAGCACTGGTTCTGAGTCAGGGAAAACACAACTATATCCCTGAGACACAAGAGTAGGACAGAGCTACTGAAATCCAAATAACTTCTCTAAGCCACATGCAAACAGGGCCAAGAAGCTTCTGCAAAGTCAGCAAAATTGCTCTCCAAAGCCATGTAACTGGAAGATTCTAAGTGAACCTAAGAATGGCTCCACCTTAATATTTCCTTCTAGCAAATTCTGGCCAAGTGCTATACCTTCGAGGCAATTCTTGAGACTTCTGTGGATTTTCTCAAATGCAATCTCATTTCCAAAGTTTATCTACATTAAATAAAAAAGGGAAAATTCCACCTCCCAAGTGCTCACTTCACTTCATGCCATAAACTGTGCTAAACGACTTTATATTTGTCTCATGTAATACTACCATTCTATACTCACTACCATTCTAATTCCTGTTCTATGGATGAAGGTCAGATATAATTTGCCCCTGTTTGCTAGAGCTGAGCTGAGCTGAGCCATGTTTCTCATCCCAGGTCTAATGCCAAAGTCTGAATTTTCCAAGAGTTAACTCTATTTAAAGTACACATTCTTAACAGATCATACCAGTAGGTAATTTACTCTTTTTAATCAACTTTATGGATGCCTATTATTTTCCAGATACCATGTTATGAAATGGGGATACAAACTGGAATAAAGGGTTCAATATAATTGTTTGGAAGTTCACAGTCCACTTGAAAGTGTCAACTTATAAAAAAAATTACAATACAATGCATTAAAAACTAATAAACTATGATCCAAGTATTATAGGGATATTAAAAGTTGAAAGAAGCTTCATAGGCAAGGCCAGTTTTCTTTGCTAAGACATATCCCCCCAAACCTTTCTCTTTTGGGGTTCTGAAGTAATATAGAGGGGCAGACATCCTTCCAGAGGGGCTGGAATAATTTTCCAATATTTTAAGAAATAATTGATTTCTGATACACCATGTTATTGAAGGAATGAATAAATAAATAAACAAGTGGTTTTTATGGTTATGGTTCTAGCAGTTATATGAGAGGTGAGTCATGTAGTATTATAAGTTAATTATAATTATGCTTATGCCTAGCTTACCTAAATAAATAACACTAAGATTTTTAAAATATATCTGATTAATATCTAAACACAAGCAGCTCTTAACATGCTAATTAGATGTCAACTGTTCTGCAAAAATAAATACAAACATTTGTAATGGTAATTGAAGTTGAACTTATTATGATTATTAAATTTGGTTTTAAAACATGTTAATTGCTATACTAAGGCAAATTCCCATTCAAGATTCAAGTGATCCCATTACCCCATCTTTAATCACTGATTATGTACTTCCTGTAAGATGGGCCAGTTTGAATATATCTACTGCTTACTGCTGGATATGTTTAATAACTTGTTTCTGGAACAGGTAACTGAGTGGATGGCCACCTAGAGATTAATCAGTTTTGAAGGAAGTAAAATAAAAGGTACTGGGCAAAGGGGTTTTAAATCTACTATCAATGAAGAACTCATTATAGAAAAATGGTAGTTTACAGATCTTTTCACAGCCTCAAGGTAAAGCTGAGCTTCCATCATCATCTTTCTGGCTTCACCTAATTGGAATTAGCCAATTTGCTTTTCTGAACTTTCACAGGAGATTGCTTAGAATTCAGATGTCAGCTTGTCAAATCCCATCTCCTGAGTTCTCCCTTGATCTCAGAAGCCTAAGCTAATTCAGATTCTTGAGTTGGCAAAAAAAAAAAAAAAAAAAAAAGGATATTTGTGTTATGTTCTTTTAAGTACGTATTTCAGTCTTACATAGGGGAAGGCAATAACTCATGTTAAAAAGGGGTTATTTTTTATAACTCTCTTCAATATTGGATAAAACTTAACTGTAACTTTGATTACATTATCAATCAACAAAACATAAAAGGACCTTCTAAATGGATTACAAGCCCCGCCCAGACACAGTTATAAGATTATTAACACTCCTTTTTGTTTCACCCCCACAGCTTTTATTTGTCCAAGTTTGAATTTCCAGCAAAAACATTATCCTGGCTTTACTCCTTGCTTTGCTTACTTTTTCAAAGTGCAATATGGTTAGGAGCTTGAATTGGGATCATGTAGAAGAAAACCTGTCTCGGCTGTATATTATCTGTGTAATATTAGGCAAGTTAAAGTAATGTCTTGAAACCAAGTATACTCATCCATAAAGTGAGGATGACAATAGCCTTAATTCATAGTACTGATAGGATTAAGTGGTGTTCATAAGTCCCTTCATCCAAAATTTAGTACATAATAATAAGGGTTAACACTTAATTAGCCTTTGCCACATTCCATACACTGTACTAACTGCTTGCCCTGTGTTAAAGAAAAATGTACTCCCCACAAGAATCTCTTTTTAAAGATGAAGAAACTAACGCATATAGAAGTTAAGTGGCTTGCCCAAAGTCATATTGAGAGTAAGTGGCAGAATTAGAGTTCAAATCCAAAGACTTTGGCTCCAGATTCTGGTTTTTACCTCCATATGCCCTCCTGCCACCAACAGTGTCACCTGTAGATATTACAGCCATTAATCCTTAACACTCTTTCTGTTATAATTAGTTATATAGTTGATTTTATACACATATTTCTTATTAAAACAATCAACTTCTGGACTATGGCTATATCCTAACCATATTTTTTCTGTGATCCCTGAACAGAGTCCTATATATGATAGTTTATTGATAAATATTGTGAATTAATGACTATATACATGATGCTGCTGGCAGTCTACAATTTATAAATCTATAAATTTATATCACATAGTGATTTGTTCAGCACAGCCCATGTGTGGAAACTATCCCATATGTCATGTGTTGGACTATGAAAAATCCTAAAGGTGTAATGATCAAATGAATTATCTCTGAGTTATGATTCTATATGCACCAGGAAGAGCTGGATTATGCTCAAGTGGAATGGCAAAGGCATCTTTCATCCGCAGTAAAAATTACGACTCTCACCATGTGACCCTGGAAACTGAGGCTTACAGAGGTTATGTTACTGTCTAATGTGTATTAAAGGGCACAGCCATAATTTAAACTCAGGTCTCTGCCTCCTTTTGTATGTTTCACATGGAACTCTATGCTATCAAATTTCAAACCTCAGATGAGACTTACCTTAAACTTTGAATCTGAAATAGTCCTAGAAGAGCAACTTAATTAGCTAGTTATATCAAATAAACTACTCTAAGGTTCTTACTTTATTTTGCATTGGGGTTTGTTTTGTACTGTGTATTTTGTTGTTTTGCTGTACATGGAAAGGTACACAGCCATGGAATCCAAGGAAGAGTTCTTTTTTCACATATCGGTAACTTAAACTCAAATGTAAGCACTGCACACATACGCATTCACAGAGAGCTTCTGTACGCTGAACAAGTAATTCTGCTAGATAAATGTGTACACACACACACACACACACACACACACACACCAAGAGGGCAACTAAAGATTTCATTGTTTCTGGCTCTCTCCTCTTTTTTGTGTCCTTTATTTCTTCTCTTGGTTAAGTAAATTGACCTACTTGGTCAACACAGACATAGCCACATTCGGCTTCTGGCACCATAATAATTTCTTTAACCTTTTTTTTAAGTTCTTAGAATTGTTTAGCAAGATGCTTTGTAATTAATTCACTTCCTCCCTCCTTCTACTTGACCTTTTCTTTCCCAGGAGTTAGTATACATTTACTACTTACTAAGTAGACTCATAATTCACCCCTATACCTAACCCCACCTGCAAATAAAGCACTTCTCTCTCTAGATAAAAGCACTTCAAATATTTTGCAAGAACTTTCACCATGTGGCTCAGGGAACTGACTGCCTTAAAATATTTTTTAGAGTGCCTTAAATAGATTTAAAGATACCTTTTGTCAACTATCTTTTAAAAGTGAAACATAGCTATATTTTTTCTGTTTGTGCCCTTTGACCTCAGACATTATGTTAAGTGTTTTACTCATGCAAAGCCAACTAACCTGTGAAAATACTGTGAAATACTGACTATTGTGTTCTTTTTACAGATGAAAGTGAGAGAAGGTAAGTCACCAACCTAGTAGAGCAGGTACTGTAGGAGCCCCACCCATATCTATGTGACACTTATGGTTCCAGTATATGCTGATAGGGTCCTACTGCAACTCCCCACCTGAGGGTTTTTTCTCATCTGTTCATTGCTTAGACCAGAAGTGCCAAGGAGTTAATGGTCTCAGGAATATGACTCAGACCATAACACATGAAAGTCGAAAGCATAAATCTAGCTTCTTTGCTCTTCTGGTGGAAGAACACTGAGGCATGTTCCTCACTGTCTCTTGGTTTCCCCATGGAACTGAGTCTTGGTGGCACACACTCTAACCTGTTGAATAAGGCATCCTTTGTTCTTGTGCTTCCCAGTCTCTCTTGCCCACTCCCTCCCCTACTGGTACATTCCCAGAATCTCCTTTTCTCAACTCCTGTCTCAGTGTCTGTTTCCAGTAGACCTTAATCTAAAACAGCACTAAACAGCACAGTCTCCAGATGGAGCATGGGGAAGCTGGTTTGGTTGGGAGCAGGCTATGGAAGAAGAAAGAAATATGAAGTGCAGAGCCCATACTAGAGATGATGAATCTGCACGATGCAATGTAAGACTCCTGGTCTCATTTTCGAAGGAATTTGAGAAGCAAAACTCAGATACAAATCCAGGTCTGCCTGTCTGCCAAGCCCATACCCACAACCTCTATGGTTCTCCAGGGCAAATTTAGTGCATGTGTTCTGGTAATTCTCCCCCTGGCACAGAACTGGCATTGACAATAAATGCTTCCACTTTAGAAAGCTCTGATGTGGTGATGGCATTTAGAGTTAATTTTCTTTTTAAATTTCTGCCAGATTCTTGTCCTTGGCAACAAAAGAAAAAAAAAAAAAACTTCTTCCAGTAAGCAGATATTGAAAGGTTTTCCTTTGAAGATATAAAAGGGACACACATCTGGTTCCCAATTTCTTGTTTCCTTAGGTAACCTCTGCAGAAAGGCACTCAGAAGTGTACCAGTGCAGCCTTAGTTGCTCTCTGCTGTGCACTGAAGCCCATAACACAGGAGGAAATGGTCCTGCTGGCCCATTCAAATAAGCACTGTGCCAGCAGCAATGAAACTTTGCTAATATCGCTATGGGAACATTCACTGGAAGCCAGTGTTGCTTTTGAACTCTATGAGTTTGATGGCAAAATATAGATATACAGGCATGCAGAGATAGAAATAAAGAAACAGAGAGAGAGAAATAGGGTGCTTTTTTTCTATTAGTCATTCAGAACTGAGGAACTGCTCTCACAGGTTTCAGGTCATAATTAAAAACATCTTCAGAGTTTATTTAAATAGATAATTTGAAGAATAACAGATAATACAAATATCTCTGAAGAATACCTGTATCTTAATTGTATGTTTCTCAACATCTAATATATGTGGGCCATGGTGGTAAACCTGGCCCAGAAAATACATGAATAATATTTTTAATTGAGTGAAAGAGAGGAAAGAAAAATGTCGAGTGAGTTTGAGTCTCCAGATGGAGCATGGGGAAGCTGGTTTGGTTGGGAGCAGGCTATGGAAGAAGAAAGAAGTATGAAGTGCAGAGCCCATACTAGAGATGATGAACCTGCACGGTGCAATATAAGACTCTTGGCCTCGTTTTCGAAGGAATTTGAGAAGCAGAATTACACAGTAATGATTGAAAGGACGGATTTGAAGACAGAAAGTCCAAATTCAAATTTTGATAGTATCATTTATATACAACCTGTGTAGCCTTGATCAAACTTGGTAACTTCTCTGTGTTCACTTTCCTATTTGAAAACAGAAAAAATAGTACCAATCTCACAAATGAATGTCCTAAAAAATTAAGTAATTTATAAAAACTCTTTTTTTTTAATCCTTGTTTTCCCAGTAGAGAATCAGGCTCACTCATTACTCAAGCTATAATGAAAATTATTACTAATCCTAACAGTAATAAAGTTAATAATTTATGTTTCATTGTATACTTTCATTTAGACTATAGGAAATATGCTGTGTGAAAATAACATAGAATTAATCAGAGAGGTAATATTACTACAATTTTACAGAGCATATGTTCAAAGATCTCAATAGTGTTAAAATGTTCTTAGCAGATCCATACCAACTAGTAAACTGGAATATAATCTGATAGCTGTAAGAGCTGATACACGAGATTTTCAGTTAAAAATGACCCTAAGTAAAAAAATAGTAAAACTAAATAAGATGTACTTGGCCTGCATCATTCAGGGGATGACCAATAAATTTGATATGGCTTTGCTTTGCAGGATATTTGGTCCTGTCCAAAATATCTATAAGGCATTTGGTCCTGTCCAAAATATCTATAAGGCAAAAAAAAATATTTTATTGATCAAATAAGATATTTGATCAATAAAAAATTTGGTCCACACCAAAAGGTACTTGAAATTTGGTCCTATACAAAAACTCCATGAGCATATTTGGGCCATGCCAAGTGATTATGGACAGGATGAACCATCAAGGATCATTTGGTTTGGACCAAATGTCTCCATGGATATTTTGGACAGGACCAAACGTCTGCTAAACATGGCTTTAATATAATCTTTACTGTTTGTGTGTGTGTTTGTTTTGGATGGTAAAGGAAACATACAGTCTTTAAAATAAAGAAGATTCTGAAAAAAAAAAGACAACAGCAGTCAAATGTTTTGTTTATTTCCTTTTAGGATTGTTTTCTGTGTTAGCACACACATATATAGTTGACTTTACACTTTATAATAAACAGTGTTTCTCAAATTTGAGTAATGTGCAGTCTCTTCCACAGGGGGAAAAACAATTTCCCAAATCACTAAAAATTTTTCCTTTGGATTCTAGGAACCTACTATTTGAGAAACAATGCCTTGAAAAAGCGAAATCTCATTCAATGAAATTATTTTCAACTGAGAATTATCAGTAAGCAAGAAATGATTTATAGTGACTAACTTTTAGGTAGTTATTAGACAGTCATGAAATGAATATTCACACACACACACACACACACACACACACACACTTATCACAGAACGTTAAGGCCATTCTATATTGGATATTTTCTTGTTTTCATTATTTTAAAATAATACATAAAATTATACCATTTTATCAAAAACTTCTGTCCTTATTTGAGATTGTTTCTTTAAAATATGCTTCTAGGACTTCCCTGCTGGCGCAGTGGTTAAGAATCCACCTGCCAATGCTGGGGACACAGGTTCGACCCCTGGTCTGGGAAGATCCCACATGCCGCGGAGCAACTAAGCCGGTGCACCACAACTACTGAGCCTGCGCTCTAGAGGCCACGAGCCACAACTACTGAGCCTGCATGCCACAACTACTGAAGCCCGCGTGCCTAGAGCCCGTGCTCCGTAACAAGAGACGCCACTGCAATGAGAAGCCCACGCACCACAACAAGAGTAGCCCCCACTCACCACAACTAGAGAAAGCCTGCGTGCAGCAATGAAGACCCAACGCAGAAGTTTATAAAAATAAATAAATAAATGATGGTGAAATTTTTAAAAAATTAAAAATAAATAAATAAAATATGCTTCTAGATGTAGAAACATATGATTTAAAGACATGTACATTTATAAGGCATATATATATTATATATATATATATATATATATATATATATACACATATACATACTTACAGAGTATGGTTAAGTATCAGTTGTTCTAATCTTTGGTATTTTATCAGTATATTTTTTATTTGGGACATATATCCATACCGTTGTAACTACCAAGTATCACAAGTACACTCAATGTGCAATGCTCATAACAGTAATTTCTGTTTATGTTTAGAGCTCAATTAAAACCACATGACCCTCTTTTGCACTTCCAGATTAGAGACTTCAACCCTGGCTCAGTGGTTCCCTCAGGACCCCCACCCATAACTTCAGGAATTCTGTGGACTCTGGGATAATTCCTTTCCCTAGAACTCTTCTAACATTCATAAATCAAATGGTAGGCTCAACTTCTTTGGGACCCTCCCAAGTATCTGCTTGGTCTTTTACTGAGAATCATGCCAGAGGCTGAGACAACTAAGGAGTTGCTTCAGGTTTACTCACTTAAGTTCCTGGCTCAAAACATGTGCAGTTTAATCCTTGGTATGTAGAATAATTTTTGGAAGAAATTTCTGGTAGAAATCCTGGGTTCCAGTTCTGCTCTGCTACTGATTAGATGTGTGAACTTGAGGAAATCTCTCAATCTCACTTAGCTTTGGATCTCACATTTAGGACAAAGGAAAAATTGAAAGCTATGCTTACCCTGTGCAATTTTACAAAGATCAACACACTGTTAGGTTCTTAAGAACAGAGAAGAGGTCAAATTTGTCTTTGACTTGCCAGTGCCAAACTAATGTCTAGAATAAATCTATTATTGCCATTAGAAATCCTTAAGGTTAGTTCCCACAATAATTGCTTCAACAAATGTATGTTGATCACCTATATGCCAGGTATTGTTTGGGGCACTGAAGATGTAACAGTGAACAAAAGGGAAAAATATCAGAATTCACGGAATTTATTTTCTAGTGATAAATATTTTTTTTGGGGAAAGGAGAATTTTATAAATATATATATTTATATAAATATAATATATATTTATATGTCTATCGTATATCTATATAAAATATAAACTGTTTTATATACCTATATAATAGATTAAATAAATACTTGAACATTATAATATATAATAGAATATATTTATAGAGAAAAATCTTTTGGATTTTAATAGGTAATTTCTTTTTTTTTTTAATATTTATTATTTTATTTATTTATTTGGCTGTGCCAGGTCTTAGTTGTGGCCTGCGGGATCTTCGTTGCCGTGTGTGGGATCTTCTTTGCGGCATGCGGGATCTTTCAGTTGTGGCATGTGGGCGCTTAGTTGCAGCATGCAGAATCTAGTTCCCTGACCAGGGATCGAACCCGGGCCTCCTGCATTGGGAGCGTAGAGTCTTAACCACTGGATCACCAGGGAAATCCCTTAATAGGTAAATCTTATACTGAATAATATTTAATGGCAATAAATTTTTTAACTACAGAAAATCCATTATAATATTCTTTTAGCTGGGAAAAATCCTAGGTAATTGGACCTTTATATATTCACCAATTTTTATTAGCAATTATACAAACATACCAAAGAATGCATTATTTCAATATTCATCATGCCTTTAGGTAATCATCTTTTCTTCCTATCTTTTTTTTCCATTTAAATTTAAATTTCATGGGAGATATTGTACAGTAGATGTCCTTGGTCTTGGTGTTAGTTGTGCTCATGGGGGTGAAAGGAAGATATTTTTAGAAAAAGAAGTACCTCTATGGCCTTGTATTTAAATAATTAAAACTTGAAAACATCACAATACAGGAGAGATATATACTGTAATGATTAAACTATATGTTTCTTCCAACACAAGATTCAGGAAAAAGAAGAGACATTTTAAGGGAGAGATTTCAGCTCATAATATTAAAAACAATATGCTTTAGCAATGTGTGTGTGCATGCACACCAGAAAATGGAATAGGCTACATCAGATGCTGTGAGTTCAGTCAGACGGTTTTTAGCATGGAAAGATCACTCACTGGATTAAGCTGCTATAAACAGGCTTTTAAAGTCAGTCCAGTGTAGCATGACAAGGCAACCATCAAGGGCTCAACCAGTTCAAAACCTCCAGCCCCATGAAATGCAGCAGTTACCAGTATATAGTGCTAGAAAGAAACGTCCATCCATACAGACAGGTCAATACCTATTTATTAGGCACTGACCACGCACTTGACACTGAGGCTTCAGACATGAAGAAAGTTCCCCCTTCTCTATACTGAGATGATAATCAATGAGACTCATTATATAGGAGAGGAGTGATGGTTAAGAAACCAGGAAGAAATGAATTTGAGCCCCAGTCCCATCATTTATTAATATGTAATCTTGACCATTTTCTCTGCTACTCAATTCCTCAGGTTTGCCAAAAGAAAGAATGCAAAAACATTCACAGAGGCCATTCAACTGAGCAGATGCATAGACGGCTCTGTTTGTGTAAATCTGCATTTCTGATAAAGTTCCAGGCTGAGTGCTGAAATAGCATCATTTAGAGAGAAACACTGCATTCTATGCTTCATTAGTTGGACAACCTAAAATCACTATACATTAGCTAAAAAGAAACCAAATGACTTTCCCAGGACCTTCAACTCTGCTTAATGCATGGATTTTCTATGCATTAGCTCATCATTCAGAAGTACAGTGTATCTAAGGCTGACACAGAAAATGGCAGATTATCTTAAGGTTTAATTTTGGAAAAAGACATGTACTAAACTAGGTTTTTTCTGACTATGTGAGTTATTTGACAAACAAATAAAAACCGTAAAGTGAGTGTAGTTTAATTAGAAACAACATAAAATGTTAACAGATTACATCCAATTTCTGTCCATTACTTAATTACAGAATGCTATGAAAATTACTTGGCCTCTCCTATAATCAGCTTCTTTATCTTAAAACGGGGGACCATCCCCCTTCCTCACTGGATTATTGTAAATGTTAAATGATATAATCTCAAACAAAAGCACTTTATAAACTATAAACAAATGTATGTATACTTATATACACATATAATTTTATATATATATATATATATATATATATATATATATATATATACACACACACACACATGCATATATATTAGCAGTTACCATACTATCTGGCACATAATAGGCACTCATATAAGTTTTGAATGAATGAATAAATGTACTAAAGATTGTAATCAAACCATCCACATCCATTCAATTCTTACTTCCAACAAGTAATTCTGGGTTTGGAATACAGGCAGAAGAATATTTAATCTATCTAGTGACTGCTTTCTTATGCTAGAGGAATTAGTCATTTCTATGTCATTAGGCTAGAAATTCAACTTGGAAATACGTTCAGGATAAAGATACTTTAGTAGATAAAGCATCACATTAAAGTTAATTTTTATATAAAAAACAAAGGCATTTATAAGTCTGGTAACTGAAAGTCACAGAATAGTAGTATTGGAGGACAAACCTTACTACCACCTTTTCCTCACAGATAACAAAAGCAAGGACAGGGAAGTTTAGGTGTCCTACCTGAGTTTTACATGGATGGAGAGAATGTCTTGGACATAAAGACAAAAGATGATATTACTGAATTAAAGACTGTGTCAACTGCATGGTAAAATATCTCAGAAATGCCGTACCCATATGTCATACTGGTAAACAGAAATGGAAAAGTTTTGTGTAACTAAGAACATTGTGCATTTGAGATTGTAGAGAATCCACTCTCTATTTTACTTTAAATATAAACTATATATGTTCCTGAGAAAAATACTGGGTTTAGTGAGAAGTATAGAGCAGCTGTGAACTTGTTGAATTCTAATTATGCATCAAGCATATTCTTAAATATTTTACACACATTATGCCATTTAATTCCCCTTATAGTCCAATGATGTAAGAATGATTATTGCCATTTTACTAAATAAGGAAATAATTTAACAAAATGAAAATCTGACATTTTGAAAATAATATGCCTAAGATTATATTGTTCAAAATACAGTACTGGGGTTTGAACCAATAAAGTCTGACTCCGAAAACTACAGACCTTTTATTTTTATTGAAGAAGCTACATGTCTCCCAGCTTGTACTTGTAATCAGTGGTCTATGACCCAGAAAGAAATTTAAATGTAGGATTTTGTTGCTGTTGTTTTATTTATTTATTTATTTATTTTTTGCGGTACGCGGGCCTCTCACTGTTGTGGCCTCTCCCGTTGCGGAGCACAGGCTACGGACGTGCAGGCTCAGCGGCCATGGCTCATGGGCCCAGCCGCTCCACGGCATGTAGGGATCTTCCCGGACCGGGGCACGAACCCGTGTCCCTTGCATCGGCAGGCGGACTCTCAACCACTGCGCCACCAGGGAAGCCCCTGTTGCTGTTGTTTTTAAAGCAGGTTCATGCTGATATAGGACAAGTAATAGAGGAAGGAGAGAGTTGAACACATAACTAAGGCATGTTGCCAAGGAAACTCCATAGGTACACCAAGTGTCACAGAGTCCAGGGACATAAAGTCACTTGCCTATGGCCGTAATTATTTTCTTGATCAGTCTACATAGCAAGGAGGAGACACCAAATACTCCAGCATTTTAGAAAGGCTAAAACATGGAGTGAACAGGAATTTCTCAGAGCTTAATTTAAATGTTCAGAAACTTAATGCATCTTCCACCCTGAGAAATTGGAAATTGCTAATTTGAACTTTCTTCTGAAATTCTAAAGAAAACTGCTTTGAGAGCTTTTAATGTCAAGACTTCTATGAAGCCCCAAGGTAGTCTTCTACTCCAAGTTAAAAAAGAACAAGGTTCTAACTATAAGAGTATAAGAGGCTCAGGTAGGCATGGAAGTGTCTCTTGAAACCTAAGAAAAGGAGCAAATGTATACAACGACTTAGATAGCAGATGCCAGATACCATTCACCTGGAAGTAGCCACAATACTGGAAATAAAACATATAGAACAATCTGAGGAAATTTATTTAGGTTTACTTTGCTATTGGCTATAGGCAGTGCTTACCTCATTGAGAAATTCTGTTCCTAGTATATCGACTACACTGACCTTTTGGACACTTTTTGTTGGTTCATTTTAAATATTCTTCTCTAGAGGTAATTCAAGAGATTTCTTTCATGTATCGTGTTAACACTAACACCAGTGTGATTCTGACGGTAACGCCCCATATCAGGAAACTTTCAAAAACATTATGTAACCACCTGTAATTATGAAAACTGTTTCTGTTCTGGCTCTATTTAGAGCTTCAAACTTCTCCTTTAACAATGTGATGCTCTTCTCTCCCCCAGTTATCCATGTCTCACACCCTTGATTTTAAAATGTCCTTTTCTTTAAGTCAGTATTTAACTGACCTCAATTCCTCATCTCCCTGTAGGCAACTGAATTAAGCTTACATTTCAATTACAGTGCTTAACGTTTTCCAAGAATATGAACTATTGGCTGCCCCTATTAGCCGCTGTACACAAATGCAAAGTTCTAGAATAAAACATTCATCCTTCTTTATTCCTGTGTTTTCACAATATTAACATCAGTAGTCATATAAAGCTTCTTTCTCTATCGCTGTGTTTTTAGCTCTCATTTTGTGCTGTTTCTCTAAACACTAGTATAGTCCCTGAATTTTTAAGAGGTAAGACACAGCTTCAAGTCCAGCAATATTTTTCAAAAGGCCCATTCCCCCCATTTTTTAGTGATTGATTCTATAAACATTGGTTTTTTTCCCCTTATTTTCAGCATCTCTCTCAGCTACTATATCTTTGGATTTCCTGTTTATTTCACATCGATCTCAGTAGATGCTAAAAAAAGGCACAAAGCAAAGGAAAATCCTCTTTGTGGGCAGTATAAAATTAGAAAAGTTTGGCAGATAGCACACAGTTTTAATATCTTTATAGAATGTGTTTCATAGTGCTCCCTGCACAATTGTGCATGCAAAATCTCAAAGCGCAGAGCAAATATATCCGCAATAATTTCATGGAAGCAGGCTCTGCCTAACATGTACAGAGTCCTACATTACTTTATCAAACTGTCTTTGTGTAATTAGTCTGTCTGCAATGCCTGGTGTATAAATTAAGCATCTAATTTATCTTGACTGGCTTCCAGATCACTTGATCAGTCCATTCTGCCTCTGTGGTGTTGTAGTGAATGCCAAGTGCAGAGAAGGACCCTGTGGAAGCAGAAGTGTGTAAAAGCAGAAATTCCCTGAGAGGTCAGAGGCAATTTTCAAAGTAACTCATCACTGACACCCGGGTGGAATGTATGCTATTCTTTCCAATGACAGTGATCTTCACAAGGGGCATAATTGATGTCCCTGGTGGCGGGTTACTTTGTATCATGGCTGGTAAATAATAAATAACTACAACTCAAGATGTAAAGTCAAGTTTACTAAATGAAATCAAATTAAAAGTAAATTATACTTTCCTCCCAATTCAACACCATTTCTCATAAGCCACTTATCAATACCATAGCAATCTGTACAACTTTAAGAGACAAGCTACACAACTATTCAAGCCTGATAAAAACAAAATAACTCCTGTAGCCATAATCATTCCTCAAGAGCATATAATTTGTTGGCTTTTGCATTATTGCTATCAAAACAAAATCTTGCAGCTTTATTGGAATACATACATCTCTTTGATTTAAGGGTACTTTATCTCTCTTTTCCTTAGATGAATTTGAAATGGTAGAGTTAAATTTTTATGGAGTGATTTCTGGGGGGAAAGGCTGACATAATTTTCAGTACCAGACAGTGTGTTCTGCTGACAACTCAGAAAGTCTGAAGTAAGTGTTTAGCTCAATAGATGTTTTTTTGTCAGAGTGTATTCTCTCTTCTGTAGCTATGAATGCCCACCCAGTACAGATGTGTGCTCCCTTCTATATATGCTAACACACTTTCAGTATGGATGTGCAGCCTCTCTTCTGACTATGTGAATGGATATATAGTGGAGAAGCTAGAGGCCTGGATTCATGAAGACTCTTTAGACCATTACCTTGTCACTTTCTACTGCTGAGGACTCAGCTTTTAAAAACATCCCACTGATAGTCTGTGGTTACCATGTTTTGTAATGAATTTATCAGAAGGTCTGTTTTTTCTCTAACTTCTCTAGAGGATGTTGACATGGATGTGGGGCTCCATGGCTCTGCAAAATGATGGGGACTTGACCAGACAGTGCATCTCAACTCTGGCATTATCTGATTTATATTAACATAGCAATCTCACATGCTTTTTCTTTTCCTTTTAATGTGGTTTTTTATAAAGAACAAAAGATATACTGGCTCTACATATACTCTGATTAGGTATACACTTGGTGGATGTTTGGGACCCTAAAACTGAGAAGATTTTTCTAAATGGAAGTGTGCTCATATTTATGTTGCTTGATCTTCAAATTAGAAATGCTTCTCTTTCTAGAGTAAGATTATATATATAGAAGTATAGTATAAGTGGAGGGTAGGAGAGAAAGGTTTGAAACTATGTAGAGGTGAGCTATGGCCACAGGAAGTAAACATTACTGTCATGTAAAGATAAGATGGTCACTACTTTTCTAAGGCAAATGCCTCAGCAAAAAAGGGTTATCATTAGCTTACCGAAATGTAAAAATGCCTTCACATTATTTAGAGTCATAGAAGACTGAATTAGAAGATCCCTTTTAGATGACTAAGTCTAGTGACCAAATGTGAAAACTGGGACCCATAACATCAAGTGACCTCCCCAAGGCCATACAGCAAGTTTACAGTGAAGGGAAGACTGAAGCCCAGAACTCTTGGCTCTTTCATCTTCGGTTTCTTCATTTATGCATCTGTGTGTCAGGCACCGTGTTAGGGCTTGAAATTCAAGGATGATTAGTGAAAACAGATATGATCTCTTTTCTAGTGGTCTCTAGTCTATTATGGGAGCCAAACATTAATCAAATAATCACTCAAATAAAAAAAGGTAAATTGTACAGAATGACAATGAAGAAGCATGTAAAGCAATAAGGTCAAGAATGGAATTTTTTTTTCAGGCATATGAAAAGAAAAGAGTGCATGCACGATGATGAAAAAACTTGTTTTTTCACATAGATTTTCTTGTAAGCACTTCTGAAGATGCATCTCAGAGGTAAGTCCTTTCAAGGAGCTATGATTCTCCCAAGATGATACAGGGGCAACATTCTCAGTTGTCCCATTTGCATATCTCCCCATTAGCAGTTTAGATGGAAATGGTCTATTCTGCCTTTCCTATTAAATCATGAGCTCATTAGTGGCAAATAATTGGATCTTGCCCATTATTTGATCTATACATACACCAGCATATTTTTATGTTCAGGCAGGAAGAAAATAAAAAGCAAAGAAGAACAGGATAGAAAGAGGAGAAAACTGTTGGAAGCACATACTCTTGAGGTTCACAACACATTCCTTGGCTTATCTAGCTTTAGCACAGCTGTGGGGGACAACATTTTACAAACTCCCAGTATCTCATCTCAAGGGACTCCCTGGAGGCTTTTATATTTTCTCCAGTGTCAAGTAACTGCTTATCTAATGACACAGGCACAGCCTGACAGTGTGTAGGGAGGGGAGCTTACCTAATACCTCCAGAGGTAACCCATAACCAATAAGCTACAGGAGATATTGGATAATTGCCTCATATTCTGATCATCTGAAAACATTTTTGTGGGACATTCTACATAGTTTCATAGAGGGTCAATAACAGGATGGAGTCCCAGTTTTTATGATGAGAAATTGTTCAAGGATGCACCCTTTAATGGCTTTTTTCCTTCCATTGATCAGTCTCTCTATTCCCTCATTCTTCTTCCTGAGATAACATTAAAAAAAACTTCTTGCATCCAAGTCTATATCTTAGTCACTGGTGGGTAAGGGAAGGAAAGAAGCAAATAAGGTAAAGTTTTGTGTTTTTATTTTAACATCTTTATTGGAGTATAATTGCTTTACAATGGTGTGTTAGTTTCTGCTTTATGACAAAGTGAATCAGCTATATCTATACATATATCCCCATATCTCCCCCCTCTTGTGTCTCCCTCCCACCCTCCCTACCCCACCCCTCTAGGTGGTCACAAAGCACCGAGCTGATCTCCCTGTGTAAAGTTTTGAGTTGAGAAGAAGCAGTAACTAATTGTCAGATCCTGCAGAGAGTACGAGTAAGTCTAATGTTTAGAAAATAATTAGCACTGGTTGGATGCTAATAATATTAAAGAAAGCAGGTTAAATTGAATTGTTGAAGGATTATAACATAAAAGGTATAGGGACTTCCCTAGTAGTGCGCTGGTTAAGAATCCACCTGCCAATGCAGGGACACGGGTTCGACCCCTGGTCCGAGAAGATCCCACATGCCGCAGAGCAACTAAGCCCATGTGCCACAACTACTGAGCCTGTGCTCTAGAGCCCGTGAGCCACAACTACTGAAGCCCGCACGCCTAGAGCCCGTGCTCCACAACAAGAGAAGCCTGTGCACGAAGAGTAGCCCCCACTCGCTGCAACCAGAGAAAGCCCGTGTGCAGCAAAGAAGAGCAAACGCAGCCAAAAAATTAATTAATTAATTAATAAAAAAAGGTATATCTTGAGATATAAGGCCTTCTGTATAATTGTAGGCTACCATTGGTTCTCAATCTTGACTGAACCAAAATATTACAAAGGTTTAAAAGTTGCTGGTACTCCAGAACTCCAAATGAGAAATTTTCCAGAGTTGGGTATCTGGCATATATGTCTTAAAACAAAACAAAACGAAAAAACAAGTAAACATTCCCATAAGAGATTTTATGTGCAACAGAGTTAATAACCACTTGAGCAACTATTCTTTAACAAAAATGTTGCTGGGAGAAGTATACTAGAGGTTGACAAAGCAATGTGGATAGGTCTTAAAACCACAGTAACCAGAAAAGATTTTCTTTTAAAAAGTAAGCTCTGGGGCTTCCCTGGTGGCGCAGTGGTTGAGAGTCCGCCTGCCGATGCAGGGGACACGGGTTCGTGCCCCGGTCCGGGAGGATCCCACATGCCGCGGAGCGGCTGGGCCTGTGAGCCATGGCCGTTGAGCCTGCACGTCCGGAGCCTGTGCTCCGCAATGGGAGAGGCCACACAGTGAGAGGCCCGCGTACCACAAAAAAAAATAAATAAAAGGTAAGCTCTACGGTACAATATTGTTCATGTAAATTTAAAATATATTCACACAAACAATTTTAACAAATATACATTAAAAATGATATATACCAAAATTTTAGAATCATTGTCAATAGAAGAGGAGGAAGATGTGAGTAGGGAAATAGAAAAAAAGGAAATCGATCAAACTAGATGTGGGGCTTGCAGAGACCAAGGACAATCATGCACCAGGAAATAATGAGTATGATTAACTCATCCTTTTTTATCAATGCCCCCTTCCCAAAAATATTTGTTGAAAACTGCAAAGATATATTTATCATAGATTATGTCAGTTCTAGTATGTGTTTCTATGTATACATACACTGGCACATGCACATTAAAAGAGGGCAATTGAAAACCCATAGCCCAATGAGCTAGCCTGGCTAAATGACCATTGCCAATAATCAATAATCAGTATAAAATCTCTTCATCTCCTGGCTATGTAAGGCAATCACTTATGCTGATGATTACACCATGGTCATCTGTGAAGTAAACCAGTGGTAGCCAGAGCTAATGCAGAACCAAGACTAAACAAAAAAGATGACAAGATAAATTACGTGACTGAATCCCAGTTTCATGCTGGTAAATCAGGCAAATATTTGAGACTGCAATGATGTAGGAGGAGAGACACAATAGAATATACTGTTCTGCATGAGAGGTTTCCAAGAGGAGACAGGACTGTCCAGCATATAGGATTCGATTATATAATACATACTCCCGTGTGCTTGATCTTAGTATCTACTCAAAGTTTATAATCCCTTTCTTCTTTCCCCAAGTTCAGAGAGTTGGAGAGTGTCAAGTTTGGGTGGGGAAATTTGTTCAGTACCTGACAACTTATTTGGCTTCCTACCTACTCTATGAATAATTATTTTTTAACAACACAACATTTTTCCTGGTGAATATATTTCCTCAGAAATATAATTACCAAAGTGAAATCCTCTTGAATGTCTCAACTAGTTACGAGTAGCCACAGAATGAAAACAATGATAAAGATGGCTATACATTTTCAGAAATAGCTTTTTCACATATGGAATTATATATGTATATAGTTAAATAAGTAAATAACTCCTCTCAGTTCATTAGACTCCCTCGTTTTTTGGCTTTGGATAATAGTTTAGATATGGCATTTTAAAGTAGAAAAGAGTATATGAAGTTTAAATATTAGTTAATTTATTTGGACCCACACAGTTTCAATTTATAGTGTTGGCGATAGTCACATGCAGGCCACACTCTTAAACTAATCATATCCAAATTTTAGAATATTTTCAACCATTTAAAAAATGGTTTCAGAGGAATATCCATTATTGTGTTTTCTTTAAAAATTATATACATTCAAAACACTTTAAGTACCCAGATCCTCAATTAAGATTCCATATAATGGTTTAGTACTTTTTCCAATCTTGGAACAGTATTGAGCACTGATGTGAAATTATCTGGCATCAAATTTTAATAAATAAAAAATATGATAATTTCTACAAATATAGCCTTTTTTCTACCAAGCACATTTCTAAGAAATACTGAATATGGTGACATGATAACTTTATATTAACGTTACTCTAAAAATAACATATATGATAGTTGTACTTTTGATTTCAACTAGAATGATATAATAAAATATACAATATTATATGATACAGTTCAATTAATGAGGAATTGGTTGTTTGGGCATATTTTGCTTTGAGCTTGATTATGTTACTAGTTCAACTGTATAAGAGTCTACCCCACACACTATCCTAGTACCAAGTCAAAGATCAGAGGTACACTGTCAATTTCTTAAGAACTCTGTAGCATCCAAGTGTAATACAGTATTATAAGCTGTGCATTATAGTTCACAGAAAGTCACTTCTTCCTGCAGTAGCAGTAACACTGAGCAGGAGAAAAAGTGCCACTTCAGTTGCAATTAAACCAGGTTTCCATGTGTAACTTAACTTTAAGCAGATCCATGTGCGGATTCTGCAGATAAAGCAAAAAAGAAGTGACTGTGAAATATGCTGATTTGACTACAAAGTAGTTGGGTCAATTTTCACATGCACAACAGCTCCCTTTGGTTAAGAACTTAGACTTGTAACTCCTCCACAGCTACTTATCTTGTGGCTCATCTACCAGGGAAGACATATCTCAGACTGTGAAATTTAGCCAGGCTCTGGTTCACAGAGGCTGCTAACCTTCCTATGATTCAAGAGTTTTCATCTGTGAAAAATGCCTCATGTAATGACCTTCAGAATTAAATAAGATAGACCTCAAAAACACTTAGAAGAGAGCTCTGCACATGAGCTTTCAATGAATATTAGCAACTATTTTTCAATACAATATTTAAAAATAAATAAGAGCCTAGAATTTGTAAATAAATTTGGGATGCACTGGGGCTGTTTGCAAAATTTCCTCAATGCCAAGCAAATTAAAAAAAAAAACTCCTCTGTTAAAATTTCCCTTTCCTTTCAGTCCTTATGTATCAATAGTATGTTCTAACCCTGATAAAATAAAAGAAACCTAAAACAATTTTGAGGTTGTTATACTGTAGCAAATGAGCAAAGAAGCTATATTTGCCCTAAACTGACAGTGAATACACCTATTTCTCTGAGTCTGTAAACTGACACTTAGTATCTGTAATTTAGTTTAGAATACATCATTATTAGATATTCCAGGATATAGGACATTCCTGGCGGTCCAGTGGTTCAGACTCCACGCTACCACTGCAGGTGGCATGGGTTCGATCCCTGGTGGGGAACTAAGATCCCACATGCCATGCAGCATGGACAAATTTAAAAAAAATATAGGGCAGATATTCCAGGATAGTTCCCTATTTAGAAAGACAAATGAATACTGTGATTTATTTTGAATATATAAGATTCCAATTATTTAGGTTGGAAACAATTGACTAAAATATGTAAGGCATATCAAATAAATATATCAATAATTTTAGAAGCAATTAGTTTTTATTCTGAAAGAATTTTTGTTATTCTTTGAGCTGCTCTCCTAATATAAACACAACATTCTTTCTTGTTTTAGTGGTAGTTGCCTTAATATTTCAGCTTGCCTTTTTAAACTATAAGATTCTAAATATACAGACCTTGACTTATTTAGCCTTTATATCTCCAGGGCCAGAGTAAAGTATACCCAGGTACTCAGTACTTATTTGGAGAATGAAAGAGTGAAAGCTAATGTCCGAAATATCATGATGCTCCCCAGCACTTTGCACTTTGTAGATCAGAGAAAGTGTTGGGAAATTAATGGATATCAGTATGTCAGAGAGATAAGACACTTTCATTAGAAAGTGTGACACAATTTTTATTAAAGTGCTAAAACATATCATAGAATCAGTAACATGAAAATGTTATGAAAAAAGAAAAAACTAAAAGAAAAAGAAAAAACTCTGACCTATTAGAAGGAGTCTCACTATTCTAATGGACTATAAATCTATAATCTTGGCAAAGGGCAAAATGTCTTCACACTGGAGCTCTAGATACATACTCCAGGATTAAAATGAAGAGTTATATGTCAGTATGTTAAAGCAAATTTTATGACTCATCAGCTAAACTAAAGTTTGTAGTCAGTAGTAAAACTTTTGTAGAGTCGCCATGCATTTATTAATATAACGGAAGTCATTACACAAATATTTCCTGAATGAATGGATAAATCAAGCAATAAATAATTATTTGTTGAATAAATGATTATTAGGATATACAGGTGAGTAAGTAGGAGAGAGTTCCAAAATCCTGAAAAGCTTGGAAAAGTTTAATCACTTGTTCAAGTTCATGAAAAAAATCAAGATTCATAGCCTGACTTTAAGGCTGGGTATCCTTCTAACTGATACTCCTGAATCTTTTAAGAGTTGTTCATTGCCTAAGAGAACATAGCATCGTTGGCCATTAGATCTGTGTCCTTAGTGTTAAAATCATACTGAGGTTTTGAATAATGGCATTGCCCTAGTAATCATGAAGTAATATTCTCCTTTGAGTCTGTCAGATGTTTCCATTAGCAAAAATCAGTGGTAAGGCACAGTTTCCCTGAAGTGGCATTTGCTGCAATCATTTTATGCTTTAACAAGACAACTTACATTTTATAACTTTGTAATCCCCCACTCCCCTCATTCTTTCCTGACTTTGGAAATGTCTTTAAATTTATGCCAAACAAAAATTGCTCCAGGAAGAAATAGCCATTGTTCATTAAAAAAAAAAAAAAAAAAAAAAAAAAGAGAGAGAGAGAGGAAGAGGATAATGAGAGATTATATCTCATCATTTTTATTGCAGAACTGATAAAGGCATTTTCAAAGAACTTTTAAATGAAGAGATGTGGAGTCTGGCTCAAGAGGGCAGAGCAGAAAGACCCTGAGTTCATCTCCTGCCAAGGACACACCAAAACTACAACCACATATAGAACAACTGTGTCTGAGAGTGACCTGAAGATTAGCAGAACACATTTTCTACAACTAAGGATATAAAGAATAGACCGGATTGAGATGAAAAGGAGGGGCAGAGATGTGGTCTAGTCAGACCCACACCTCCATGTGACAAGCCCCAAGAAGGAGGGATATCACATAGTGGTGCAGCCACTATGGAAAACAGTATAGAGGTCCTCAAATAATTAAAAATAGTACTAACATATGATCCAGCAATTCCAGTTCCACATATTTTCCCAAAGAAAACAAAAACACTAACTTGAAAAGATATATGCACCCCTATGTTACTGTAGCATTAGTCACAATAGCTAAGATATGAAAACAACTTAAGTGTCCATCAATAGATGAATAGATAAAGAAGGTGTAATACATTTGCAATGGCATATTACTCAACCATATAAAAGAATAAAACCTCGCCAACTGCAACAATATGGATGGACCTAGTATTATGGTATTATGCTAAATGAAATAAGTCAGATGAGAAAGACAGACTATGATTTCACTTATATGTAGAATATAAAAAATGAAACAAACAAACAAAACAAAACAGAAACAAACTCACAGATACAGAGATGCAGTGAGGTTGGGTGAAACAGATGAAGGGGATTAAGAGGTACAAATTTCCAGTTATAAAATAAGTAAGTCATGGGGATGTACAGCATAGGAAACATAGTAAATAATATTGTAATAACTTCGTATGGTGATAGATGGTCACTAAAATTACTATGGTGATAAATTTGTAATGTATATAAATGTTGAATCACCATGTAATACATCTGAAACATATAATATTGTATGTCAACTGTACTTTAATTAAAAAAAAGAAAGAAGGAAAAAATGCAGATATGTATAATATATACTTGTAAGGAGTCTTCAGAACTTGGATTAAAAAATAATTCTTTTTTTAATTATTGCTAGAGAAGAGTAACTGAAACACAACTTTGAAAATTTCTCTTGTACTATACACCATACTTTAAGAAGTATTACTAATCTTTTCCATTTCAAGTGTAAGGATATGTATTCATGCCAGGGCAGACTAAAAGTCTTGTAAGTCACAGTACACACAGTTTTGGGTCTTTTTCCATTTTATAGGTAAACTGAGTATAAATCTGTGTAAATCAAGTTAGGAAAATACATAGATAATGATTAAGAGCATAATGAAACTGCTATCTCATAATCTTGACCTTGACTTACTTCCAGACAATCTTAAAAACTTTATCTAAGGGTTATGGTTGCTTAAATTGTCTATTGAAATCATTTTATATAGGTTTGGGAAATAAATTGATTGTAAGGCAAGAATAATGTGTTAATTCATAATGTAGTGCAAAGTCTAATTGATTTCCATGTGACTGTCTTACTAATAAGTATGATTAGTGTTTTTGAATTCCACAAGTGTCACTATTCACATAAGATAACCCATCCAGCATGTGATAATAGCTCTGATCATTTTATGTAAATACACCTTTATTAGCCTTGGCTGTGTAAGAACAAGAGGAGTAGTACCTATGTTTTCTAGTTTCTCTGCTTTTGCTGCACATAGTGGCTTCTGTTTGATCCCTATTTGAGTTCCTTATAAGTAAATCTTCACTCATGGAGACAGGGCCTTTTTACACAGTCAAACTTGCTAATGGCTAAAATGTCTCTGCCAATTAAAAAAACTTATTTAGAGTTGTTCTAAATCAATGTGTCAAGTCACTGTGACTTTTCTAAATGTCAATTTTATTTAGACTTGTAGAAAAAAATTAGAATGCATAACAAGTCACATAAAATTGGCATGAACAAGATCTGCTACATTCATGTTGACTCTTTTCTTTTTCCATAGCTCCTAATTTTGCATTAAATCTCCTAAACTTCCGCACATCAAATATATTACATATTACAAAATTCTGAAAGCTATTAAATAATAGCAGCTAATATTTATGATTATGTGGCAAATTACAGTCCTAAGAATTTGTACATGGACTCTTTTTGAATCTCACAAATAAGGCTGTGAGGTGGCTATCACAATTAGCACTTTGTGTACGTGAAGTAACTGTGGTTAAAGAAGGTTTAGTAAACCAGTAAATGATGGAGCAGTGATACAAACCCCCATATGTCTGGGTGGTGGTATGAGGAAGGCCCTGCATAATAAAGTAACTAATGAACAAAGACTTCGATATGTGAGTAGATAATTGATTATATTCTTCTTGTTATGTAATACTCCTTCATTTACATAAATTAATCAATGTATATCAGTTTGAAGTAAATATTAATGTCTAACATTATTCAGAGGGCTAGCTCTTTCTCAACAAGTACGTACACAATAACATATCGGTTTTTCTTTGCTTTAATTGAAGCCTAGTACCTTCAAGTGAAGGAGATGATAATCCCAAACTACTAAAAATGAGTTAGGCTGGTAAGAAATGATTAGTAGAAAACTGAATCTGAAATTAAAAGCATCTGCTGAATTAATAATAGAAATTACCCTGAATAGTTTGGGACAGAAAAGACTTTGATTTGAGGGTGAATGGGGGACATAAAAAATTCAACTTTAGAAAACTTCTTTGTTGCTATTGAGACCCTCTGTGCTTTGCTAAAGGGACATTTATATCAATGGATACAAGTTATTGAGTAGCTGTTTCTCTCTTACAAAGAATTTTTTTTCAAAACTATTTTTAGCAACTCTGAGAGTTAGGCATGGACAACTATGATTTCTGAAAATGAAAGAGTTGTAGGGGCATTGATGATTTAGTGGTGAGCATGGCTGCCTTCCAAAGAGCTGTTTTATGAGTGGATGGGCCATTATTAGGGATTTTTTAGGGAAAAGGAAAGGGAAAGTAGACATTATATTGGCAAGACAGTACATATTATATAAGACATATAACTCTTCCTGTATATAAATACATATATGTGTCACATTTCTATTCTCACCTCAGAGTAGCACCAAAAGTTGCATTATATTCATTTTAACAATTCAAAGATTTTTATATCCATTTAACAATTAAAAGAAATAAAAAGATGGAGGACCAGCATTTAAACCCAGGATGCCAAATTCCATGCTCTTTCCGCAAATACCAGAGAAAATTGAAGGCTTTCAGTAGAATGCTATATTAAATACTTCTTAAGCCTCTATTGATTCTGAATTTCTATGGCTATCCAGTAGATCAGGCTTAAATTGGATAGTAATTATAACCTAATTTATATTGTCATTACTATCTTCAGTGACTTCTCTGAGGAGTCAAATTATGTAGTTGTACAGAGATAGAGGAAGGGATTTTAGATATTCCCATTGAGAATGCCTCATCTACATTACTTCTTATTCAATCAACATCTGCTCTGCAATGACTGGCTATCTTCCTTCTTCCCCATTCCAAGATGTGGTATACTTATACAATGGAATATAACTCAGCCATAAGAAAAGAATGAAATCATGCTATTTGCAGCAACATGGATTGACACAGAGATTTTCATACTAAGTGAAGTAAGACAAACAGAGAATGACAAATATATGATATCGCTTATATGTGGAATCTTCAAAAAAAAGAAACAAATGAAATTACATACAAAACAGAAATAGACCCACAGACATAGAAAACAAACTTATGATTACCAAAGAGTAAATGGGGGAGGAATAAATTAGGAGTTTGGGATTAACATATATACACTGCTATATATAAAATAGATAACCAACAAGGACCTACTGTATAGCACAGGGAACGCTACTCAGTATTTTGTAATAACCTATAAAGGAAAATAATCTGGAAAAAATAGATACACATATATGTATAACTGAATCATTTTTCTGTACACCCAAAACTAACACAACATTGTAAATCAACTATACTTCAATAAAAAAATAAATAAAAGAATACTGCTTCAGAAGTTATGAAATAAAGTTGACCTCTTTGGGAAATGCAATTAAACAAATGTCCTCAGTCCAAACTTTCTTTAATTTCTCAGTAGGATTTGACATTACTGATCACCTTGTTTTTGAAACTCTCATAGGCATTGCCCTGAAGATGGTCACCTTAATTATAAATGTTATAGTGGTAAAGGATATCTGATATGATTGTTTTAAAAATGCCAGATCAATGGTGTTCTTATCCTTTCTCTACTTGTTCCAACTTTGGGAAGCTATTTACCATCTTTCAGGCTCAGTTTTCTCTTTGGAAAATGTGAGTAACAATAGTGCCTTCTCTATAAGGTTGTTGCAAAGAATAAACAAAACACTGTATATTAAATGTTTTACAGATAGAATGGTTTACAGTAAGTCTTTTGCATATAGTAACTGATTTTTTTAGCAAAACGGGATAGATTGAAAGAAATCTAAAATCCCTTCAGACTGAGATGGAATGAGTTGAAAGATAGGTAGTTGGGATTTCTGTGAGGTAATGTGCTGATACAATGTCTGGTACATTATGGGCCCAAAGAAATGTTACACATTCACAGAGGAAACAAGGTCTGAGGCAAGCTTTATGGACTTGTTGGCTCTGTATGAGCAGAGATGATAGGTATAGTATTTGGGTGGCAATCACTATTTATATAGAGTCTCTCCTATATTCTGTTGAACATAAAGATGTAGCATCAAAAAACACTTCTACTTTGAGCCTCCAACTAAGTATGATATAATGAGGTGCAGTTTTTAAAATGTTATGTTCATATTTTATCCATCAATTTGCTTTTCAGCAGGTTTGCTGTCAGCTGAGTGATTCATAATTCTTAACTGTTATTATCACAGCAAATTACTCTAAATGAAACCTGGAAATGTTTATTGGTACAAAATAGATATAATCATAAAGATTTGGTGACGTTATATTGAATAGATGCCTACTTGAGAATATTTACCTAGTCTGATTTATCTGTCCCATCTTTCTCAGTCTATGTCACTACCTTAATTCAAATGCTTATTATTTCTCACTTATTGAAGGGCAACTAAACCCTGATTTTTCTCATCATCTCCTTTTTTCACCATGCATGACATTGCTTTTCCTTAAGTACAGTGATTGGCTTCCTTAAGCCGATCAACTCATTCTTTGTATTGAAAATATAACTTGTCTACTGTTTCAAATAACTCACTTTGCCATTCCAGACTTTCCAAATTATAACCAATAGCTCTACCATTTCATCTTATTTTTCACCAAACTCCAACATAGACTCTATAATCTGGATCCATGCTCTCTAGTACAGTGGCCACTAGCCACATATGTGGTTATGAAGCATTTTACATATGCTTGTCCGAGTTGAGATGCAATGTGAATATAAAATACACAATTTTGATAACTTAGTACAAAAATATTTAATATGTCTCCATCATTTTACATTGATTACATATTAAAATGTTAATATTTTGAATCTACTGGGCTAGAAAAAGGTATCATTAATTTCACCTGTTTCTTTTTCATTTTTTGATGGGGCTACTAGGAATCTAAAATTGCATATGTAGATCATATTGCATTTAATTTGGACAGAGCTTCTTCAGAGAAAAAGAACTAATGAATGTAAATCAGATATATGTCATTTTTGTTCCTAATTTGGGTCTTATATATTTTCTTTATGCATTGAACAAACATTTGTTGAGTGTCTACCAGTTACCAGGCATGTTTCTCAATACTGAAAATACTGATGTAATCAAGATGGACAAGGTCTGCCCCTCTTAGAGCTTAATTTTCATGGACTATATGGCAAGTAAAGCAAAAAAACAAACAATTTCAAAGTGTGATAAATGGCACGTGAATGGATGATATACATTGGATAATACTTGGAGTTTATGATTATTTTATAGTTTCACCAAAGAAATCTGTATGAATAGGTGACATTTGACTGGAGATGAGAAGAATGAGAGAGTGTCAGTATCTTCCTAATTTGCATTCACAGATATACATGAAAACATTTAGCTTTTCATGTAAGTGTGTACACTATCAAGTGAGGTTCTGCTCCAAGATTTAAGCTCTATGTTTGATATCATGAGAGGTGAAGTATGATCTGGAAATTTAGTCTATATAGCAATAAAAGAAGCAAAAAAAAAAGATCATAACTAGCCTAAAAATTAAATTCGGTCTGTAGACCTTTAATAAACCATTTCCTGATTATCTTACATGTGGGTGGAAATTTTAAAATTGCATTTAATTCTTTTTTATTCACCCAAAATTTAGCCAATTCTTTTTTTTATCAGTTTATATCTGGGCATCTGGTTGAATCTTAAAACATCTGTGAAGTCAGGTGTTCTGCTTCTGCCTTCCAAAGGATGCACAAATCAACACAGGATCCAGACCAACAGATGGTGTAAATTATAATAAATTCTAGAAGTAGTGTGTGCAGATGAAGTTAGTGTACTCAGATCTGTAACATGAAATCGCAGATATGCCCCTGAGTGACTTTTTCCATTACTCTGTAGTCAGATAGTTACAATATCCTCCTTTGCTGAGATGTTGGGAAATTCTGTTGGAATACTGGACTGAACAAGAGAGTGGCTTGATGTAGGCTGGAAAAAAGGCTGCATTTTGATAATAATGTGACTAAAAGCTCACCTGCTCCTTCTCAGAACACACAAATGGACACACATGCATGTATGCACATAAACACACCACAAACTCTTTACTTCCTCTAAGCAAATATCACTAGCAAGTCTAATAGTTTTCGACTCATCTGTCATAAGTAGGGGAGATTAAGAAACTAAAGTATGAAAGTTGCTTTCCTGAGCTTTTAGAAAGGGCAGCCAGAGGAGAGGGGATAGAGACAGAGCCTCTCTAAGGATCAGCCACCATATTTTAAACCTGAGTGAGGAGGCTCCAAAATGAACAAGTGTCTAGTAATAAAGTGGTGGTAGGCATTGGAGCTTGAAATTATGGGTCACTTTTGATTAAACATTGCTCACAGAAAATAAGCCCTGGCTTTCAGTCATACAGTCCCTGCTATCATATGCAAGAATTTAAATGCCAATGCTTATTAAAACTAGCCTGAGCAATAGCCGAGAACCACCTTGGGGATGATCCATTAAAAAAGAAAGACTTACAATTCTCCTCAAAAATAATTAAAGCTCCATCAATGGATGAGATAGTTGATGGAATTTATTTTAGTATTTTTCTGTGTTTGGGAGGGGCAATACAGTTTAGTGGAAAGATCATCAAATTTAGAATTCAAATATGATCTAAACACATTCATATATTAATTGTGATTTGGCACGAGTGAAACAACATCTCTGGGTCTCCACTTCCTCACTAAATTATGGGCATTAAAACTCAGAGCTCCAAGGATTGCTGTGAGTATTAAATATGGTAATTTATGTAAAAGAATAAGTCTCCTGCTTGCAATGCTATTGATGCTAAGTATAACTTGTTCTTTGTAGTAATCTGAGCTTCCAATATGCAAAGAGTACTCAATAAATGGTAGCTACTAAGGTTACTTTTTTAGTTATTTATGATTATACTTGATTTGTTAATTTTTTCAATATTTCTCTTCTACTTCTTTATTCAGGAAGAGGCAATGGGTTGAGGACTCTTTTATAAATATTATAAAGCCCCAAGAAGGAATTGCTTTTACTCTTGATTCATATTGCTTTTTACATATTTTTATTGATTTTTATATTGAAATTATCCTTTCAATATGTTTTAACCATAATATTTATGGGACCGATGATCCCAGCATCTGGTAATAAATTGCTTATTAAAAGATGACATGGAACTGACCTTCAAGATGGCTGAGGAGTAAGATGTGGAGATCACCTTCTTCCCCACAAATATCAAACATACATCTACATGTGGAACAGCTCCTACAGAACACCTACTGAACGCTGGCAGACCTCAGACCTCCCAAAAGGCAGGAAACTCCCCACGTAGGGCAAAAGAAAAAAGAAAAAACAGAGACAAAAGAATAGGACACGACCTGCACCTCTGGGAGGGAGCGGTGAAGGAGGAAAAGTTTCCACACACTAGGAAGCCCCTTCACTGGCAGAGACTGGGGGTGGGAGGGTGGGAAGCTTAAGAGCCACAGGGGAGAGTGCAGCAAAAGGGCTGCAGAGGGCAAAGCAGAGAGATTCCCACACAGAGGATTGGTGCCGACCAGCACTCACCAGCCTGAGAGGCTTGTCTGCTCACCCGCCATGGCAGGTGGGGGCTGGGAGCTGAGGCTTGGGCTTCAGAGGTCAGATCCCAGGGAGAGGACTGGGGTTGGCTGCGTGAACACAGCCTGAAGGGGGCTAGTGCACCATACCTAGCCGGGGGGGGGAGTCTGGGAAAAAGTCTGGACCTCCCTAAGAGACAAGAGACCATTGTTTTGGGGTGCACGAGGAGAGGGGATTCCTTCCCTGTCTTCCCACAGAAGGCAGAACACCACCTAAAGGAGCTCCAGAGATGGGCATGAGCCGCGGCTATCAGCTCGGACCCCAGGGGTGAGCATGAGACACTAACGCTGCTGCTGCAGCCACCAAGAATCCTGTGTGCAAGCACAAGTCACTATCCACACCCCCTGCCCTGCCCCAGAAGCCTGTGCAGCCAGCCACTGCCAGGGCCCCATGATCCAGAGACAAATTCCCTGGAAGAACACAGGGCACGCCTCAGGCTGTTGTAACTTCACACCAGCCTCTCCTACCCAGGCTCTCCCTGCATTCCAATTATAACTACCATACCCCACCCTCCCCCCTGGCAAGAGTGAGCCAGAGCACACTAATCAGCCGCTGATTTAACCCCATGCTGTCTGGGCAGGAACAGATGCCTGAGGGTGAACTACATGCAGAGGTGTGGCTAAAACCAAAGCTGAACCAAAGGAGCTATGTGAACAAAGAAGAAAAGGGAAATTTCTCCCAGCAGCCTCAGGAGCAGCAGATTAAATCCCCACAATCAACCTTATGGACGCGCATCTGTGGAATACCTGCATAGACAACAAGTCAACCCAAAACTGAGGTGGTGGACTTTGGGAGCAAATATAGACTTGAGGTTTGCTGTCTGAGACTGACTTTTTTCTGATTTTTATGTTTATCTTAGTATAGTTTTTAGCACTTGTTATTGTTGGTGGATTTGTTTAGTGGTTTAGTTGCTCTCTTCTTTTAATTATTATTTTAATAATTGTTTTATTTAAATAATTTTATTCTATTTATTCATTTATTTTTATTATTTTTTTAAATCTTTTCTTTTTCCATTTTCTTCTGAGCCACGTGTCTGGCAAGGTCTTGGTGCTCTGGCCAGGTGTCAGGCCAGAGACTCTGAGATGAGAGAACCAAGTCCACCACACTGGACCAACAGAGACCGCGTGGCCCCACATAACATCAATTGGCGAGAGCTCTCCAAGAGATCTCCGTCTCAACACAAAGACCCAGCTGCACCCAACGGCCAGCAAGCTGAAGTGCTAGACACCCAATGCCAAACAACTCGGAAGACAGGAACACAAACCCACGCATTAGCAGAGAGGCTGCCGAAAATCATACTAAGTTCACAGACACCCCAAAACACACCACCAGATGCAGTCCTGCCCACCAGAAAGACAAGATCCAGACTCACCCACCAGAACACAGGCACCAGTCTCCTCCACCAGGAAGCCTACACAAGCCACAGAACCAACCTTAACCACTGGGGGCAGACACCAAAAACAACGGGAACTACGAACCTGCAGCTTGCGAAAAGGAGACCCCAAACACAGTAAGTTAAGCAAAATGAGAAGACAGAGAAATATGCAGCAGATGAAGGAGCAAGGTAAAAACCCACCAGACCAAACAAATGAAGAGGAAATAGGCAGTCTACCTCAAAAAGAATTCAGAGTAATGATAGTAAAGATGGTCCAAAATCTTGGAAATAGAATTAAGAAAATACAGGAAACATTTAACAAGGACCTAGAAGAACTAAAGGCAAACAAACAATGATGAACAACACAATAAATGAAATTAAAAATTCTCTAGAAGGAATCAATAGCAGAATAACTGACGCAGAAGAACAGATAAGTGACCTGAAAGATAAAATAGTGGAAATAACTACCACAGAGCAGAATAAAGAAAAAAGAATGAAAAGAATTGAGAAAAGTCTCAGAGAGCTGGGGCAACATTAAATGCAACAACATTCAAATTATAGGGGTCCTAGAAGAAGAAGAGAAAAAGAAAGGGACTGAGAAAATATTTGAAGAGATTATAGTTGAAAACTTCCCTAACATGGGAAAATAAATAATCAAGTCCAGGAAGCACAAAGAGTCCCATATAGGATAAATACAAGGAGAAACATGCCAAGACACATATTAATCAAACAATCAAAAATTAAATACAAAGAAAAAAATATTAAAAGCAGCAAGGGAAAAGCAACAAATGACACACAAGGGAATCCCCATAAGGTTAACAGCTGATCTATCAGCAGAAACTCTGCAAGCCAGAAGGGAATGGCAGGACATATTTAAAGTGATGAAAGGGAAAAACCTACAACCAAGATTTCTCTACCCAGCAAGGATCCCATTCAAATTCGATGGAGAAATTAAAAGCTTTACTGACAAACAAAAGCTAAGAGAATTCAGCACCACCAAACGAGCTTTACAACAAATGCTAAAGGAACTTCTCTAGGCAGGAAACACAAGAGAAGGAAAAGACCTACAAAAGTAAACCCAAAACAATTACGAAAATGGTAATAGGAACATACATATTGATAATTACCTTAAATGAAAATGGATTAAATGCTCCAACCAAAAGACAAAGACTGGCTGAATGGATACAAAAACAAGACCCGTATATTTGGTGCCTACAAGAGACCCACTTCAGAACTAGGGACACACACAGACTAAAAGTGAGGGGATGGAAAAAGATATTCCATGCAAATAGAACTCAAAAGAAAGCTGGAGTAGGAATTCTCATATCACAGAAAATAGGCTTTAAAATAAAGACTATTACAACAGACAAAGAAGGGGATTGATCAAGGGATCAATTGAAGAAGATATAACAATTGTAAATATTGTAAATATTTATGCACCCAACATAGGAGTACCTCAATACATAAGGCAAATGCTAACAGCCATAAAAGGGGAAACTGACAGTAACACAGTCATAGTAGGGGGCTTTAACACCTCACTTTCACCAATGGAGAGATCATTCAAAATGAAAATAAATAAGGAAACACAAGCTTTAAATGACACATTAAACAAGATGGACTTAATTGTTATGTATAGGACATTCGATCCAAAAAGAAAAGAATACAATTTTTTCTCAAGTGCTCATAGAACATTCGACAGGATAGATCATATTCTGGGTCACAAATCAAGTCTTGGTAAATTTAAGAAAATTGAAATCGTATCAAGTATCTTTCCTGACCACAACGCTATGAGACTAGATATCAATTATAGGAAAAAAACTGTAAAAATGCAAACACATGAAGGCTAAACAATACACCACTAAATAACCAAGAGATAACTGAAGAAGTCAAAGAAGAAATCAATAAATACCTAGAGACAAATGACAATGAAAACTCGACGATCCAAAACCTATGGGATGCAGCAAAAGCAGTTCTAAGAGGGAAGTTTATAGCAATACAATCCTACCTTAAGAAACAAGAAACATCTCAAATAAACAACCTAACCTTACACCTAAAGCAATTAGAGAAAGAAGTACCAAAAAAACCCCAAAGTTAGAAGAAGGAAAGAAATAATAAAGATCAGATCAGAAATAAATGAAAATTAAATAAAGGAAACATAGCAAAGATCAATAAAATTAAAAGCTGGTTCTTTGAGAAGATAAACAGAATTGATAAACCACTAGCCAGACTCATCAAGAAAAAAAGGTAGAAGACTCAAATCAATAGAATTAGAAATGAAAAATGAGAAGTAACAACTGACACTGCAGAAATACAAAGGATCATGAGAGATTACTACAAGCAACTCTATGCCAATGAAATGGACAACCTGGAAGAAATGGACAAATTCTTAGAAAAGCACAACCTTCCGAGACAGAACCAGGAAGAAACAGAAAATATAAACAGACCAATCGCAAGCACTGAAATTGAAACTGTGAGTAAAAATCTTCCAACAAACAAAAGCCCAGGACCAGGTGGCTTCACAGGCAAATTTTACCAAACATTTAGAGAAGACATAAAACCTATCCTTCGCAAACACTTCCAAAATACAGCAGAGGGAGAAACACTCCCAAGCTCATTCTACGAGGCCACCATCACCCTGATACCCAAACCAGAAAAGATGTCACAAAACAAGAAAACTACAGGCCAATGTCATTGATGAACATAGATGCACAAATCCTCAACAAAAACCCAGCAAACAGAATCCAACAGCTCATTAAAAGGATCATACACCATGTTCAAGTGGGGTTTATCCCAGGAATGCAAGACTTCTTCAATATATGCAAACCAATCAACGTGAAACACCATATTAACAGACTGAAGAAAAAAAAACACATGATAATCTCAATAGATGCAGAAAAAGCTCTCGACAAAATTCAACACTCATTTATGATTAAAAAACTCTCCAGAAAGTAGGCATAGAACGAACTTATCTCAACATAATAAAGGCCATATATGACAAAGCCACAGCCTACATCATTTTCAATGGTGAAAAACTGAAACCATTTCCACTAAAATCAGGAAGAAGACAAAGTTGCCCAATCTCACCACTATTATTCAACATAGTTTCGGAAGTTTTAGCCACAGCAATCAGAGAAGAAAAAGAAATAAAAGGAATCCAAATCAGAAAAGAAGAATTAAAGCTGTCGCTATTTGCAGATGACATGATATTATACACAGGGAATCCTAAAGATGCTACCAGAAAACTACTAGAGCTAATCAGTGAATTTGTTAAAGTAGCAGGATCCAAGATTAATGAACAGAAATCTCTTGCATTCCTATACACTAATGATGGAAAATTGGAAAGAGAAATTAAGGAAACACTCCTATTTACCACTGCAATAAAAAGAATAAAATACCTAGGAATAAACCTACCTAAGGAGACAAAAGACCTGTATGCAGAAAGACACTGATGAAAGAAATTAAAGATGATACAAACAGTTGGAGAGATATACCATGTTCTAGGATTTGAAGAATCAACATTGTGAAAACTACTATACTACCCAAAGCAATCAAGAGATTCAATGCAATCCCTATCAAACTACCAATGGCATTTTTCAAAGAACTGGAACAAAAAATTTCACAATTTGTATGGAAACACAAAAGGCTCTGAATAGCCAAAGCAATCTTGAGAAAGGAAAATGGAGCTGGAGGAATCAGGTTCCCTGACTCCAGACTATACTACACAGCTACAGTAATCAAGATAGTATGGTACAGGCACAAAAACAGAAATATAGATCAATGTAACAGGATAGAAAGCCCAGAGATAAACCCACACACATCTGTTTACCTTATCTTTGATAAAGGAGGCAAGAATATACAATGGAGGAAAGACAGCCTCTTCAATAAGTGGTGCAGGGAAAACTGGACAGCTACATATAAAAGAATGAAATTAGAACACTTCCTAACATCATACACAAAAATAAACTCACAATGGATTAATGACCTAAATGTAAGGCCAGACACGATAAAACTCTCTGAGGAAAACATAGGCAGAACACTCTATGATATAAATCACAGCAAGATCCTTTTTGACCCACCTCCTAGAGAAATGGAAATAAAAATAAATGGGACCTAATGAAACTTAAAAGCTTTTGCACAGCAAAGGAAACCATAAACAAGACGAAAAGACAACCCTCAGAATGGGAGAAAATATTTGCAAACAAAACAACTGACAAAGGATTAACCTCCAAAATATACAAGCAGCTCATGCAGCTCAATATCAAAAAAAAAAAGCAACCCAATCCAAAAATAGGCAGAAGATTAAATAGACATTTCTCCAAAGAAGATATACAGATTGCCAACAAAAACATGAAAGGATGCTCAACATCACTAATCATTAGAGACATGTATATCAAAACTACAATGAGATATCACCTCACACCGGTCAGAATGGCCATCATCAGTCTCTTCTTGCACTTTTGGTGGGAATGTAAATTGATACAGCCACTATGGAGAACAGTATGGAGGTTCCTTAGAAAACTAAAATTAGAACTACCATATGACCCAGCAATCCCACTACTGGGTATATACGCTGTGAAAACCATAAATGAAAAGACACATGCACCTCAATGTTCACTGCAGCACTATTTACAATAGCCAGGACAAGGAAGCAACCTAAGTGTCCATCGACAGATGAATGGATAAAGAAGATATGGCACATATATACAATAGAATATTACTCAGCCAGAAAAAAAAGAAATTGAATTATTTATAGTGAGGTGGATGGACCTAGAGTTTGTCACACAGAGTGAAATAAGTCAGAAAGAGAAAAACAAATACCATATGCTAACACATATATATGGAATCTAAAAAAAAAAAAAAAAGGTTCTGATGAACCTAGGGAATAGAGATGCAGACATAGAGAATGGACTTAAGGACACTGGGCATGGGAAGGGTAAGATAGGACAAAGTGAGAGAGTGGCATTGACATATATACACTACCAAAGGTAAATTAGATAGCTAGTGGGAAGCAGCTGCATCACACAGGGAGATCACCTCAGTGTTTTGTGACCACCTAGAGGGGTGGGATAGGGAGGGTGTGAGGGAAACGCAAGAGGAAGGGGATATAGGGATATATGTATACATATAGCTGATTCAGTTTGTTATACAGCAGAAACTAACACAACATTGTAAAGCAATTATACTCCAATAAAGATGTTTAAAAAAAGTGAGATGATTTTTATTAGAAAATCAAAATCAATACATCATATTTTTGTCCTTAGCCGAGGTTAAATGAACTACATCTACAGAATCAGGATTTTATCTCATTATGAAGCTTATCTTTTCAGCAGTAAAATGGATTTCTTTTTGAGACTTCAAGTACATTTTAGAAAATTTTATTGATCTAAATCCAGAGCTGACAGGATGCCAAATCAGGATACAGGTAATAGTGACTAGTGCAGCATCTTCTGCAAAGAACTGGCGGCTGCTAGGCACAGGTAGATAGTCCTGCCATGAGATGTCAAATCCATGTTTTAGGGCAGGGCTTCGGACCCTGATATGGGATAGAGAACTGGAGCATCATTATTAGGTGGAGGGGGGCTGTGTTATATTCACCTCCTGTAACACTTGTTAGTTTAATCATTCAGAAAACCAAAAAGTCATTCATTCATAAAATATTTTTTGAGCGTCTGCTCTGTCTCAGACATTATCTTAGGTGTTGCAGATAGAGTTCTTTGGTGCCTTCCCTCATGGAGTTTATAGTTTGCAAGGGAGATATACACATATAAAGAAATTGAATTACAAACTGCAGTAAGACCATTGGAAGGAAAAAGAGAAGGGGCAGGCTCAGCAAGGTCACTGAGGAAGTAGTGTGGCACACAGCAGTACAGCAGGTGCTTAATGCATGTCTGTTTTATTCAAGTTCCTGGGAAAATATTTTTTGTGGGTACCCTGTATATGTAAATAATTTGAACCACACATAATTTGGTGGCCCAATTTCATGTAATCCTGTGAAAGAGAAACTGCCCTGACCAGCAGAAGTTATCTGCTCACAGGCTGTCCTTTAGAACTTCAGGTGGTCATGGGGCTCCAAGCCAACTCCACAGATGTAAGTCCTAGATATCTTCTGAGAAACTGGTAAACTCCACTTGGAAGGAGTGGCTAGGGGTTGGTTGGGAAGGTTGGAAAGTGCCCTGAAGGGAAGAAATAAAGCCCACATATGCTACGTTCTTGGCTCAGGACATCCTACCCAGTGGGCACCACTGCTGCAACATCTCCCATAAAGAGTGTAAAAGACACATAGAAAATGTCAAGGAAGCTACTCCAAAGTGTGGGGCCCTGCATTTCAAGGTCTGGGACAAGGGTTCAACTGGATCTAAGGGTGATGCTGATAGTAGGGATTGGCTTTGAATGTCCCAAGGTCAGTTCTTACACTGAGTGCATATGATAGGGCACATTTTCAAACAGAAACATTATACTTTTTTTTCAGTGGATCGTAGAATATTACTGATTTTCATGGCAGTAGTGGGAGCAGTAGTAGTAGCAACAGCAGCAGTAGTAGTTGTAGTTGTGTTAGTAATGATTGGATAATAGTTAAAGTGAAAATATTAACCACTTTGGGCACATAATACATGTGCTTTATCTGCATTTATTTAGTATTTTCAAACACTGTGAAGTATTTCGTTAGTGATAACCCAAGGCTCAGGGAGACAAATTAACTTCCCTAAAGCCACACATAATAAGCAGTAAACCTGGAATTCAAACCCAGGAACCAGGGTCTCTAGGAACAAATGCCATTAAACATTACCCTATATGGTACGTTTCAAAAGAAAAGAATCCACTGAAAAGGCCAGGACATCAAAAAACATCCAAATGGTAAAATCAGAGAACAAAAGTAGTAAAAATGTCCAGAGGCTGGCATCATGAATGAGGACACTCTGGGTGACTGCTGATATATGTTCCATAGTATATCCATTTCTCATCCCTCATACCTCCTTTCCTTTCTTTAAAGAAGAGTTTTGTCCTGATACTTTTATCCTCTGAATTCTTCTGTTTTAGAGACAACTACATCTGAAGCACATACCTGCCAGCACTCATATCATTTTCTCTACCTGCTTTAGTCTTGAAATAATATATAAGAATATGTGAGGAGTTTCTTTCCTTTGTTCTTACCAGTCAGATATTTAGAGGAACTGTGTGTTAAGACCCTTTCTTTTGGCTTTGACATTGTGGGAAGCCCACAACACATTATAAGTCTTCACTTCTATGTTGGTCAGGAAATATTAAAGGATGCCAAGCATTTTAACCAATATCCTCTGTTTAATCTCTCTTCATCACCTCAAGAGTAATCTGGATCTCAGGTAATTATGGCCTGATCCTTGGGGATACAAGGAATAAGACCTTATCTTCATCAGCCCTCCTGGGCTTCCACACCTTCCCTCCTACGCTTCCACACCTTCCCTCCTACGGACACCTCTACCGTCCAGGAGAATACACTCAATGAAAAATATCTATTAAGAAGGACTTCTACACGATAAATTACTTACTTGGTTTTGCCAACTCTGTGTACCACAATCTTGACTATGAAGACAATTTCCAAAAAAGTCACTTTAGATATACATGCTACTCAGCCACATGCCCAATTCTCCTATTTCCAGCCACATGAGAAGATTATATGCCTCTAACGCAGACATGCCATGAGCATGCTCTTACCAATAGAATGTGAGTAGACATGACCTGGGTCTCCTCTAGGTAGAAGTATTTAAGATCTGCTCCAACTTGGAGGGGCGTCAAACAAAATACAGAGCTGAGCCCCCCACCCAGATGTGACAGCATGGATAAAAACTAAACGTTTCTGGCTTTAAGTCACTGATGTTCTAGTGTTTGATACCATTGCATGGCTTAGTCTAAACTGATTAAATACAGAGGCATTTCAAGAAGATCTTGAAGACTTGGGAGACATTAGAATATGTTTTCTCAGTGATGAACACTTTTAAAAGGACCACCGTCATATGAATAAATCAGTGGCTAGAAATCTGGTTAAAGAAATAAGTGTTTTGTTCTGGCACTGCAGTCACTTTACCTCTCTGGACGTTCAATTTCACATTTGTAAAATGAAGTGATTTAACTTAATAATCTCTAGAGTCCCTCTTCACTCCATAAATCTACAAATTATCTGCATGCTTTGTATTCACAGCACCACACCTCATAACTACACACACTGAATGTATGAACAAGAGAAAAATATCTTTTTAAAAAAGTAAGTTCCTTCATTTAATGATGTAATATTTTAGCAATATGTTGCCCATATTCATATGTTAGCATGAAAAAACATGGATTTGACTATTCTCTGTAACACAAAATTTATGGAACTATTCTTATAGTTTTTACTACTTGTTCTGTGAAAGATAAAGCAATTATTGAGCGAACCCATTGCCTTCCATAAAAGGAAAACCTTTGTTTATCCTGGCATTAGTTAGCATGAAACCTGTTGAGTTCTAGCTCTTCTTGTTACCCTTCTCCCCGTCTCCCATCTACACACATCTAACCCGTAACTAAGTCCTGACAGTTCTACTATTCGAGAATTTCCGGCATCCATTAACCTTTCCCCATCCCTACTGGCAATGCCTTAATCCAAGAAAACTTGTTTGCTGCAACTCTCTCCTTACTGGTCTTCTTGATGGCACTTTTGCTCCTTTGATATATTTTCTTTCAAGCCTGAGTCTTCCCCCTTATACTTTATCATGTCAGGACCAATCTCCCTTCCCTCCTCTCATTCATTTTCAAATTTTGTATTTACTTTAGGAGATTTTTATCTCTGCATAGCACTCTTTGATTAAGGGCAGATCCCCTTGACATGAACTCTGGAATAATTTTATTTTCATTTTCATGACATTAGAACAGTGAACTACATTATGATTTCTTATACGGATTACTGCAACTGGTGGTCTGACAATTATTTATACTTCTCCTATGTACTCTTCATACTTCTCATGATATCTTCATATAAGATGAAGTCCAACTAGAGTCTGACAAAAAAGACACGATGATCTTGCCCTTAGCAATTTCTTTCATTGCACCTCTTGCTAAACTACAAGCTCACCTTAGGTTTTAGACTCACTTGACTAAAGGAAATCTGTTTGAATAGAACATTTAGCTCTTGCTTTTTTTTTTTTTTTTTTGCGGTATGCGGGCCTCTCACTGTTGTAGTCTCTCCCGTTGCGGAGCAAAGGCTTCGGATGCACAGGCCCAGCGGCCATGGCTCATGGGCCTAGCCGCTCTGCGGCATGTGGGATCTTCCTGGACCGGGGCACGAACCTGTGTCCCCTGCATTGGCAGGCGGACTCTCAACCACTGCGCCACCAGGGAAGTCCTATCTCTTGCTTTAAACACCTGAAGCATTGCTCCCTGAGACTTTAATATCCTTGATCCAAATGTTCCTCTGGCTAACTTCTAATGGTTTCTAAGATCCCAGTAAGCAGGGAATTATCACTATTAGGAAATATTCTCTGAATTCTGTAATAATGGGTTAGATGTTCTTTGTTTATTCTCCACAATACTTTTAGCATTTTATCAACCTTCATCAAACTGAATTTCTATTTTCAGTTTGCTTATCTGGGCTTTCCTCTGGACTTGAAGTTCCCTGAGGGTAAAGCTTATGTTTCATTTGGTTTTGTATGTCTAATGCAAGTCTTTCCCTCTCTAGAACTCTTTTTTCATCTGGGAGATAAACTTAATGCTCTTTGCTCCTGACAGCTTTGGGAGTTATGAAAACCAGTCTAAGACAATGAACATAAAATTGGTATATCAACAATTAAATACTGCACATATGGAGAGGAATATATTCCAATTTCTTGTATATGATAGGCTTTCAATAAATGGCAGTTGTTGATTATGCCAACTGGAACCTCAGCAATCTGTGTTACCTAAGAAAGTTAGTCTCTACTCAGTCATTAGGATTTTACCAAGACCTAGACATAGCAATACCATTAAAGACCATGAATATTCTACTGTACAAATCCATTAGGAATACATAAAGCATTTTTTCTGTTGGCTTATTGAGGCAACAATTATTCAAAATTCAGAAGTTTCTGCTTGGCTTGTTCCTAAACAGTTGAGTGAAGACTTTGGATCCCTAGATTCTTCTTTCTCTCTTTGTACTACACAGCTCACTGTTGCATGCATGCATTCATTTATTCACATTTTGCTGTATAGTAGACAGGAATCTGAGTCCTGAGGAAACACCTAGAGATCTGAAAATGCCCTTCCTATCAAGAGTCCCACTGATCAGTTGAGGAGCTAGGCTGAAAAACAAAATAACAACAAAACTAAAACAAACAAAGAACACATGTAAAAAGGGCTCCAAGGTACATATGCATTGGGTGGAATAGTGGAGACAAAATAGAGAATGGTTCAAAGAGCGTTGTAGCTGGAGGGTAAAAAGAAAGACCTCACAGAGGGAAAACACATTATTTGAGTTTTAAAAATGATTAGGAAGGCATAGGACGATTTTGTTTGAGGAGAGAGGCAGGGATTTCAGATGGACATTTTCCAGTATATGAAGGTAAAAGTAGCAAAAGAGATTGCATGAGGCATTTAGCATTTAGGAAAATATACGTGTTTAGTGAACTCAGGACTTAGCATCTGTAAGAGGTTGTTGTTAAGTGTCCAGACTAAGGAGAGCTTCTCTTGCCCCTGTAGGGTGGTCACCTGCATCCTGTGAGCAACGGGGAGACCTAGCAGAGTTCTCAGCAGAAATATTTAAGTGAGCAATTAGATCATTACTTATTGAGAGTAGGGAGGGACAATTGTGGATCTAGAAGCAGATAAAGAGGCTAGTATACCTGGAAGCTTAAAGAACATAACAAGAATCAAGGCTCTGGAAGAACCTTATGTAATGATTTTAGTATAGTATTTTTGTTTGTTTTTAATACAAAATAATTTTCCCATGCATTTATTTTATGAAGGAAAAATTTTATAAGTGACATTATATGTTAGGATTTGTTTCATGCCAACTCTGATCATTTGGGGCTAGGTGTCTGCATCACTGTGTTAAGAAGGATTCTGAAGCTCTATCCAGGCTCCAGGAAAAAGAAAACTTGATTATATGGTGATGTATGTTATGGTCAAAATAAAGGGAATGGTGACTGGGTGAACCACATATTTAATCTCTCTATTTTTATTTATGCAGTTAACATAATGAAACAGAGTTGTTCGTGTGTTAGTCATGAGATGGGCAATCCAGAGTTCTAACAGGTTATTTCTTTGCTCTCTGTCCTACCTTCACCCTACCCAACATGTCCAATTACCTCCTATAACATTTAGATCTCTAAAAAATATACCTTGAAAAACCACTATTATAGTTAAAATGCCCTTATATAGATGGAGGAACTATTTTCTGATGGTTGAACCAAAACAACTATTTACATGAAGAATGTACTCAAAACTAGGGTTAATGGATTGTTTTTAACAGTTTATTTTGCAATAACAAAGGATACAAGGTGAAGAATTCTCATTTCTGTGGTTTTAAGAACTACACAGCTTCTGACCAACGAAATAGCTTACAATTTCTAATTGGTTTAGATGTCCCAAGTCCATCTTAGGTGAATAATATCATTTAAATATTTTCAGTAATTTCACTTCCTTTAACAGGTTTTTAAACAATGTTTCTGCCTTGCTTCAGGATATCTTTTAATTGCTCTAAATTATCACTGATGTCTGTAGCATTTTCACAGAACATGGATTGATTTCAATTAACTTTCTCATGCTTTTGCATAAAAGCAGTCTTTTTCAATTTGCCAAATTGGATCACACAACCTCTTAGAACTGAGGAATGACAGTTATTAAAAGGTTGGGAAAAGAGGACATGGCCAAGGTTGTTTACTTCCTAATGTCTCCATTTGGAATTTTCAGTTGTGCTTGATCATATAAAACCATTGATGAAGAATGTGGGTTAGAGGGTTGAAATAGACTATCCCCCCAATGGAGTGCTTTGAATTCCCCAGGATTATATTTTAACTGCAAAGGAATAACCAAAGAGAATCTGTTTAAAGCCTGTTCAAACACCCCTACCACAATTAAAACTGTTGTTTTCTCCTTTTTTCATCTGCTTGTGCGTATGGTACAAGTGATGGACTCTCAATATCTGTGACCATGTACACTCTGGGTTGTGGGTAGAAATCTGCTGGCACTTTTACACAAAATGACTCCATCACTATTGTTGAGTATTATGAGATTTGAGGTAAGCAGTCAGTGGAGAGCAACTGTGAAAACACAGTCAGTACAAAAAAACAACAGACCTAGAACCTTGGAAGTCACAGGTATTGAGACAACAGAATTCAAGGTGGGACAAGGCAAATGGTGCAGAATCTAAAGAGTGAATGAAAAATAAATGAAAAAAGTGAGTGGAACAAGGGTGAAAGAAGCTAATTTTTACTGGCATATTTAATAAATCCAAGAGAATCAACTTAAAAATACTAACAAGTTAAGGAAATTAACTCAGATGACTAGTTAAAAAGTTAGTGTGGAAAATAATCAATTTCTTAATTTAGAGACAACATGATTCTATATATAGAAAAACCCTAAAAATTCCACCGAACTATTAGAACCAATAAATGAATTCAGTAATGTTGCAGGGTACAAAATTAATGTACAGAAATCTGTTTCATTTCTATACACTAATAATGGACTATCAGAAAGAGAAATCAAGAAAACAATCCCATTTACAATCAAGTTGAAAAGAATAAAATACCTAGGAATAAATTTAACCAAAGAGGTGAAAGAACTGTACTCTGAAAACTACAAGACACTGATGAAAGAAATTGAATACAAATAAATGGAAAGATATTCTGTCTTCATGGATTGGAAGAATTAATACAATTAAAATGTCCATACTACCCAAAGCAATCTACAGAGTCAATGCAATGCATGGCATTTTTCACAGAACTAGAACAAATAATCCAAATTTCCTCTTCTTAAAAGGACATCAGTCAGATTGGATTAGGGTCCACCCTAATGGCCTCATTTTAACTTAATTTTTTCTTTAAAGTCCCTGTCTACAAATACAGTAACATTCTGAGGTACTGGGAGTTAGGGCTTTAACATATGAATTTTGGGAGGGCACAATTCAGCCTATAACAGACCGTGAGCAACCTAAATAGCCATCAATAGGCTACTATTTACATAAATCATGGTGCATCTATACAGTAAATACTATACGGCCACAACGACACACACACACACACACACACACACACACACACACACACTTATATTCTTAGCTTACCACAGGAAGGATAGATAAAGGACTGATGATGGTATTTACTTGTAGAGAGGACACACCTTGTGGCTTAGGCATGATGGGGAGACTATTTTGTAATGCTCATTATTTTTTAAGGTGTATGCATTTTTTTTTTTTTAAAGAGAGGGAAAAATATTTAAGAGAAGGAATGATTCTAGGACTTGTAGCCTGTGCAAAAATTGATAGTGATGCCCTTAACTAAGAAAATGAATACAGAAATAAAAAAATAAAATAAATGTGTGGAAGTCAGCAGCCATGACACTCAAGCTCTTCTTTTTAAAGACCTTTGCAATGATATTGTTATACTGTCATCCTTCTGGTATTTCAAGTAATTAAATCTTCTTCAGTAAGGTCATGCCCATGTAATACTGAATTCCATAGTAACGTCAGTTCTATTATATTGAGCTGCCAATGTGTTACTCCACTTGTGAGACCATATTCCGCTAGACTACACTACAGACACATTAAAATATGAGTGGAATATTAAATTGACCATCCCTCCATTACAGAATATGTCATCTTTCTCCATTATAATGCAATGTCGCTTTCTTTAGGGGCCTGGAAAACTTTTTGGTATTGTTAGTAAGTTTCTGCTGTCTCTTTGATGTCAGTAGATATTTAATTTAATTATCAGGGTTGAACGAATTTGGTGTAGCTCAGTGATAGCTAACAACTCTGTGGAACTGTAACAGTCCACAAACAAATTAGTTCTCCAGATGTGGAGACATAAATAACCACACCAGTGCTGTCTGTGGGTGTAAAGGGAAGACAGGCATTGTGAGTAATAATTGAATATTTTCTGAAATGGCGGAAAGGGCATTTGGATACAGAGAACAGTTTAATTTTAAGTTTTGCATTTAGAGGAATACTCCTCATTTTTTCCTGTTTTTAACCTAGTGTGTAATCAGTCATTAATTCAGTATTTTCACTTCATTCAATCTCTTAAATATGTCTTGTGCCCATTCTTCAACCCACTGCCAGTGTCCTTGTTCAAATAATTTCTTAACCATCTTCCCTTCTCCAGACTCATCCACTGAAATATTGCCACTATATAAAAATTTATAATAAATACAATCAATAAGATCATCCCTTTGCTCAAAATTACTCTGTACTCAAAATTACTCTGAGGATTCCTGTTGGCTAAAGGAAGAAAAAAATCTCAACTCCTCTGACAGCTATACCAGCTGCTTCATAATCTAGTTCATATTTCCCCCTTCATTAGCACTCCCCTGCATTTTCTCCTTTATACTTATACTCCAGAAATTCTGACATATTCTCAGTGACTTTCATGTGCCACATATATTTCTAGTCTAGAAAAATCCTAAGGGAATTGTGTTTCAATCCAAGTATCTAACAAACTCCCTCCCATACAGGCTATGTGTTTATTCATTGATTTTTGTCTCTTAATGTTTTGCTGCTAAAATATTAAAATCCCCAACCATAAATAACTTAAATAAGAAAATATTTGTAACATTTTACTAAAAGTATACCTTTCATGGAAGGAATCCTATAAACAAAGCAGGGTAGATCTACTCCGGGTTAGCTTCATTAGCCTGTTTGCAACCTACCTAATGTTACCCTCTTATCATACTACATAGTTGCTGTTGAGGCTGGCACTCAGGCCTTAGAACACAGGAAAACAAAGCGAGGAGACTGATTAATTTGAAGCAGAGTGACTCTGGTAGTTTACTGGTTAGGATCTGATTAACCGTTTCCGCAGATACAGAAAGTTGTTTTGTTTGTTGGTTTTTAAACTGAAAATGGCATTGGCTTCCCATGTACTGACAATCCAAACATAGGATACCATAGTGATTCAGTTACCATCAAGCATGGGTGGAATGGAGGAGTTAACTGTTAGCTGGAGGCAGGAGGGATTTCCTGCATGCAATTAACTGGTTGTTGCCATTGGCTCCATTGTTTGGTATTTCAAGTGGCCATGGTCATGGGAATAAGCAAGAGGATAACATCACTAAAAGTTAAATATATAAAATGCATATATACAATGTTTACACATAATATTTCTGTGTTATGTGTAATATTAACACATACACATAATATTTCTGTTCTCTGAAGTTGCCTGAAGGAGTCCCAACTTCTATTTGGACTGAGAACAAGAGTTTTCCTGGTTACAAGGCTAGGGTATTCATGTCATGAAGACACTTAGAGTGACAGATGTCAAACACATTTGCACAGTCATTTGTGAGACAGAGATTTGAAACAGGACTTTACAGAATACCAGCTGGGCTTCTGAGCTCCTCACTTCTTGATTATCTGTACGTTATTTCACCTGTCTGGAATAGCCACTCCTGTTTGGATCCCTAGCACATTTCTAGTAATTCTTTGAACATCACTTGAATTAGGACTTTCTTTATAAAGCCTCCATTCATTCCCCCACAAAGACATTGTTTTATCCTATACTATGTTCTCACTGCATCAAAAGAGTGATCATCTTAATTGCTCATCTTTATATTTGAAGGGCCCAGCATAGTTTCCTGGCATGTAGTAGCTACTCAATGCATGCATTAAATGAATTCTAGAATTAATCATTAAATACACAAATATATTCATAAATGAATTGATAAAGATGAATGAAAACAATTTCTCCTATTTTAGTGCTTTGAGGAAGAGAAGAGAAGGTAATTAGCATAAATACAGATAAATATTTAGTAAGTGTGTAAGGGGTATTGGAGTAAAGGGATCTCTAATCAATTTTTAATTGTTCAGAAATAAAGACTTGAACACAAAACAAACAAAATAAACGGAAGAGATGCACAGAGAGACTAAACAATGCAATTTCTCACTGTTAGTCTCTGGGTAGTTCTGCACAAAACTTTTCTGAACTTAGCTCAGATTATGTTCTAGGTCATTGACTGGCTATGCACAAGGACAATACATGAGCAAATCACAGAGCACATAGGATTTTTGTGCTGGAGAGGCAGTTGTTAAAGTTTAGGTCTAAAAGGTAAAGGAGAAAAGAAATGAGGTGTGGAGTCAAGGTTCATTCATGTAGGTCTTTCTTGGATGCTGCCACCAGCCAGATAGAGCAGACCCTTGACTTGGAGCCATAAATGGGAGAGAGATGAACATAAACGTCAAGGAAGTGAGAGCTTGCGAAGAAAACTTAGGGCCGAACAATTTATTTCTGGCAGGTAGAGTTTTACTAACTTCTTATTTAACTTAAATTCTTAGTAAGTGCCTCCCTCCTTTCTCTGCAGGATATTCCATAGGAGCTTCTGGGTTTAAAAATAATGAATTTGTTAACCATTTTAGTTTCAAGAGAAAGCAGAGCAGATAGACTCAGTGGCAGAAGAGTTTTAATACTGACTATATCACTGACTGACCATCCTCCTTTGAGGAAGTTAAAACCCATTAACCTCTTCTGGAAAAACAGGGTATGTGTGACTGGATTAGATATAACAATGATTAATGATAGTAATACTACCTAGTATTTATTTGATATTTCCAACATGACAAGGACTGAACTAAGAGTTTTACATTCATTACTTAAAATAATTCTTAGCATAACCCTCTGAGTCAGGTGCTTTTTTAATATGCCATTTTATAGATGCAGAAATTGAAGTGGTAGTATTGGAATTTTAGCTAAGGAATTTTAACTTTAGAGCCTACATCTTTCTTCAGCATCCATTCTGTGAACACTAACCATATATTCCTGCATTTTAAAAACAACCATGTTCAATTATTATGATTCATTAGGCACATAAATATCAGACTTTTCATTCTTTGTGTCTTGATTTTTAACTTGTTCTTGTTTTAACAACAGCACCTCTGTATGTACCTTTCTATGTGTGTATAAGTAGCTACTGACTTTTCAGAAGCACCACTGGAAAATGTCCATTTGAGAGGACTGATGACAAAGCTGTTACATTCTTTCTTGGTGTGTTCATAAATTTTGCTAACATCTATTTTTTAGTTAGAAAATGAAATTACTGGGCTTCCCTGGTGGTGCAGTGGTTAAGAGTCTGCCTGCCGATGCAGGGGACGCGGGTTCATGCCCCGGTCTGGGAAGATCCCACATGCCGCGGAGCAGCTAGGCCCGTAAGCCATGGCCGCTGAGCCTGTGCATCCAGAGCCTGTGCTCCGCAACGGGAGAGGCCACAAGAGTGAGAGGCCCGCATACCGCAAAAAAAAAAAAGAAAATGAAATTACTGATAAATATACTAATTATATAATCAAATAATAGAAGTAGAAACATTTTAACTCAAGTATATTTGCCAACAGAATGCAAAAATTTTTTCATGGTTTTAAACATTTTCAAGGATTTTACATTATGCAATAGAGAATGATTTGCCATCCTTGGAGGGCAGACAAAGTGTTTTAACACCGAGGCAAACAGGCAGCAGAAACTAGAGTCTTGATCAAAGGTCTTTCAATAGGATGATTCTTATCCAGGACTACTTCTGGTTCAGGAAATTCAAATATAGCTTTCCAGGAATTAATTAAAAAGAAAACCATTTTAATCAGATGAAACTGGTCCATTCTGGATGTCTGAACCAAACTTGGTTGGTATTCAGAGACACGGAACAAGATGGTGAGGGTTCTTAGAAACTAAGCCCTTTGAGGAACTGTCAGAGGAAGTATGCGTTTTTAATCTTCCAGGAGAAGACAGAAGTGTTGAAGTAGACTCTGGAAACCACCAGAGACAGAAAATATCATGGGTATTTGTGCACTGAGTGATGATCAGAGCAGGGTGTTTCAAGCTTGGCATCACTGACATTTGGAGTGAGATAATTCTTTACTGTGGGGTGCTGTCCTGCATATTTTAGGATGTTTAGCAGCAACCTTACCTCTACCCACTAGAAGCCAATAGCACCCCCCCCCCAGTTGTGACAACTCATTGTCAAACTTCCCTAAAAATCTCTTAAAATGCCTGCCAACTTAGAGACTGAGTTTGTGATTCCTCTCTAATTCCAAAGCAGCATGTATCAATATGTCAAACTTGTTATGATGTGCAGGATTTATTTTAAACTAAGAATGGGCTTCCTCTACTATCCTCTCTTCTTTTATTTTTAAAAAATATTCCGTAATAAAAACTGGCATTCATTTTTAATCCATTTATAAAACTAAATCTTGACAACTGCAAAATTATCGACTCAGAATGTACCATGTGTAATCCTTAACAAAGTAACACTAATATAATTAGCAATAAAAAATAAGGGATGTGGGTAAAAAAAAAGTTTCAGAGTGCTAATTATCTTATTTGCATAAAAGGGATTCAATCCATACTACCTTAAACATGTAGGGAAAATAATGAGTCTAACTTCTTAATGATTTTAATAATGCATTTTAAAAAATTTCTTAGGGGTCTGTTAATAAATTATATACCCTAATATAAAAAAAAACACCTTAAGTTTAGCAATTCAGTTAGATTTTCTTCAGGTTCTTTTTTCTCTTAAATTCAAGTAGAATAAATGAAGTACATTTGCTTAAAATATCAGTAAGAGTAGAAATAGTCTGTTTACAAATGTCTATCTAGTCATCGTCCATCCATGCATCTAGTTTTCTATCTTCCTTTTTGTCCTTCCACTCATCCATCATTTATCTTTCTATCCATCCATCTAATCGTCTTTCTATTTGTATGTATGGACAGATAGATGTCTGTTTAGTGACTAATTTATACTACCACCACTGCTATCATCTAATTTGAATACTAGTAACTTCTGGGTTGGTGCTATCCTTTGCTTTCCTCTTTCTGCTTTTTATGTTACTTGAAATGTTAAATGAATATAAATGATTTTAATAATATTAAAATGATAATGCTTTAAATGGGAAAACACATCAGAAAGAAGAAAGAAGAAAGTAGTAGTTGATATAGATTGAGTATCTGGATTGCAAGGATTATCTTTTGTCAAATTTGGGAAAATAATATTTCTTGAAATGAGAGCTACAGGTGTTGTTCCTAAGTAGAATAAAAATATCTAAGGAAAATAGGAATTTTGAGCATTTTGTGGATCTTTCACAATATTCAACACAGGCCTGGATTTTGCATAATGAAAAAATATAAATAAATTTTCTGTGCCCCTAAGTCTCATAGTTCATATCACATCAAAAGCCAGAAACACACCTGGATACCCAAGTCCTCCCTGACAGTTCCCCGTTCCTCATAGTCTTGGCTTTGCAACTTGACACACTCATCTCATTTTGCCCCATTTAGGTTTGGTTTTCTAGATCCACTTTTATTTCCTGTTTTTGAAGAAGTTTAGGGAGCTATAGGTAAAAAATAATCTTAAGACTATTTAAGTATCAGACCATGACATTCCCAGGTCTAGACTTTCAAAGATAACAGGCTGATCCCAGTCCCATGAGGGTGGTCATTTTGCACTATGGAGATACAAATCACTGAGTAAGAGAGTGTAGGAGTACATCAATGCATATATATACTTTATGCATTTGTTATGTGTGTTCTGCCTCACAGCCAAAGTGGTTTGAGGCAGCCTCTGTGTCCAGCTGATAGGCATGGGAGAAAGAAGCATTGATTTTACACACCCCTTCTTTAAGAGATCATCTTTTTTTGGCCGCGCCATGCAGCTTGTGGGATTTTAGTTCCCCAAACAGGGATTAAACCCCGGGCCCTCAGCAGTGAGAGCACGGAGTCCTAAGCACTGGACCACCAGGGAATTCTCTAGAGATCATCTTTTCATCTAGCATTGGCTTGTATCAATTAAGCTCTGGATGGGTGGGTAATTATGGAACAGAGTCCTCTAAGAATTGCTTTATTCAATCACTTGGACAAAAGAGGATTTTTTTTTTTTTGATAGGAGCTGACGCTGATACTTAACTTACATTCTTTTTTTAGATTGCTCTGTCATCTTAGGCATATTGACAGAGAAACCTCAAGGTGTGTGGCATCAGATAGCTTCATCTCAGTGTGGAACCAAGTTTATCTTTATTTCCACTTTCTTTGGATTTTTCAGTTGGCTTTATTGGGTGGAAGCAGTATATTTCAGCTCTCCTGCTTCCATCTTTTACAAAGCTCATTCAAACTGGGTGCCCATAGATAAATTAGATAAATAAACATGTGGTTTAAGTTTCATAGAAAAAGGAAAGTCAGATCAACATGATGTAAGCAAATCCTTCTTAAAAATGTGTGTCCTATTCAAAGGGAGGATTACTTTAGTCAAAACTTAATTTGTGGGGCTTCCCTGGTGGTGCAGTGGTTAAGAAATCCACCTGCCAATGCAGGGGACACGGGTTCGAGCCCTGGTCCGGGAAGATCCCACATGCCGCGGAGCAACTAAGCCTGTGCAACACCAACTACTGAGCCTGCACTCTAGAGCCCGCGAGCCACAACTATTGAGCCCGTGTGCCACAACTACTGAAGCCCGCGTGCCTAGAGCCCGTGCTCCACAACAAGAGAAGCCACTGCAATGAGAAGCCCGTGCACCGCAATGAAGAGCAGCCCCCGCTCGCCACAACTAGAGAAAGCTGCACACAGCAACAAAAAACCAGAGCAGCAAAAAATAAAATAAATAATTTTTTTAAAAAAATTTGTATGTTATAGATAGGGAAACATGATATTAAAGTGGCAAATATAGCATTAACGGTCCTTTTTTTAAGGAAACTAACTTGTTAGTTGAAAATGGAGTACTTAGGACATAGGCTAAGGGAAAAAAAAACAGTAAAAAAACAAAAATAAAAGAACAAAAAATCCTGTTAGCGTAAGAAAATGGTGGGATTCAGTGCTTGCTACAGATATGACAGAGAGGAGGAGAGGAATTTGAGAAGAGAAGAAACAAATGACTATTGTAAGTCTGGAGCTAATAGGCAAATATGACGAGTGAAAATATTTCAAGGCAAGGTGGTGTCAAAATATTTGAAACAGATATGTCTAATATTTTGTTTTCTTACATTTTTAGTCTTGTAACCAGATTTTAATGTCCCCAACCTTCAAGAAAAGGTCCCTACACACAAAGAACCCAATGGAAGAAGTATTTGGGGTAATGAATAGAGTTGCTTTCCTGAGAGCCAAGGCAATGTTTAAGATGGGATAGCAGGTACAGAAAAAAATCAGAAATTCTTTAATTCAGCTGAAGAAAGAAATTGGAGGCAGGAGTGTGAAGGGAAAATTCAATCAAATCCATAAATGGTTAGAGGGGGTCAGAGACTTGAATCTTCCTCTGCATGTGAGACGGCAACTCAGTCTTGTTTTGGTTGAATAGCAAAGGACTGTTTGACCTAAGTGATATATGAATTAAACATAGAGCATCATTACTGACATTTTCTAAATGTAAATGAAAGGAAAACTGGATCAACATACTGTACCAGCAACATTGAATGAGAGTTAGAAAATATGGATTTTAATGGTACAGATGAACTTACTGGCTAAGTAGAAATAAAGTCACAGATGTAGAGAACAAACTTATGGTTACCAAGGGGGAAGGGGGGATGCCAAATTGGGAGATTGGGATTGACATATATACACTACTATGTATAAAATAGATAACTAATGAGAACCTATTGTTTAACTCTACTCAGTGATCTGTGGTGACGCAAATGGGAAGGAAATCTATAAAAGGGTGGATGTATGTATAACTGATTGATTTTGCTGCACAGCAGAAACTAACACAACATTGTAAAGCAACTATACTCCAATAAAAATTTAAAAAAATAAATAAAACTTTCAAAATTGTTGAATGCTAAAAAAAAAAGAAAATATAGATTTTAATTGAGACTCTGGCATCAATTTTCTCAATGACTTTGACAAAGTTATTCATCTTCTGTGATCTCCAGCTATAAAAAGGGGGCATATGACTAGGTGTTCTTTCAAGTGTTTTGAATCTCTAAAGAAGTTCTGAAATGTGTCAACTATAGTTAACTCTTAATTTGACACAATCAACCTGTCATCCACAGATTTGTTCTCCCTCTCAACATTATCTTTGTAAAGATTTTAAAATTTTATTTGTAGCAGTAATATTCATGATAACAGAGCTGTTATGAAACATGCATTGTGAAGAAATACAATAAATCATTTTCTGTTTTTTTTTCTCTTACAGTAGCAATGGGTCAGGCTACGAGACTGATCTCTAAATGAGTAAATTTGGCCGAAAATCATATAATTCTGTATGCTGCATTACTCCATAGCCATCATGTCTATGTGGAGGGTGAGTGAGTTTCTTGAACTATTGCCAGCCTCTGGGTCTGGGAGCTGAACAGCTTTCCTCTAGTTTAAAGACATCTTCTAACTAGGACACTTGCATGGATGCTACAATTTCCTCCTTTGCAGCTATAACTCTCTAATAACATGGAGTTTTCTCTAGGCTAGCTCAGCAAATTCTGCTCATTTAAAAAATGTCAATCTCCTGGCTGGATTTACCTTTCCTTCAAACATTATAATTTGTTTGTTTTCACTCTGTGAATTGATAGATGGAACATTCAGAAGGGTACTGGGGTTCTGAGTACAAGTGGAAGACCCTAATGGTCCTGTCTGTCTGAAATGAGAAAACTATTAATTAGCTTGCTCTCTTTTCTAACATGGTTTATTTCCCTAAATTGATGAGAAGCTTAAAAATGGTGAACAGATGCAACATCTGTAACTAGGCTAGGTCTGTAGGGTTCCATTGCTTGTTAGAAGGCAGTAATAGGTGATGGTCAAGGCAAGGAACCAAGAATTTGGTATTAAATAAAAGTAGGTTATGTCTGGTTCTGCTACAAGCTGTATGACCTTGGACAAAACACTTTAAACCCAGTTTCTGGAGCAACAAATCACATACAACTATGGCACCTACTTCACAATGTAGTTTTGAAGATCACATTAGATATGATATGTACAGCATTCAAAAGCAGTGCCTGCCATAGGGTAACCCTCAATTAATACTATTTATCATTATTTTTTTCTGTCTTATGTGGATTGCACCATCCTATACAGGTGAATTATGGGAGGGCATCAACACTTTGGGTGTTCAGACACCCTTCAATATCTGCTATTTTCCCTTAGCAACAGACATTTTATTTCCCGTTTCCTAGTCAGCTAGCTGCCCCAAGCTGAGTCAGGAATTTACTGCTTAGATTCAATTACATGGTTGACGTTAAATACCAGGTTGTTTGATTGTCCATCTTGCAGGTCTTACAGAAGCATTTATTCATATGCACAAATTCTAGTACATACCATTTAAATACAAAGTGTAGATCTTTCCAAATATATCGCCTCTGATCTACCCAAATTCAGCTAATATTCAGTGTGCCATTGTCCGAATGTCTGTCCTTAACTAAATAAAATCTTTCACATGCCTAAATACTGTTATTAAAACTGTTTAGTATATTTAAAAAGATACTCTCAGGTACTCTTAGTCCTCTCAGGTACTATTTCTCTATTACATGAATTATTATATTTTTTGTTAATTACATTTATTTCATTTTAAGGCACTATACCTTTCACAAAGTTGTCTAACTTTGATGTTCTTGAAGATCATGAACAATGCTCTACTATCCTGAATCACCACTATGCTAGTGTCTGGCTTACCATAGGTGCTAAATAAATGATAGCTTAATATATGAGAGATGAAATAAACCTAGCTATAAAAATTTTAACTCAAAACCCTCAAGTTTTAGGGTTTTAATCTAATCCACTACTTTCTTCTAGGCCTTTTATGTTTTTTACAGTGTGAATAAAGAAAAGACACTGCAAATATATTTTGTTTGAAGAGGTAATCAACATGACTACGTGTATAATCGGTCATGTCCAAAAAATTCCATGGGTGTGACTCATTGTGGCTGGTAAAGATACTCTTGCCGTAGGAAGTGAGATAAATTTATTGAACTATAGAATACTTGAGCAGAAAGTTACCTTAAACTTTACGTTTTCCAATATTTCTCATGCTAATAGCATCAAGATCAAGTACTACTGGGTCAGAATACATTTGTATGGACTCAAGGATTTGCATTTTTAAACTTTCCCTTACTGATTCCTATGCAAAATAAGTTAGAGAACTATCTATTTACTATGTTCAACATACTCATGAAAGACAAATAAAGACATGAATGAGACCCAGGGAAGAGAAGATGTTTAGGTAAGATTACCTTGCCTAGTCTCTTTATTCCCAGCACTATTTGAATAAAATCTGGCCAGTGGAAATCATGAAACCGTTCCACCTCCTCATGTCAATTGCTTAGTGTGAGCTGATCTTTCAGTTTACATGATCTGTACCCCAGATGTCAGGAAACACTCCTCAGTCATACTGCCCCAGGGTATTAAGCAAATAACAGAATTCAGGATTACAAAATTAACAGTCCCTGCCAAGCCTTAGAATCAATGTCTTTAAGGAAAAAATACACACACACACACACACACACACACACACACGCATGCACACTTTAAAGTTTGGGAATAAAACATAAAATTTTGTTGTTGGACTATGTCCTGTCTTGTAAGTCAGAACAATTTGCTCATAAATCTTTGGATAATTGACTCTGCTGTGTCCTAACTCCATGAAACCTGGCGCTCAGCGAAGATGCTTTATACAATGTGACCTCCCTGAGGATATTTCTCTGAGTTTTGCTCTTATATTTTTCTCTAAAACTTTTAGCCTAAAAATAATTATAAGACCTGAGGGCTAGTCAGAAAATGTAGACTTGAACTGTTCCTCATGACATCATTTTGAAAGGGACAGCTCTTTTGATTTTAAGATTTAAACAGCTAACCACAAACTAATGACTTCCAAATATACATTTCAGATTCAGACTCTTCTCAGACCTGTCTCCAGGAAATCTAAACCTGGGAACACAAAGACATTGTCTTCCCTCCAAGACTATTTTGTCAGTAGTCACTTTTCAAAAAAAACATGTGTGATTTGCTGTCTTTTTTTCTTTTCCTCTTTCCTCCCTCCCTCCCTCTCTCCTTTCATTTCTTCCTCCCTATAGTCTTCTCTTTCTTCATTTTTCTTTATTCTTTCTTTCTTTCAGAGGTCCCTATAACCTTAAGAATGAAGTTTAAACTTCTCATTTCTATTGAGGGGAAATTCACAAACTATAAAATTAGCCATTTTAAAGCAAATAATTTAGTGGCATTTAGTACATTCTCAGTACTGTGCAAACACCACCTCTATCTAGTTTCAAAATATTTTCACCACCAGCCCCCCCAAAACCCCAAACCCATTAAGCAATTACTTCCCATTTCTCTCTTACCCCAGCCCCTAGCAAACACCAATCTGCTTCCTGATTCTATGGATTTATACTTTTATGGATCTTTAATATAAATAGAATCATACTGTATGTGACCTTTTGTGTCTGGCTTCTTTTACCTGGCATAATATTTTGGGGGTTTATCCATACTGTAGCATGTATCAATATGTCATTCCTTTTTATGGCTGAATAATAATCCACTGCATGTACAAGCCACAATTAGTTTATCTATTCATCTGCTGATGGACATTTGAATTGTTCCCACCTTTTGGCTACTGTGAATAGCACTGCTATAAACATGTGTATACACCTATTTGTTTGAATACCTGCATTTAATTCTTTTGAGTATACACCTAGGATTGGAATTGCTGGGTTATATGGTCAGTTTATGTTTATATTTTTGAGGAACTACCAAACTGTTTTCCACAGCAGATGAACCATTTTATATTCCTATAAGAAATGTACAAGTATTCTATTGTCTCCACATCCTCTCCAATACTTCTACTTTCTGTATTTTTTTCCTATGATAACTATCCTAGTGTGTGTGAAGTGGTATCTGATTTCACTATTTTTTTTTTTTTTTTTTTTTTTTGGCCGTGCCATGTGTGCAGCATGTGGGATTTTAGTTCCCCCACCAGGGATCGAACCCATGCCCCCTGCAGTGGAAGCACAGAGTGCTAACCACTGGACCACCAGGGAAGACCCTCATTTCACTTTTAATTTGCATTTTCTAGATGACTAAAGATGTTGAACATCTTTTCATCAAACTTCTCATTTTTCATCACAAGGTCCTTAGGACCTCCCCCTGCCCGTTTCTCCAACACACCTCTCATCTCTCCCCCACACTCTGTATGTTTTCTATCCCCGTCTAGTTGCAGGTCCCTCAGTAAGCCTTGTTATCTTGCACCTCTCTGTATGTTATTTCCTCTGCGTGGAACATATGTGTCTCTTTTTCCTCCAACAGTTATTCATTCTTTAAGACTCATATCAGATATTAATGCATGTTACATGGCCTCCTTCAGGTTAGTATTGGTTTTCTTTCTATAATTCATGATACCACCATTTACTTAATTATATCATGCTGTTTATGCTGTTTTTGTTATACCTTTCTCTGCTTCTTCTTCTCTCCATTAGATTTCAAATATCTGAAGGGAAGAGTCATCATATTTCCTTTGTGTAACCACACTTTCCAAATTTGATGATGCCAGTCACTGTCATCTCTAACACTCCAAGTGTTTTACACAACCCTTACAGAATGTCCAAAATCTGAAATGGCTTCAAATGACCAGTGTTCTAGCCCCATTGCCTTACTCTTTCTCACGTCAACCCTATTCCTATTTATCTCCCTCCCTCCCTTCTTCCTTCCTTCCTCCCTCCCTTCCTTCCTTCCTCTTCTCTCATACCTTTCATTCTTCTCCTTTCCTCTCCTCTTCATCTCTTATATATCAGCTTCTTATCACTCACTCTTGTTATCTCACTCAATAGTTCTCTCTCTCTCTCTCTCTCTCTCCCCCCTGTTGCTCTCACTCACTCTCTAGCTCACTCTCCTCAGCACCTGCTCCACGTCTCTCAGTCCCTCCAGTGCCCCTTGCTCCTCTTATTTGTCCCTCACTGCTGTTTCTAAACTAAGCATGCCCTCCTCCCATCCCACCTCCTACACAGTTAACAGTTTAGCATCCTTCATGTTTCATCCTGTGCTACCTCAGGGATGCTTCTTCTAAAACCCTAGACTAAATTAATTCCCTTTTAATATTCTCTCTCATAGTTCTGCACCAATTCAATTTATTTTTAACATCCTCTCTTGAGAAAAATCTCTAAGTTAGGCTGAGCCAAAATGCAAAGAGCTACAGTTTTCTTCCCTGCAAGGCAAATGGGTTGTGGGATCTAGGGCACAACCCTTGACACACTGAAATGAAACAATAATCAAATGATATAAGGCTCCTTGAATGCACTGTGCAAAGATGAGGTGTAATAAAAATGCCAGGTATTACTAACATTATCTCCTAAATCTGTTCATCTGATTACTCTTTGCAAGTGCTTCTCCAATGGTAGTACTGGGGATATACCATTAATTCAATAATAAGGTTAAAATCCTAACTTCTATTCATTTGACCTCTGTTAAACCAATCTGTTTATGGAGGCTTCTACAGAGAAATATGAAGAAACATGTAGTTATTGAAGACAGAGTTAGAAGGTTTATTATATCAGTGATACCATTCAAATAATTTTTGAGAAACACTTAGTTTTGTCTAAGAAGTCATTCATTTAGCTTATGGGATCCTTATGATACACACAATAAGAAGCACTTACAAAAACTAGAAAGAAAACAATAAAAGAGAGCCTTGTACCAAGGGTCTGGGAAGTGATAATGTGAAAAGAGATAAAGAAGACCAAAGGGGAACATTCAGTTCCCCAACCAACCCTCCCTCCCTCTGCATGTGGCCCAAGGTCCACATCAGGATCAATAGGGAATAAAGTCAGAGTTGTGTTTCAAGCAGCTAAGTGCAGCAAGTTGTTCTTCCACAGACCTGGTAGGCTTTGAAAAATCATTTGCTCCTGTACTGGATATTTCTGCCCCAGCTGTCATATGGTACAATAGAAGGTGACAAAAAGCAAAATAAAGCATCATGTGCTTTTGCCCTTTTGGCAGTCGACTCCAGGTTTGCTTATTATTTTTCTAATGATAATCTATTTCCAGTCTATTGGTTTGCCCACAAAACAAATAGTGCTATCTTCTCAGTGACAGTGGCTGTAGAAAATTACAGGAACTCAGGGCCAAGCCCTTCTCCCAGATTATGCTAAGAATGCCTAAAGAAAGAAGCATTATGTATTATTTGCCTGCTGTATGCAGACATCACTCCTAGTGATGTCAATTACAATGTTCCATTCAAACCGCAGAGTAAGCCTGTATGGTAGATGTTACTCCCTCTATTTTCAAGAGTGGTTCAAGTGAAATTCAGAGAGGTACAATAGCACAAGGTTTACACAGCTTCTGTCTGACTCCCAACCCAAGCCTGCTATAATGGAGAGTCCAAATGAAGTCTTGATAAATTTCACTGGTTGAACAAACTCTAAGGTTACTATTCTGACAGGTACTGTGGTTACTTAAAGTGATAGAGGACTTTAAAAATAAAAAAGTGACATGAGTCTTTAGGTATAGATTTCTTTTCTGGTCCGTGCCATATACATCTTCGATATGAAGGAAATCACCAATACTGAGCCAACATATAGTCTACTGAAAAAAGACAACTAAAATACACTAAAACCATGAAAGTCACTTTACTAACCAACAACATATTATTTAGGGAGTTCCTCTTAAGTATCTCTCTTTGGAGTAAATTCCAGACAATCTTCACTTTCCTATATCATTGGGAGGCACCTTTGAGAAGAGTGAATGGCTCTTGGATTTAATGTCTAGGAAAATGTTTCTAAAGTTTAATTTTATTTCAGAAAGATAACTTGCCAACAATTCACTAAAAGACTTGAGTCAGTTTCTTTTGTAAGTGGCTAATCAATGCTCATTTGGGGAAAAAAAAAACCCAAAACCAAAAAACTTCATGACAATGTATTTGGATCTGTTATAAAGCAAATAGATGGGAAACCAGGTGACTAAGAATACTTTTTTTTAATTGGATTGAAACAATGCAAACTGCACACTGTGTCTAAATGTTTAATATAAACATTTACACTGAATATATTTGCAGATCAACAGCTGCTCAAACAAAAGCAGCAAATCTAATGGATTTCATAGTCGAAGCCCCCAATCAGAATGGAGTTTACATTCACCACTCATGGCTTATTCAACTGTGCTTGTGTACTGGCCTTTGTTTCAAAATTATTACCTACTTTTAACCTTCTTCCAAGAAACAATCAAAGTTACTTAGTTCATGTTTCTAGACCAAATTAAGTGCAGGGCAATTAATTTTATTCCCCAAACAAAATCCAGTTAGTACTATTGATACGGAATAATGCTTTTCTATCATAATGCAATTATGCTATGTGTGCCCATTTCAACTGAACATATACAAAGACATTCCAAATGCATCTGAATTCTCTATCCCTGTTCGATGTACAATTCAAAGCACTTCAATTAGGGGCACTTGCAAACCCTTGGGGATCGTGGACTGAACACCTCCCTTTGTGAGCAATCAAGAACTCCATGAACTAAATTGATTTATAATTTTGCAGGAGTTTGAATCTTACCGGAGGAGGCTGATGTGTGGGAGTCAGTCACTTAGTATAGGTAGAGATAGCATTATGTATCCCAATTCAACTCTATTATACTTTACTGTTCATTGTGCACATAATAATCTTTGGGAAGTGAACAGAAATGGAGTTTCTTTGTAAAAAATGAGTGCCAACTGTTAATGTTAGTAATAAAATCCAGGAGAAAATAAAGACATCTTCATGAGTAATGGTACTCTAAAAAGAAATAGGAGCACTCCCCCCATACCACCACTACAAGAATTGTAAACTATTGTGGTATTAATTAAGTTGGTTATTCCTAAACATAGTATATTCCTCATAAATGATAAAGTCATAATAAATGTGATTAAATGAAGGTATAATTATTTAGTTTCATATAACATTTCATTTGGAGATGATTTTGGATCTGGCTATTCTTATGGCTTAAAGGAGGAGGAGATTAAGCTAGACTCTAGGAGAAGGTACAATGCATTAACTCTTTTATGTCCTCTGAGTACCTTTTAAGTAGTAAGACAATGTTACAAGTGATGAATCTTATTCACTTAGGTTTCACAAGTGAACACAGGCAATGCTATATTTAGTTATTTAACTGCTAAGTAATTTGTTATTTTATCTCCTTTTTCTTTCTTCATCTGATCTAAAAACAACATACTTTCTTTCTTGAAATAAATACTAATGAAAATAATTTTTCCTAGTGATAAACATATGCAGCTTTATGACACCTTTCTTCTTATCCTGAAAAGTAAGAAATTCCAAAGCCACCCTGATGCTGAAATTCTTTCCTTCATAGCTTTGTGTTGTTTTAACAAAGTATTCTTATAAATACTTCTTTTACTGCTGTATCTTCATGCCAGAGGCCCATGTTCACTTCCAATCTACCTTTTATAATGCTGACAAAATATATTTTCTAGAGTATCACTTTTTATTATGGAATTTCCCAGCTCACAAATTTTAATGGGCCCCTAATGCCAACTCTCAGGGATCCGAACAATTTGTTTTCGCTATTTGCTTTATTTTAAATAAGAATCACTACCTTTAAATTACTTAAACTCAAATGTTATCAAGTCTAAAATGAGGGGAGTGTTGGAAAATATATTATATACCTCCTTGCTCCTTGGAACTGTACAAGACACATCACAGAAATCACTTCACATAATTTTTTCAATAATCCTGGAATGCGGAGGAAGAAAATGAGACATGGGCAACTTACCTGTAGTAAGTGCCAAAATTTGTATTTGAACTAGCCCCTTAGACTCCAATAGTGATATGTGTGTATGAGAGCAACGGAAAAAAATGTTATGGGGATTCACAGATAAGGTGAAGGTTGCTGAGGGTCCAAGACCTGGATGTTTTATTCTCACATTGCTGTACAATGGCATCCTTGTGGATTGCTACTGTTTGAAGACAACTGGTGCAAGACCATGCCTACAGATGCACATGACTTTGAGTATCATTTTCATCCTAAATCAAGCCCAATTCTACCATCTCTTCAAGCATAGGTCTCAGATTGCTGGCTAACTCTCAATTGCTAATATCTAGAAGCTCTTCCCCCAGAGGCTTGGCCTCTGCCCCATAAGCACATGCTGTGAGAGCCGCTAATATTGCTCTAGGGGTCACTGCACATTGGCATTCTAAATAAATATCTGCTGCTGATTTTTCATAGTTTATATGTCTACTCCGATCCTTATCTAGACATGGCAACATGAAAGAAAGCAATGTCACAGTATATATTTATAGATATTCATGATTTCATTCTTTCACAGATACTTGAGTTGACACCACGTGGCAGGAATTTTTCTAGAGCTTGGAGCTCTAAAGGTGAGATACACTACCTGCACTCAAATAATCCATCACCACAGTCAGAATCAGTGATTCTGAAGCTACTCTCCTTGGAGTATTAGAGGTTCAACAAAACACCTCAACCTGTACCCACTACTTTTTCATTTACAAATATTTAATAATTTAAATATACACCAAATGGAGATTTAAAAAGATAGATGGAGCCACATCTATGGGATGGAAGATTGTGTAATCATGAGTAATGCTCGCAAAATTTTGGTAACATTCAGATTTTTATGCATTAAGGTAGTATAAAATATAGAATTACATACATATATACATATATGTTATCATATATGGACATATGCATAAAATGAAATTATACATAAGATACATTATATTAAATTATTAAAAATGGTTTTCTGTGACAGATTGTGAATGAATTTTTCACAAAAAATTCATTTTTCATTTTGAATTTTTCTGAAATTTCAAATTCCAAAAATAATTGTATATTTTCTGAAAAAGACAAACACCAATTATAAAAATAAATTGTATTCTGCCATCCTGGTAGTGTATACCACCTCTCACTAATTTTACCAAGCCCCACCACAACACTACATATATTTTTGTCCAGTTTTATTGAGGTATATTGACAAATAAAATTCATATATTTAAGGTATACAACACGACAATTTGATATATGTATACAGTGTGAAATGATTACTGCACTCAAGTTAGGTAACACATCCATCACTTCACATAGTTAACGTTGTGTGTGTGTTGAGAACATTTAAGATCTTCTTTCTTTGCAGATTTCAGGTTTACAATACTGTAACATTAACTAAACTCATGATGCTGTGCATTCGATCCCCAGAACTTATTCATGTCATAAATAAAAGTTTGTACCCTTTGACCCACATCTCCCCATTGCTTCCACCCTCTAGCCCCTGGCAACTATGGCTCTATTCCATTTCCATGAGTTTAACTTTTTTAGATCGCAAATATAAGTGAGATCATACAGTATTTTTCTTTCTCTGTCTTATTTCACTTAGCATAATGCCCTCAAAGACCATCCATGTCATGCAAATTACAGATTTCCTTCTTTCTCATAGCTGAATATTTCATTGTTTACATGTATTTATATATATACCATAGCTTCTTTATCTGTTCATCTATCAGTGGACACTTACATTGTTTCCATGTGTTAGCTACTGTGAATAATGCTGCAATAAACATGGGCATGCAGACATCTCTTTAAGATCCTATTTTCATTTCCTTTGGATATATATCCAGAAGTGGGATGACCGTATCAATATCTAATTCTATTTTTTATTGATGAATCTCCCTACTCTTTTCCATATGGCTGTGCCGAATTATATTCCCACCAAAAATGCTCAAGGGTTCTCTTTCTCCTCATCCTCTTCAACACTTGTTATTTGTTGTCTTTTTGATAATAACTATTCTGATAGGCATGAAGTGATATCTCACTGTGGTTTTGATTTGAATTTCTATGATGATTAGTGATGCTGAGCATCTTTTCATGTATCTGTTGGCCATTTGTATGTCTTCCTTGTGAAAAGGTTTATCCAGGTCCTAAGTCTACATTTAATTGGGTTATTTGTGGGGTTTTTTTGCTATTGAGATATTGGAGTTCCTATATATATATATATATATAATATTACCCCTTATCAGATATATGGTTTGAAAATATATTCTTTCATTCCATAGGTTACCTTTTCCTTTTGTTGATGGTTTCCTTTGCTGTATAGAAGCCTTTTACTTTGATGTAATTCTACTTGCTTATTTTTGCTTTTGTTGCCTGCACTTTTGGTGTCATATCCAAAAAATCTTTGTCAAGACAAATGTCAAGTTTTCTCCCTATGTTATTTCGAGGAGTTTTATGGTTTCAGGTCTTTCATTTGAGTCTTTAATCCATTTTGAGTTCATTTGAGTGATGTAAGATAAGGTCTGACTTTACTCTTTTGCATGTGAATATACAGTTTTCCTGACACCATTTATTGAAGAGACCATACTTTCCCCATTGTGCATACTCGATGCCTTGTTGAAGTTTAGTTGACCATATATGAATGAGTTTATTTCTGAGCTCTTTATTCTGTTTCAACGGTTTATGTGCCTGTTTTATGCCAGTACCATATTGTTTCAATTACCTTAGCTTTGTAGTACAGTTTGAAATCAGGAAGTGTGATGCCTCCAAGTTTGTTCTTCTTTCTCAAGATTGCTTTGGCTATTTGGGGTCTTTTGTGGTTCCATACAAACTTTAGGATTTATTTTTCTAGTTTTGTGAGAATTGATATTGGAATTTTGATGGGGTAGCATTAAATCTGTGGATTCTTTTGGGTAGTGTGGGCATTTTCACAATATTAATTCTTCAAATCCATGAACATGAAATATCTTTCCATTTATTTGTTCCTTATTCAATTTCCTTCATAAAAGTTTGATACTTTCAGTGTATAGATCTTTTACTTCTTTTGGTTAAATTTATTCCTAAGTATTTCATTGTGCTTGATGCTATTTTGAATGGAATTTTCTTCTTAATTTCTTTCTTAGATTGTTTGTTGTCAGTGTGTAGAAATAAAACTAATTTCTGTACATTGCTTTTCTATCCTGCAACTTTACTGAATTCATTTACTAGTGCTCACTGGCAGGGTGATGCCACTTGGTTGTACTCTGCAACTGAGCGGGTCCACAGTTGGGCTCCATAATTACCCCTGGTCAAGTGGGGCCCCAGGCTGTGCTTCCTGGAAGATGGGTGTTGCTGGCTTGACTCTGCCTTCAGGCACAGCTGCAGGCTGGTCTCTGTAATTGATTATGGCCACAAACTGCGCCCCACAGTTGAGCAGGATCACTGGCGAGGTTCTCTGCTCAGGCAGTGCTGCTGGCTGTGCTCTGCTGTAGGTTTGGGTTGTTACCAGGCTACCAGTTTGGGCAGACTGCAGGTTGTGCCTAGAAGCTGGACAGGGTTGCTGATTAATCTCCCTGGTTGAATGAGGTTGGTGTATGTACCCCAGATTTGGGCGGGGCTGGAGTTTGGGCTCCACAATTGGGTTGGGTCACTGTCTGGGCTCTCCGGTTCCATACAGCTGCCTCTCATTTCATTGGGATCATTGGCTTGGCTTCTTGCCCCCCTGTAGTGGGGCAGGGTCTCTGGTGTGGCTTCCTGCCTGGGTGAGGCCAATAGCTGTGCTCTCCCACTGGGCTGGATTGCTGGTCGGGAAGCCAAGCAGGCAGAACTGCCAACCATGCTCCCTGGCTGGACAGGGACACCAGGTCAGCTCCGTGAGTGAGTGGAGTGGCTGAATGGGCTCACTGGTCAGGTGATGCTACCAGCAGGGATGCAGTGCCACCACGAAAATCCATGTGCTGGTCACTGTGAGCCCTGTTTCTCTTCTTTGTTCCTAGCTGACTCCAGGTGATCTAACCCTGTCACTTCCCCCATGTTCTCCGTGAGACAGAATCTGGCCTCCCAGAAAGTGCCTTGGATTCTGGGGAAGCTGAATATCCACCTTGGACTCTCTTGCTCCACTTGAGAAATTGTAGGCCCAGAGAATCCCTCTCAGTGTGGTGCTGTGTCAGCATGGGGGAGGGCTGTCACAGTCAAAGTGACACAGCTCTTCTTACTCTTCTAATGCAGCTTGTCTTTTTTTTCTAGTCCATGGGTGTCCTTTACTCTCACCCCTGGGTTCTGAGATTTTCAAAAAGGCATTTTTGTCTGTGGATAACTGCTAGTTGCTCCTTCTGTGAGGAAATATAGCCAGGGACCTCCTACTCTACAATCTTTCTGATGAACCCAGTCACTATGTATATTTTAATTGGACACATAACCAGGCAGACATTATCATTATGACAGAAATACAGAAAACGATTTGTGGCCACAACATAGAAAGGGCAGCATTAGCAGTAATAGCATAGATAAGCATTTTTTTTTGTTTTGGAAAGGTTCAAAATTCATGATTTTCAAGCAACAAAGTACCCCTAGAGTAAGAGACAAGCAACATGTAGACCAGTTCTTTAAAAACATGACAGAAACAATGAAGGCATGGCTGAAGCTCATCAACCTGTTAAGAAAGATGGAGGAAGACACTTTCTTCCACTGTAAAGATGGCAGAGCCCATAAACTCAGGACACACTTGACAGCAAACTGAATATAACCAGAGCATGCCAGATTTGCAGAATGCCATTATTCATGCACTGGTTCTACAGCAGTTACTAACAGTAAGTTATTGAGAGTAGTAGGTCGTTCTCATCTTCTCATCATCCCCTAACAGTTTAACGGTGAAAGGAAACATGATTTTAAGGATTTCTTTAAGATGGAGAAAGAACTGACTTCTGTTAAATTATAAAGGAGATGATTAAGGACCAAATGGGAGAATATGCTGAAGCAGACTTAAAGACAACTTACCGTCCTGGCAAAGCTGGAGTTCCTCTCCCTTGTAATTTGTAGACAGAGTTCCTGAGACTTGACCAAAGCACCAGCTGCCTTTCATTTCCTCAAGCTCTGCTCTCACTGTATAAACCCGGTGATGGAAAAGGCAGTTTTCCAATGGATCACGAATAGATAGCAGCCATTTGGAAGTACTGCAAGGAAAAGAAAGGAGTGTTAGTGACAAAGTATTTATATTTATATTTCTTCAGAGTCTTCTAATTTTAAGACATTGCTTTAGGTAAACTATGCAAACTTATTATTTCCAATTCTTCTTTCCTAATAATTTTAGATGTGGCTGAATGGCCCTAGATTTGAAGAGATGGTCAGTTATAACGTGTCCAGTAAATCTTTCTTCCTTCATGTCAAAGGTAAAAGTAATAACATTGATTGAAAACCTAATATGTGTCAGGGTTTTATATGAGTTTACTCTTTTTGGTCTCACTACTATTCTTAGGGTGCACATTATTTTAAAGAGAAATGGCAGCCAGGGAGATGATATGAGTAACAAAAACATGTCACTTGTAGGTCTTGCAGGAGAATTATGAAACCAGTTGTCTCTCACTCTAAGTTGAATAGGCTTTCAACTTTATCATTTAGCCAGAAAAAGGTTGAAATGTGTGCTACAGGAATAGTTAATTCACTTTAAAATAAACTCTCATGTATTAATTATAGGACTTTTCACAATTGAAGCATGCTTTTAAACTGGCATTTTAATATGAACCTTCCAAATTAATCAATTAGTGCCTTACAGACTCAACCCTTGTAAACCAAACATTGAGCAAATCTTATCTCTCAAGATTAATTTATATGGTTTGTCCAAAGTATTATATACCACAAAATCATATTTAAGAGTGGGTATTCAAAGAAAAGAATGCTATTGCTTTATTTATAGGATAACCCAAATAAAGTAAACCTGATTAGAAGAAATGATTTAGGAGGTATTAGGTTATGATAGTAATGTTCTGAACTTAGAATCAGTAGCACAGGCTTGAAACTTAGCTTTACCATGAATGAGGTATCCTCAGAAAACTCAGTCAAAATTGTTGAACTTCAGTTTCCTCACCTGAAAATTGAAGGTAATAACGACCTACCTGCAACATTGTTATAGATGAAAAAACATATAGTAGAATAAATATTTCATAGTAGGTACAGGACTGTGTTAATAAAATAATTAGGACAAAGTTCATTAGAAATCTATGAAAATCCTCCTTGATTATACCTTTCTAAGTTTTACTCATTTAACACATTTTTGCTGAGTGTCAACATTTATCAAGTGCATTAGTCTGTAGAGCTGCCATAACAAAATACCACAGACTGGATGGCTTAAACAACAAAAACTTATTTCTCAGAGTTCTGGAGGCTGGAAGTCCAAGATCAAGATGCTGGTTGGTTTGATTTCTCCTGAAGCCTCTTACTTTGGCCTACACGTGGCCCCCTTTCTGCTGTGTCCTCATATACATATAGCTTTTCCTCTGTGTACATATATCTCTGGTGTCTCTTCCTTTTCTTATAAGGACATCAGTTAGATTGAATTTAGGCCCACCCAAATGACTTCATTTAACCTTAATTACCACTTTAAAGTCCCTATCTCCAGATACAGTCACATTCTCAGATACTGAAGGTTAGGACTTTCACATATAAATTTTGTGAGGACATGATTCAGCCCATAACACCAAACATTTTAGGGTAGGGAATTGACTAAAACTACATGCAAAACAAACGTGTTACTTGACCTCAAGGAATCTTAGTCTGGTGGAGGTATAGATGAATTAAAAGGATATTATAACACCATGTGATAAATGACCTTAGGGAAATCATGGGGTGCATGAAAGCAGTGAGTGAAAACATTCTATTCAGATTTGGGGATCAAGGAAAGATAACCAAGGAATTTCTTCTAAATTGCCAACTGACATAGAAATAGAAGTCAGATTTGCAAAGATGAAAGAGGTAAAGGGTACCCCAGGCACAGGAGACAATCTGTGCAAAGTCACAGAACTGAGAATTTGTGTTTAGGGAACTTAAGTGAGCTGAAGTGTGGGAGGAAGAGAAAAGAAGAATATGCAGAGATTTACAAAGCATGGTGCAGTCATAATGCTCCTTTCTAGCTAAATCAGAACTTTTGACCTAATCCTAAGGGCACTGAGAACCTCATAAAATAGTGTTAGATAAGAGGGACACATTAGCAGTTTTGTATTTTAGAAAGATTTGTAATGTAGGAAATGAGCTGATGAGAGACAAAAACGAAATCAAGAGATGAAATTCCTCCAATGCACCAGTTATCATGGTCTGGGACATGGAAATATCAAAAGGGATGAAAAAGTAAATTTGTGAGCGACTTGTGGGGTAGAATTTATACTTAGATTGGTTGAGGAGGGATGAGAGAGAGTATGGAAGAGTCTAAGATGTCTGCCAAGCTTTTGACTTGAGTTCATGAGTGGGGGGGAGTAATATTGCTTGGAAGGAGGGTTAAAGTGAATGGGAGGTTTTAGAGTGGAAGGATACATTGTGTTTAGATGTACTGCTTTTCAGATGGATATCTTATTGGAGATGTCAAAGACAGCAGTTTCTATGGGGTCTGGTTGCTGCTAATTGCATTTTGGTAAACGATCTTCAACCAAATTCAGCTCTATTATTTCTAAGGTAAAATTCACTTATGTCAACTCTTTATTTTTGTAAGACAAAACTAATAACTACTAGTTTTCTTTTACCTACTTTGGAGAAATTATGGATTACAAGAGGTAACTGGATTGGTCTTTTTGACCATTATTTCATGAATCTTTAGACATTAGTTCAGCTTAAAATATGTCTGTGCATGTAGTAAAATATGTTTATCCCATGATGAAAGATGCAAGTAGACAGTCCAAGAAAATTTATGTAGGGAAGTCTCATTTGTTGTTGTTAAGAACAACTTGAATAAAGTCCAAAACCATGCATTTAAGAAAACTAAAACAGAAAAAAAAATTGATTTAAGAACACAAACACAAATTATTCAATAAAAAAGAAACAACCTGATATAAAAATGGGCAAAAAATCTGAATAGACATTTCTCTAAAGAAGAGACACAAATGGACATAATTACATAAAAACTGGCTCAACACCACTAATCATTAGAGAAATGCAAATTAAAACCACAATGAAATAATACTATACACCATTAGGATGGTTATTATTAAACACATGCACACACACGCACACGCGCACACACACACACACACACACACACACAAACCCAGAAAATAGCAAGTGTTGACAAGGCCGTGGAGAAATTAAAACCCTTGTACATTGCTGGTAGGAATGCAACATGGGGCAGCAGCTTCAGAAAACAGTATGACAGTGCCTCAAAAAAATTAAACATTGAATTACCATATGTTCCAGCAATTTCATTTCTGGGTATATACCCAAAAGAATTGAAAGCAGGGACTTGAGCAGATGTTTGTACACCCATGTTCATAGCAGCATTGTTCACATTAGTCAAAAGAATGGAAAAAAACAAATATCCACCTATGGATGAATAGATAAACTGTGGAATATGCATAAAATATTTTATATTATTTATTTTTTATTTTGTATTTTATATTATTTAACCATAAAACAAATGCCATTCTGATACATGCTACAAAATACATGAACAGTGTGCAAACTGAAATAAGCCAGTCACAAAAGGACAATTACTGCATGATTCCATTACATTAGGTATCTGGAAGAGTCAAATTCATAAAGACAGAAAGTAGAATGGTGGTTGTCAGAGTCAGAGGAGAGAGGAATGAGGAGTTATTTTTTAATGGGTACAGAGTTTCAGTTTTACAAGATGAAAAGTACTGGAGATGGACGGTGGTAATGGCTGCATAGCAATGTGAATGTGATTAAAGCCACTGAACTGTACACCTAAAAATCATTAGAATGATAAATTTTTCCAAAATTTCAAAAAACTTTAAAATAATTGTATAGTATTTCCTTTACTTATGGATTAAATTTAAAAGCAAAAATCTCAGTTTGTCATACAGCAAGTATATGGTATCAACACTCCATGATACAATCAGCAATAGTGAATGCTATCAATGCATCAGAAGGTCACATTACCCTGCAAGGTGTTTATGTGATATACATATGTTAAAAACAATATTATGAAATAAATGTTAACTTTTCAGCACAGATGGAGAGTTATAAACCCTGGGATCTTCTCTGTCCCCACTAACAGAAGCACAACAATTATCAACAGATGCTGAGATTAGAACTTACTAAGACTTGGGTGCAAAAAAATAATAATAATAAAATAAAAGTCAATTTATAAACAATATTGTTATGTCTGCAATTTATATATTTCAGAGGATATTTAGAAAAAGCCCCATGGTAATGAGTTTCAATACATCAAAGCAGAAACAAACACATATTTTCACAGTGTCTTGGAGAATAATACAAATAAATTATTACAAAATGAGGAAAAAATTGATTGCACTGATACTCCTTGGAGCTGCTGTTTCTTTCTGGTTAATTCCATTTATTACATGAAGTTGCTTGAAACTTCTTAAAATTCTGTTTAATATTAGCTTGTTAAATATTCATAAATATTTTAGAATTCGGTTATTGCTTTCTTCAGATCCATAACCTTGCTTTAATAGCCCACGTATATTCACATCCACTTTAGCAAACACATTACATTGTGTCATTAAGTTACACAATGAGTATAATTGCTCTACTTCTACTGATTCTCTCCTAGGTGTAATTCATCAGCTAAGAATCTTCTCTCAGAGTCTCAGAGTCTGGAAAGCCTCCTGGTATCTGAAGGGATCAAGCCAGGTGAAAGTCACCATATCCCTCCCAACATCTTAACTATTTATTACCTTGCTCCAGCAGGAGGTCAGGGTTTTTTCTGAAGACACTGTCAATCTGACTTGAATCAGAAGAAACCTCAGAGCTCACTCTCAGTTAAAGGAGGCCAAATGCCCAATGGCTGAGGAGAGTTCCAAGGAGCTTCACAGCCTCATTAGGGTATAAATGGGATTTCCTGATCCAAATTTGCACATAAAAAGTCAACTCACTTAAACAAACAAACAAAACATTTCTTGATTATGTGCTTCAAATCCTTTAGATTCACCTCTTTAGATTTCCTGCTTCTTCCTGACATCTGACTATGCCATTTTCACAAATTCTTAGTATGTCCTCAAGAGACCAAAAAGAAAGGATAATATGAAACTCAAATGATTGTTTTGTACTTTAGCTGCAGTCAGAAATTAGTGTGAACGGAACTTGAAACTGTTGGCAAAATGATAATTTGGGAGCATCAGGGATTTCAGTTTCCTTGACACCCCCTCATATATACCTTACTATCCCCAAATGTTTTTCCCAAACAGCCAGTGGAATTGAAACACCTGCAGCCTGGTACTTCCTTGGTGGTCCAGTGGTAAAGAATCCGCCTTCCAATGCAGGGGACAGGGGCTCAATCCCTGGTAGAGGAACTAAAATCCCACATGCCACAGGGCAACTAAGCCTTCGCGCCACAACTACCGAGCGCCTCAACTAGAGAGCCCACGTGCTCTGGAACCCTCGTGCCACGACTAGAGAGAATCCCATGAACAGCAACAAAGAGCCCGTGTGCTGCACCGAAACATTCTGCATACCTCAACAAAGATACTGAGTGCCACAACTAAGACCAGACGCAGCCATAAAAATAAAATAAATAATTAAATTAAATAAATATTAAAAAATAAAAACCTGCATTCACTATTTGTTACTTGTTAAAAGTGGTCTTCTCTTTGAGGTGTATATCCTGTGCATGAGAGACATGAAATGTCCACTTGGGAATCCAGGCAGGGGCTGTGTTAGGGAGATGAAATAAGAATATTAGTGAATCTCTTGGGTATTGTATCAAGTAAAGTAACTAGTTTGATTCTCAGGACGCCTGTGAAGGACTACGTGACTGCAGATAAGCCTTATAAACTCTATCTCATTTTCCTTAACAGTAACATTTAAATCTACAAGCATCCCCCAAATCTCTTCTTCCATTCAGTGCTGTACCCAATGTTTGAATGTGTAAGGCCAAGACAGAGCTATCATCCAGGTGACAGTCTAGACACACAGATCATCAAACTCTAATGTGTATGAATATCCCTGGGGAACTTGCTATATATGAATATTCCTGCAGAACACAGACAAATTCTGATCTAGAGATGTCAGAAATAGCTGATTTCTCCTTCTAAAAAAACATTGAATTTTTTTATTATTTAAAAACCTTGTTTTGCTCCGTATGTCCTGATCAAGTATGTGCCTGTCAATGATTTTAGGTCATCTCTTTTCTGCATTGCCATGCTGTGACCAAGGCAGTAGAAAAATTTCCCTTAAGCATTCCGTACTGTACCTAAAAATGAAAGGCGCCTCATTTTGTCATAGCCACATGCCTACCATGTATGACAATGGTATATATTGGTGATCACTTTAATCAAAGAGGGTGCTTTTAATTTTTGTTCTTCTGAGGATACTGACTGAAGGTTATGTATATTTTTCACTCCAAATTCTAAATACGATCTTACCATGCCTCTTCTGAAAGTCCCTTAGTTACTACCCAATTATTATACCAATGTTTTTCAAATTTTGGCTAGGGAGGATCCTCAGGGAGTACCGGCCAGAAACGTAGTTGGAGACAGACCTTCAGTTGTGCCAGTCTCCCTTTCCCTCAAACCCCCACCCAACTACGTGCACATACACACACACACACACACAACTAGAAAACTGCAGTTTTAACCTGGTTTTGCTTACTGGATTTCCAAAGAAAATTTTGATTGGGTTTCAGAACTAATCAAAGACAGAATCAAAGCATCAGGTTTACTCTCTCTGACACGAAACACAAGTTCTATTATCAACCATCTCCATATATCTTGTCAGGTTTGCCTGTCCCCACTTCTCCATGTATCCACCTACACAGAATTACTTGCAGTTCCCTGGATGTGACACACTTTTGAAAATCTGAGCCTGTTTCCTGTTTCTCATGTAGTTCCTTCCTGTGATATACTAGCTAGCTCACTGCTACTCGTCTCCCAGGACATAGAAACATTTTAAGGCTATATTTGGGACTCCTTTTCTGGGATTCCACAGATTTTTGTGAATAATTTTGCCATAACCCAAACTTCAGTATACTATAATCATAGGTTTACCTCTTGATATCTATATCATTCATGGAAAAGAGAGCCCTTTGAGGGCAGATACCATGTCTCCGTGTCTGTTATATGCATTTTAGTTTTAAATTTCCAGTACCTAACACCTTGCTGGATACATGATATGTGCTAGTGCTTGTTTACAAAATAGATAGAAATATAAAACAATTTCTTTTTCATTTACTCTCTTTTAATGTGTTATTAATGCTTCTAGCTTTCTTTTTTATTTCTTAAAGACAAGATACTAGCAAAACCAGTACATTCAGACAAACAAATTCAGAAGATTACTTGGATTTTGTTAGAGATAAAATAAAAGAATTTAGGTCAAATAACATGTAAATCTTTGAAAGGATCTGGCAATACTTTAGGCTTTGCTAAATTAAGGTTTTGTTGTTGTTGTTGTTCTGTTCTGTTTTTACAGCTATTTAGAAATCAGGTGGAGGATGTAGTTTTAGCTTAAGAATGTTCAGCAGTTCCCTACTCACCTCAAGATAAAATCAAACATTCTTCTGCCCTGAAAACTCAGCTCTTTGAAATTGAGATCTTTCCCCATTCAAATACCATGAGATTCTACATCTTTCTACAAACTTAAGATCCAGACATAATTGGTCCTAATTTGGTCAACACCTACTAATACCTCAAGACCCAGTTCAAATGGTTATTAATTATACAGCCTGTCTTGGTAAATATGTTCTGTTAAAGTACTCGCCTGACCTGGTAATTTTAGGTCTCCCCTCTTCCTCATTGACATGAAGCCATCAAGGCAGTTTGAAAATTTCCCTTAAACACATCCATGACTTACCTGAAAATAAAATATGCATCATTTTGTTGTAGTGACTAATACATGACTAATACACCCCACTATATGTGAGGATGTTAAACACTGGCTATCATTTGAACAAAATAGGATACTTCTCTCAGTAATTTTATTATTTAAATTATTGTTGAGTGAAACTGATTTATTTCTTTCATCATTCTATGAATTTTAGCACCTGTATAGAATCATGTATACTACAAATGGGACAAAGAACAGTTCCATCGTTTCCAAAAGACTACTTCAGGTTATCCCTTTACAGTCTCACCTTTCCCCCAACCCTAACCCTTGGCAACTGCTGACCTGTATTCTACCTCTACAGTTTTATTTTTTTGATTCCATATAAATGGAATCATAAAATATATAACCTTTTGAAACAGGTACTTTTTTCAATCAAAATAATCTCTTTGAGATTCATTCAAGTTGTTGCATATATTAATATCCCACTCCTTTTTATTTCATAATCGACGTCCATTGTAGATGTACCAGAGTTTGTTTATCCATTTATTCATTAAAGGATATTTGGATTGTTTCCAGTTTTGGGCAATTACAACTAGAGCTGCTATAAATTTTTATGTATGGGTTGTTGCATTAATATAAGTTTTCATTTTTATAGGATTAATACCCAGGAGTCGATTTCTGGGTCATATGGTAAGTGTATGTTAAAATTTATAAAAACTGTGTAAATGTTTTCCAGAGTGGTTGTACCATTTTGCATTCTCATCAGGAACTTATGAGAGTTCCACCTGCTCCTCACCCTTGTCTATAATTAACACTAGCAGAATATTTTTAGCCTTTCTAATAGGTGTGCAATGGTATGTCATCATGCTTTTAATTTACATTCTCCTAATGACTAATTAAATTTAAAATCTTTATTATAGGGATATTTGATATACATAATCCTCTTTAGTGAATTACCTATTCAGGTTGTTTGGTCATTTGTTGCTTTTTTCCTCGCCAATACTGCCTTTGAAAATTTTAAACAGCTTTATTGAGATATAATTGATATACCAAGGACTGCATATATTTAGTGTATATAATTTGATGAGTTTGGACACGTGTATACACCTGTGAAACAATCACGACAATCAAGGTAACAGACATAGCCATCACCTCCAAGGTTCCTTTGTGTCTTGTGATGGTTAATTTTATGTGTCAAATTCATTGCACTAAAGGATGCCCAGATATCTGGTGAAACGTTATTTCTGGGTGTGTCTGTGAGGGTGATTCTGGAAGGGATTAGCATTTTAATCAGTCAACTGAGTAAAGAAGATCCTCCCTTATCAATGTGGGCAGGCATCATTCAATCCATTGAGGGCCTGAATAATACAAAAAAGAAAAGGCAAATTCTTTTTCTCTCTTCTTGAGCTCGAATGCCCATCTTCTCCTGATCCTGGACTTTAGAGGTCCTGATCTTGGGCCTTCAGACAGGGAGTTACACCATAGGCTCCTGTGGTTTTCAGGCCTTTGGACTTAGACTGAATTATACCACTAGCTTTTCTGGTTCTCCAGCTTGCAGATGGCATATCCTGAGCCTCCATAATTTCATGAGCTAATTCCCATAATAAATCTCCTCTTCCATATCTTTATATATCCTATTGGTTCTGTTTCTGTAGAGAACCATGACTAATACAAGCCCCCTCTTTTAAATATTTCTGTGGTACAAATATAACATGAGATCTATCCTCTTAATATTGAAGTGCATAATACAGTGTTGTCAGCTATAGATACAATATTGTACAGCAGATCTCTAGAACTTACTCATTTTGCATAACTGAAACTTTGTACCCATTAAATAACTTCCATTTCCCTTCCCCCAGACCCTGACAATCACAATTCTATTCTCTACTTCTACGATTTTAACTATTTTAAATACCTAATATTGTATAAGTGGAATCATGCAGTATTTGTCCTGTGACTGCCTTATTTCACTTGCAATAATGTCCTTCAGGTTCATCCATGTTGCTGCAAATGACAGGATTTCCTTCTTTTTAAGGCTGAATACTCCTCCACCGTATGCAGAGTATATCACATCTTCTTTATTCATTCATCTGTCAATGAACACTTGGGTTGCTCTGATACCTTGGCTATTGTAAATAATGGTATGATGGCTATGGAAGTACAGATGTTTCCTTGAGACACTGATTCCAATTTTTTTTCATATATGTATCCAGAAATGGGATGGCTGGATCATATGATAGCTTTATTTTTAATTTCTTGAGGAACTTCCACGCTGTTTTTCATAGTGGTTGCACCGTATTACATTCCTACCAACAGTGTATAAGAGTTCCAGTTCCTTCACATCCCTGACACACGTTTATCATTTTTCGTTTGTTTTTTATTAATAGCCATCCTAACTGGTGTGAAATGATATGTCATTATGTTTTGATTTGCATTTTCCTGATGATTTGTGACACTGCACACCTATTATTTAATGGTGGCCATTTGTGTGTCTTCGGAGGAATATCTTTTCAAATCTTTTGCCTATTTTTAAATTCGGGTTATTGTTATTATTTTTTATATTGTGTTGTAGGAGTTCCTTATACATTTTTAATATTAACCCCCAGCCCTAAAAAAGAATGAAATTCTGCCGTTTGCAACAACCTGGATGGACCTAGAGGGATTATGCTTAGTGAAATAAGTCAGAGAAAGACAAATACTGTATGTTATCACCTATGTGTGAAATCTAAAAAATCAAACAATCATGAATATAACAAAACAGAAACAGACTCACAGATATAGAGAACAAACTAGTGGTTACCAGTGGGGAGAGTGAAGGTGGGAGGGGCAATATAAGGGTAGGGGATTAAGAGTTTGAAACTACTATGTATAAAATAAATAAGTTACAAGGATATATTGTACAGCACAGGGAATATAGCAAATATTTTATAATAACTTTAAATGGAGTGTAATGTATAAAAATATTGAATCACTATGTTGTACACTTGAAACTAATATAACATTGCAAATCAACTACACTCCAATTTAAAAAATTGAATAAATAAAAATAAGCATAGATTCAGATATGACCAGAAAGCTTTAGAAACAACATGTCACAGTAAGAAGGTCCCTTCCTACTGAGAAATGGATGATCATAAATAAGCCCTTGTGGGTCAGGATATATGGAAAGACATTTGGTTTCACCTGCAAGAGTCTGAGGATGACTCACTGTTTTCAATATTCTGGCTCACAAGGTACCAAAACCTCCTGGCAATCAGGAAGCTGATGCCCTAGACCAGATATAAGCCCTAGCAACTGACCCTTCAGTAGAAACAGCAGATCGGATATGTAGAAAGAATGGCTACCACAGCACCCAGATGGGATGACATATTGCCAAGGATGCTAACTTGCCCTTTATATACAGTGAGTTGGTTAATGTAATTATAGCGTGTCCTTTGTGTTCTAAACAATGCCCAAGGCAACTGCGAATTGAATCTGGGGCCATCCGCCAGAACTCCCAACTTGTAAAGGATTGGCAAATTGATTATATTGGCCCATTTCCTCCAAATGAGGTTTTTAAGTATGTCTTGATTTTTGTGGACACCATGTTTGTCCTAACCCAAGCTTTCCCCTGTTGCCAAGCAAACTAGGCTACCCACATTAGGGCATTACAGAAGCTAAGTACCATGAGTACATTCTCATGGAATAGACAGTGATTAGGGGTCACATTGTAAGCGTCATGGCATGCAAGCCTGGGCAAAAAAACATGAAAGGAAATGGAGTTTCCATCTCTGCTATAACCCATAGGCAGCAGGGTTGATAGAATGGAAGAATGGAATATTAAAGCAGCAGATTAAATTAGTAAAAAGTAAAGCCACTTTGGCCTGCTGGACCAGCATAGGTACCAGGCTTTCGTACATCTGAATAACCAACCAGTAGAGCCTGTTACCTCATATATCAGACTGGGAACCCCTGCCAAGACATTCAACACTGTAAAGATACAGAAATCATGGGAGACAGCCAGCGACCTGACTCATGTTATGGATCAACCTGTTCTACTGCTGAGAACACCGAGCCCCGTTACACCTGGGAAAGGCGTTTTCTACTGTAATTTGCAGTGGGATGTCTCACAGGGATGGTGCAGCCAGAGAGCCGCCAAACGAGCCGCTTTCATGCAAGTGAAACCCCTGGCTGACCACTCAGGGCACATTCTGGAAGAGGAGTGAAAGAGGAGCTCATATAACAGCTAATTCCGAGGAATAAAGTGTTGGAGAAGGTCATCCAGATGACGTGACCGTTGGCCGACCTGCGAGCTGGAGCTGGGAATTCGGTGTTCCTCACCCCTCCCCTGTCCTGGGAATGTACCTTCTGCCCACCATTCCCACAGCTGGAGTCGTTTCAGTGAAATAGCCTTGGGAGAGTAACTGAGAGGGTGTACGTGACTGAACTCTCTTAAGGCCTCTCTATTAACTGTCAAGATTCTGCGGGCAGGTGCAGATACCTACTTGTCTCGCAGTCTCCCAACACGAGTCTCTTGGGTAAGTTCCCTTGCTTATTTAAAGGGCCACCTACCAATTCGGAGTGGGCTGCCTCTTTCCTCAGTCACTCCTGAAGCTCCATGTCCAGGCTCCAGTTCGTGAACTAACAGGGAAGACAGACTGGACCAGGCCCAGGAGTGGCTGAGAGGCCTTGGCTGTGGTGTGCACTCCTTGGGCTGGCCGGCTAGTCGCGGGCTTGTGCGCGGCAGTGGAGGCCAGTGACAGGGGTCTGCTGTAGCTACAGGTGTAGCTGTGGGCACAGGCGACAGCCCTGGGTCTGGAGCCTGGGATCCGAGCCTCGTCAGCGTCCGCGAGCATCTCGTCAGGTTCTCGTCTGTGCCGCCAGCGCTCGGGCTAGCTGTGAGCATGCGCACAGCGGAGGAGGCGGGTGGCGGGAATCCCGCCACATCCGGGAACCCTGCCACATCCGGGAACCTGAGCGGTCGTCGGAGGCTAAAGTGCCTCCTGAAGAGGCAAGATGGCTGCAAGTGCGGGCTCCCAGCGCCGGACCGTCCATGGTGGCTCTGGCAGCTGGGGAGGAGGAGGACAGAAGCGGGTAGAGACTCAGTCACTGTCATCTGTAAACGCTAGAAAACCTGTGGAGTCCTCAGCGGCAGGAGTGGTCTGGGTCTGTGATGGCTGCTCTAGCCGCTATTTTCCTCAGTGAGGAAAACTGCTGGTGTCTTCTGCAGAGCAGACCGCTGGGTCCACAGTGAGGTCCTCAGTAATGAAAGCTTCAGGGGTCCACTGGCATCTGCAGCAGCTGTTGAGGCCCTCGGAGGCAAAGGGTATTGGAGTCCGTGGCGGAGCAGGTGACCGGGAATTGTGGGCGCGCTGCCGGGGGCTGGTATCCGTGGCCTCTGCTTTCCTCCTTGCTTCGAGCTGTCTAGAGACAGCTCGGCTGTGCCAGTCGCTGGGTGGGATGAAACCAAAGGCCGTCCTCCTGCAGGGCCCTGGCAGGCTGGGAAGCTGGTTGCTCTTCCTGTTCTCCTTTTCCTGGTGAAGGGAATTCTCTGGGGTCTGAGAGTTCCCTGTCAGCGCCAAGCAGTCCCAGCCTGGGGGATGGGGTGATGCAGGCAAACTGAAACTATTCTTCCTTCCCTATTTGTGAGGTTATTATCGGGCTTTTTTGCTCAGCTGTGTTGCTGAAGCTTCTAAGTGGTCTCCTGAGCTCTCCCAGAGCTATGTAAATTTGTGGATAGCTGCTTAATTGCTGTTCTTTATGGAGGCTGCAGTCGGCTACTCCACCATCTTGGTGACATCGCTCTTACCACTCCCCAAAATTTTTTGAATGACCTTCATTCAAAAAATATACCTTCATTTTGTATATTATCTACAAAAATATACTGCTGTAATTTTGATTTGAATTAAATTAAATCTTTAAAAAAAATGCGAGGAATGACATCTTTATGAGGTTGAGTCTTCCAATTCATGAACACAATATGTATCTGCATTTTTTTAAAGATCAAATTGGTTTTATTGAGCGGTTCATGAATTGGTTAAATAGAAAGATGCTCCCTATGCATCTCTGTTTTTTAAGATCTTCGATTCTTTCATCAGTGCATTTACGGTTTTCAGAATACGGTTTCTATATATGTTTTACATATTTATACAAGAGTATTTCCTTTTGGGGTTATTTTAAATATTTACATATTGTTTTTGAATTTCATTTTATAATTGTGTATTACATTACTAGACATAGAAATACAATAGATTTTTATGTGTTGACCTTGCATCCTACAGCCTTGATAAATTCATTTATTTAGTTGTGAGAGGTTTTATTCTGTTTTGTTTGTTTTTAGACTCTGGGATTTTCTCCTTAGATGATGAGGTCATCTGCAAGTAAGAACAGTTTTATTTCTTCATTTCAAATTTGTATGACGTTTATTTTATTATCTTGTTATATTTTCCTGGCTGCAGCCTCCTGTTGAATAGGAATGGTGTGTTTAATAGGATTGGTGTGAGTTGATACTCTTATTCGGTCTTTCACTATTAAGGGTGAGGTAGTTGTAGTTTTGTTTTGGTTTTGGTAGATGCTCTTTATCAGGTTGAGTGACTCCTATTTCTGATTTCTGAGAATTTTTATTAGCAGTGGATGTTGAATTTTGTCAGATACTTTCTGGGGCATGAACTTTTCTGATCATGTGGATTTTCTTTAGACTGTAACTATAGCGGGAGATGTTTGTTTTCAAATGTTAAACAAGCCTTGCATTCTCATGATAAATCATAGATGGTTTGGGTTTATTATTCTTTTATATTATGTTGGATCCTATTTGGTAATATTTTGTGGGGATTTTTGAAATTTTATGTATTTCGTGGAAAACCTGCTTTACATGAATGGAGTTTTAAAAACAAGAGTTCATACAAAGGCTCCAACAAGGTAAGTGGTTGGTGTTGGTTTCTAGTTTAATTTCACTGTGATCAAAGAACAAAATTTATATGATTTCTCTTATTTTTAATGTGTTAAGGTTTGTTTTATGATCCAGGATATGATGTATCTGGTGTATGTTCCATGCAGGCTTAAAGGCATATTCTGCTGTTGTTTAGTGGAGTGCTCTATAAATGTCGATTAGATCCAGTTGATTAATGGTGGTGTTCAGTTTTTCGATATCCTTGCTGATTTTGTGAGTATGAACTCATATTGATCCTGATTTTTACTCAGCAAAAGTGTTAAGTTTCTGATGTTTATTGTGTATTTATCTATTTCTCTTTTCATTTCTGTTGGTTTTGCAATGTGTATTCTGTAGCTGTGTAGTAAGGTGTATATATATATTTTCTTAGGGAATTGACCCTTTTATCATTTTGTAATGCCTCTCCTTATCCTTAGTAATTTTCTTTGACTGGAAATTTACTTGTCTGATGTTAGTATTGCCACCCCAGCTTTCTTTTGATTAGCATTCATGTGTTATGTCTTTTTGCTAGGCTTTTAATTTTAGTCTCCTTATATCATATTTGAAGTGAATTTCTTGTAGGCAACACATGTTTATAGATGTATTCCTCTAATCTCTGTCTTTTCATTGGCATATTTAGATACTTCACATTTAATGTAATTATTGGTATGTTTGTATTAAGTCTATAATTTTATTAATTGTTTTCTGTTTTGTCCCTTGGTTTATTTCTACTTTCCTATCTTTTGTGGCATATTTTAACATTTTTAGTACTAATATTTGACTTATCTATTATATAGTTGATTATAATTTTATGGTATTTTTGTGGATTACTCTAGAAATCACAATATAGACTCTTAATATTTCACAGTATAATAGTATCAGCATTTTATCATATCAATTGGGATGTAGAAACATTACCACCATATAGTCCCTTTAGCTTCTTTGCTTTATGTTACAGTTTCTTATCAATTGAAGCTACATATGTTGAAAACCCCATGATACAATATTATGAATTTTTGCTTTCAACGGTAAAACATTTTAAAGCTCTTAGAGAATAGTCTATTATATTTACCTAAGATATTGACCATTTCTGTTGTTTTTACTTTATGCCCAATATTCCAAGTTTTCCTGTGATATTTCTTTCTGTTGGAAGAATTTCCTTTAGTGATTATTTTAGAGCAAATTGACTGGCAACAGATTCTACTAGTTTTTCTCTGCTCCTAAGGACTTTGCCTATTTTGAATTTACAATCTTAGTCCTAACTTCATCTGCATGCTCAGTGAGGAAGTACCCCACATCTAAACATGATTTTATGTTATGCTGGAAGGCCTCATCCTTAATTCAGGGCAGCTTTTCCTTTTGTGGCTTTTGAGGTTTATGTTTCTGCTGAGTGTTAGAATTTCAAAGGTGAGAGACTATTTATTTACATTATGGCCAACTTGTCTAAGGGAAGTCTGACAGTTGTAATAAGTCTGTTGAGCCTTCAGAGATTTAAAAAGAAAAAAAAAAAAGAGACTCTCATTCTGACAGGTTAGCAGTGGGAAACCTGGCCTTGATTTCTGAACTTATTTGTTCTTTGAGTTTTTATGTACCATATGGAAAACCTCCTTTATATGAAAGAAGTTTTAAGAGCAAGAGTTAGTACGAAAGATCCAAGTTAGGCATGTGAAATCAGGAAACATAAGTGGAGTGAAATGTGGTTAAGTTGTTGGTAAAACATTTGCTCCTGTTTAATAGCTTAATGAATGGATCTCCACTCCTAATCCGTCTGACCTCTGGTGTGGGTTCTGAGTGTGAATTCCCTGCAGGGAAACAATATATATTACCTACAATGCAGTAAATTGGGAGGGAAATGGAATCTGATTTTTGTCTTTAACAGCCCTATTTCTTCCTTTTCTTGCACATTCAAGTTCCTGCGTCCCACCCTCTAAGGAGCAGGAAATTTTCCAGAGAGAGAGAAGTTAGAAAGAGAGGGGCCAATTTTCTGCTCATTTGTGTGTGAAGAATCTCTAAACAGAGATATCAATCTAGTGATAAGGTACTCAGAAAGAAGGGGGCCTATGTACTCAAGATCCTGATTTCAGTGCTTTCAGATAAATATCTGAAAGTGGGATTTCTGGATCATATGGTTGTTTTTAGTCTTTTGAGGACCCTCCATACTGTTTTCCATAGTGGCTGCATCATTTTACATTCCTGCCGACAGTGTACAGTGTTTCAATTTCTTCACATCCTCACCAGCCCTATTGTCTTTATTTTTTTTTAATATATAATAGCCATCCTAACAGTTGTGAGGTGATATCTCATTGTGGTTTGATTTGCATTTCCCTGATGATTAGTGATGTTGAGCCTTTTTCCTATACCTGTTGATCATTTATATATTGTCTTTGGATTCCCATGTTCTTTAAAGCATTATTCACAATAGCCAAGAAGTAGAAACAATGTACGTATCCATCTACACATGCCTGGGAAAATGTGGTATATACATACAATGGGATACTATTCAGCCTTAAAACAGAAGGAGCTACTACACATTGTGCAGCAGCATGGATGAATCTTGAGAACATTACGTTAAGTGAAATAAGATGATCACAGAAGGACAAGTACTGTATGATTCCACTTATATGATAATCTTATATGATGATCTGAAATAATCAAATTCATAAAGCAAGGAGTAGAATGGTAATTGCCAGGGGCTATGGGGAAGGGAGACATGGAGAGCTGTTCAGTTTTAGTTATGCAAGATGAATAACAATACTGTAATTTACGCTTAAAACTTTGTTAAGAGGGGAAATCTCATGTTAAATGTTCTTACTACAATAAAAAAAAAAAGGAGACCTAACAGAAAAGACAGCTCCATGCATGTCAGGGTGCACTATTTGAGCATCTTGCAAGTAGGAGTACCTGGAGTATTTTGGGTGTGTGATAGAATAAGAGAGAAGAGGAAATGCAGTTTCACCAAATAAACCTGTGAAATGTAAAGTAAATAAACTTTGATGTACTTTGAGATAATTAATGACATTTGAATCGAAAAACTTCTGATTGCGATTGACCCTTGAACAACTTATGGGTTAGGGACACCAACCCCTGTGCAGTTGAAAACCCTTATTTCACTTTTCAGTTGGCCTGCCATGTTCCATATTTGTGGTTCTACATCTGTGGATCCAGCCAACCTCAGATCATATAGTACTGTACTATGTATTTATTGAAAAAATTCCACGTATTAGTGCAGTTCAAACCTGTATTGTTCAAGGGTCAACTGTATTTTATTATTTTTACCACAGTTGCATTAAACTGCTGTAGACTAGGACATGTAAATCTATCTGTATGGATTATATCCATTTGGTATCATACCCAAATATCTCCCCTCTGCTCCAGGAATAGACAAATTGATTTCACTCTCATTTCTGTAATTCTACCAATGTAGTTCCTACTAATTCCTTAGGACTTATATTATTATCACTTCCAAGAAGGCATTTTCTCCCTCCACCCCCTCAGGAATAATGTTAACTATTCTGTCTATTGGCATCCATTATTTACTTCTTAATCTTTATCAGATCATTTGTTGTACAATTCCATAATCAATGATTTCTTCTGTTTTGTTCTCTTTCTTGATCCTCAGAGTTTGCACAGGGCCTGGATGGATGAGAGTCCCCCCTCCCCTTGAAATATATTTTAAATGAATAGAGAAATAAATAAACTTACCTAGCTAAGATACTTAAGACAAGTGGTATGGAAGACTACTTATAGTTTAGTATTCATTTTTAAGGAGAAAAGTCTAATCTGGAGGAAATGATACCACTTTGAGAGTTAAAGCAGAAATGATAATGGTACAAGTGAGAAAGTTTTCTGTTCCAATTTCCCACTTACAGTTCCACCCAAACTGAAAAAAGTTCCAAGAGATGTTTGAGAACTGGTCCAGTGGGATAACGTTTAGAAACAAGTTCTGTATATAAGACGTCCTCAAGTATCTAAAGGGACATAAGTGGTAGAGTATCTGATAGGGGTCTGGCCCCTTTATAAGATATTCAAAGCAGAACTGGCCATATTTTTTCATACAGTTTGGATGTGGCTTATATCCATCAAGATCTTTCCTTACATTCTTATATATCCTCATTCTTTCTCATGCTATGGATATGTATTTTGCCCTTTACACATTTTCCTTTCTAATCATTTGTCATAGGCATCTTTTTTCCTCTTCCTAATGATATATCCATTGTTAAATAATATATTTTATGTTTTATATTTTTCATTTTTACCTCATGTTTTACCTCAATTATTTCTCATATGCAGCACAAAAGTAACATTTACTATAATAGAACTTCACTGTTGGTTATATAATTCCCTACCCCATTACAATTGCCAATGCACTTAAATAAATTCTATGAAAACTTCCTTTTTTTTCACTGAATATTATTTTTATGGGTTTTTTTAGCATCTTTATTAGAGTATAATTGCTTTACAATGTAGTGTTAGTTTCTGCTGTATAACAAAGTGAATCAGCTATATGTATACATATATCCCCATATCCCCTCCCTCTTGCATCTCCCTCCCACCCTCCCTATCCCACCCCTCTAGGTGGTCACAAAGCACCAAGCTGCTTTTTTTTTATTTTTAATTTTTTAAATATTTATTTATTTTATTTATTTATTTTTGGCTGCATTGGGTCTTCGTTGCCGCGAGCTTCCTCTAGTTGTGGTGAGTGGGGGCTACTCTTCATTGCGGTGCGCGGGCTTGTCATTGCAGTGGCTTCTCTTATTGCGGAGCACAGGCTCTAGGCGTGTGGGCTTCAGTAGTTGTGGCATGTGGGCTCAGTAGTTGTGGCTCACGGGCTGTAGAGGGCAGGCTCAGTAGTTGTGGCTCACAGGCTTAGTTGCTCCGTGGCATGTGGGATCTTCGCAGACCAGGGTTCGAACCTGCGTCCCCTGCATTGGCAGGCGGATTCTTAACCACTGCGCCGCCAGGGAAGCGCCAAGCTGCTTTTTGACAGTATCAAATTTGACAAAAAATATTTTAAATTTCCTGATTTCAGATAAAATCATATTTTAAATGGTGAAGTATGAAAATAATAAGACCCTGTTTACTTAATAGTTTAAATACAATAGACTGTTTTCTCCTAAATAGAAGAAAAAGAAAGAGAAAAAGAAAGTATACATTCTTATTGTTTCCCACTGGCTGTATTTAGTTGATTTCATGAACTTAATATTTTTTGTCCTTGGTGTTCACTATAATTAGCTGAACAAGATACTTGAAATAATGCATTTTAATAACAATTATATACAAGTGCTTTTAAAAATCAATTGACAGCCTTATATATCAATTCTCAAACTGTGCTATTGGATATGTTATTAAAAACACCCTATGATTTTAAAATAGAAGTTTGGAAAATGCTGGATTACACAAAGTCAAATGGGTGTTCAATAGTGATACTTTTCAGAAAATATTAGTGTACAAGAATCCTAAATAAAGATATACTTGGTACCACTTTTGAAACTATTTTTACCATGTGCACGCTCGCTCTCTTTATTTTGTTTTTAATTTCTAGCATTATATATGTGTGTGTAACAGGTAGAAATTATTAGTTTTTTTTCAAGTTAATTGAAAAGTAAGATCTAATACAAAAGTTGTATGTTTGCATTAAGGGAAGACAAACTAACATCTTGGCATTCTGTAGGAATGAAGATTTCTCTGTGGTTTGAACATAGAAAAATGGCATAAACTTTGACTCATTACATGGTATGCATAGTGGAGTCATGCAGAATTCAAAGGAAACGAAATCTAAAACACTAGGTCACCTACTACACATGACCTCATATTTCACATTAAATTAATTACTTTTCTTTTATAATTCTGTTTGTTTTAAGCTATGATTCTGGCAGTTTAAAAGTTTTAAAGTGAGTATAAGGATATTATACCTACACTAATGTTTACATATATTTACATAAGTTTAGACTGTTTTAAATCAACTCATAGGATGTAGGATTTTTTCCTCTGTAAATAATAGTTTTATTATTCAAGGTTTAGAAACTTTGTCACATGATGGACATCATCTAAAGGTGCATTTGATCAGTAATGTTTAAATTTCATAACTATTGACTTAGAGCTAATAAATCACTTGTCTTATGGAAGCTCATGTAAGGAATAAAAATGAGTTAATAATTATAATCCCCAAATAAAGTATCTCCTCAGAAACTTGAACTCATCAAAAGAAAAACTTCATCTGCAAAATATCATAAAGTTTAGTAAGAATAGAAGTGTGATGTTACCACAAAAAGAGCAGAGATTTTAGTAGTTTCTGGTTGAATGTTACTGATGATTTAACCCATTCCTCTGTGAATTTCCAAATTATAATATCATATACTTAATATATTATTTTAAAATATTGTTATGGATGTTATGGACATATATTTTCAGAGACAAATAACCTGCATGAGAGTGGAAATACATACATTTTGAGAACAAATAGAGTAGAAATACCTGCTCTGCCACTTATTAGTTTTGTGATACTGGGTAGTCAAACACTAAAAATATGAATTTAAAAAAAGTCTTCAAAAGACCTCTGAGAATGCATAAATCTCATTTACTGAATTACTGAATGTTTATTTTTTTCCTCTCACTAAATACTCCCTATACAAACTTAATGGTTAATATAATAAAATAGGCCATTTTGTATAATTATTCTATGGACTTCAGTTTCAAATGTTCTTCATCTGAGAATATTTAATAATATGCCTCAGGGAAGAAATGTACAAGTGCTAAGTCTTACTTAAGGTATCTTAAGAGGAAAATGTTTTTTTATGAGTATCTCCAAGTACTTTTATAGCATAAATGTAGTTTTCCTGTCTAAATATCTTTTTGATGAATTTGATATTCAAATAAATATTAACATAATCCACATACAATACCCATTTGAAAGGTTATGGGTGAAAATTCAAGAGAAAACTGTTTTTAAGAATAATGCTCAAGTGAGTTAGTTCATTGCCATAGAATATATTTTTCTTCTCATTTGAATCATAGTTTTTTTCAAAACTAAGAACAATTCTCACTTATGTTTTCTAAAGATTTCTTATTCTGTGGAACATAATGTCTGTAAAAGGTTCAAAGTAGGGATAAAAGTAGTGAGAATTAGCAGCTACATAACCTCATGCATTCTATGTATCTATACCTTTATCTTTTGGTTAGAATTAATTCATGCATTCATCCACTTTTCTCCCCAGTATTTTAGAGATGAAAGAACATTCTTTATAGACTCCTGTATGTACTCACTTCTTTGACAAGTTTGCTTGGCTATTTAAACAAATCAACATATCTTCAGTTGTTTATGATATCATTATCATCCCTGATGTCTTTCTTTTAAGTGAGGGAGGAACAAACAGCATTAAGATGTGCTCTTGGCTGTGTCATTTTATGCATAATATTATTCATCGTTAGGAGAACCCCAGGAGAAAGGTATCACCATGCTCATTTTACAGTTGAGATAACTGAAACTTAGAAAGGTTAAGGGGGAAATCACGAGTTATGCAATAATTAGGTGGGTGGCTCTAGATCTATTTGCTCCCCACAGCCTTGGTCCTTTTAAAAGTCAGGAAGCCGTCTAGTATGACCTTATCACATATGTCATTGCTCAGTTTCTTCTCTGTTTTGAAAATTGAAATTTAAAGCCTCTTTAACCCATTTTACTGAGTGAGATTCATCTTACTTTGTTAAAAAAATCTCTTTTAATTGATGTTAATTATAATCTTCCTTGTTTCTTCCTTTGACTTAGTTTAAAACCTTCCAGTTTCAGGCAAACCTCATAAAACACATGACCGTGTACTTGCTGGTTGATTCCTGTCTGTGGATGATATTCTCAATGATTCAAAAATTTGACCTAAATAAATGTACTCTGTTCAAACCTGCTCCCATAAGGACACTGGTTTCTTTCTGGAGAAAACTCTGGTTTCTGACCTCCTGAGGAGACTTTGACAGAAGTTGGGCTGCACAGGAAGGTAACCTGTAGTGGCACATCTGGAGGCAGAGAGAAAACAGAGACAAAAGCCAGGGGGAATGTAGGTGATGGTTGTAGCAAGGAGAATTTTCAGGCCCACACCTAGAAACGTGCAAACTTGCGAGATTTGCCATTCTATTCAGCAAACATGCCTTGAACTTTCAACACATGCCAAGCAATATGTAAGAGAAAGGAAGATTAAAAATCAGGGAATGAAACTAACATTTCTTAAGATGTGACAAACATTGTGGTAGATAGAACCTAAGTTTTACATTCTACTGATGTATTTTTTCTAACGAATACCTATTGTGTTGGTTATTTTTTTTTGGATGGTTAATCTTATATGTCAACTTGGCTAGGTCATGGAGTGCCCAGACATTTGAGCAAATATTATTCTCTGTTATCATGAGGGTATTTTTGTATGAGATTAACATTTGAATCAGTAGACTGAGTAAAGCAGATTGTTCTCTCTAATGTGGGTGAGCCTCATCCAATCAGTTGAAGGCCTGAATTGAACAAAAAGTTTCACCTTCCCCTCCTGCCTTACTGTCTTCAAGTTGGGACATTGTTTTGTTCCTGCTTTCAAGTCAAATTGGAAACATCAGCTCTTCCTGGGTCTGGAGCCTGCTGGTCTTTGAAGTGCCACTTAGACCATCAACTCTCCTGGGTCTCCAGCTTGCTGACTGCAGATCTTGGGACTTGTTAGATTTCATAACCACGTGGACCCATTTCAATAAAGGAAGAGAGAGAGAGAGAGAGAGAGAAGGAAAGAAGGAAGGGAGGAAGAAAGAAAGAAACTCCATTGGTTCTGGTTTTCTGGATAGTACTGAGCAATATACCTATGTTGGTGTGCTATGGACAGGAGATTTCAAGGAGTATGAGATAATCCATTTTCTAATTTATTCTTCCCTGATTTTCTCCATCAACATGGCCCCTGCAGTTTCTAACTGAGATAGAGACCTCAGAACAGGCATCTTTCTCAAGAAATCTGAGACCACATAGATTTTTAGCCCTTACCAATTCTCTCCCTGCTCCCAATCAGTAAGAAATTTATTTCTGGGAGATTGAGCCATTGCTATTGATCAGTTTTCCAAACTGCAGTCGTTTCTTGCTATGTCCATGGTTTTGGCACAACTGTCATCTGCAATATTGACTTGATATTTAAATATACTCACCATTTTTACTTAAGTGCATGTGCTAAAGAGGTTTGAATATACTGGTATTTTACATGGAAAACTAGTATCACTTGCGTTAAAGAGAAGGTAAAAATAAACCTAAGAAAACAAGAGAATACTCTTATATTGTAATACGACCTTATTGCTCACAAGGCTCTGAATTTGAGCCAACTTTCTCTTTGTTTCAAGTGGAAATTAGCAAGCACTAGAAAACTGAAACTTTCTCTTTGATGCAATCAGCATGGATTAAAGATAGTTCAAAAAGGAATTACTTCTTACTGCTTGAATCAGTGTTTAAAAGGTATGCTCTTGGGAGTTCCCTGGTGGCCTAGTGCTTAGAATTCTGGGCTTTCACTGCCATGGCCCAGGTTCAATCCCTGGCTGGGGAACTGAGATCCCACAAGCCACATGGTGCGTCCAAAAAAAAAGGTATACTTTTTACTACTCTAATTACCTCTGGTAATACTATGATATGTACACTGCATTTTGAGGAATGTTATTATTGAACATTTCCATCTTTAGTGGTAAATTATACCTTCTGACCATGCTATTCCTGGCCTCATGCTTCCCTTCCTCATGCTAAATTTTCTGCAGAAAGGTACTTCCTTGGGAAAACCTTGTTCTGTTGTAAATAACTGTCTTCCTCAGCTCCATAAAGGTAACTAAATTATTGATATATTAGAATCACCTGGAAAACTTTTGCAATGTCACTACTTGAAATTCCTCCCCAGTGGAATGAAGCCATCTCCATAGTTAGAAACTAGAAACCTGTCTTTTTAAAAGCAGCCTTCATCCTCATCAAGTCATGAACCAATCTGGACTGAGGCAAGCAACCTAAATCCAATAACCTAAGATCTGTTGCTCCCAGGGTCCATCAGTGATCAAAAGGTGTTGACCAAATGGAACCAATATTGAGGAGAGAAGTTCAATGAGATCATGAGAATGTGCCATTAAGGAACCACAAAAAGTGTTAAAAGCAGAATGGAAGTCTTGGCAGCTGCAATCAAGAATTTAAAGGGAGGTCAGCCTTCCACTTTGTACTTTCAGAGTGAGACATGATTCTCAGGCAAAGATGGAGGAACATTTCAATACACTGTAAAAAAGTATGGAGGAACATTTCAATAAAATATATAAGCAAATAAAATTTTTTACTCATTAGAGTGGCTCAATAATGTATTATCTCATTTTACCACTTATCAGTTTTCACTATTTCCCAAGGTAGGGAATTGGGATATAAAGTTTCCCTTGAGAAACTTTTAGTCAAGTAGGAATGACCTAATAGTGAACACTCATAGGGATACAACAGTGGCTGAATGACCCCATGATCTGGGGTGACTGAGCCTGCTGTATAGGTGAAAGGTAGGACCTGATGACATCTGGGGCTTCTTTTTCTCTAAAATCCCAAGTACTATTACTGACTTGTTGCAGAGGTATGCTATATAAATGGGGGTGAAGTATATTATACTCACACATCTATACATGTATGTATCCATTTGAAAGACATCACATGCATTCTTCAGATAGCTTTCTTCAAGGCCCATTTATTCCTCCTTTTCTAACAAAGAGAAAAATGCATTTGGACATGGAAATGGCAATGCTTTTTTCTCCCCCATTCAGTTTTGGTTCCTATTATAACTCTTGGTTACTTTATTTCTAGGAAAAGGAAGTAAGTTAGCTTTGTTTTGGCTCTGGTAATTCTTATTATTTGCTGTGAATGGAGTAATTTCCAGTTAGTGTGTTAGGGATCGATTGCAATTTCAGGGTCCTGTCTCTACCATTCATGTTACCTTAGGTTGAGCGTAAGACAGAATTGTGAAGAAGGTAAAAGTAGTTTTGGTGCCCTCTCCCCTTTTCTTCCTTGATCTCTATAGCCCCATTTCCTGCAGTCAGACACTTCCTCTCTGCTCCCTGGCACCTTTCCAAAGGACTGAGTTTCAATTGTGAAACCTTAATTGTCCCTTTTTAAATGCATATTTATGGATTGTGTATGACCAGCTATACACTAACCACAGAACACAGAGAAGGGTAGCCTTTGCTCTCTAAAAGTTATTGTTACACAGTAATACACTGGGGAAAAAACAATTGCAAAAAGTTAGGGGGGAAACTACCCTAGGATGCCGAAAGAGGGAGATGATCTCTAACTGATGGGGACATTTGATTTGGGTTTTGAAGTATTGCTTTGCAAAAGTGATCTCAGATGGAGAGAAAAGGCAAAGCAAAGATATGAACTGAACCGAGGGTGATGTATACAAAGGTTGTGGTTAATGGACCACCTGGTCTGGAATAAATGATGGGGAAAAAGGAACTTGTATTATAGATATGGATGGATACAGAGAAATCACTAGATGCTTCCAAGGTGATCTTTTCCCTTAATATGAAACAGTTAAATAAAAGTAAACCTTTTAAATAAGGATATGGGCATGCTAAGACATGTATAGGTAAATAGAGCATTTTGTGTGTGTGTTAAATACTGAATATCAATTGTCTGACTATAGAAGCAACATAAAATTGTTAATATGTTCTTTTTCTTTCTGTATGTTTATAGTTTCCTGGCTAGAGGTGGCTTCTTTTTTAAAGTGAGAATTCAGTTTGGCATGTTTGTAAGAAAGTAATGAAGATAAGACGAGTGACAATTAGAAACAAAATAAGGAAGGCCCTGAATTCTAAATAGGAACAGAGGACTGTTGGGTAGTCCATGAGGGGCTGGCTGCATCCCGCTGTCTTTATTTATTTTATTCAGTTATTTAAAAACCTTTATTATATTTTTATCATAAAGAAAAATATGGCAACTATAGAAAACTTGGAATCATAGAAAAATATATAAGACAACCTGAAAGTCATCCAAAATCCACTACTCAGAGATAGTAATTATATAATGCATGTTTCCTTCCAGCTAAACATGAATATATAATATATAACCCTCCACACACACACACACACACACACAAATTTTGACATTGACAGAACTAGAATTATACTGCATGTATTTTTTTAACATTTTTATTGGAGTATAATTGCTTTACAATGGTGTGTTAGTTTCTGCTTTATAACAAAGTGAATCAATTATATATATATCCCCATATCTCTTCCCTCTTGCGTCTCCCTCCCTACCACCCTCCCTATCCCACCCTTCTAGCAGATCACAAAGCGCCGAGCTGATCTCCCTGTGATATGTGGCTGTTTCCCACTAGGTATCTATTTTACGTTTGGTAGTGTATATATGTCCATATATACACTGCCACTCTCTCACTTTGTCCCAGCTTACCCTTCCGCCTCCCCGTTTCCTCAAGTCCATTCTCTAGTAGGTCTGTGTCTATATTCCCGTCTTGCCCCTAGGTTCTTCATAACCACTTTTTGTTTTTTCTTGGATTCCATATATATGTGTTAGCATACGGTATTTGTTTTTCTCTTTCTGACTTACTTCACTCTGTATGACAGACTCTAGGCCCATACACCTCATTACAAATAACTCAATTTCGTTTCTTTTTATGGCTGAGTAATATTCCATTGTATATATGTACCACACCATCTTTATCCATTTGTCTGTCGATGGACACTTAGGTTGCTTCCATGTCCTGGCTACTGTGCTGCGATGAACATTGGGGTGCATGTGTCTCTTTGAATTATGGTTTTCTCAGGGTATATGCCCAGTAGTGGGATTGCTGGGTCATATGGTAGTTCTATTTGTAGTTTTTTAAAGAACCTCCATACTGTTCTCCATAGTGGCTGTATCAATTTACATTCCCACCAACAGTGCAAGAGGGTTCCCTTTACTCCATACTCGCTCCAGCATTTATTGTTTGTAGGTTTTTTGTTGATGGCCATTCTGACTGGTGTGAGATGATATCGTGTTGTAGTTTTGATTTGCATTTCTCTAATGACTGGTGATGTTGTGCATGGTTTCATGTGTTTGTTGGCAATCTGTATATCTTCTTTGGAGAAATGACTGTTTAGGTCTTCTGCCCATTTTTGGATTGGGTTGTTTGTTTTTTTGATGTTGAGCTGCATGAGCTGCTTGTAGATTTTGGAGATTAATCCTTTGTCAGTTGCTTCATTTGCAAATATTTTCTCCCATTCTGAGGGTTATCTTTTCGTCAAAGATAGACATTGCTCAAACCTTTCCAGGTTTCCTTGGCTGTGCAAAAGCTTTTAAGTTTCATTAGGTCCCATTTATTTTTACTTCCATTTCTCTAGGAGGTGGGTCAAAAAGGATCTTGCTGTGATTTATGTCATAGAGTGTTCTGCCTATGTTTTCCTCTAAGAGTTTTATAGTGTCGGCCTTACATTTAGGTCTTCAATCCATTTTGAGCTTATTTTTGTGTATGGTGTTAGGGAGTGTTCTAATTTCATTCTTTTACATGTAGCTGTCCAGTTTTCCCAGCACCACTTCCGGAAGAGGCTGTCTTTTCTCCATTGTATGTTCTTGCCTCCATTATCACAGACATGGTAACCATATGTGTGTGTGTTTATCTCTGGGCTTTCTATCCTGTTCCATTGATCTATATTTCTGTTTTTGTGCCAGTACCATACTGTCTTGATTACTGTAGATTTGTAGTATAGTCTGAAGTCAGGGAGCCTGATTCCTCCAGCTCCATTTTTCTTTCTCAACGTTGCTTTGGCTATTTGGGGTCTTTTGTGTTTTCATACAAATTGTGAAATTTTTTGTTCTAGTTCTGTGAAAAATGCCAATGGTAGTTTGATAGGGATTGCTTTGAATCTGTAGATTGCTTTGAGCAGCAGAGTCATTTTCACAATGTTGATTCTTCCAATCCAAGCACATGGTATATTTCTCCATCTGTTTGTATCATCTTTAATTTCTTTCATCACTGTCTTATAGTTTTCTGCATATAGGTCTTTTGTCTCCTTAGGTAGGTTTATTCCTAGGTATTTTATTCTTTTTGTTGCAATGGTAAATGGGAGTGTTTCCTTAATTTCTCTTTCTGATTTTTCATCATTAGTGTATAGGAATGCAAGAGATCTCTGTGCATTAATTTTGTATCCTGCTACTTTACCAAATTCATTGATTAGCTCTAGTAGTTTTCTGGTAGCATCTTTAGGATTCCCTATGTATAGTATCATGTTATCTGCAAACAGTGACAGCTTTACTTCTTCTTTTCCAATTTGGATTCCTTTTATTTCTTTTTCTTCTCAGATTGCTGTGGCTAAAACTTCCAAAACTATGTTGAATAATAGTGGTGAGTGTGTGAAACCTTCTCTTGTTCCTGAGCTAAGTGGAAATGGTTTCAGTTTTTCACCATTGAGGATGATGTTGGCTGGGCTTTGTCATGTATGGCCTTTATTATGTTGAGGTAAGTTCCCTCCATGCCTACTTTCTGGAGGGTTTTTATCATAAATGGGTGTTGAATTTTGTCAAAAGCTTTCCCTGCACCTATTGAGATGATCATATGGTTTTCTCCTTTAATTTGTTAATATGGTGTATCACATTGATTGATTTGCATATATTGAAGAATCCTTGCATTCCTGGGATAAACCCCACTTGATCATGGTGTATGATCCTTTTAATGTGCTGTTAGATTCTGTTTGCTAGTGTTTTGTTGAGGATTTTTAGATCTGTGTTCATCAGTGATATTGGCCTGTAGTTTTCTTTTTTTGTGACATCTTTGTCTGGTTTTGGTATCAGGGTGATGGTGACCTCGTAGAATGAGTTTGGGAGTGTTCCTCCCTCTGCTGTATTTTGGAAGTTTTAGAAGGATAGGTGTTAATTCTTCTCTAAATGTTTAATAGAATTTGCCTGTGAAGCCATCTGGTCCTTGGCTTTTGTTTATTGGAAGATTTTTAATCACAGTTTCAATTTCAGTGCTTGTGATTGGTCTGTTTTTATTTTCTATTTCTTCCTTGTTCTGTCCTGGAAGGTTGTGCATTTCTATCAATTTGTCCATTTCTTCCAGGTTGTCCATTTTATTGGCATACAGTTGCTTGTCGTAATCTCTCATGATCCTTTGTATTTCTGCAGTGTCAGTTGTTACTTCCCATTTTTCATTTCTAATTCTGTTGATTTGAGTCTTCTCCCTTTTTTTCATGATGAGTCTGGTTAATGGTTTATCAATTTTGTTTATCTTCTCAAAGAACCAGCTTTTAGTTTTATTGATCTTTGCTATCGTTTCCTTCATTTCTTTTTCATTTATTTCTGATCTGATCTTTATGATTTCTTTCCTTCTTCGAACTTTGGGGTTTTTTTGTACTTCTTTCTCTAATTGCTTTAGTTGTAAGGTTAGGTTGTTTATTTGAGATGTTTCTTGTTTCTTAAGGTAGGATTGTATTGCTATAAACTTCCTTCTCGGAACTGCTTTTGCTGCATCCCATAGGTTTTGAGTTGTTTTTTTTCATTGTCGTTTGTTTCTTGGTATTTTTTTATTTCCTCTTTGATGTCTTCAGTGATCTCTTGGTTATTAAGTAGTGTATTATTTAGCCTTGTTGTGTTTGTATTTTTTACAGATTTTTTCCTGTAATTGATATCTAGTCTCATAGCGTTGTGGTCAGAAAAGATACTTGATATGATTTCAATTTTCTTAAATTTATCAGGGCTTGATTTGTGACCCAGGATATGATCTATCCTGGAGAATGTTCCATAGCACTTGAGAAGAAAGTATATTCTGTTGTTTTTAGGTGGAATGTCTTATAAATGTCAATTAAGTCCATCTTGTTTAATGTATCATTTAAAACTTGTTTTTCCTTATTTATTTTCATTTTGGATGATCTGTCCATTGGTGAAAGTGGGGTGTTAAACTCCCCTACTATGATTGTGTTACTGTCGATTTCCCCTTTTATGTCTGTTAGTATTTGTCTTATGTATTGAGGTGCTCCTATGTTGGGTGCATATATATTCTCAATTCTTATATCTTTTTCTTGGATTGATCCCTTGATCATTATGTAGTGTCCTTCTTTGTCTCTTGCAGTAGTCTTTGTTTTAAAGTGTATTTTGTGTGCTATGAGAATTGCTACTCCAGCTTTCTTTTGATTTCCATTTGCATGGAATATCTTTTTCTGTCCCCTCACTTTCAGTCTGTATGTGTCTCTAGGTCTGAAATGGGTCTCTTGTAGACAGCATATATACGGGTCTTGTTTTTGTATCCATTCAGCCAGTCTGTGTCTTTTGGTTGGAGCATTTAATCCTTTTACATTTAAGGTAATTATTGATATGTATGTTCCTATTACCGTTTTAGTAATTGTTTTGGGCCTGTTATTGTAGGTATTTTCTTTCTCTTGTGTTTTCTGCCTAGAGAAGTTCCTTTAGCATTTGTTGTAAAGCTGCTTTGGTTGTAGTGAATTCTCTTAGCTTTTGCTTGTCTGTAAAGGTTTTAATTTCTCATTTGAATCTGAATGAGATCCTTGCTGGGTAGAGTAATCTTGGTTGTAGGTTTTTCCCTTTCATCACTTTAAATATGTCCTGCCACTCCCTTCTGGCTTGCAGAGTTTGTGCTGAAAGATCAGCTCTTAACCTTATGGGGATTCCCTTGTATGTTATTTGTTGTTTTTCCCTTGCTGCTTTTAATATTTTTTCTTTGTTTTTAATTTTTGACAGTTTGATTAACATGTGCCTTGGCGTGTTTCTCCTTGGAAATTTCCTGTATGGGACTCTCTGTGCTTCCTGCACTGATTAACTATTTCCTTTCCCATATTAGGGAAGTTTTCAAGTATAATCTCTTCAAATATTTTCTCAATCCCTTTCTTTTTCTCTTCTTCTTCTGCGACCCCTATAATTCGAATGTTGGTGTGTTTTATATTGTCCCAGAGGTCTCTGAGACTGTCCTCAATTCTTTTCATTCTTTTCTTTTTATTCTGCTGTGCAGTAGTTATTTCCACTATTTTATCTTACAGGTCATTATCTGTTCTTCTGCCTCAGTTATTCTGCTATTGATCCCTTCTAGAGAATTTTAAGTTTCATTTATTGTGTTGTTCATCACTGTTTTTTTGCTCTTTAGTTCTCCTTGGTCCTTGTTAAACGTTTCTTGTATTTTCTCCATTCTATTTCGAAGGTTTTGGATCATCTTTACTATCATTATTCTGAATTCTTTTTCAGGTAGACTGCCTGTTTCCTCTTCATTTGTTAGGTTTGGTGGGTTTTTACCTTGCTTCTTCATCTTCTGTGTTTTTCTTTGTCTTCTCATTTTGCTTAACTTACTGTGTTTGGGGTCTCCTTTTCGCAAGCTGCAGGTTCGTAGTTCCCGTTGTTTTTCGTGTCTGTGCCCAGTGGCTAAGGATGATTCAGTGGGTTGTGTAGCCTTCCTAGTGGACGGGACTAGTGCCTGTGTTCTGGTGGATGAGGCTGGATCTTGTCTTTCTGGTGGGCAGGTCCAAGTCTGGTGGTGTGTCTTGGGGTGTCTGTGACCTTATTATGATTTTAGGCAGCCTCTTTGCTAATGGGTGGGTTTGTGTTCCTATCTTGCTAGCTATTTGACATAGGGTGTCCAGCACTGTAGGTGATTGGTTGTTGAGTGGAGCTGGGTCTTGGTGTTGAGGTGGAGATCTCTGGGAGATTTTCACCACTTGATAATATGTGGAGCTGGGAGGTCTCTGGTGGACCAATGTTCTGAACTTGGCTCTCCTACTTCAGAGGTGCAGCCTTGATGCCTGGCTGGAGCACCAAGAGCCTGCCATCCACACAGCTCAGAATAAAAGGGAGTAAAAGAAAGAAGGAAAGAAAGGAAGGAAGAAAGAAGGAAAGGAAGGAAGGAACGAACAAAGGAAGGAAGGAAGGAAGGAAAAATTTTTTTAAGTTATTAAAATAAAAAACAAAAAATAAATTATTAAAATAAAATTTCAAAAGTAATTTTTAAAAAAAAGAAAGAAAGAAGAGAAAAACCAAACCCAAAAACAAATTCACCAATGATAACAAGTGCTGAAAACTATACTTAAAAAAAAAAACAAAAAAAGAGGACAGACAGAACCTGAGGATGAACGGTAAAAGGAAAGCTATACAGACAAAATCACACACAGAAGTATACACATACACACTCACAAAAAGAGAAAAAGGGAAAAAACAAAATATATATATCGTTGCTCCCAAAGTCCACCTCCTCAGTTTGGGATTATTCGTTGTCTATTCAGGTATTCCACGGATGCAGGGTACATCAGGTTGACTGTGGAGATTTTATCCGCTGCTCCTGAGGCTGCTGGGAGAGATTTCCCTTTCTCTTCTTTGTTCGCACAGCTCCTGGGATTCAGGTTTGGATTTGGCCATGCCGCTCAGTGTAGGTAGCCTGAGGGCGTCTGTTCTTATCTCAGACAGGAAGGGGTTAAAGGAGCAGCTGCTTCTGGGCCTCTGGCTCACTCAGGGCGGTGGGGAGGGAGGGGTACGGAGTGCGGGGGTGCAGGGGGGGGGAGCCTGTGGTGGCAGAGGCCGGTGTGACGTTGCACCAGCCTGAAGCGCGCCGTTTGTTCTCCTGGGGAAGTTGTCCCTGGATCACGGGACCCTGGCAGTGGGGGACTGCATGTATTTTTGTGTACTTTTTTTTTTAACTGACTCATATCTTATTCTATTAACCAGCCTATAAAAACAGAACTTCCTGAACAATGTTAAATTACAAGGCTGATAGCATTTATTCTCTGGTGTTTGGATGATATACTTTTCCATTGTTCTATAATATGTTTCTAAAGAGATATAAAGACAGGCAGATAGATGGATAGATTTAATTTACTTTCATTTCACTTTGGTCTCCTGAATAAATAGTTGGAATTTGCCAGACATCTCATTATATGGAATGCTCATGGAGTTCCACATCTGGAAGTTTGTTGTTGTCAATAGCCATGAGCCCACTTTTCAGTACAGTCCCTCTTTAAATATACTGGAGATCTGTTAGACTGAAGAGAGATAGCCTTACCCCAAATGTCAGGTTTTCAGACAAGCTGGCGTGTGGAATAACTGACAACAGCGATCTCCTGCATGCATGCCTACCATGAGCCTCCTTGCCACCCTGCTATGGACAGCCTGCCCATGTAGCTGCTACTTACTAGCCAGCTGTTTTCTGGATGTTCTAGTCTAGGAGCAGAAGTAGCAATTGAGATTGTTATGTGGATGAAGAAGGAAGAACCCTCAGGCTGTCTCAGTTAAAATTCCCATGCACTGATAGAAGATGATTGCAGAGGTGAGAAACACATCATTTCTGAACAAGATAAGAAACAGCAGTAGTGAGATAAAGGGATTCAGGCACATACCTGACTGATGGATTTCTATGATTTGTTGCATAGCAAATGTGAGTTGCCAATTTCTCAGTCTCCTTCCAATTCTTGTCAGTTTCAGTCCTGAAATTTTCTGGCAATTAAGTAAACCTAGTGTTCAATATAGTTTTGAATTTTTTTTCTGCAAATTTGGATTAGTATCTATGATATATAACCAAGACCCTCTTTAATGGAGCCAATTTTTACATGTGGATATGTTAGGGATTCTTTCTGGTCTGAATCTTTCTATTTTTCTACTGCCCCCTCAACCCTGCCATGAAACATGTCCTGTATTTCAGGGGCCGGCTGAAGGCCGTTTTCTTTGTATCTGGGTTTTCTCTGTTTAAATCAGTTTGACATCGATGTTTTATGGGAGAATCCCTTTGGATTCATGACCTTACCTTCATCCATGCATGCTGTGAGGCCTTTTAGACCCAGGTTGTATCTGTATCTCCTCAGTTTCTAGAACCCTATATCAGAGTTCTTTGGTTGCCTGGGAGAGGAAAGTTGGGGATTTCTATGGGTTTCTAATTATTTCAGTGGGAAATTGAGAGAGGTTGAGCCAGCAGCTCTTAGTTGCTCAGATGTCATTTAAACCTGGAAATAATTCCAATGAAGTTTTCTGAGGAGAGAAATGAATGATTGATACTATACTTAAAGATAATAAAAGTTTGGCTGCAATGTATAGAAAGCTTTAAAGGGGAACTGAATTTGAGAAAATCAGTAAAAACAAAACAAAACAAAACAGTGTAAAACCAGAGGTTTTAAGCCAGAGGTAGTGAAGGCCTGAAATAGGGTAGTGTTTGTTACAATAGAAGCACTGGTATTAGTTGGCTCTTGACTCAAAGCCAGACAAATAAAAAATTTAGAAAAAAATCGGTGTTCTTTAGATGACTTGAAAAACACAGTGGTGGGCAGCCTAGTTAAATATACTGAGCTGCAATTTGTGGTTTTCTTTTTCTTTTTTTTTTTAAAAGAAATGAAGATTGAAAAGAATATTACCTACATAAAGAAAATTGTGATATTAAATAATCTATTGGAAAGAATCTGGCACACAGTAGGTATGAGATAAATATTAGTCCTTTTTCTTGTCATTTTTAGAATTATTTATTTATACTCAACTGGTTCTGTTTAGCTATTTGTATGTTTATCTACCCACTGAGTTAAAACAAATCCTTCTGTTGTCTTAATTTTGTTAAGCTGGATAAACTGTGTTGCTGTCTTGCTTTGTTACCTTGTCCCTGCATCAGAAATGAATGATGAACATCACTATCTCTGGGACCTTTGGTTATTATCTCTGGTTTTCAGAATTGTGCATTTTCCCCATGTATGTTTTCAAGCTGATATGTCACACCAAGATAACTCAATGTGAGCTGCAGAATTTGTATCATAGTATCACTGAGGCTTCCTATCATTTGCCATGGCTGAAACAACCTGACATGAAATATAACACTGTAACATGTCAGGTGGAAAATTTAAACATTGCTTTTTCCCAAGGAAGAATAGAATCTTTATATTATAAACCACACTGTTTCAACAGGGGGGAAAAAGTTATGATACTGTATTGATTCTTCTAGGGAGCTGAGTTAGCGAAAATCCCTTCTACTCAAGGATTGTTCATTTCCCTCTTTTGACACAAGAACAATTCTAAACAAGCTGTTTCGTAGCTAACTAAAATCCTTTAAAAAATATCCTAGGAAAGCATTTTGATAAGTACCAAACTAGTAAAACTGTTGTTTACGAGGGTCTTGTTAATTTCTTCTCTCATATTTTCTTGGTAAACTCTAAGTAATCAAGATGGATACAGACATACCTTATTTTATTGTGCTTTTTTTTAATAGCACTTCACAGATACTGCATTTTTTCCTTTACAAATTGAAGGTTTGTGGCAACCTTACATCGACCAAGTTTATTGGTGCCAATTTCCTGACAGCATTGGCTCACTTCTTGTCTGTGTGTCACATTTTTGGTAATCCTAGTAATATTTCAGACTTTTTCATTAGCATTATATTTGTTACGGTGATCTGTGATCAGTGATCTTTGATGTTGCAAAAGATCATTGCAAAAAGATTACAACTCACTGATGGCTCAAATGATGGTTAGCATTTTTTAGCAACAAGGTACTTTTTAATTAAGGTATGTATTTTTTTTAGACATAATCCTATTGCACACTTAATCGACTACAGATTAGAGGCAACATAACTTCTATATGCATTGAGAAACCCAAAAATTGTGTGATTGGTTTTATTGCTGTGGTCTGGAACCGAACCTGCAGTATCTCTGGGCTATGCCTGTACAGTCATTTACAATTTATAAGTCTCTCTCCTTCCTATTTGCACCAGAGAAAAGTAGAGTTAAAAGTAGAGTGTTACAAAGCAAATAAGAGCTAATTATGCAAGAAAGCTTAGTTGTAGATGGTGCATTAGTTTCCCTGAAGTGATCAGTCTCCAGTAATTAGCATGAGCTAAAGAGAAAGAGTGTCTAGTAGAAACTACCATCATTTCTCTGCCTTGCTTTCTACTTTTCTCTCTTTATTTTGCTCTCTGCCTCCTTTCACTCTCTTGTTTGCTAGACATTCTTCTTGGCTTAATCAGAAAACAGACTTTGGTTCCTTGTAATAAAAATAATTTATAAATGCACACTTGAGGTTTCTTTCTGCTGTCATTCTGATTTTATATTGATGATTTTTTCTTGATCATAGGAGTACTAGAGGTGAATAAAGTAGCAAATAATCATCATAAAATGATGATGAGGATAATGATGACATTGCTGATACAGATAGTTCACATATGAGTATTTTTTATTCACTGGAAATCATGTTAAATAGTTCCTAAGCCAGGAGTGCTCTGGTGGTGGGAAACATGGCAATTCTATGTGGTAGGTACATTTAACGTTTTCATTTCCTCACAAGGTGATTGAAATTAATACAAATCATATTATTCTTCTGAATTATTGTTTGTTAGTAACAGAACCAAAATACAGACCTTATTTATTCTGACTTGAAATCCTATGTGCCTACCCCTCATGCTGTGCTCTTTGGAAGATGGACTTGCGCTGATAACGTAGGATTTGGAGTATTAGCCAAATTCTACTTAGTGGGGACAGATCCAGGGTTAGGGTTAGGGTTAGGGTTAGGGTTAGGTTTAGTGGTGTCTAAACATAGACACCACTGCTTCTTAGTGATGCTGCTTTTATAGAGGCATATATGGACTTGTGGGCTCATCCCTATTCTTTGCATTCTTGGGTGTTTAGATTTTAAGGTAGTTATATTCCATAGGCAGAGCCAGCAAAAACAAAACAACATACTTAAGTGGCGTAGGTGGGTTAAAATGCAAACTACTTATACAAGATTATAATGGCATAACAGCAGAACAGATAAGGGTATGAATATTTCAGTTGGATAGTGGTGGATTTTAGAACACAGTTCACACTACACCCTTTGTGTGACTTCGGATTCATTCTGCCTTGGTTTCTCCATCATACACTTTTATACTATTGTTCTTACAGGCCTGTTGTGAGGTTTAAATAAAATAATGCATAGAAAGTGCTCTGCACTATACTTATAAAAAATAAGCATGCCACAAATGCTGTCTGTCTCCTTTCCCATATCTGTGGGGCACTGGTCTTTCCTTGGTCACTCTGGTCAATCCGACAGACATGGGACTATCAACAAGAAGAGGAAGCAGAACAGACACTATTGTTGCTGATAAATCATCCTGGATTTAGAGACTTCTCCCTTTGAAATTTAAGAATATCGAAGGCTTAGCCAAGGTGGCAGAGATTATTATTCTTTCTGTTATCCCTTAAGAGCTTGGAACAAGATCACATTTGAGGGGGCTTCTTGAGGACATGCTTTGCTTTGAAGACTGAAATTTTATGTATGCATGTAATGCCTTGTTTGGGATGGTTAGATTTTTACACCCTAGTGGGAAATTCCAGTAGCACCTTATGTGTTCTAATTATTGCTTTAAATTTGCTCAATCCACTGAAGTTGTAGAGTATAGTTTTGGGTGGTGCCCAACAGTAAGAATTTCTGGAAGAGAGACAGAATTTAAATACAGATTTGTGCTGGTGCTGTTCCTGTATCCTGAAGTGTCTTTTCCTCTTGGAGCACATTATATCCTCCTTCAAGACTCAGTTCAAATGTTATCACCTTCCCAGGTCATTCCCTAACCCCTCTTATCAGGTATAGAAATATGTATTACCTTATGCCTATAACTGGAAATAATACTGAATAAAAAAAGTATTTATTGAACACTCTATAAATCTGCCAGGCATAGTGCTACCTCTTTAATATACTTTATTCCATTAATCCTTATAAGAATCTTTTGCTGAAGACATTATTGCTATGCCTATCTTAATGATGAGGAAATGAAGGCTCAAAGATGTCGTGTAGTTTTCCCAAGGTTACCAAGCTAGTCTTGGGTTTTCCTCAGAGAAGATGGATGTGTTTTGCCCAGTTGATGCATAAACTAGGCTCATTCCAGAATATTAATGGAGTCAATTAATCTTTTTATTATAACCTCCCAAATTCTCTGGAAATATTTGTCAAATACAGAATATTAATAAAAAATTAAAATGCAATATACTGAATAATTAAACCCACAAAGACCTGATTTATCTTTAATGCTTTTAATGATATTTTTAAAAAGGGAAAGTTTTGATAACATATGCTTGGGGCAGCATATGAAGAGATGAACAAGCTGTTCCTTCTTATTGTTTATTCTTAGAGGCTGTTGGTGGGGAAGCAAAATGCCAAGGGCAGTGATACTGTGGGTATGATTGCTGTGTGCATGCGTCTGGTAGTATATTATATTTTTCTTCCTTAAGTTTTATTTCTGTTCCATATTCAAAAGTCGTTTTCTCAGTTGTGCTTTTTTTTTAGAAAACATTTTTAATTTTGAGGATTTTTTTTTCCTTTTTTGTCTATCTGTTGAGAATTCACTAGATTAATACTTTCAAAGTCCTTCGTCACCAGGTTCAAAGGAATTGAAGTCATGGCACCCTTACCGTATAGCATGAATATCTCCCTAAAGAATTATCAAAGTAAAGAAATGAGCAATCAAGCCATGAAAAGACATGGAGGAAACTTAAAGCCTAAGTTACTAAGTGAAAGAAGTTAATCTGAAAAGTTCACATACTGTGTAACTCCAAATATGTGACATTTTGGAAAAGACAAAACTATGGAAACAGTAAAATGATTGGTGGTTTGGGGCAAGAAAGGATGACTAGGTGGAACATGGGATTTTTAGGGTGGTGAAACTATTCTGTATGATAAGGTAGATACATGTTCGTCAAACCCAAATAATGTACAACACAAGAGAGTGAACCATAATGTAAATTATGGACTTTGCTTGATAATGATGTGTCAATGTTGAGTTACTCATTGTAGCAAGTGTACTAAACTAGTATAGAATGTTGATAGTGGAGGAGGCTGTGTGTGTGTGTGTGTGTGTGTGTGTAAAGGGGCATACATGGGAATTATATGTACTTTCCACTCAACTCTGCTGTGAACCTAAACCTGCTTTAAAAAATACAGTTTATTTTAATAAGGAGGGAAAGGAATAAAGCACAGTGGTTCCTTTACTTTTCATATGTATCCTGTCAGACAATCCCAATTTCTATGATCCTGTAGGAAAGTAGTGATAAGAAGTTTAAGGAAACATTTCCAGAAATGGAAAAAATTGCTAAAAATAGGAAAACTACAAGTTCACAATGCTTTCCCTCCTTCAATATCTAACTTTCCCATCTACTTCTCCCTTCTTTTCACAGATAGCACTTTCTTGTGTTACAGAGCACAGCTTAAACATTGCCAATTTAAGAAGCTTTTCCTGACCATCCCATTGATCACAGACATATGGATGGTGCCTAGCATATTCACCTACTCTAGTTCTCCACATAACACTTACTACTGTTGTTCTTCATATTTATAAATCCCTTTACTTTATCGTATCTGTCTAGATCTCCTTGCCTTACAGTTAGCTTCCTTTGGGGCAGATTAGACATGGGTATCTTCATGTTCTGTCTAGGTCACTGTTTTCACTGTGGAGGACGGCAGTCATAAAAGATACTTTTATGACCCTTAAAGATACAAAAGACTCTCATAAAGGAAATAGGGCCCTTGGACTCTAGGAAATTTGGCTACTCCAGCTGGTCCTTCAGCATTGAGTCCTACATAGCAGTGATTTATGCTTGAGCAGCATTTGTTAAGCCCAGATGTTAAGCCCATTTATTTATTTAAATGAGATTTAATGCTAGGGAAAAAACACTTATTGTGTAGCATACCTACTATGAAACAAACCTTCTATTAGGCACTGGAATGCAAAGATGAATGAAACAGAATCCTGAGTCCTTCAGGTTCAGAAAGAAGCATTGAAGAGGGAGGCATGATTATACTGTTATAATACTACACAGTGGCAGTTATAATGAAGGCTGGTGTCAATATTTGAACAGTAATTCAGATATTTGATAAAGGTCAAGGGAAACTTCACCAAAGTCGTAAATTAGTAACAACATTCAAAATTCTGTAGGAGTTTGAAAGAGAAGTGAGGAGGAAAGAGTTTCACGAGCAGTTACCAAATGATCTAAGGCTGAGGTGTGTAATAGTGCATGGCTTCTGTGGGATGACAAGCCGTTCACAGTACCTACACCTGCACCTCTGGGAGGGAGCTGTGAAGGAGGAAAAGTTTCCACACACTAGGAAGCCCCTTCACTGGTGGAAACGGGGTGGGTGGGGGTGAAGCTTCAGAGCCACGGAGGAGAGGGCAGCAACAGGGGTGCAAAGTGGAGAGATGCCCGCACAGAGGATTGGTGCAGACCAGCACTCACCAGGCTTGTCTGCTCACCTGCCGGGGCGGGTGGAGACTGGGAGCTGTGGCTTGGGCTTCGGAGTTCAGATCCCGGGGAGAAGACTGTGGGTGAATGCTTGAACACAGCCTGAAGGGGGCTAGCGCACCACAGCTAGGTGGGAGGGAGTCTGGAAAAAGTCTGGACCTGCCAAGAGACCATTGTTTCGGAGTGTGTGACGAGGAAGGATTCTTGCTCCATGTGCCCACAGAAGGCAGAGCACCACGTAAGCGAGCTCCAGAGACGGGCGCGAGCCGCAGCTATCAGCTTGGACTCCAGAGATGGGCATGAAATGCTAATGCTGCTGGTGCAACCACCAAGAAGCCTCTGTGCAAGCACAGGTCACTATCCACACACATCCCCGCCCCCGGGAGCCTGTGCAGCATGCCACTGTCACTGTCCCGTGATTCAGAGACAAATAATTTTTTCTTCTTTTTTGCGGTACGCGGGCCTCTCACTGTTGTGGCCTCTCCCGTTGTGGAGCACAGGCTCCAGATGTGCAGGCTCAGCGGCCACGGCACATGGGCCCAGCCGCTCTGCGGCATGTGGGATCCTCCCGGACCGGGGCACGAACCCGCGTCCCCTGCTTCGGCAGGCAGACTCTCAACTACTGCGCCACCGGGGAAGCCCTCTTTCTTTTTTTTTTTTTTTCTTCCTTTTCTTCTGAGCTATGCAGCTGACAGGGTCTTGGTGCTCTGGCCTGGTGCCAGGCCTGTGTCTCTGAGGTGGAAGAGCTGAGTCAGGACATAGGACCACCAGAGACCTCCTTGCTCACGTAATATCAATTGGCAAGACCTCTCTCAGAGATCTACATCTCAGTGCTAAGACCCAGGTCTACCCAATGGCCAGCAAGCTCTAGTGCTGGACGCCCCATGCCAAACAACTAGCAACACAGGAACACAACCCCACTGATTAGCAGAGAGGCTGCCTAAAATCATACTAGGTTCACAGATACCCCAAAATGCACCACCAGATGCAGCCCTGCCCATCAGAAAAACAAGATCCAGCCCCACCCACCAGAACACAGGCACCAGTCTCCTCCACCAGGAAGCCTACACAACCCACTGACCACCCTTACCCAATGGGGGCAGACACCAAAAACAACGGGAACTACGAACCTGCACCCTGCGAAAAGGAGACCCCAGACACAGTAAGTTAAGCAAAATGAGAAGACAGAGAAAAACACAGCAGATGAAGGAGCAAGGTAAAAACCCACCAGACCAAACAAATGAAGAGGAAATAGGCAGTCTACCTGAAAAAGAATTCAGAGTAATGATAGTAAAGATGATCTTGGAAATAGAATGGAGAAAATACAAGAAACGTTTGACAAGAACCTGGAGGAACTAAAGAGCAAACAAACAATGATGAACAACACAATGAAATTAAAAATTCTGTAGAAGGAATCAATAGCAGAATAACTGAGGCAGAAGATCGGATAATGACCTGTAAGATAAAATAGTGGAAATAACTACTGCAGAGAAGAATAAATAAAAAAGAATGAAAGTAATTGAGGACAGTCTCAGAGACTCTGGGACAACATTAAACGCACCAACATTTGAATTATAGGGGTCCCAGAAGAAGAAGAGAAAACAGAAAGGGTCTGAGAAAATATTTGAAGATATTATACTTGAAAACATCCCTAACACGGGAAAGGAAATCGTCAATCAAGTCCAGGAAGTGCAGAGAGTCCCATACAGAATAAATCCAAGGAAAAACATGCCAAGACACATATTAATCAAACTATTAAAAATTAAATACAAAGAAAAAATATTAAGAGCAGTAAGGGAAAAGCAACAAATAACATACAAGGGAATCCCCATAAGGTTAAGAGCTGATCTTCCAGCAGAAACTCTGCAAGCAAGAAGGGAGTGGCAGGACATATTTAAAGTGATGAAAGGGAAAAACTTAAAACCATGATTACTCTACCCAGCAAGGATCTCATTCAGATTTGAATGAGAAATTAAAACCTTTATAGATAAGCAAAAGTTAAGAGAATTCAGCACCACCAAACCAGTTTTACAACAAATGGTAAAGGAATTTCTCTAGTCAGGAAGCACAAGAGAAGGAAAAGACCTACAATAAAAAGCCCAAAACAATTAAGAAAATGGTAATAGGAACATACATATCAATAATTACCTTAAATGTAAATGGATTACATGCTCCAAGCAAAAGACATAGACTGGCTGAATGAATACAAATATAAGACCTGTATATATGCTGTCTACAAGAAACCCACTTCAGACCTAGAGACACATATAGTCTGAAAGTGAGGGGACAGAAAAAGATATTTCATGCAAACGGAAATCAAAAGAAAGCTGGAGTAGCAATTCTCATATCACACAAAATAGACTTTAAAATATAGACTATTACAAGAGACAAAGAAGGACACTACATAATGATCAAGGGATAAATCAAAGAAGAAGATATAAGAATTGTAAATATTTATGTACCTGACATAGGAGCACCTCAATATATAAGGCAAATGCTAACAGCCATAAAGGTGGAAATCAACAGTAACACAATCATAGTAGGGGACCTTAACACCCCACTTTCACCAATGGACAGATCACCCAAAATGAAAATAAATAAGGAAACACAAGCTTTAGATGACACATTAAACAAGATGGACTTAATTGATATTTATAGGACATTTCATCCCAAAACAACAGAATACACTTTCTTCTCAAGTGCTCATGGAACATTCTCCAGGATAGATCATATCTTGGGTCACAAATAAAGCCTTGGTATAGTTAAGAAAATTGAAATCATATTGAGTATCTTTTCTGACCACAACGCTATGAGACTAGATATGAATTACAGGAAAAAAACTGTAAAAAATACAAACACATGGAGGCTAAACAATACACTACTAAATAACCAAGAGATCACAAAGAATTCAAAGAAGAAATCAAAAAATACCTAGCAACAAATGCCAATGAAAACACGATGACCCAAAACCTGTGGGATGCAGCAAAAGCAGTTCTAAGAGGGAAGTTTATAGCAATACAATCCTACCTCAAGAAACAATAAACATCTCAAATAAACAACCTAACCTTACAACTAAAGCAATTAGAGAAAGAAGAACAAAAAAAATCCAAAGATAGTAGAAGGAAAGAAATCATAAATATCATATCAGAAATAAATGAAAAAGAAATGAAGAAAACAATAGCAAAGATCAGTAAAACTAGAAACTGGTTCTTTGAGAAGATAAACAAAATTGATAAACCATTAACCAGACTCATCAAGAAAAAAAGGGAGAAGACTCAGAGTTAGATATGAAAAAGGAGAAGTAACACCTGACCCTGCAGACATACAAAGAATTATAAGGGATTACTACAAGCAACTATATGCCAATAAAATGGACAACCTGGAAGAAATGGACAAATTTATAGAAAAGCACAAACTTCCGAGACTGAACCAGGAAAAAATAGAAAATATGAACAGACCAATCACAAGCACTGAATTTCAAATTGTGATTAAAAATCTTCCAGCAAACAAAAGCCCAGGACCAGATGGCCTCACAGGCAAATTCTATCAAACATTTAGAGAAGAGCTAACACCCATCCTTCTCAAAATCTTCTCAAATATAGCAGAGGGAGGAACACTCCCAAATTCATTCTACAAGGCCACCATCACCCTGATACCAAAACCGGACAAAGATGTCACCAAAAAAGAAAACCTAGGCCAATATCACTTTTGAGCATAGATGCAAAAATCCTCAACAAAATACTAGCAAACAGAATCCAACAGCACATTAAAAGGATCATACGCCATGATCAAGTGGGGTTTATCCCAGGAATGCAAGATTTCTTCAATATACACAAATCAGTTAATGTGATAAACCATATTAACAAATTGAAGGAGAAAAACCATATGATCATCTCAGTAGATGCAGAAAAAGCTTTTGAAAAAATTCAACACCGATTTTTGATAAAAACCCTCCAGAAAGTGGGCATAGAGGGAACTTACCTCAACATATTAAAGGCCATATATGACAAACCCACGGCTAACATCGTTCCCAGTGGTGAAAAACTGAAACCATTCCCTCTAAGATCAGGAACAAGACAAGGTTGCCCACTCTCGCCACTATGATTCAACATAGTTTTGGAAGGTTTAGCCTCAGCAATCAGAGAAGTAAATGAAGTAATAGGAATCCAAATTGGAAAAGAAGAAGTAAAACTGTCACTGTTTGCCGATGATGTGATACTATACATAGAGAATCCTAAAGATGCTACCAGAAAACTTCTAGAGCTAATCAATGAATTTGGTAAAGTAGCAGCATACAGAATTAATGCACAGAAATCTCTTGCATTCCTATACACCTATGATGAAAAATCGGAAAGAGAAATTAGGGAAACACTTCCATTTACCACTGCAACAAAAAGAGTAAAATACTTAGGAATAAACCTACCTAAGGAGACAAAAGACCTATATGCAGAAAACTATAAGACAGTGATGAAAGAAATTAAAGATGATTCAACAGATGGAGAGATATACCATGTGCTTGGATTGGAAGAATCAACATTGTGATAGTGACTATCCACCCAAAACAACCTACAGATTCAGTGCAATCCCTGTGAAACTACCAATGGCATTTTTCACAGAAGTAGAACAAAAAACTTCACAATTTGTGTGGAAACACAAAATACCCCGAATAGCCAAAGCAATCTTGAGAAAGAGAAAGTGAGCTGGAGGAGGCAGCATGCCTGACTTCAGACTATACTACAAAGCTACAGTAATCAAGACAGTATGGTACTGGCACAAAAACAGAAATATAGATCAGTGGAACAGGATAGAAAGCCCAGAGGTAAACCTACACACATATGGTCAGCTTATCTTTGATAATGCAGGCATGAACATACAATGGAGAAAAGACTGCCTCTTCAATAAGTGATGTGGGGAAACTGGACAGCTACATGTAAAAGAACGAAATTAGAACACTCCCTAACACCATACACAAAAATAAACTCAAAATGGATTAAAGTCCTAAATGTAAGGCCAGACACTATAAAAGTCTTAGAGGAAAACATAGGCAGAACACTCTATGACATAAATCACATGAAGATCCTTTTTGACCCACCTCCTAGAGAAATGGAAATAAAAAGAAAAATAAACAAATGCGACCTCATGAAAGTTAAAAGCTTTTGCCCAGCAAAGGAACCTATAAAGAATATGAAAAGACAACCCTCAGAATGGGAGAAAATATTTGCAAACAAAGCAACTGACAAAATATTAATCTGCAAAATATACAAGCAACTCAAGCAGCTCAGTATCAAAAAAACAAACAATCCAATCCAAAAATAGGCAGAAGACCTAAATAGACATTTCTCCAGAGAAGATATACAGATTGCCAGCAAACACATGAAAGGATGCTCAACATCAGTAATCATTGGAGAAATGCAAATCAAAACTGCAACGAGATATCACCTCACACTGGTCAGAATGGCCATCATCAAAAAATCTACAAACAGTAAATGCTGGAGAGGGTGTAGAGAAAATGGAATCCTCTTGCACTGTTGGTGGGAATGTAAATTTATACAACCACTGTGGAGAACAGTATGGAGGTTCCTTAAAAAACTAAAAGTAGAACTACCATATGACCCTGTAATTCCACTACTGGGTATACACCCTGAGAAAATCATAATTCAATAAGAGTCATGTACGACAACATTCATTGCAGCACTATTTACAATAGCCAGGACATGGAAGCAACCTAAGTGTCCATCGATAAATGAATGGATAAAGAAGATGTGGCACATATATGCAATGGAATATTACTCCGCCATAAAAGGAAACGAAATTGAGTTATTTGTAGTGAGGTGGATGGACCTAGAGTCTGTCATACAGAGTGAAGTAAGTCAGAAAGGGAAAAACAAATACCGTACGTTAACACATATATATGGAATCTAAAAAAAAAAAAAAGGTTCTAATGAACCCAGGGGCAAGACAGGAATAAAGACAGAGACATAGAGAATGGACTTTAGGACGTTGGGTGGGGTAAGGGTTAGCTGGTACGAAGTGAGGGAGTGGCATTGACAAATATACACTACCAAATATAAAATAGATAGCTAGTGGGAAGCAGCTGCATAGCACAGGGAGATCGGCTTGGTGCTTTGTGACCTCCTAGAGCGGTGGGATAGGGAGGTTGGGAGGGAGACGCCAGAGGGAGGGGATATGGGGATATATGTATACATATAGCTGAGTCATTTTGTTATACAGCAGAAACTAACACACCATTGTAAAGCAATTGTACTCCAATAAATATTTTAAAAAATATAAAACTATAATATACTTTTACCATGCAATCCATAATTATAATCCTTGGCATTTACCCAAAGGAACGGAAAACTTATGTCCGCACAAATACCTGCACAAGAATGTTTATAGCAGCTGTATTCATAATTGCCAACACTTAGAAGCAACCAAGATGTCCTTCAGTAAGTGAATGAATAAATAAGCTTCAGTACATCTGGATAATTAACTATTATTCAGTGCTAGAAAGAAATGAGCTCTCAAGACATGGAACGACATAGAGGACAATTAAATATGTATTACTGAATAAAAGAAGCCAGTCTAACAGGGCTGTATAATGTATGATTCCAACTATATGACACTCTGGAAAAGGGAAAATTTGGGAGAGAGTAAAAAGATCAATGGGTGCCATGGAGTGTGGAGTGGGGAGGGATGAATAGGTGGAGCACAGAGGATTTTTAGGGCAGTGAAACTACTCTGTATAGTATAATGACGGATGTATATCATTACACATTTGTCCAAACCCATAGGATGTAGAACACAATGAATGAACTCTCATGTAAGCTATGAACTTTGGGTGTTTATGATGTGTCAATGTAAGTTCCTTCATTGTAACAAATATATTATTTTGGTGGGGGATGTTGATAATGGGGAGGATATGCATGAGTAGGGGTGGAAAATATATGGAAAATCTCTGTACTTCTCTCTCAATTTTTGCTGTGAACGTAAAACTGCTCTTAAAAAATAGTCTTTAAAAAAAGTGTATGGTCACCTTAGTGACAAGGCCAAGGAGGGAGATAGGATCAGGACTGTGGGGATGTGGTATATTATGGTTGGAAGGTTGGGCCTTTTTCCTGTGAGGACCCAGATAAGTAAACTGTGAAGGATAATGACCATTAAGGATTTTTATATTTTATTTATTTACATGATATTTTAAAATGCAAGTCACTCAAATAGCAACACGAATAGTGAAATATACAGGAAATGAGGATCCTCAAATAATCTAATAAGAAAACTATTAATATTGAAAATAATTGAGGAGTAGTACAGTGTGGACTAGAGCTAAGGCATGGTGAAGATAGGGAGAAAAATAAAGCATTTAGAGATTTCTGTGAAAGAATCAATTGGGCATGGACAGAGGGTGATGACTCCATGTTTGTAATGTGACTTATAGCCTGGAAATACAAAAATTTGGAAGGAGATGACATGCTCGGATGTGGGAGATGATAAGATGACGTCCTGTGGGGCAGGTATGGGAACACAGATCGAGGAAGGAATTGGTCAACAGTGATGATTATTTCAGACAAGTGAAGTATGGGTAAGGCAGTCTTCTGGAATTTCCACAGGCATTAATGATTATAATAACTGAGCAGAATAAGGATGATGTGAGGTCTAGGAATCTAATGTCAATCAGAATTTGGAGGTTTGTTAAGATAATATTTGATGAACACCTCAGTGGAACAGGCATTGTGCTATTATTTTGTACCCATGTAAAATCACAGCAGCAGAAATAGAGTTGTCATTCTTTCCCCCAACAAATGTTTATTTAATGTATCTTGTGTTTCAGATAGTGTAATCATCATTGGATAACTGTCTTTTACTTTCAAATGTGAAAACTTATGCTCAGAGAGAGGAAGATATTTATTGGAATAACAAGCTAATAACTGGCAGGGGGTGGGGAGGGAATGAACCTGGTTATGTTTATTTCCCCAGTCAATGAACCTTCTTCTGCACAACCTTGCTATCAAGGTATCCGACCTAAGAACAAATCTGATTGTAAAGTGGTTAATTGCATTTGGGTGGAGGTAGATTGTTTAGGATGGGACTTGCAGTCTAACTGGAGTCTTCTGTATAGAGAAGAACACCAGTGTCAGGATTTTAAAGTATTCTAATCAGGCACATACACACAAAACAAGATATCTAGGTGGTACAGTGATAGACACAGGAAAATGTTCATCCATAGAAATCTGCTGTCATCTGAAGCTTAACATAGTGGTAAAGGTGGTTCCTGGTGGGTAGAGAAAATAATTGGAATACCTCAGGGCAGGAGCTACTAGAAATGCAGGCTAGTTCTTGACATCAATGATATTTTTAGGAGGGAGAAGGATTCAGCCCGTCTCTGTCATAATGCCCGGGACTTCTCCTTGTTTACGTAGTGCTTGTGTGTCAGTGGTGGGGAGAGAGGTGGTTGGAGGTAATTCAAGGTTCTTGTCATCCTCACTCCTTTCCTCTCTCCCTTCATTTCTCCCTACTTCTCTTTTCTCATTTCTTCCTTTCTTCCTTCTTCCTTTTACAAACACTAGACTTTTATTTACTATGTGTGATGCACTGGGAATGTAATAAAAAGCAGGGTATGACATCGCCAGTATGGAGCTCACATTTTTATGCAGAAAGCTAAAAATAAATAAAATAATTTAATTAGTGCAAAATAACTCAAAAACATGGGACTGAGCTAGATCTACTTTACATAGAGACTTCAAGGCAACATTTTTTGAGGGTTGATAGTAAAACCAGGTCTTAAAGGATGAGAATGAGTAACTTTGCACATGTGAAAGCTTTCTTTTCTTTCTTTCTTTTTTTTTCTGGCCGCGCCATGTGGCATGTAAGATCCTAGTTCCCCGACCAGGAATCGAACCAGCGCAGAGTCTTAACCACTGGACCACCAGGGAAGTCTCGAAAGGTTTCTTAATAAGAGGAACCTACAACCACCTAGTTGCTCAAACCTGAAATGATGGCTCTTCTGTTCTTCACCCCTTTCATGAAAACCATCACCGACTCACTATCACTCTGGGTTACAAACAAGAAAATAAAAACACTTATGAGTACTTAGGAAAAAGGAAATTTAACCAGGAATTAGTTACATTGGTGGTAGATAAGCAGAAAGCCACCTACGTTAGTAACCTACTGTGCTTAGGCTGGTGGAAGATAATTGGTATTCTCCAATAGGGGCTGAAGCCATGAAAGATACACAGATGCCTCTGAGGATGGAGCTGGGAGGCAGAGAGGGATCATGTGAAACACCATTTCCTCCCTGTTTTTTTTTTCTTTCAAATGTCTTAACCTGGGCCACTCATTGGTTGAGCATCTAGATGACAAGGGGGGCTTCAGAAGTAACACCCACTGGGATAGTCATAGCTCAATCCTTATGAAAAGCAAAGCATGGCTGGTTTGAGGAATGGATCTGAAGATAATCAAGTCCTGGTTTCTCGCATAGTATTGTCTCAAAATGTTCTGTGAAACCAGTCCACTTCTCTCCATTTTTAGACCTTGGTCTGAGTCATCATCCTCCCCCACACAATAGCCTCCTAACTTCCTCCCTAGATTTAGTCTGATGCCCTGACAAGTCTCCACAAAGCAGTATGAATGAATGAATGAATGAGTGATATTGTTTAAATAATAATGGGTGGATAAAAGGGAGGGGGTATGAGTTTCAATATTCTATATGAACTCCTGACTTAGGAATTTACCTCTAATGAAGTAACAATTTTTTCTGAACCTCTATTCCTTATTGGTAAAATACTCATAGCAACTCTCTCACAGGAATGATAGAAGTAAAAACAATATTAGGTACGTAAAAGTGCTTAGAAAACTGAAAGTACAGTGTGCTGCTGTGAAAAATCAAAACCATTGGCCCAGTGGGCATCTGTATGTTTGAATCCTCACTCTGATATTTACTATTCACTGTTGCTTAACCTTTCTGAGCCTCAGCTTTCTCTTGTTTACCATGTATCTTTCCCTATTTTTTTTGAATCTGGCCTGCCCTCAGGACTTGCTTTGACTGATAGAAAGTGGTGGAAGAGAAATGATGCTGCTCCTGAGGCCAAGCCTTCCATTTGTGCCCTCTTGGGACACTGCCTTGAGACTGCCATGGGAAGCTGAGCTAGTGGACTGGGTTGTGCGAGGCCACATGGAGGAGAATGGAGGGGCCTCAGCAGCAGCACCAACTACCAGTCACACAGTTGAGGATCTAGAACCTTCTAGAATAGCCAGCCTCCTGATAAATGCAATGCAAGAGTGAATACAAGTAAAATCAGAGGAGAATCTCCTAACCACCCCACATAATCAAGATAAATAGTAAATTGCTATTTGTAGCCATTAAGTTTTGGGGTGATTTGTTGTAACAGTAGTTAACTAATACAGTGTATATTATCAAATGGCATGACTTATTAAGAGAACATTATTATTAACTATTGATAAATTGTGATTGGTGCTACTATTGACATAATAATAGCATTGTCATATTTTAAGCTCTTCAAAATAACTAAAGGTAACATTATGTCCAGAGCTTTTTCAATAGCGTATGGACCATATTATGACTTTAACATTATATTGAGGACAGGGTTCATTTGCAATTTACAGGTCTTAGCTTCCTTTCCCCTCCACTTTTTAGCATGTTATCTCATTCATAGTAGATATACATACACATTATTTAGCTTAAGGGAATATAAAAAATGTACAATTTTCAGAAATTGAAATACTTATTTTTCCCAACATTGACAAACACTTTATAGACTCCTTTGATTTTTAAGCTAACTAAAGAAGAGGACGGGTGGCGTATGCCCTTTTGCTGATTTTTGGAACAAAGACCAGGACGGGCAATTGAATGCTAGTTTGAAAGATGAAGTTTGACCCCACTTGCCCTGTGATCATCTCTTCTTTTTCTATGGAAGAAAGCTCTCAAAAGTCTTCTGTAAAGCCAAACTTAGAGCACTCTTATCTGAAAGGAACTGCTCGTCTCCATCTATGACTCAGATTATTTCTTTGCATATTAAATTAGAAGAGACAGTTCCAGCTGGATCCATCAATGTATTTATAACTCAGTCACACAATTTTCCTCCAGGCAGAAAACTTGGCAAACATTCTTGCAGCCTCGCTGTGACTTTCAAAGATGAGAACAGGAAAATAATTGTGGCAGTTTTTATATCAAACTTCTTGTCTAACTTCTGAATATAATAGAAGTTCAGTCCCCCAGCACATCACAAGTCACCATTTCCACCAAAGGAGGGAGTCAGTAGGACAGCTGAGGAATTTACCAAAAAAAATCATAATTTCTTCTGCCTCTCTTGGATCTTATTCCCAATGAATGATCTTTGGTAACAACAGTGAGAATGTCCCTTGAATTCTATGAAAGAAAGGAGTATTTTCATTCATTAATGACCTGGCATAGTATCTAGCACATAATCAAGACCACTGTGCTGAGTGCTTTAGACACACAATGTCATTAATCAATAAGACAGATTTGATTTTCCTCAAACTTAGGTTGTGACAAGTTAGTTAGCATATTCAGGGCACAGAGTCATCTCCTATAATTTATTTATAGCTTTGTTTCCAAGGGAAACTATATAAGTAATTATATATACACATAGGACTTAAAGTGCTCTTATCTGAAAGAAGTCAGTCGTGTGTGTCCATCTATCAGTCATAGATATCTGTATTTTTACTTAGTTTGTGACAGAAAATCAAATTCAAAGTGTTCTAAGTAAACAGGCAATTTGTTTAGTCATATAACTAAACATTCAGAGGTAAGTCTCTATCAGGTACAGCTGTAACATGGAAATATCACTAGGAATCTCATCGTGTGTCCCTATCTCTGAAGTTGAAACATTTCTACTCTATTAGTTTCAAGATTAACCGATCCTATATTTAAAAATTCTAGTACAAAAGAATCTTCTATTTCCCAATAAATTTAATTAAAATACCTGATTCGAGTCTCATTGGCCTGTTACAAAGCATTCAGCCATCCCTAGAGTAATCCCTGTAGCCAAGAGGAGGAATTAGGCTGAGAAGTTCAACGTGGATCATGTGTCCTCTGGCAAAATTCTAGCAAGATCTATACATTAGTTAATATTATTATATCAATGTTAACTTTCTGATTTTGAGAATTATACTATGACTATGTAAGATGTTTATATTAGGGGAAGCTGGATAAAGGTTATGTGGGAATGCTACAGTTTTTGAAACACTTCCATTAGTCTAAAGTTATTTCAAAAACATTTAGAAAAGTATACATTGAACCTAATGAAATGTATGATAGTAAAACTTTAGAGGGTAAATATTTGTGAAAGGCTTCACCTAGCAATTTTCTTTCATCAAATGAGTTAGAACCTTTGGGTTGCATGGTTGGCCATTCCAGTTTTCTCTTGCTTCTTCTTCTTCCTTGCTTTCTTCATAGACCACTTCCTTTTTATATAGATACTTTTTTTTTTTTTTTTTCCGGTTCGCGGGCCTCTCACTGTTGTGGCTTCTCCCGTTGCGGAGCACAAGCTCTGGACGTGTAGGCTCAACGGCCATGGCTCACAGGCCCAGCCGCTCCGCGGCATGTGGGATCCTCCCGGACCGGGGCACGAACCCGTGTCCCCTGCATCGGCAGGCAGACTCTCAACCACTGCGCCACCAGGGAAGCCCATATAGATACTTTTGATTACAAAAGCATGTGTTATTATTTATCTGTTCACATATTTATCTCCTCATCTAAGCTGTGTGTATCTAGAGTGTCAGGTCTGTAGGTTATTCGTCTTTAAAATCTCAGAGCCAAGCTGAAAGTCAAGTATAGACCAGAAGCTCATTAAATGTTACTAGAATACATGAACAGGAGCATGCTAATTTATTAATTCATATCAACAGCTGGGATAACAGACTATTATTTTAACTAGCTAATGGTTTGGCTTTTAAATAAATATTTAAATAGAATTTTAGTTTATAATGTTCATTTAATTCTTTCCTTTCATAGACATCATTGTCCAATACCATATTATAGCTAGGGAAAACAAATCCTGAGTCTGTTTCTCAGAAAAAATAAATGGAAAAATGCTAATAGCATTGCTGTTTCTAACTGCTTTTTGTATGTGGGTTGTAGGGAGTAGGGGGAAAGGCATTGAGAGTTTATTTATTCTTCATTTATTCTATCAATATTTATTGTGTCTCAATGCTGTTTTAGGATGTGGTCTATACTACCCAATCGTAAGAGATTAGTGAATTCATTTGAAGAAGCAGGCAATTCAGTGAGGGAGAAAATCACCTTAAAGTGTAGCATATTAAAACTAAACTCACAGTTCCTCCACCCCACCCCCTGCCATTATCCCCTGCTGTCTTTGGAATGAGCCAGGTTTCAGTCAGCTCTAGTGTTGTCATATGATATACATCCATCAGCAAACATGCACTCAACTCCTGCTGGGGGCAAGTGTCATGGGATAAAATGATCTTGGAAATGCTTGCCTATCTGAATATGCCTGAGTGCTAATATTTTATATACTCTATATTTGGTTATTTTTTTAACTAATTAAAATTATTAGGATGGATTAGATGTAAATATGTATTAGGCAATACAAATGTAACTGATAGCAAACAATATCAACTCAATTCTATTTCAGAGAAATGTGTCCACATGTCTTGTTATGGTAAATATAATAAAAGTGCGGAGGTCTTGTATCTGGTGACATTCAGGAAGCAGGAATCAGGTATCCATTTGTCTAGGGCTGATGCAATATTGTAGGCTTGGGTCCAGTGTACTGACAGTTCTCTGTTCATCAACATGAAGAAAGTCAAAGAGATTTTCTGAATACATGTGATAACATTATGGGAATTAAGTTCCCTGGAGTTTCTAATAATAAATTAACTATCCAGAGATTATTGTTATGTAATCTACTGAAATGGGAACTGACCTAATTCCTACTTGCAATGGACTGAATTGTCTCCCAAAATTCACATGTTCTAGTCCTAGCTCCCACTGTGAAGGTATTTGAATATGAGGCCTTGGGGAAATATTTACGTTTAGGTAAGGTCATGAAGTGGAGCCCCCATGATGGGATTAGTGCCTTTCCTAAAAAGACTCCTGAGAGCTTGCTCCCCCTCTTTCTCCCTCCCATGTGAGAACACAGCAAGACGGTGGCTATCTACCACTAGAAAGAGAGCTCTCATCAGAAACCAACAATGCTGGCACCTTGATCTTGGACTTCTAACAACTGTGAGAAAACACATTTCTATTGTTTAAGCCACTGAGTCTATGGTATTTTGTTATGGCTGAGTTGATTAATTAAGACTCTACCTTTTCTTCTTCCCATGTTAGTTAGCAGAGCTGTAACACATATTCAAGTGTATTGACAAATATTTTTATACTGGATGCCTCTTAACTCTGAAGGACTAGAGGTTTGACTTGATGGGGAGCTTCAGTAAGATATTAGGGGAAGCAGAAGTGATCAAGAGTACTTAAGAGAAAGCTTCTGCTAGTACTGATAATATTTTATAATTGAGGAAACACATACTCCAAGGATAGTGTCAACTGTGGGAAATATCCTGATCTGTGACTGAAACATGGTAAAAGAAATGGGATACTACACCTTATTTTCTTGTTTGATCACTAAAGTCCAAACATAAATGGTTTTTGCTTAAGTTTCTGTATGTCAAAAGTACTTTATTTAAATGGTCCATGTGGTTGGTTTAAGATGATTAGAGTGAGAAGTTTCTATTTGTAGGGTATTTATTCCCTCATATAGGATCTCTGAAGAACTGTGTTGAAACCACTGTTAGATGCTTCGGGAAGCACTGTGCCTTGACTAAGCCTGACCAAGACCTAAAACTTAGGATCATTGGGAAAGCTCATAATTCTCAAAGATTATGATTTTTAGTGTATGAAGTTTAGTAACTGATAATGCATTTTACAGAGAGTTTTAAGTGTCTCGTTTACCTTACCATAATATCTTAGTGATGTATACTTTCTTAATTTTCACGTCTTTTAGGACAGGGACTTCTTCTTTTAACATCTTTATTGGAGTATAATTGCTTTACAATGGCGTGTTAGTTTCTGCTTTATAACAAAGTGAATCAGTTATACATATACATATGTTCCCATACCTTGCGTCTCCCTCCCTCCCACCCCTCTAGGTGGTCACAAAGCACTGAGGACAGGGACTTCTTCAACATCCCTGTCTTTAGCTATCTTGCTCATTTCCAAACAGAAAAACATGAGACTACATACTGTGGCTAATAGAAAATAAAATATATGACCCTGTATTTCAAACAACTTATATTTAATGGGGACAAAATAATATGAAAATAAAATTAAATAAGCAATTCGGAGGAATAACCAATGACTATTTGCTGTTATTCCTGGAGGGATAGGAATTAAGTTGGACCATGGCATCATAGGGACTGAAATGAGAATGAAGAATATATCAAGTGGTTGAGAGCTAAGATCCATGGATCCGCAGCAAATACAATATTTTAGGGAGAGGAAGGCAGCTATTTCAAGCAAAGTTCCCCCACCCCCGCCACAAGAGAATAATGAAGGTTGGTTGGGACCAGATTGGAAATAGTGTATCATAACTACAAGAATATAAACAGCATCCACTGATCCAAGAAATAGAATAAAATTTGTTTTGGGAATACTGAACCAGCAGCAATTTATAGAGTGGGAGTGGTGGGTAAAAAGAGTTGGAGGCACAGAAGCAAATAATGGAGGAAGATCTGGATGGTCTTAAGAAACAACTCTCTTCTTCTGCCAAGGTTCTATTGCTTAAGGGATTCACAACAGGAACTAGTAGCCTAACAGGAATTAAAGTGCCATTTTTATAATTCTAGATTACAAAAGGCAAGGCAGACTCCTTGCTTCAAACTTGACCTCTGTGATGCTCAATTTTATAGATGCAGTTTTGGTTCTCTTTCATTGACCCTTTAGATTCTGAAACAGACCATACTCCTTCCAGCAACTGTGCCTTTGCATATTTGCACATCTATCTCCTCTCCTTGGAGCACTTTCTTTTTGCTGTTGTGAATTCATACTCAGTGTTCAGATTTCTGCTCAAATATAACTTCTTCAAGGTGTCTTCCCTACCATCCTCATATTTAGACAGGCATATTCACTGCTTTCATAGTTTATGTTCTTTTTATTCATTAACTTATCTCATCTCAATACCTATACACTTGTTTGTGACCATGATGATTAATGTTTATCTATTCCCACTGAAATGTTAAGTCCTAAAATAACCAGTCCATAGCTAGAAAGTGGCAATCTGAACCTAAAAGTAGGTATCTTTGAAGAGGTGAAAAAACCTAAAATATATCTCAAACAGACTGAGAATATGGAGGAGTCTTGCCAAAGCAAACACAAACAAACCAACCACAGGATTAAACCTACTTTGATTTCACTGAGATAAAATACCCAGTACCAAGATTTGAAATGCTTTACCCTTAAACAAGACACACCAAAAAGTAATATTTTACTCCCAATTCAGACTATGTCAACTTTCTGACATAGGAATTTGCAGTAGAGATGCACAGAGACACCATGGAAATGCTTGGAAGCCCTCAAGTGCTGAGAATTTTGGGGGCAGACTTCTCTCCGCACAGATGAACACCATGAGCTTGCTGGAAGGGGTTCAAAGAACAGCCCACAGCACCACTCAAGTTTGCTTAAGTGACTGACGTTGGCTTCAGCCTAGAATCCAAAGGTGACAACTGACAAGGAAGAAAAGAAGGGAAAGCAGAGGCGAGGTTTGAACATTTGCAAAAGCCTAAGGCAGCAGAAGGCAAACGCATTCTGAGGTTATCACAGTGTTCGTAACGAGTTGCACCAGAAATCTGTCTAACAGAGTGACAGCTGGTGATTGGAGCAGCCAACCCTAAAGAATTACCCCTGTCCGCCTCCTTTGTAGGGTCTGAAACAATAGGGATGACAAGAATGGGTTGTGTGTCTTTTCATGTCTCATTTATTCATCTCTGAAGGGAGGATTATAATAAAATAGTAGACATTATATAGTGCTTACTATATGTCAGACATTGTTCAGTGTTGCTTATGTTAACTACTTTAATAAGCCCAACACTCCTGACATAGGTACTATTATCAATCCCTCTTTTCAGATGAGAAATGGAGGCACAACATTAAAATAATTTGTCCAAAGTCACACAGCTATTATTAACAGTCTGGCTGCTAAGAGCATGTGCTTAATGCTGGCACTACACTGCCCCTGTATTATAGTATGATGGTTAATATTTATTGAATGTTTATCATGAGTGTTTTTTATGCCAAACAGATACATGTGAAATCCTTTGTTCAGGCTTGGGAAGAATGTTTTCCACTGTGACTCTATAGATGAAAGAATTTAGGCAGAGAGAGCTGTCATGTTGAGAAGCAGTTATTGAGCAATTCCAATGTATATGGTAAGATGCTATGTGATGACCACACATATAAAGATGAATGCCTCACCCACAAGGAGTCGATAGTTTAAGAGACTAGAGGTAGGGGAGTAATGGTAAGAGACAAAGCTAAACATTGACTTGATCATCTACTGTGTTCCAGGTACTAGGCCAGGCATTTTGCATATACTATTCCACGTAATGCTTACATCATCCCTATGATGAGAAAGGTCTCATTCTAACCCAGTCTTCTATCACTGTGTAGTTTTTATTATATACATATTTATAAACATCAGAAAGGAGCTGGAGAGAGTACCTTAGCAGAGGTGTTCAGTTGAGAAAACTGTACATCTCTTATAGCCCAGGTTCTCACTGTCAAGTCCATGCCACTTGGCTGAAGCTTCCCTAGGTCTCAGACTGTAGCCCAATTCATATCTTTAATTCTTGTCTTTCGACAGTAAGCATGTATGAGGGACTTAGTACTGATAAACAATATAACTTCAAAACCTTCAGAGAACAATCCATTCTAAGTGTTTTTCATGGAAAATATCCAAAGTACTCAATAATTGATACAAATGATCAGGTGCTTATTCCAATTTTTTTAATTAAAAAAATGTTTTGCAGAGTATTCTTTTTTTTTAAATTAATTTAATTTTGGCTGCGTTGGGTCTTGTTGCTGCACGTAGGCTTTCTCTAGTTGTGGCAAGCGGGGGCTACTGTTCGTTGTGTTATGCGGGCTTCTCATTGCAGTGGCTTCTCTTGCTGTGGAGCATGGGCTCTAGGTGCGCAGGCTTCAGCATTTGAGGCACGTGGGCTCAGTAGTTGTGGCTCACGGGCTTCCTTGCTCTGTGGCATGTGGGATCTTCCTGGACCAGGACTCGAACCCATGTCCCCTGCATTGGCAGGTGGATTCTTAACCACTGCGCCACCAGGGAAGCCCTGCAGAATATTGTTAAAAAAGGATAGATGGGAACAGATTGAGAGAAGAAAGGAAAATGTATTTGCATATAATACCAAAAAAGCCCACAGACTTTTGCACTGTTTCAGATGCTTTTGTAGGCATAGTTCTTTTTAAGGATGATTATGCATGTTGTAGCAACGTGTGGTATGGATTTTCCCTTGGCAATAAAATCAGTAACTTGTATGGTACTGAGTACATCCCACCGCCTCTCTTGACCACAGTCACTTCAACTTCCAGTTTTGTGTAGAGGCCACTATAGCAAGATTCAAAAGAAACACCTCTGACCAGAGCTCCAAGAAGATAATGACCAGGGCTTCAGTGACTCCACATGGCCTGCACAGTAAGACCCAAACTCTGCAGCTTGAATTCCAACGCTCTGAGTGTGCCCCCACTCTCTATTTACCTGGCTCCCTTCATGTCTTACTACCACCATACAGCCCTAACTCCAAACATTATGAACTTGTGCTTTTTTCATTTTAGAAAATGTCATGTTTATTCAGGATTCAGTCCCTTTTCAGATGCTGTTTCCTCTTCTTGGTATGTATTTTCATACCTTTATCTCTTAACAGATATCTACTCATCCTTTAAGCCCCAAAATTCCTACTCTGAGAACAGTGGCTTCAAAAAAGTACAGTTGAAGTATTATCTTTAAAATATATGTATTTGCCAATGTGGTAGGTGAAAATATCTTATTTTGAAATTCCCTAATTTCTAATAAAGTTCAACTTTTTGTTATTTGGAAATTGTTATTTTTCAAGCTAAATATCTTTTCATAAGTGGAACATAGTGTGCCTTTGTGTATGTGTTGCACAGTTGTTTGTTCCCTATTTGAGTTAAGGTCTGTTTCTCCCTTTTATGCTTCACTTGTAAACATCTGGGTCTTTAGAATGTACTTTTCAGATGTTGAGTTATAGGATATCTTGTATAGACCTCCTAGGCAAAGTCAGGTGAGGCTCTGATGGGATTCAGCAAGAATCTGTTCTGGTCCTTCTAATTGGTGATGTGTGGGTAGCCATGTCCATGTGTATCTATTGATATCTCTGCCTGATAGAAGTTATAAATGAATGGAGGGAATTATTTTTTTACTACATCTCCTCCATTACCTGTTTCTTTTTTTCCTCTCTTTTTTTAATTTAACATCTTTTTTTTTAAATGACATCTAATGTTTATTAAACTTCTACTGTGTGCCAAGACCTTCTGCATCATCTCACTGGACCGTCAATAACTGCATGAGATGGGTACTTTTATTATCCCCATTTAATGGATGAAGAAAGTGGGTTCCAGAGGTAGAAGTAACTTACCAGGAGTCACATAGCTAGGGAGTGGCAGAGCCAGGCAGGGTGCCCATAGATCTGACTCCCCCACTCCACACCAGTGTGCCATACAACCTCGGGATGATGCCTCCATTAAAGCAAAGGAAACACAAGCAAGTTCCTGAAAGACATTCTTCTAAAACACAACAACTATGACAGAATGTTAAACCAAATTCAAAACCATGCAAAGAAAATAAAGCCCTGGTTCTTTCCCCTTACATTTTCTCATCAGAATTCACAATCCCATTATGTGTATTGCTCCCTTTGTTCCAGTTTCTTCTTACAAAGAAGTTTTTTTTTTAACATCTTTATTGGAGTATAATTGCTTTACAATGGTGTGTTAGTTTCTGATTTATAACAAAGTGAATCAGCTATACATATACATATATCCCCATATCTCCTCCCTTCTGCGTCTCCCTCCCACCCCTCTAGGTGGTCATAAAGCACAGAGCTGATCTCCCTGTACTATGTGGCTGCTTCCCACTCGCTATCTATTTTACATTTACCTGTGTATATATGTCCATGCCACTCTCTCACTTTGTCCCAGCTTACCCTTCCCCCTCCCCGTGTCCTCAAGTCCATTCTCTATGTCTGTGTCTATTCCTGTCCTGCCCCTAGGCTCCTCAGAACGTTTTTTTTTAGATTCCATATGTATATGTTAGCATATGGTATTTGTTTTTCTCTTTCTGACTGACTTCACTCTGTATGACAGACTCTAGGTCCATCCACCTCACTACAAATAACTCAATTTTGTTTCTTTTTATGGCTGAGTAATATTCCATTGTATATATGTGCCGCATCTTCTTTATCCATTCATCTGTTGATGGACACTTAGGTTGCCGCCACATCCTGGCTATATGTAAATAGAGCTGCAGTGAACATTGTGGTACATGACTCTTTTTGAATTATGGTTTTCTCAGGGTGTATGCCCAGTAGTGGGATTGCTGGGTTGTATGGTAGTTCTATTTATAGTTTTCTAAGGAACCTCCATACTGTTCTCCATAGTGGCTGTATCAATTTACATTCCCACCAACAGTGCAAGAGGGTTCCCTTTTCTCCATGCCCTCTCCAGCATTTATTGTTTGTAGAGATTAATCTCCAAAATTTACAAGCTGCTCATGCAGCTCAATATCAAAAAAAACAAACAACCCAATCCCAAAATGGGCAGAAGATCTAAATAGACATTCTCCAAAGAAGATATACAGATTGGCAACAAACACATGAAAGGATGCTCAACATCACTAATCATTAGAGAAATGCAAATCAAAACTACAATGAGGTATCATCTCATACCGGTCAGAATGACCATCATCAAAAAGTCTACCGGTTTCTTTCTATTTGCAAAATCTATCTGACTTCATATTTCAGAATGTAGCACCCAACCTTCACTCCCAGAACTTAGCTCAGTAATTTACATAATGAAACAAAGGAAAGGAGCAGAGCATGTGTTTTGGCTGGATAGAAGGAAGTAGTTTTTTGATGGACGTTCTGGGTGGTAGGCCATAAATCTCTTCAACTTTTTAATTTTTTTTTTATTTTTGGTTGTGTTAGGTCTTCATTGCTGCTTGTGGGCTTTCTCTAGTTGTGGTGAGCAGGGGCTACTCTTCGTTGCGGTGTGTGGGCTTCTCATTGCAGTGGCTTCTCTTGCTGCGGAGCATGGGCTCTAGGCATGCAAGCTTCAGTAGTTGTGGCACGGGGACTCAGTGGCTATGGCTCGCAGGCTCTAGAGTGCAGGCTCAGTAGTTGTGGCACACGGGCTTAGTTGCTCTGTAGCATGTGGGATCTTCCCAGATCAGGGCTTGGACCCGTATCGCCAGCCTTGGCAGGCAGATTCTTAACCAGTGTGCCACCAGGGAAGTCCCTCTTCAACTTCTGATTTCTTCTCAATTGAGTCTCTCCACACTGTAACTCATGGCAATTATATCAAAGAAATTTGAACAATTTGCATGCCTTTCAGTATTGTGGTAAATTTGAAACAGTCGCTCTTCTTTTCATGGGAATTTTATTGGAAAACTCTTAGGCAATGGAAGTGAATCAGCCTTAGTTAACTGATCAGTGAGTCGTATGAGTCATATCCTAGCACTTAATTCTTTTATTTTATTGACACCTACCTGTGAGCCCCCGAGTCTAACATTTTAGCTGGTATATAATAGGTGCTCAATAAAATGTTAATCAATTAGTTGATTATTCCAGTGTGCACTTGGGTAATATGGAATATGCTAAATTAAGTGCTTTCCTACTTCACCCAGCTACAAGTTTAAATATAATTCTGTCCCCATGCCAATTTCTCAAAAAAGAAAGGCCATTAACTCTACTGACATGTGTAATCTCCAACCTGACTTAGTACCCCAACCTCGCATTTCTCAGATGGGTTTAGTTGATTAAATGAAACTATGTGGGACTATTTGTCTCTCTGTCTAGTAGAATTCATGACTGAGTAGCCTCCTCATATTTCAGTTCAGGCTTCAGTGGATTTCTGAGGAAAATTGCTCTTTTTTTGAGGAAAGAGGCTTAAATATTTTATTTCAAGAAAGTATGCAGATGATTAAAAGTACAACTTAATTGGAATAGTTTGTGTTCACTGAATATTTGAATTTCATTCATTACTATAGCTTTCATTCATTCCTTCATACTTACTAACCCCTGGAGAAAATATCTACCCCAAGAATGATCTCAAAAATTGTGTCAGAGTATAATGAATGCTACAATCTTTTTGTTTCTTTTCTTATTAATTTTCAGTTTCTCAACATAGAACAATTTAATTTCTTTTTTTTAAGACATTTTATTCCATCAATACTTTAAAATATATAGGAAGGTCCTCTGGCAGAAGCACACAGTTTAGAGCAGATGAAGTTGATTTGGAATTCACTGATCACCATCATTATCATGGTCATCATTTTGAGAGAGGAAAAGAAGGAGCACAGTTCTGACCCTTAGGTGGTTAGTGTTTCTACCAGAAGATCAAGTATCAGTTTTGAGATCTCTGACTGTATTATGTAAGTGGTTCACCAGATCATTATTTGTATTGAAGATACTGAGATGTATCACTTAGATTCCTCTTCAAGAAAAGGCTTACTGTCCATCTGCATGGAGTGTGGTTGTTGACAGACTTCACTTGGTAGCATTTTGAGGGTCTGTTTCAGGAACTCTCTAGCCTAGATCACTCCCTCATGTGGCCTTAATCCAGTTATTAAGCAAAGCACTGGTAAAAAAAAAAAAAAAAGTCTGACCATTTCCACTCAATATGATGGATAACTTATTTTTTTTTTTTTTATGATGGATAATCTTTGAGCCACACTTCCTTATTGGGATTACGAAGCAGACTTTGTCAGATCTGCCTTGCAATCATACAGCCCCCCTGCCCACTCATGCTTCTTACTATTTTCTTTAAAGGATGACTCCCCAACCAAACCAGTACATTCCTAACTGTCACAGCGTCAGCTTTCCGAAGAATCTAATCTTTGGAAAATGTGTTAGGAAGGTAAATAAGAAGGCAGACCAAATGGATGAAACATCAAGCAGGAGAGCTGGCTTTGCTTTCCCTCCACTCTTATATGCAGATATCCAAGGATGCACTCAGATTTTAAGCAGCCATTTGGTAGAATGATTTGGATGTAAAAGGAAGGAGAACTCCTTTCTTTTCAGGGTTACAGCTGAACCCTCGCCAGCTGCTCACTTTCAAAGAGCATTGTGCTAGAGTTTTGAGAACAAGCCTATCTAATATTGAAAATAAAACAGTGCCATACTTTCCCTTTGGTTTCCTCTTTTGTGCTTGCTTGCATCTCCCTTTTCATGGTAAGATGGTGCTGATAGGCCATGATAGAAATGAAGCCTTCCTGGTCCCTTGACCCACTGGCTTTCTTAACAAAAGCAGAAAGTTATTACAATCCTGAGTGCTGTAAATCAAGAATTTCATCGTCCTGCATATGCATATCAATTCCTTAAGATGAATTAATCATCACTTAGGATCCTCCCTACAATCCTTTGATTATGCAAAACATATTCAGCTAAGAACATTGTGGTTCAGGGAGTTAAGATGGCTTGACTTAGGTGTCATTATGATCATTATCATCATCTCTTACTGAATATTTAGTGTGTGGCAGATACTGTGATGGGCATTTTATATTAATTATCTAATTTGCAACACCTCTATGACATTGATATCATGGTATCCAATTTTCACATGTGAAAGCTAAGCCTAGAAAGTCTAGTAACACATCTAAGGTCACACTGTTAAAAATGCCAGTTTTGCTGTGCTTATCAGGTCTGACAAATGGATTCAGTTTGCCTGGATCCAAGACCATTGCTCTTTTTCTTTCATCTAAGAGTTCTATTAATAGGAGCACAAGAGAGACTTTATAATACTTTGGATGGATTATGGCTTTTTTTCTGACATATCTTCCTAGCATGTATGAAGAACACAGATTTCATTGCACAGAATGTATTTTAACTTCTCACATCAATCAGAAATGTTTATTTCCTTTCTTTCTTTTGCTTTTTCTCATTAAGAATGTAGAAGTTATCCTTATTTTCTTTGTCAGGTCCATATCGTTATTCTTCCCAAGCAATAACCATTTTCCCATTTGAGAGGTAATATGTTAATTAAACTGTTATAATGTTGTGGAGTCCCAAGAGCATGATCCGTAAATATAACAGATATGGCTTTGAATAATGGAGCTGATGCTGATGCTCTGGGTATTTGACAATTTATTCATTGTGTGTTTAAGGTTCAGAGGATAACACCTATTTTATAGGAATTCTATGAAGTGAAATTATATCATCCATCCAACTTTTATTTATTTAGCTATAATTTGTTGGTGACTGGAAAGATAGACATAAACAAGTAAATGCAACAAAACAGACCCACAGGTTGTTAGGGCAGCATAAAGGTACATAGTAAAGTACTAGATACAGGCAGGGGATTGGACATGCAGGATTTTCTGGAAGAATTGATACCTGAATTCAGGTTTAAAGTATGAAGAATTAAGCCTGAGTAAAGAATAAAGCAATGGGGAACAGAGAATTTCAGTCAAAGCAGAGGGGACAGTAAAAGCAATTGAAAAAAAAATCATCGAAAAAATATACCGTGGTTGTCAGGAGTACTTATCTGTTGTGAGATGTAAATTTTACAGCAGCGGGCAGATGGACTGATGCTATTTGGATGCTTTTTTGTGTGTATAAATATCCAAAGACTAGAATGATACCTCATACACAGGGCTGAAGAAATTATACTTCTCCTTTTTTCTTTCTCTGAGACTCTTGTTTTTAGGTGTTTCTACCTTTTTCACTTCTTAGTCCTTCTATAGGACCTACATAATTCCCTACCAATCATCAGAGTCCACTCATCTGAACTGTCATCCGTTAGTATGGGTTCCAATCAATTAACCAAAGATAATTACCCATTTCTTTTTTTTTTTTTTCCTCCCAAGAGATTTTCCACAGAGCCCCCATGTCTTCTAAGTAACATTGGCTTCTTTTTATTTTCTGTTTATCAGGTCTTAGGAAGTCATATTATAGGTATCTTAAAAGGATTATCTGCTTGGAAGAATGTGGCGAGGATGGAAACAGTAGGGAACTTGTTTATTTTAAAATAATGAAAAGCATGGAACAAGAATTCAAATTCTTGAAAATAAAGTAACTAAATAATAGCTTAATATGAACATACAGTAGAAAATAACTTAGGAAATATTTTGGTTCCTTTTCTACATTATTTCTTTTATTGTTGGATTTATTGGGGTGATTGGAAACAGCTGTGGAGAGAATTTTGTAGGAATATTTGGAATAAATTTATCTGTCAAAGTGGAATTCTAAAAAGAGATTTGAGCGCAGAGAATCATGTTTTTACAGTCATCACTCAAATAATTTTATTTATTTATTTATTTAACATCTTTATTTGAGTATAATTGCTTAACAATGTTGTGTTAGTTTCTGCTGTATAACAAAGTGAATCAGCTATATGTATACATATATCCCCATATCTCCTCCCTCTTGCGTCTCCCCCCCACCCTCCCTATCCCACCCCTCTAGGTGGTCACAAAGCACCGAGCTGATCTCCCTGTGCTATGCAGCTGCTTCCCACTGTCTATCTATTTTACATTTGGTAATGTACATATGTCCATGCCACTCTCTCACTTTGTCCCAGCTTACCTTTCCCCCTCCCCGTGTCCTCAAGTCCATTATCTACGTCTGCGTCTTTATTCCTGTCCTGCCCCTAGATTCTTCAGAACCAATTTTTTTTTTAGATTCCATATATATGTATTAGCATATGGTATTTGTTTTTCTCTTTCTGACTTACTTCACTCTGTATGACAGATTCTAGGTCCATCCACCTCACACTCAAGGAATTTGAAAGGGATCTGCTATGTGCAAATGGAAATTACATTTCTCACTAGCCAGATATGCTTACATTACAAAGATAACTTTGAAAAATTTTGTCAGGGAACATTCATTTATTGTTCTGCTCATTATTTATTCAGTCACTCATCTTATAATATAGGTTAATTAAGCAACTACTGTTAGTTGGGTTCTGTGCTAGCTGTTCAGAACAGCTATGAAGAAGAATAAAGGTTATCTTTACCAGAACTTAGTATTTTCAATGGGAAGACAGATGCTATACAAATAATTATAACTCAGTGTGATGTATGTACTTAAGCAGAGGTGGTGATTGGTTGCCTTGGGAGCACACACATATTAGGCACAATCTACAGGGAGAAAATCAGAATTGAAGGATGAATACAAATTTTCTGGGTAGACTACAGAGGAGGAGCTTGACTAATGATAAGAGCCTCAAAAGAGTTAAATGTTATCACAATAGAGTTACCACAATAGAGTTAAATGGCTAAGATTTTGGATTCTGGAGTCAGAGGAATGATTTTAAATTCTTGCTTTTTTCCCATTATCACTCTCTAATATTTCTCCCCCACTGAGTACTTAATATGTATTAGGCATTGGATAAGAAATCTATCAGATCATCTTCTCCAATGTTCATGGCAGCCTTATGAGTCATCAACATTTTACAAATGAGGCAACTGGCATAAATAGTTTATGGCATGCTCCAGGTCATACAAGTATCAGGAAGGATCTGAACACATGTGGTTTGACTCCAAAGTCAAACTTAGCTTCCAGAACATCTAATGTTATCCAATCCCTTTGCTCCATCTAAGCTTTAAATATTAAGGTCTTTGAATAAATGGGGATCATCATTGACTCTGTACCATGAGTCAGTCTCTGTGTTAGGCATTTTAGTAACACAAATAATAACAAAAATAGCAATAACAACAAAATGGCTACCAACTGACCTTGTTTTATAGAAGGCAATGCATTAATCAATACTAAACCTTAGAAATGGTTATGTTTATTCGACAAATGAAGAAGCCTGGGTTTAGCTAGGTCATGTAATTGCCCAGTAACAGAGCTTGATAATGATAAAACATATAAACACACAGAATCCAGGTTTGCTCCTAGAGCGCATACATATCTAACCTTATCACAGTACTTCCTCCTGCTTAGAAGGCACCAGATCCACTGCTTCACTGGTCTGCTGTCTGTGCTTCCAGCACTGCTACAAGACCCAGAATATGCCTATTGCGGCAATGAAGAAATCTTGCAATTATTCAGAGACAAAGCCCTCTGAATAATAACTCAGGGATCTGAAATGTTAACTCAGAAGTGTTTACCAAGACCCTCAGGGGGAGGCAACCATCGGCAGCTGCATCCGACAACACTATCGATGCCCATTGATTTGATTGCTACCATTATTCAGGTAAACCCTCCAGTAAAGCTCTAAGATGCACTGTGACTATGGACATGCTCAGAAAATCCCACACATCTCCTTATGAGCCCACCTGTCACTTCCTTGTGGGGGATTGGTTGCTGCTTTTTCCCTCAAAATACATTTTGAAGAATGGAATAAAGTCTCTGTGCTTCAGCTGCAAAGCCTGATAAACATGATTAGGTCGTCTTTTCCAGCCTCAGTTACTTTATTGGAGGTACAATAAATGCATATTAGGAAGAATTAAATAATGATAATTGACATATGATAAACTAGGTAAATAATTACTATGGTGGCTAATATTTATTAAGCTTTTACTGTATACCAATATTGTTCTGACTTTGTCTCATTGAATTCCTTCGATAGGCCTGAGGGTAAGTATTATTACTTTCATACTTTACAAATGGGGAAGCTATTATAGTGTTATCTTAGTCTGTTTAAGCAGTTATAACAGAATGCCACAGACTGGGTGGCTTATAGACAACAGACATTTATTTCTTATAGTTCTGGAGGATGGGAAGACAGTGAGGGCTTGCTTCCTGGTTCATAGATGACAGTCTTCTTGCTGTGCCGTCATATGGTAGAAGGAGCAAGGGAACTCTCTAGAGTCCCTTTTATAAGGGCACTAATCCCATTCACGAGGACTCTACCCTCATTACTTAATAGCCTCCCAAAGGCCCTACCTCTGAATATCTTAATGTAGGGGATTATGTTTTAACATATGAATTTTGGGGAACACAAACATTCAGTTTATACAAAGCCTATATACCCTAAGGTGACCCCCAATGAAACACAACCACATATAATCTTTTCCCTTGAGTTCAGGCAGAAACTGTGACTTGCCAAAGGTGAAGGGAGTTTTCAGGTGTAATTGAGGTCCCAAAGTATTTGATTTTGAGTTACTCATCCTAGGTGGTCTGATCTAATCAAGTGACTCCTATAAAAGAGTACAATCTGTTCAGCAAATGAAGAAGACATTTTATCTTCTTTGTAAGAACTTAGCATTTTAGATGGGAAGGCAGATTCTAAACAAACAATTATAATTCAGTGTGATATGTAGTACTTAGGCAGAAGTAGTGATTGGTCATCTTGGGAGCACAGATATATGAGCCATACCCTACATGGAGAATGTCGGTATGGAAGGATGAATACAAATGTCCCGGGTGGACTATAAGGGAGGAACTTGAATCATGGTGTAGAACCTCAAAAGTGTAGGGCAATATAGTCAAGTGGCTAAGACTGGGTCAGAGAAGTCAGAGAGTCTCCTGCTTGCCCTAAAGAAGTAAGGTGCCATTTCTACAGCACAAGGAAATTAATTCTGCCAAAAACTTAAGGGAGATTTTTAAAAAAGATCTTTTTTCAGTCAAACCTCTGGTCGGAAGGCAGCCTGACCAACACATTAATTGCAGCCTTGTGAGACCTGGGTAGAGGACTCAGCTGAAATATGTGCAGACTCCTCACTCATGGACACTCTGAGAAAATAAGTTTTTTTTTTTTTCTTAAATCATTTTAAGCAGTAATAGAAAACAGCTTCTCTGAGGAAAAACAACAACAGAATGCAGATTAAAATGTCCATGTATAAAAATAGTACTTGAAAGATCAGTTATTTGATCTCAGATCTATCTGCAGTTAGGTACAGGGATCATAAACATGTCATATTAATTCATATATTCAACAAAATAGAGCGTTGCTGAGTTCCTTATGTAAGTCAGTGGTTCTCAAAGAATCTTCACCAACAGCATCAGTATCACCTGGGAGCTTGTTAGAAATGATTATGACCAAGCCCTACCCAGAGCTTCTAAATCAGAAAGTCTGTGGTTGTGGTCCAGCAACCTGTACGTTAAGAAGTCTCTGGGAGCTTCTGATGAATACTAATGTTTGAGATCCACTACTACCGTCAAACAGTAATCTGGGAATTTAAGTAAAGAAATGATGGAAATGAAGATTCCCTTATTGAATGCACAGTTTACTAGGTGAAACTGATAGATGAACACAGATGTCTAATATAGTGCAATCAGCAGTTAGAGAGAGGGTATAAATTATGCTCTATTAGACTCATAGAAGAATTAAGCCTTCTCTGGAAACATTGGTTTTCTTCACAGAGAAGGTAATGTGCAAAAAGAGACTTGAAGAAGAAGTAAGATTTCTGCAGTTGATGGAAAAGGGAAGCATTTAAGGGGATTTAAATATTTTGTATAAAGTGATGGAAACATGGGCCGTGATGATGCCTTGGAGAGTGTAGGAGGCATATAGGAGAATGTAAGGGTGGATATCAGAAGATGAGACTGAAGAAGTGAGCGCTAAAAAGTTTGGGCTTTATCTGTTGCACTTAATGAACCATAAAAGAATATTTAGAAAAAAACAGCATCTACTTGGAATTTCATTTCAGAAGGGATAAATTTGGTGGGAGAAACATGTAGCTCATGGATAGGAAGACTCTTGTTTAATTTGCTACTTTAATGAATACATCACTAGGCTTCAGTGTTCTCTAAAATAATACATATTAATTCTTTCAAAAAGGCTTTCCTTAAAAATCAGTTATTTGATGACATATGTGTTTTGTTTGTTTTGGTTTTACTTTTTTTTTTTGAACAGCAGTAATTATGCTGTAAAACATTGCTATTATGTGCTGCCACTGTTTTAAAATTAAGATTTCTTGTTCTTAAAGTTAGTGAAACTGTCTAAAAATGACTTTGATAAAACAGTACTGAATATTGAAACATTTTCTGGGTGAATCTTGGTGCATTCTAAGGGAAACATTATGGTGGGAGTAAGTATATGTTGAGGTTGCGGGGAAGGAGTGACATGACCCTTTCACATGAACATAGCCAATGTAGGTAGTGCGAGCATTGACAGATTTTACCACAGGGCCACGATTTCAAATTTAAGCTTTTCTATGTTAGGTTTTTCTGGTTGGTTAACACACTCTATGGGGAAACTGGCAAGCTGACTGAGTGTCGGAGAATTCCTGGGTTAGTGTAAAGTGTTCATCCTGCTTCTTGCGTCGGAGGGGGTCCCTGCAATCTCATTTGAAACCCCAGCGCCAAAGTGAAACAGAATACCCTAGTTACTCTGCATAATTCGAGGCAGCCAAGCTGAAAGTTATTTTGAACTTTGTGTTATTTATACGATTTGTTCTTCACTAAATCTGCAATCATTAGAGTCACTCTGGAGTCCATAGCTGAACTGTGGAGCACCACAAGGAATAGAGAGCTACTTCCCGCTTCTCATTTTTAGAAGCACTGTCAAAGCTGTTCTTTATGTGGAAAAAGCACGTGATTTCAATTAGTTTCTAGGGGATAGCAACCTGGAAACTCATTTATTTGATACCTTGAAGTCTCAAATTGTTCTTATGCACCAAACCGTGGAAGGTGAAGAAACCAGCAGCTTTATCACTATCTTTCATGTATTTTCTGAGCTACAGTCAGAAAGAGCTTGGTTATAACACATCCACATAACATAGACATACGCACACACTTACACACAATCTGTTGAAGGAGTGACAGGGTTCCAGGGCATTTTGGTGACCCTGAAAATTTGTATTTAGTTATTCTGAGATCCCTTTCTTGGATAATTATTTTCAAAAATAATTTGAGTTATTTTTGAAAATAGGAATTCAGTGATACTGTTATTTTGGGATGTGGGTAAAGAAAAAAGGGGAAAGAAGACATCAATACAAACCTGAGTTACAGGCTTCCATTTCCCATCCCAACCTCATTACTTAGAAGTAAGATAACATTTAAAGAAGTTCTCAGTAAACTAGTAATAAGCAGCGAGCCTTAGGACTTCCATTGGGTCTCACCAGTCTGCCATTATAAGACCACGTAATTCAGGACTTCAGGATGCTCATGGGATCACTCCAAAAACAGAGACATGGATGAGGTAGCCAGCATTCTGCCAACCTTGAGTTTCCTTCTGAGCCATTCCTCCTATGTATGGTTTCTTCCTTTGGTCCACTGGGTCTTCTTCAGATCAGTTTCTCAAACTAGCTCACACATACTATTTGTACTTTGAATGAACTGGTCACCTAGAATCAATTTGTCAGCTTTATGTCATGGATCTACTTACTCCCTTCTGGGGAAAGTTGTTCTGATAATGACTTCTTTCCTGGCCCTTAAAACCCATCTTTGCTGAACTTTTCCAATGGATACGTACTCCATGGCTGAAGCTTAATATCCTAGACGTAAATGCCTCTCCAATTCATTAGAGAGATCCCTATGTTTTGTCATAGATCTTAGAAGGCAAAGCCCTAGACCCACTTTTAATTGTCCACTTATTCCTTTATTTATTTAAAATTCTCCTTTGTGATCTTGGGAAAATTAATTTATCTCTGAGTCTTATTGTCTCTTATCTCTAAAGAGCAGGGATTGAAAATGTTGCTATCACAAGCCTCGACATAAAATTACAGTGCTAAGAACGTAAGTATGAAATGAAATGTGATGTGCATTAGTGAGGTGAGGGAATATCAAACCTAGAAATGAAAATACCTTCAAAGGGTCAGTCGGAAGCTGATAAGATTAATTTCCCAATTTCCATAATTAATGATAAAAAAATTATCAATTGGAATATACTGCCATGCTTACACTCTTCTCATCTCTGTAGTAATTCCTTACTAGAAAAGCTGAGTGAAGCTCAGTTGCCTATTTGGCCTTTGATGTATAGCTGTGCAGAAGATGTCTCTCCAGCAAGTACATAGTTATGGTCACTAAATATAAAGTTCTTTGGATCAATGAGATGACACAGATAATTAATTCAGAAAAAGCCTCCTAGGAAACCTATGCATAAGGTAAAAAAAAACCCTCTACGATGTGCTTCAGAGAATTCTCATTGTCAAAGTGAAAAGCAGTAGAATCATAGGAATTTTTAAAAATTGTAATTTGGTAAAGTAGCCTAGTCTGTGTGGCATTCACTAGTCTGTGAATCTGTGCCATTAATAATTAGCATATGTTACAACATGAACAGCCAATAGAAATAAAAATATTAAATATGGTTTATTGGCTCAACTTTCTCTCAGATCACTTACTTTTGAAGCCTTGGTGTCATCCTCACCCTGTCTCCTCCTTCACCATTCCGTCCGATCAGCCTCAAAGCCCTAAACATTTTATCTTACACATTCAAATTATCATGACAGCCTTCCTGCCAGTACTTTCCTTCAGATCTCACCAAATCTTGCTTGAATTATTGAGCAATTATTGCATTTAGTCTCCTTCCCTCCTCTCTCCCTCCCTCCCCCCCTTTCTCTTTCTTTCTCTCTTTCTTTCAACCTCTTTAATCTGCTATATGATGCTAGAAGTATGTTTCTAAAATTACATGTCTGATGTTACCCTTGCCTAAAAATGTCCAGTGGATATTTATGGTCCTTATTAGGGTTTGTTAAACATTTCTTTCTAGCTCCACCTTCTCCCATCTAACCATCCCCATATCACTTGCCCTCCTCTAGCCAAATATCTGAGAAACATACTCTTCATGATGAATATCATGCATTTCCATATCTCTTTCCCTCAATGCATACTGTTTCATTGGTATGTAATGTCCTTTACTTTTACACTTAGTAAATCATCACTTTTTCTTTAAATCTATGTTCTTTTTGTGAAAATATTCTCAGGTCTTCAGGAGCAATTGGGGACCCTTTTAATGTAACACAATAGTAACGTATTGATTTATCTGTTACCATTCATAACACTGACGACTATAACGGACTGAGAGAGGACCCCACCTAATCCAACTTGCAACCACAGGGCCTTACTGTGTCAAGAATATGTCAAGCACTGAATATATGGTGTATGTAGAAGGAGATGGACTAAGAGAGAATATCTGTTAAAACAAGAAGAATCCACGTGGTAGAATTTAATGTAATGAAAGAGTAATGTGCTTGGTTCTGTGTTAACTTTTCTGGAGGATGTTGAAGGTTATGGCCAGAAGTTGCATGTGGCCTATATTTAGGCTCATTGGTGGGTCTGGTTTTTAGAATATTTTTGAAAGAGCTGGCGATTTTCTTGTCTAAAGTCATTCTCAACTTCTCTTTCTTTTCCACCATGGACAAATGTAGCCAAATCATCAACAAAAAAATGAAGAAGGTAGTGGTGGTTTCATCAGAGGAAGCATCTACATGAGCAAACACAAATGCAAATGCAGAGATAGATAGAGAGAATAGAATAGGATAGAGAGAGAGAGAGACAACAGAATCTCACAGCCACAACTAGCATTTTGCAGAGGTCATCGGAAAGAACAAAACCTTTTTGTAGAAATCAGTTAATTAAAACTCAATACAGTAAGTCCCTTACATACGAACCTTCAAGTTGTGAACTTTCAAGATGCAAACGTGCATTCTATCAACATCAGGTGTGAGGGAAATTGCAGCTTGCCCTCCATCTCCTATTGCTGACAGTCCTTCAGGTCTGCCCTCTCCCACCTCCTCTCCCTCCTCTAGTCAGTAACTCTTCTTGCCTGTTCACTCGATGCCAGCCCCCGTATGCCAGTTGTTGTACTGGACTACTGTACTTTTCAAGGTACTGTACTGTAAAATTAAAAATGTGTTCTTTATTTTTTGTGTTTGTTTTTTATGTATTATTTGTGTGAAAAGTATTATAAACCTATTACAGTACAGTACTATATAGCTGATTGTGTTAGTTGGGAACCTAGGCTAACTCTGTTGGACTTACAAACAAATTGGACTTTCGAACGCGCTCTCAGAATGAAACCCATTCATATACAGGGCACTTACTGTAATTAAAGAGCATTCTTAAAACAGGGCAATGTATTAGTCAGGATTTTCCAAAGAAACAGAACCAATAGAGAACTAATCTCTTTCTCCCATCTCTCTCTCTCTCTGTCTCTCTGTCTCTCTGTCTCTCTCTTTCTCTCTCTCTCTCTCTGTATATATATACACACACACACACACACACACATATATATATATTTATCTATTATAAATAGATAATACTCCATAAAAATTTTTATGTAAAATAAATAAATAATAAATAAATATATTTATATATTTATTATGAGGAATTGGCTCTTGTGATTATGGAGGCTGTGAAGTCCCATGATATGTTGTATGCAATCTAGAGAACCAAGAAAGCCAGTGGTATAGTTCCAGTCTGAGTCCAAAGACCTGAGAACCTACCAGCAGATGGTGTAGGTTCCCAGTCCCTGGACAGGGAAGACCAATATCCCACCTTGTTTCAGGCAGAGAGAGTAAAATTTTCTTTTCTTTGCCTAATTTTTGTTGTTGTTGGCCGCACCATACGTTATGTGGGATCTTAGTTCCCTAACCAGGGATTGAACCCATGCCCCCTGCATTGGGAGCACGGAATCTTAACCACTGGGCCGCCAGGGAAGTCCCTCTTAGCCTAATTTTTAATCTCTACAGGCCCTCAGTGGATTGGATGATGTCCACCCACATTGGGTAGAGCAGTATGTTTACTAATCTTAATATTCAGAGTGCTTATAGAGATGCAGAGACCTTACGTGAAGAATGATTTTTACAGTTTAATCCAATAAGAATCACCAGGAAGATCTGTTAAAAATGCAGATACCATGGTCAAACCACTAGAGATTCAGATATGTTAGCTGTAGGAGGCAAACATTGGCTGTTTGACCATTTGAGTTGACTCCTCGGCAGCTTGTGGAATCTTAGTTCCCTGACCAGGGATCGAACCTTGGCCCCTGGTAGTGAGACATCGAGTCCTAACCACTGGACCACCATGGAATTCCCCTGATTTGACTCTTGAACAACGCAGGAGTTAGGGGCACTGACCCTCTTTGCAGTTGAAAATCCGAGTATAATATATAGTCAGCCCTCCATATCTGAGGTTCCTCCTTATCTGCAGATTCAACCAACTATGCATTGTGAAATAGTGTAGTAAATAAATTGTAGTAAATTGAAAAAATCCACATATAAGTTGACCCGTGCAATTCAAACTCGTGTTGTTCAAGGGTCAGCTGTATTTAGTTTCCTCTTCTTTCCTCAATCCAACCCATGTTTTATTTTGCAGGTCTGCCCTACACTTAACCCTGCAGCTTGTTTGGAATTGACATCACAGTTAGTTTTGCACTGCTGTATGGATGGATGGATACATCCCTAATATGGAACAGTGCTCGCTATTGCTGCTTGAAAATACTTGCTTTTTCACTGGAACTCTCTGTTCCTCAAATGGTGTGGGATTAGTCTGGAACTCTTGGATCCATTGTTGCTCCATGTGAAGAGTTGACCTAAAGATGAACCATGTGCAGGAGCTTCCCATGTGCATTTAGAATGGAAAATATATAGATAGTAGATTTATGTTGAATGTTTTAAGAATACATATATTTCACAATGAGACATATACCCATATTCCCTTGATTTATTCTAAAGTGGATCTTACACTTCTAGCATTTGATGTTGAAGTAGAAGGAAAGAAAAAAGTACATATGTGCTGTGACTAAAACCCTCAAAATAGTTTATGTTATGTTAGTACTTGACACCATACTTATGCTTATGTTGAAAAAATATGTGTGTGCCTATCAAATGTGTTTTATTTTTTAACACATTTTCATATATGTCAAAGTAGGATTTTGAACTAATGTTCATTACCAGGAATGAATTCTTGAGTTCAGTTCCACTTTATATCTCGTTCAGAAGAAATTCTAATCTTAAATAAAACTGGATTTAGAGCCAGTCATTCTATTAAAATGAAAAGTACAAAATAATTTCTTTTGCTCATGATCCAATGATATTAAACTGGCATCAGTATAATTGACCCTTTTGTACAATTTTAAAACATTTCCTATTGCTGATAGTCAAATATTGCAATAAAATGAGAGGACCTTGTTCAAACATATTATCAAAATTGTGAAGAAAAGTATATTTTGACCTCAATTCAACCAGTTCTGCTAAATCAACCAGATCTCTTTCATATTTAGTAACTTTAATTATTAACTTTGAGAATGTCTAGATATTCCTTATGAATCTGTTTGCAAATAATTCCATTAGTTAATATCTTCAACTCTGTGCTAAGGACTATAAAGACATTTAAAAGCTAGATTTTTAATTGCACCTCAGGTACACTATACAATGTAGACATCTTCTCTAACACTCGGATGTGCTGTGTTGTGGAGACAAAAGAAAAAGATATGTATACCTACAATGAGCATTACAATTAATAAGAAATATCACTTTTGACAGTCTGTTGCATACAAGGCACTGCTAAGATATATATCTGGCAACCATCTGTAATGATCACTCATTACTTACAGTTTTGTTTGCAAGATACAATTGATTCAGATTTTTTATTTTTTGGCTGCGTTGGGTCTTTGTTGCTGTGTGCGGGCTTTCTCTACTTGCGGCGAACAGGGGCTACTCTTTGTTGCGGTGCACGGCCTTCTCATAGTGGCTTCTCTTGTTGTGGAGCACGGGCTCTAGGCACACGGGCTTGGTAGTTGTGGCTCGCAGGCTCTAGAGTGCAGGCTCAGTACTTGTGGCACACAGGCTTAGTTGCTTCGCGGCATGTGGGATCTTCCTGGACCAGGGATCGAACCCGTGTCCCCTGCATTGGCAGGCGGATTCTTAACCACTGCACTACCAAGGAAGTCCCTACAATTGATTCAAGTCCCTACAATTGATTCAAGTCCCTACAATTGATTCAAAGTTTTAAAGGACCAAGTTAAAAACAAAAATTTCTCACAAGATGTATAATTCAAGGACAATTTTACTGGGAAAGATTTGGCATACCAGGGTATTAAGGAAGGCTAAATAATCCATCTCTCATGGTTTTTTTTGTTTGTTTCTTTGACGAAACTCCACAAAATCTTTGCAAAGGTTCAGTGAATCAGAGGTCATTTTCACGGCTCCTAAGACTAGGTCTCACAGCATCAACCTCCTTGCCAAGATTTCCTTGAGATGTTGCTGAATATTCATTCCGTCAAACAAGGACTCCTGATTTCTTTTACCCATGGAAGCCGGGCAATACAGCAAAAAGCTATTCTTCACTGTCACGCACATCACATAGACGAGACTCTGCTGGCAGTTCAAGATAAGTAATATCTGCTGGAAGAGAGTAAAAGATGTAAATCCTTTCTGTGTCTTATGTACTGCAGACTTGTTTAGCACAAGAGTGTCTGGTTGCCGGAGAAGTTGATCTCCTCTAAATGACTTACAAACTTTAAAACCACAATGGTGGTGAGGAAGTAGGGTGGTGAGGGCAGGGGAAGGTGGGAGAAATACAGTTGGTGCAGGAGGGGAGAATAAGATTATCTCCTTTCGTAGGAATAGTGTAAAGTAGTGAATCTGGCAGCAAATGTAGAATCAGAGGTTATCTGTTCTCTTTGATGCTTCTATCTGGATATATGACCTTGGATAAATCACTGAAGTCTCTAGTTCTTGGTGTCCTCATTTGTAAGGTAGGAATTGTTACCTATGATACCTGCTTCAGAGGGTTGGGTGTTCTAAGGGCACAATAATTTTTTAGATGATGTAGTTCATGCTGCAGCTCTGCTCTGGCCACAATTCCTCTCCAAATGGTGCATTTCTCCTTCTCTAATTTGAGAATATACATAGAGGACAACTCTCAGAGGCACCCCTCTTGCAGTATAAAAAGACACAATATAAGAGAAAAGAGTGGTATTGGCATTGTGAAGATTAGTTTTGTTTATCTCTATCCAGGAATTAGGAGCAAGTAACAGCCAGATGGTTAGTGGTGAAATACTCAGACTCTATAATCAGGTAGACGTAGATTTGACGTTGAATAAGTTACCTTGTGAAACCTTATTGGAATTTCTCTGGAGGAGAGTGGGATGATAGCATCTACCTCCTAGTGTTACTGTGAGTATTACATGAGATTATGTTTGGTCCCATGTCTGGCATACAAATGCTCTCAAAGGTCTGCTGTTGCTGATCTTCTGTTGTTTTTGTTGTTATACTTTTCTGTTATTACCAGAACTATCAATTAGCTTCTACTGAATAAATATGTCTGCGTAGCACTTACCCAGAAGAGCTCTATAAAGTAGCCCATGTGAGAAGCAACTAACAGCATGTCGGCATCAATATTTAGGGATTCCTGTCTTTTGATTTGGGGCTCATATTTGAAAATCCTTTTGTTTTTCTCTGTTCATGGTATTCTAATTCATATGGGCTCTCTCTCCCAATAAAGAGTCACGTGAGCATCTCATGTCTTAGTTTCAGCTATTCTGGAAGATAGTTACATGCTACTTTGAAGTGTCTTATTCACCTAGACCTTATAAAATGAAATTTTATGTATGCCATGTAGTCTATTTTTAAGTCAGGCAATCAACCCCAAATATACCCTTAAAATATGGTGATGTATTATGGACAAAGAGATAGAAACATGCCTTTACTTATTTAGTTCAGGCTTCTGCCCATTAGAGGAAAACCCTTTTATCCTCCATGAATGTGGACAATCCCACTCTAAGGTCTCCAGAGTTCAGATCTCATTGCACTGCCTTGGGAGACGAGGGCCTCTAGAATGAGTCTTATCATTTACTTGGTGATTGCACTCTATTCCTCCTTTTTAAAAAAATCACTACTGCAGGCAAGACCACCCCCAAGACGGCAAGTGTTGATTCTTAGCACCAAAACATCTCAGATGTTAGATCTTACGGCCTTCCATAGGGCCACAGAAGGGTCCTTAGGGGAATAATGAAAAGAAGGTTGAAAAGTACTGCTGTAAGGCTACTGAGGTCTCCAAAATGACTTACCTGTACTATCCTATCTGAACATAATATTTGGAAACAACTGGGAAAAAGGCCAATGGTAATCTGTTACGGACTGAATTGTGTCCCTACAAAGTTTGTATGTTGAAGTCCTAACCTTCAGTATGTTAGAATGTGACTATATTTGGAAATAGGGTCTTTAAAGAGCTATTTAAGATTAAATGAGGTCAGAGGTTTGATCCCTAACCCAATATTACTGGTTTCCTTTTAAGAAGAGGACGAGATACCAGTGGTATGTGCCCAGAGAGAAAAGGCCATGTGAGGGCACAAGAGAAGGTGGTCATCTGAAAACCAGGAGAGAGGCCACAGGAGAAATCAGACCCGCTGATGCCTTGATCTTGGATTTATTGCCTCCAGAACTGTGAGAAAATAAACTTCTGTCATTTAAGCCACCCAGTGTGGTATTTTGTTATGGCAACCATATCAAACTAATTCAGAACCAAAATACCAATTTTATATTGTAAAGCTGGTATATTACATTGTCAGAACGTAGGCTTATTAATATTGAGACTCAAAAGTAGTCAGACTTAACCACTTAGTCACAAGACATGATGTAAAATTCCACACTTCCTCAGGTGAGGTCCTGCATGTAGAAATTTTAGGAGGGCACCGAAGAAAAAATAATATGCTGCATGTGATAAAGGCTGAACTAACTTTCAGGAGCTGTGAGGCAAAAGTGACTAGGTTATGTATGGCCCAATTCTTCCAAATGCATCAATCAGATTAATCAACTTCTCCACTCATGGGAAGTGGTCAGTGAGGAGTGGAAAGAGGTCAGAAATGTGAAATTATTGGCATTTCCTCCACATGGAAGGAAACATCTGGACATTGACCATCTCTATCACCAGCCTAGCAACTATCTCAGAGGTAGAGCTCATTAACATTCTCTACATCGATCTAAAATGATTGGGCCCAAGCACTGGGGTATCAGGAGGCATTAGCCAGGTCTTTGATCTGAGAAGTAAAAAATCATTGGCGTGGTCATGTGTTAGGTACTTGCTATCCATTTCCCTATAGAATTCTGGGGCCGAAGGCTGATTTATGGATATACCTGAATGATTAAGATAACATGACTCACTGTTGTAAAGGATGAAATTTGGCAAGGTCACTACTTCTTATTTGACTCAATTTTCCTCTCCATGAAAAAGATGTCAACAACTTCTAGGATGTTAGTTAAGGGAAAATGAGATGATGGACTTACATGTGTCTTTCCTGGAAGAAATAACAGAAAGCATGTTTTTGAGGAGTAGACAGTAGTATGAAAGGCTACATCATGAATGACTTTGAAGCTGGGCTGGGCCATTTTGAATCCCAACAAAAACAACTGGTCCAGCAGCCACAGGCATTCTAAGTAAGAGTGTCACATATTCTGTGACCTAAGTTTCCATTCTCTCATGACATTGCAATGAGCGGACCAAGGACTTGACCCCCAAGCAGCTCATGATACAGTGATATTTATGCAAAGACATGTGGTTTATGTTGCAGCCATGCCATATCACTTCCAGATGTTTGCAGAACATCACTGGCAGCATCTTTTGAGAGGCTGTTAAAGAAGAACAGGACTGGTATTTTCCCGATTCTACTGTTCCTGTAATTTCTTTTGTGGGGAAGGCAGAATGCCAGCCACACCAAGGGAGATTGTTGCAATGTACGTGTTACATTTGAACTTCAAATCTCCAGTAATTTTCTCAATTGTGTCTTTAATGAGTTCTTATGAGACCAAGAACAAAAAGGCTGAGATTCTCAAAAGGAAGTTGACCTCTTGAAAAACTATGTTCTTAGCCTCAACCTAGCAGCCTCTTTGTACCATCCCCAATAACTCTTGTCTTAATCTATCCAACCAGCACACTTTTCACTTTAATGAAGTGGGGGAGGGTGGAGGGAGAGGGAACGTGAACAAGAGAGCCTATGCTAGAATTCTAGCAGACCATTACAGCTCATAGACAGATAATGGTCAAATATGGGTGCTCATAAGGAATTCTGAGAGGGGGAGTGTCTGAGTAGCATCTTCTTTCTGAGTTGCTTTTCATCCCCTCAATTAAGTATAAGCTAACATGCAGTGCTGACTATTGGCCATACTTCCATCTATAGAAATGCCCGCCAGACTGGATAGTCCTGGCTTCCCATTCACCCAACCCCTATTCATCGTGAAACTTCTTTTACAATGGTTATTGGATAAATCACTGGACTTTTCTGGTCTCACTGCCTTCACAGGAGATTTTAATTATTGCTACTACTTTGCTGCCACATATCCTCTGCCTTATGCAACTATTTGCATACTATTTTGGTTTATACAGGTCTCTTCTATCACTTTAGGAAGTTCACAGATGTTTTCTGTAAATGTAAATATATGCATATATTTTCTACTTACAGTGGTCACTGATGAGTATCAAACTTTCTCCCCTACCTCAACATGTAGCGTTGTTAATGTCTTCTTGAATTAGTAGCAGAAAATTAAAGTATTATTTGTAAGAAGCAATTGAGATTTTCCCCCATAAACCCTCTCCATCTCAGCAATCGACCCAGGAAAAGAGCCCATCTATATTTTCCTGGCTAAGATAAAATTCTTAGACTTTCCCAACATGTGATTTCTTTAAAATAACTTGAGGAGGGAAAAGATTCATATTCAATACCCTGTATAGTCATTCTGTTTTCTCATTTATATGAGTAACTTAGTCTGTTTTTTTTTTTTTTTTTTTTTTGCGGTACGCGGGCCTCTCACTGTTGTGTCCTCTCCCGTTGCGGAGCATAGGCTCCGGAAACGCAGGCTCAGCGGCCATGGCTCATGGGCCCAGCCGCTCCACGGCATGTGGGATATTCCCGGACAGGGGCACGAACCCGTGTCCCCTGCATCTGCAGGCGGACTCTCAACCACTGCACCACCAGGGAAGCCCTGTCTGTTTTTTTTTTTTTTTTTTCTGCCTCTTCTTCAGTTAAGTTTCCTTTGCATGTAATAACCTTTTCTCTCCTCTCCACTCCACCAATCCGTACCAAATACACTCTACTCATAGCTGTTCATTTTCAGTGTCCCTTTAAAAGTTTAAATGTCACATTTGCATTTCACTGTGTTTAAAATACAAGAAGCTGAAAATGAAATAAAACCATAGGAGAGGGCCTTTCAGTGAATGGAAAATAGTAATAAATCCAGTGTTCTGACCCCAGTTATGGGTGTTCAACCTTGTAAGGCCCCTTTCATTCATTCTGCTCAAGCTGGATGACACAAGCCCCTTACCAGACTCCACTCTCATCTCCCTCTCTTCCCATCAGAGTGTCCATGTGCCACATGATCAGTGTTGAGACATAGGCTTTCAGTCTGTCTTTGTATTCCCTGAAATGAAACCTTGTAGCAAAACAAAACCTAAATCTTTCTATGACTACACTGGACTTTAGAACTATAGGGATAATAAGGACTTTGGTGGTGGTTTTTGATCCAGGGAGAACCATTTCTACCAGTTTTCAAAAGTAGATGCATAGCTGATGGATAGTGCAGCAGCTTTTTTATCCTTTTCATGGAATTAGCAAGATTATCTGTCATTGAAAATAATAAGCCAGCATTCAAAAGACAGCAGGTTGCTCCACACAGGAGATTCTGTAAGGAATGTGTCTCTGGGGCCAGATAAAATGGGGTTCAAATATTGTCTTTATTACTTGTTGGTAGGGTAACTTTGAGACATAGCTTTTCTGAGCCTTAGTTTTCCATCTGTAGAATAGGCACACTAATGTCTGCTTCAAGCTTCGTTGTAAAGATTAAATGATAGGACATATGTAAATTTCCCTTAAACCACATTGGGTAATTGGTAAACATTCAATGTATTATTACTCTTATTATTGTAAGCAGTACTGTTTACTAATATTGGTACGCTAATGCCTTTTGTCTCTGTGGACCTTCTCTCTTGTGAGAGTCACTCAAATGGGTATCTTACTCCTGGAAAACACCAACTTTGCAGGACATCTGTATTCTTAAGTGGACTCTTAGACTCAAAAAAGCTTCAGGGAGTACAGTTAATTCATTACTTCAACAAGTATTGACTGGAGGCCTGGTCTGTGCCTCATATTGTTTTACAAGTTAGGCATTCAGTAATGAACAAGGTGAATGAGTTTTCTAGAGCTTACATTCTAGGGGAGGAAAAGAGAGAAAAATAAACAATGAAATATACAGTCAAACCAGATAATTTTATAGTGTGGTATGCACTCTAAAGAAAGTAAAACAGAAGCATGTGACTGTGGGGGGAGATTAATTTGGACTGTGTGGCCAGGGACAGGAGCAGCCTCACACTAGAGTTGGTTCTGAGTTTATTCCTAAATTCCAAGTAAGATCCAGTCATAGGAAATGCTGGGATGGGAGGAAAGACCATTCTGGATAGACAGGGAAACCTATTAAGCTAAGATTAGAAAGAAGACCAATGAGTCTCAGGGCTACTGACTTGGGCAAAGGGGATAGGGTACTGAGAGGTGAAGAGGAGTAGTGGGCAGAACAATTTTTTTTTTTTTTTTTTAAAGAATTATTTATTATTTATTTGTGGCTGCGTTGGGTCTTCATGGCTGCGTTGGGTCTTCATTGCTGCGCGCGGGCTTTCTCTAGTCGCAGCGAGCGGGGGCTACTACTCTTCGTTGCGGTGCGCGGGCTTCTCATTGCGGTGGCTTCCCTTGTTGCAGAGCCGGGCTCTAGGCGCACGGGCTCAGTAGTCGTGGCTCACAGGCTCTAGATCGCAGGCTCAGTAGTTGTGGCTGGCGGCTCTAGAGCGCATGCTCAGTAGTTGTGGCACACGGACTTAAGTTGCTCCGCGGCATGTGGGATCTTCCCGGACCAGTGATCGAACCCGTGTCCCCTGCATTGGCAGGCGGATTCTTATCCACTGTGCCACCAGGGAAATCCCGGCAGAACAATTTTGTAACAAACTTTCTAGGCCACAATAAGGGGTTTGTTTGTATTATATTTGGAGAAGTAGAGAAAGCGTGCCCTCAAAAGACTGGTGAGTTGACTCTAGCTAATGTCCAATTGTGACATAATAATGGCTTGGTCCAGATTATGTCCAGTAGTACAGATGGGGAGTAGTGGATAGATCAGAATAAATTTTGGAACTAGAGTTGATAGGCTTTATTTCATGGATGTGAGGGATGAGGAAAAGAGAAGAATAATTTATTCCTACATTATTTCTAGTCATAGCACTAAATGAGACAGTTGTGAAATCTTCAGAAGAATAATAAATCTCAGGAATTATAAAAGTACATCTGGATATGGAATCAGAACATTGGGAGTTTGAATACCAACTATTCGACTTACTATGTGGCCAGAGGCAAATAATGTAGTGTCTCAACTTCCATCTTCTATAAAATGTGGATAATAAATCTATATTTATGTACCTGAAAAAGGTGTTTTGAGAGCCAAATAAAACAAAATCACTATAATTTTATGGTAATATTTTATCAAGTGTTTAATATATGCAGTGCCTTGTGCTGAATGCTTTCATTTTACTCCTTAAACATGAGGTCAAAGGCATTTGTTGGTAGTCCCATTTTACAAGTGATGAAATTTGGGCACAGAGAGATTAAAAATGTACATGTGGCTGAAAAGCTAGATCACAGGTTTAGTTCCCATGCATTGTAGAATCTAGAGTCTGTGCCATTAACTATTACCTGAAATGTCTCTTAGTAAGTCCCAAAAAGGTTACTGAAATTTATAGTTGCAAATCATCTATAATATTGTTAATAGGAATGATAAAAAGAAAAAAAAAGTAATAGGAATAATTTAAAAAATAAGAAGATAAACTGTGTATGAGTAAAAGTTTAACTTCTCCTGAAACATGGTTACTTTGTGTTGGGAAAGCAAACTGGAATGAAATTATGTGATAAGTTATCTTAATCCTTTAAATAAAAAAAAAGAGTCTGACAGCAGTGACAGTATCTGATAGTGCTGTCTCTTACAGCACCTAGCATCTAGTAATAGGTCCCTAAGTAGGTGTTTAATAAACTCCTACAGAATACGTAAATAGACCTTTTGGGCAATAGTCTGTATATTTCCACAATATAAATTTCTGAAGAGCAAACCCTTGCCTTTTTTTTCTCTTGTCTTATTTTGCCTTCCCTCACAGTGTTTAGAATAGTAGAGGTTCATTAAATTTATTATTTAACAAATAAGCTCTTGCTGCTAGGCACTAATGAGAAGGAGCGTGAACGCAGATGGTACAAAAGTGCCAGTAAGTCAATGACTGTTTTTGTCACTGTCCTGAAGCAAAGCAATCATCACATTGTTGGAGACTGGGGTCCAAATCTGATCTAAGAAAAAGGGTTTATTCTCTTGTTTATCTTGTTAGTTTATTTCATTTCCTAATTGGTTAAGATTTGTTTAATAACTTAAGATCCCAGGGCACATAGAACCTTGAAGATTTCACCATTTACATAATGCATTCTATGTATAGCCTTATTCAGTGTTCTATCATGTTGCTGAGCTTTGAAATGTTATATACCCCAGAGATATCAGGATATTACATTGAACAGTTAGAGAATAAAGTTGACCCACTACCCTCCCTGCCCTCAATCCAGAGGAAGTCCTATTTTCCTGGTATGTGACCTCTTTACATATTTTTTCTCTGCATTAATAGTTCTCACTGTTTCTTTCTTTCTCATTTATTTATTTATTTACTCATTTGCACCTAACATGTGTATCCCTTCTATGCTCTATATATCCCAGGAGTGTAGAACTATGTGTGCTAAACTATAAATCACTCTTGCCTAGAAAAGCATCTGAGGTAACATATGCTTGCTAAATAAATGAGAGATACATATGCCTCTGGGACTTTACACACCTTTTTCTACCAGAAGAGTCAGATTCTTAAGCAACAATAATGAGAAGTTGTATTTAAGTTGATGTACTAGGGGATGTATCAGCCATCTATTGGATAACAACAAGTTACCCCCAAACTCAGTGGTTTATGGCAATGACAGTAATGTTGCCATCTGTCCCAGTTTTAGGAATTTGGGAAAGGTTAGGCTGGTAGTTCCAACTGGGGGTCACTTATGTGCAGTGAGATGGGGGCTGGTTGGTCATGTTATCTCTGTCTTTCTCATGTATTCTCCATGTAATATCTCAGCATGAGCTAGTTTGGGCTTCTTCACAGTATAGTGGCCTCAGAGCAGTCAGATTTATTCCATGGTGGCTCACTTCTCTTGTCTGAGTCTTCTAGAATTCAGGCAGAAGCTGCATCACCTTTGTGAGCTACACTTGAAAGTCACTTAATGTCATGTCTGCCATATTCATCTAGATGACTATTTACTAAGGTCAGCTAGAATCAAAGGGAAGGGTTATAGGCTTGGCTTTTGATGGGAAGAGTGTCAAAGTATTTTGTAGACATGTTTTAAAGTTACCACAGTGGGTTATATAAAGTATAAATTTTTCTTTGGGAGGTTTTTCTGAAATCCCCATAACTGTCTTCTTCCCTTTTGTATTTCCCCATTTAACTCTTTATCAGGAGACAGCAGTATGTGGAGTGATGAGGCAAACATACTTCATCAAACAAAATGTATCTATTTTTGTAGTAGGAGAGAGGTCAATTTTTATGGGCTTCTCCATGAAGAGGAGAGGGAATTTGGAAACATGCCTGATGTCTTACCTTGTTTCCACTTCTTTTCCCCACAACCCTTAGGCTGGAGACTCCAACAGGCTGGGTTATTTCAGAGGAGACACAAATGAGCAGAGTTGTATGAGCTGGTTGGTAGAAGGGGAAAGCTTCTCTGGGAGTCCCAATGTGAGTTGGAGAAGACAGATGTGTTAGCAGCTGTTCAGCTGGATAATGAGTCAGCTCACAATGCATGTGGATAATCTATAATACAGCTAATCCATTCACAGATAATCAAGAATTGACCATATGCCACAACTGGACTATGTGTGAAGGCAACACATGAGGAAGGAGGAAAAACAGGAATTTGACTGTTATCTTAAAAAAAAAAAACACTCCTAATATTATATGGATAATAATAGTGGGCCATTCACATAAGTAACATTTGTGTTTATCAAAGCATTATCAGATCTTCCTTTAATTTGCTTTCTTATGAAATAGAGAGGCCACTCCACTTTTCTTGATGGAGTGCTTTAAAAGGATGGGAAGGAAAAAGAGAGAGGAGACTAATATTTACCGCTCGCTAACTCTGTGTTAGGCACTAAGACCTGCCCAGAACTATAAAAATAATTGGTGACATGATAGATAGAATGTTGCCTTTTTAGCTAGCAGTCCAATCAATTCTCATTGGAGTGCAATATTAATTATGTATCGCAAATCCAATAAAAAGTGCCTTTTAGCTGTAAATACTTTTCACTCTACGCATTTGTGAATCAGAAAAATATATACTGACCTCATAGAGTCACTGTCTTCACTTTGCCTCGGAATTGAGGTTTATTTTGTGGTTATCTCACAGCATATTTGCATATTAAACTTATAATTTCCTTGGTCATCAAGCCTACTTACGAAAAATTCAAATTCTCAGAACCTCCTCCCTAAAGATTCTGATTCAATTAGTTGAGAGAGGACCAGAGATCTTGATGTTTAAACAAACACTTTCAGTCTGAGGCTCTGAGAAACATTTTGGGAAACACTATTCTAGAGCATCGTTCTCAACCTGGGGTGATTTTGCCACTATGGGGACATTTGTCGATGTCTGGAGATAGTTTTGGTCATCACACCTGGGGAACAGGTGCAACTGGTATCTAGTGGATAGAGGCCAGGGATGATGGTAAACACCCTGCTATGAATAGGGCAGCTTCCCACGACAAATCTGGCCCCAAGTGTCAGCAATGCTGTAGTTGAGAAACCCTGTTTTAGAGGAACTGTAAAAGCCAGTCACGTGACCACACAAAGGTTTAATTACTACTCCATGATATCTGTCCATATATATATATCTATGTCTGTGATTATTAGTATGTCCATATCTATATCCATATCTATCCATATCTATGTCTATGTCTATGGCTATGACATGTCCATGTCTATCTATATCTCTATCTGTATCTATACCCATATCCATATCTATATCTATATTTATGTCTATGTCCATGCCTATCTATGTCCATGTCTATATCTATGTCTTTGTCTATGTATATGTATGTCCATGTCCATATCTATCTATATCTCTCTATATATCTGGAAGATTTTATAATATTAAAGATAATTTGCATCTATAAGCTTCAGTAACATTTATAAGACTTACTAAGAGTCATTTTAGGTAATGGTTCATGGCATAGACTCTGTATTCAAGAGTGCATGAAAACTCTGTATATACAGGCACACCGCACAGATACTTCAGGGTCCTTTCTAGACCACCATAACCAAGTGACTATCACAATAAAATAAATGACATGAATTTTTTTGGTATCCCAGTGCACATAACAGTTACGTTTATGCTATACAGTAGTCCATTAAGCATGAAATAGCATTATTTCTAAAACACAATGTACATATCAATTAAAAATACTTTATTGCTAAAAAATCCTAACAATCATCTGAGCCTTCACAATCACTGATCAGAGATCACCGTAACAAATGTAATAATAATGAAAAAGGTTGAAATATTTCAAGAATTACTAAAATGTGATGCAGAGACACAAAGTGAGCAAATGCTGTTGGAAATAAGGCACCTATAGACTTGCTTGACACAGTTTGCCACAAACCTTCAATTTGTAAAATATGCAGGGGACAGATAAATTAGCAGTTTGGGATTAACATATACACACTACTGTATATAGAATAGATAAACAACAAGGGCCTACTGTATAGCACAAGGAACTATACTCAGTATCTTATAATAACCTATAATGGAAACAAATCTGAAAAACTGAATCCCTTTGCTATACATTGAAATTAACACAGTATTGTAAATTAACTATACTTCAATTTAAAAAACATGCAAAAGCTTTAGACAAAATTCAACACACATTCATGTAAAAACCCTCCAGAAAGTAGGCATAGAGGGAACTTACCTCAACATAATAAAGGCCATATATGACAAACCCACAGCCAACATCATTCTCAACGGTGAAAAACTGAAACCATTTCCTCTAAGATCAGGAACAACATAAGGTTGTCCACTCTCACCACTGTTATTCAACATAGTTTTGAAAGTTTTAACCACAGCAGTTGGAGAAGAAAAAGAAATAAAAGGAATCCAAATCAGAAGAGAAGAAGTAAAGCTGTCACTATTTGCAGATGACATGATACTATACATAGGGAATCCTAAAGATGCTACCAGAAAACTACTAGAGCTAATCAATGAATTTGGTAAAGTAGCAGGATACAAAATTAATGCACAGAAATCTCTTGCATTCCTATACACTAATGATGAAAAATCGGAAGGAGAAATTAAGGAAACACTCCCATTTACCATTGCAACAAAAAGACTAAAGTACCTAGGAATAAACCTACCTAAGGAGACAAAAGACGTGTATGCAAAAATACCTATAAGACACTGATGAAAGAAATTAAAGATGATACAGGGGTTTCCCTGGTGGTGCAGTTGTTGAGAGTCTGCCTGCCGATGCAGGGGACACGGGTTCATGCCCCAGTCCGGGAAGATCCCACATGCCATGGAGCAGCTAGGCCCGTGAGCCATGGCCTCTGAGCCTGCGCGTCCGGAGCCTGTGCTCCGCAATGGGAGAGGCCACAACAGTGAGAGGCCCGCATACCGCAAAAAAAAAAAAAGATGATACAAATAGATGGAGAGATATACCATGTGCTTGGATTGGAAGAATCAACATTGTGAAAATGACTCTGCTACCCAAAGCAATCTAGAGATTCAATGCAATCCCTATCAAACTACCACTGACATTTTTCACAGAACTAGAACAAAAAAATTTCACAATGTGTATGGAAACACAAAAGACCCCAAATAGCCAAAGCAATGTTGAGAAAGAAAAACGGAGCTGGAAGAATCAGGCTCCCTGACTTCAGACTGTATTACAGAGCTACAGTAATCAAGACAGTATGGTACTGGCACAAAAACAGAAATATAGGTCAATGGAACAAGATAGAAAGCCCAGAGATAAACCCACACACATATGGTCAGTTTATCTTTGATAATGGAGGCAAGAACATACAATGGAGAAAAGACAGCCTCTTCAATAAGTGGTGCTGGGAAAACTGGACAGTTACATGTAAAAGAATGAAATTAGAACACTGCCTAACACCATACACAAAAATAAACTCAAAATGGATTAAAGACCTAAATGTAAGGCCGACACTATAAAACTCTTAGAGGAAAATATAGGCAGAATACTCTATGATATAAATAACAATAAGATCCTTTTTGACCCACCTCCTAGAGAAATGGAAATAAAAACAAAATAAACAAATGGGACCTAATGGAACTTAAAAGCTTTTGCACAGCAAAGGAAACATAAACAAGATGAAAAGACAACCCTCAGAATGGGAGTAAATATTTGCAAATGAAGCAACTGACAAAGGATTAATCTCCAAAATTTACAAGCAGCTCATGCAGCTCAATATCAAACAGACAAACAACCCAATCCAAAAATGGGCAGAAGATCTAAATAGTCCTTTCTCCAAAGAAGATATACAGATTGTCAACAAACACATGAAAACATACTCAACATCACTACCAATCCAAAAATGGGCAGAAGACCTAAATAGTCCTTTCTCCAAAGAAGATATACAGATTGTCAACAAACACATGAAAACATACTCAACATCACTAATCATTAGAGAAATGGAAATCAAAATTACAATGAGATATCACCTAATACCAGTCAGAATGGCCATCATCAAAAAATCTACAAACAGTAAATGCTGGAGAGGGTGTGGAGAAAAGGGAATCCTCTTGCACTGTTGGTGGGAATGTAAATTGATACAGCCACTATGGAGGACTGTATGACGGTCCTTAAAAAACTAAAAATAGAGCCACCATACGACCCAGAAATCTCACTACTGGGCATATACCCTGAGAAGCCATAATTCAAAAAGAGTCATGTACCACAATGTTCATTGCAGCAGTATTTACAATAGCCAGAACATGGAAGCAGCCTAAATGTCCATCGACAGATGACTGGATAAAGATGTGGCACATATATACAATAGAATATTACTCAGCCATGAAAAGAAATGAAACAGTTATTTGTAATGAGGTGGATGAACCTAGAGACTGTCATACAGAGTGAAGCAAGTCAGAAAGAGAAATATAAATACCGTATGCTAACACATATATATGGAATCTAAAAAAAAAAAAATCGTTCTGAAGAACCTGGGGCAGGACAGGACTAAAGACACAGTTACAGAGAAGAGACTAGAGGACACGGGGAGGGAGAAGCATAAGCTGGGACGAAGTGAGAGAGTGGCATGGACTTATATACAGTACCAAATGTAAAATAGATAGCTAGTGGGAAGCAGATGCATAGCACAGGGAGATCAGCTCGGTGCTTTGTGACCACCTGGAGTGGTGGGATAGGGAGGGTGGGAGGGAGATGCAAGAGGGAAGAGATATGGGGATATATGTATATGTATAGCTGATTCGCTTGGTTATAAAGCAAAAACTAACACACCATTATAAAGCAATTATACTCCAATAAAGATGTTAAAAAATAAATAGATAAATAAAAATAAAAAAACATGCAGTATCTGCGAAATGAAATGAAACAAAGCACAAGAAAATGAGGTGTACCTATATGTGGGAGTGTGTATATGTAATGTTTTTTCCATACTAAGTAATGTGTGCTTAACTTCCTTTCCTCAGTGAAAGTCTGATGATATCTTAAGATTTTTAGTTGCATCTAAAAATGCCTTATTTTGTTGGAGAATTTCAACCACAGCACGGAAAGTTAAAGATATTTCTTATGTTAGAGGTTTTGAATTCCCTGAATAAGATTGGACAACCCACCTCAAATTCCATTCCTCAATCCAGAGACACAAATTGAATACTAAACTCATAAAACGGAGAAGTTGTAAAGTGTGTCTTTAATATGTTAAAGAAACAATCATGTATTTGGAAAAAACAATCTTAAATGTACCCATATGTATGTGACTGATTAGTGCCTTTTTATGTTCTGCTACCTGGGGCTGTACCCTAATATACATAAACTATTCTGAATTTTCCTCATTCTTTCTCATTTGTAGTAGAAAGATAGAGACTAGCAAGAAGGAAGAACAGGAGATTGTGAAAAATGGGACTTGCTATGAAGTCAATGAGAATATTTATTATTTATAAGAGGGAGATGAAGAGGAGATGCATTATCTCAGGGCTGATTTTTTTCAACTATTACCTATCCTTGCCACCCAGGCTTATTTCTCTTTTCTGGAATACTCACATTCCTTGTATCCAGTGGATATCTCCTTTGGATATCTCTCAATAAACAATGGCATTCACCTTCCCCCAACACATGCACCTTATACTTACTTTCTCCAAGCATCAGGCTGATATACATACTTTCCTATTACAAATTATAGATATTCTAGTTATTCTAGCGTTCAAACCCTGTAAGGTTCATACAGATGAATAATTCTTGGGTCACTTCTGAAGTTTATCTTAATAATCCATTTACCCATTCATTCTATACTTATTTATCAAGTGACCAGTATGTGTAGACTTTCTGCTAGATGCTTTCAGTTAAGAATGAGTAACAATAAAGTTCTGACCTTCCTTGGGCTTATTAGTGAGCAAGGAAGGCAATAGACAAATTTTTTAAAATGCTTATATTTTATGAAGGAAAATGTGGCAAGATAATGGGAGAGATGGAAAGAGGTGGCTATTTTGTATAAAACAGTCAAAGGCGGCCCCAACTCAGAAGGTTATTTTTCTGTGGAGAACTAATGTGTCATGATTCTTGATTCTTCTTCTCTTTACTCTTCTAGTGTGACTCTATTTTCATGTTCCACAAGTACCTTAATGACAAATACAGAAGAAATTCCAGAGCCAAGCCTTTAGAACTTCCATAAGAATTTCAGATTACTCAAGAGAAGACGGCCGGTTTAGGGCAGGTGAAACCCTAATGCCACCTTCTAATAAGAATGCTCCTGTATCTGTCTACTTACCTTACAGAGACCAGGCTCTGACTATACTATTCTTTCTTCTATTCTGTCTGAATAAGCAAATAAGTTCATTTGCCTTATATTAGTATCCAGATTATCATGATATCATAATGTAGTGGGATGAGAATTTATAGTAAAAAAGCAAAAACAACTGACGTGAAATCTTGACCATGTCACTATGTAATTTTCGACATGTTACTTACTCTTCCTGAATCCCATATCATTCATTTATCAAATGAAGATAATATTGATGGTGCCCATTCACATCTCTAGTCTCAAGCATCATTTCATATACAGTTGAGTTACCTTCTGTTAAAACTTGCTGTCTTTGCTTTCTATGATGTTGCTCATCCATGGATTTCCTTCCACCCTTCTGCCTGCAAGTTATCAGTCTTCTTTGTTATAAATATTACTTATAAGCTGTTCCTTTTCAAAATTTCACCTCCAGTATGGGTCCCTCATGTCAGCTGCAGACCCATGTGTGACTATATTTGTGTTGGTGTGTAAATATAAAAATGTCTAGTTGGTATCTGCCCTTGGATTTCATACAGTAATGCCAAGCTTAACATATTCAAAGCAGAACATTTAATCCTTACCCCAAATTTGATTTCCTCAAAGCTGTCATCTTTAGTAAAGTGTTCACATATGAGCCAAGTCTTTCTAGGCACTTTAGATCCCCCAGCTAGTCTTTAAACTCCCAAAGCACAAGTTGCCATCATCTGGACTGTGGCAGTAATCTTATCTTCATTGTCATTTTTGCTCCCTTTCAGTCGCATATTGCATACAGAAAATGGAACCATCTTAAAATAAAAACAACATCAGTGAATGCCGTGCCATTGGTTTCAGAACAAAATTCAGGATCTTTCACATGACCTCATTAACCCACATTATCTGGTTTACATTATCTACATTCCCATTTCCTGCTTCTCTTCTTGCTGCCCTTCATTCTTCCAGTGGGCCATCTCACAGGCATTTCACGCCTATTTTCTCTGCCTGGAATATTTTTCTCCTTCCTGTTCATTGTGACACAGCTCATTCTTCTTCAGATTAAATCCTTCTTCCCCAGGGAGGCTTTCTCCTCTACCCTTCTCTAGTTCCTGTTGAGGTTGGGTTCTCATTATAAAACTCTTTTTATTTCTTTCATATAGCTTAACATAGATATAAATATTTCATGATATATGTGATTTTCTGATTAATGTATATTTCTCCCATGAGAATACATGATTGCTAAAGAGAGAGACAGTCTGTTCACTGCTCTATTGCACACTAAACACACTGTCTGGCGTATTACATGGTTCAATAAATATTTTTGATAGAATGAATGCATAATAAGTCATCATGAAATCTAACCATCTCTTATTTTCAGCAACCATGATATCATATATAAAACAAAAATTTTATTTAAAATAGTCTGTTTTTAAAGTAGCTTCACTACATTGCAATGATTTCAAATCATCCTCAGTCTTAGAAATAATTGGTCATATAATTTATTGCTTCTTTCATTCATAAAGCTTATTTTGTGATAAACTTAGTCCTACTAAGTCTCAAGCATTGTATTAGGCCCAAAAGAAATAAGCATTGAAGAACACTGCTATTTCCTTTGCTTTGAAGTCTATTAAATTTATTTGTGGTATTAATATTTATCAATCAAAGACATCAACTAAAATATCCAGTCATAATAAGAAAAGAAGAGATGTTTACAAAAAAGATTGTTCTAGAGGAAATAAAAAGAGTTTATTGTGCAATATTTTTAAATATACAAGGGAAATCTGAGACTTGGAAAAATTGTAGCAGAGAGAGAGAGAGAAAGAGACTGTTATTTTAATTAAAGTGATTCATTTGAGGACAAAGGGACAAATTCTAGGGAAGACAGAGCCCCAGATTTCCACTCATGCTGTCAGTGGTGGATTACACCTCAAAATGAGAAGGGGCAATTCATAGTCTAAGCTAAAAGCAAATAACTTTAATTAAGCCTGGCTCATGGGTCTAAGCTTAGGAGACCTTTTTAATAAGAGAGATCGCATGAATGAGGAAAATTTTATTCACAACCTCACCAGTCTACTTTTCCCCTCTTTTTGAACTGCCTTTGACAGTTTCTTCAACATATTTGAGGATGAGAGTAGATGAAAGAAAAGCAGTTCTGACCTTTGGCTTGAAACTTATGAAATGAGAATTGGTGGTGGTACTATGGTAAGCAGTATGCAAGATTCAGAATAAGGCAATTTAAAAGTCATATGGTATATAATGCTTCTCAATGGGAGAATAATTTTCTAGCCTCCTTTCACATAACATATCAACTCAACAAATAGTTTTGAGTGTTTATTGTGTACCCGATGCTGTCCTATATTCTGCAGTTGGAACAAAATACAAAACAGGATAAATAATTATGTAGTAGATATTATAATGGATAGAATGGCAAACATTTTTTTAAATGCCTATATATAATAGTATATTATATTAGAATGTATAGTATATCAGATGTTTTAAAATAAATACAAAGTAAAAACAAATATTTAAAATAATAGGTGAAGGGGAAAATCATGCTGGGTGTGAGTGGATGTTTGAGAGGGGACCACCTGTACTAAATAAAGCACTTCTAGTGAGCCGAACCTCTGGACTTTTTGTGGCAGTTAGAAATCCCTAAATGCTACAAGTTCCTTTTTTTAAAATTAGCTTCATTCTTGGATTGGTCTGTTAGGCTCTCTCTCTGCTCATATTTTTATAAGACATATAATTCTAAGAGGTTTAATGTGGGCTAGAGACAGAGTCTGTTGTTACATCTGGACGGAGTAATGCAAATATGATCAATGTTTGTTTGTTGGAAACATTATTTTCAATAGTTAAGCTGAGAAACAACCGAACCAAGAAGAAAGTCATTCAGAATATATTGGGTCTTTAAATGTATATACTGAGCTATAATGTTCTCTAAATTATTAAAATTCAGAGGCACGTACCTACCTAGCAATGTTATATTTTTATTACTCAAGGTGTTTGTGCATGTGATCCAGAGACACATATGCAGGTTCACTAGAGTTCCAAGGAAACACACACACACACATACACACACCCTGTGCTATAGACTGGATATTTGTGTCCCCCCAAATTCATATGTTGAAACCTAATTCCCAATGCAATGGTATGTAAAGAAAGAGGATTTCTGGGAGGTGATTAGGACATGAGGGTGGAGCCCTCATGAATGGGATTAGTACCCTTATGAAAGAAGCCCCAGAGAGCTTCCTTGCCCACTCTGCCATGTGAGGTTACAGCGAGAAAGTGGCCATCTATAAATCTGAAAGTGGACCTCCACCTGACACCAATTCTGCCAGCAGCTTGATCTTGGACTTCCCAGGTTCCAGAACTGTGAGAAATGAATCTTTGTTGCTCATAAAATAAACAGACTTAGACACCCCCTTATTATTTTTTTTTCATTTTTTTAAATTGGAGTATAATTACTTTACAATGTTGTGTTAGTTTCTGCTGTACAGTGAAGTGAATCAGCTATATGTATATCTATATCCCCTCCCTCTTGGACCTCCCTTCCACCCCCATCCCCCATCCCATCCATCTAGGTCATCACAGAACACTGAGCTGAGCTTCCTGTGCTTTATAGCATGTTCCCACTGGCTATCTATTTTACACATGGTAGTGTACATAGGTCAATCCTACATGACTGTATACAGTGGAAAAGCACTGGACTTGGAGAATCTGGGTTCAAATCCTGAACCTGCTATAGATGAGCTAGTAGCTTTTACAAGCATGGTTTTCTCTTCTGTCAAATGGAAATATTGATATGTGCCTCACATATTTGTGAAAGGACTAAATTACTTTAAAACTTTCTCCCAAACATTAGGCAATGAAATAAATGTAAGTGTAATTGCAGTGTTGCTGATGAATGAAGTTTTAAAAATATCATGGCCAGTTACGTATAAAGTGTTAGGAATTATATCCCTAACTTGACGAGTGGAAGACAATACAGTATCAGGAACAGAAAATATCTGGTTAAACTGTATGCTATGGTACATCTTTTTAATTGAAAAACACAATTGATTTGTTTTCTATTTTGGTAATCATCACCTATGTCAACAATTGATAAAGCATAAATTAAAATTTTCATGTGTCAACATTAAACCTATAAAATCTTGTTAACAGCTGCCATAGTTGTCTCAAAATGTTAGCCTGCTGGATAAATATGTACTTAAGGAGACAGGAGCGCATGGCCTTCCCAGAGCCATGCTTCTAAATGTTACAGCAGTTCTAACATACTTTCAATTAAATAAAAATTAAAGCTCAGGAAATGTCACAAAAGGGTAACCTAATATTTGATCATTAATGTGCTTATGCAAAGGGATATTTACAGCTGTGCATTCAGAAGTGATCAACTAGCCTTTCCAAGTTCCATGAAACCAACGTTTAAGAAAATGTTTAGATAAAATTTAGAGCAGAGTTTCTTGGTAGTCTGAGCCCTGTAGACTGATTTTGATCATAATGAAATATTGAGAAGTGTTTGTGTTGCAGTTTTCTTTTATAGATCAACAACCAAACATCTCATGATTAGAGTTAAGTTATTGTCCAAGATCACAAAAGATCATCTTGTCCAAGATCATCTTGCCCAAGTCATAAAAGACATTAAATGGAGAATTCATTAATATCTTCCAAATAGATTTATCTGAACCACCTGTGTGACCAGATACTGTAAATACAGAGTATTAGAATCACCATTAGACTCTAAATGTTAAAAACTCTCTCTTCCACTTAAAACATAACAGACCAGTCCGTTTTCCTTCCTCTGGTGATTTAAGTGCATTTGGAAGAATAGTGAACAAAGTGATCATCCTCATTTATGTTATAAACCAGTGTGTCCTTATAGATGCTATTCTGCTATTGAGCAACATTCCCTGCTTACAGTTTAATACCCCAAATCCCTTTTGCCTTTTCTCATAGCTCTTATTTGCCAACACTTTAATTATTGTGAATAAGAAACTTGCCACATTTGCCACTTCCAGTGCATCTATTTCCATAGAGCACAGTGTCATCTCCAGGTCTAAAACAAACCTTTTTTTGGAGTCTGTAAGAAAGAAAAAGTGGTATTACCTAGATCTGTAAACATAAAGTTTATTTATAAGTTGGTATTATTTCTTAGAGATCAGTTTGACAGTCAAAAAATGGTATAAGGACCCATCTATTGACTTAAGATATGGGACTATCTCTGGTTTAGTGTTAACTAATGCTTTAGAAAAAAAAAAAAAATATATATATATATTTAATTTTCTGATTCAGAATCAGAGATAATTTCTTACAAAAATCAGATTTTCTAATACTTAAAATCATAGATGAATTTTTCACCTCTTCTTAACTTTAGGTACTTTTTAAAAGATGAAGAGCCTGTGGGAGTCCCAATTAGAGTCAATTATAGTTTGATTGACTTACTTTGCCATTTAAACACCTAGAAGAATAACACCTAGAAGAGGTTATTCCTTCATAAAGAAAAAAATTTCCTGTCCCATGTCTACCAGATTTAGGGTTTTATTCTATGCATGGAAAATAGCCATGGTGCTTAACTGGACATAACAATTAAACTATATAATATACCACTGAATCTAGACATGAGAAATTCTGAATGAAAGTTGAGAGGGATAAAGAGGAAAGAAGGGGGGAGAAGGGAGGGTGAACACCTGGAATAAAGAAAATGACAATTTAATAAAAATATCTATGCCTAATATGTAGCCAGAATACTTACTCTCTCAGTGTAGTTCTTTATTTTCCCCACATTTTATTGCAGTGTCTTTATAGGATAGTCTGATTATCTGATATGCTTGTTCTGTTCATTTTCATAGTTTTCTTTGCTATTTTTGAGTCTTTACTTATCACATAACTTAAGATAAATTTATCCAATTCTCTTTTACCATCTTGATCTTGTTGGAATTTCAATAGGAACTGCATTAAATTCATTTACTTATTTTGGGAGAATTTATATTTTTATCATATTAAGTCTTTCAAGAACCCTTTCCATTTGTTACATAGCTTTTTTCATATAGGTCTGATGCCTTTCTTCTATTGAGTATATTCCTACATATGTTATTAACATTTTGCTATTGGGAATAGATTTTTAAACTTCAATTCTTCATTTGTTTTGTTTGAGGAAAGAAGAATCTACTGATTATTGTATACTTGTAATCTATTGTTTTACCACATTTCCTTATTAAGCTCTAGTTATACATATAAGAATAATCATCACCAAATAGGGATACTTTGACATCTTCTAATGCATAGAAGATTATACAATTATTTCATTTTATTATTGCAATTGCTGACACTTTCAGAGTAGTGTTAAATACTTAGGGTGATATAGAGTATCCCTGTTTCTGGTTTGAATTGATATGGGTTTTTGTGTTTCACTATTTAGAATAATGGTAATCATCCATTCGGTAATCCATTCAGTAATTTTTTAAAATGGTTGCTAAGGGCTTCCCTGGTGGTGCAGTGGTTGAGAGTCCGCCTGCCGATGCAGGGGACACAGGTTTGTGCCCCGGTCTGGGAGGATCCCACATGCCATGGAGCGGCTGGGCCCGTGAGCCATGGCCGCTGAGGCTGCACATCCGGAGCCTGTGCTCCGCCATGGGAGAGGCCACAACAGTGAGAGGCCCGCGTACTGGGAAAAAAAAAAAAAAAAGGTTGCTAAGTTTTTCCAGTTTTATTGAGATATACATGACATATAGCATTGTATTAGTCCAAGATGTACAACATAATGATTTGATATGTGTATATACCACACAATGATTTCCACAAGTTTAGTTCACATCAATCATCTCATCTGATTACAAATTTTTTTGTATGATGAGAAATGTTAAGATCTACTCCCTTAACAACTTGCAACTGTGTAATACAATATTGTTAACTGTAGTCACCATGCTGTACATTATATGTAGTTCTTAAAGATTATTTCTACATTGCAGTGGGATCATCAGGTTTTTTACCTTTCTCAAAAAGGCCATTCTATGGATTTTTCCTCTTTATGTTATTTTGATTTTACATCTTTATGTTATTTGTTTTTCTCATTTTAAAATATATACATGCTGAATGCAGGAACATGAATTAAGACACAGGCGTTTTTTCACAAGAGACTGAAAAAAATGATGGAGAAGGTAGAAAGCAAGAACCATTTTAGGAATCAGAAGAGAAAGAAATCATAGATGACATAAACAGATGGAGAAATATACCATGTTCTTGGATTGGAAGAATCAATATTGTGAAAATGACTATACTACCCAGAGCAATCTACAGATTCAGTACAATCCCTATCAAACTCGCAGTGGCATTCTTCACAGAATTAGAACAAAAAATTTTACAATTTGTATGGAAACACAAAAGACCCCAAATAGCCAAAGCAATCTTGAGAAAGAAAAATGGAGCTGGAGGAATCAGGCTCCCTGACTTTAAACTATACTACAAAGCTACAGTAATCAAGACAGTATGGTACTGGCATAAAAACAGAAATATCGATCAATGGAAAAGGATAGAAAGCCCAGAGATAAACCACGCACATATAGTCACCTAATTTACAACAAAGGAGGCAAGAACATACAATGGAGAAAAGACAGCTTCTTCAATAAGTGGTGCTAGGAAAACTGGACAGCTTCATGTAAAGGAATGAAATTAGAACATAGCCTAACACCATACACAAAAAAAAAAAACTCCAAATGGGTTAAAGACCTAAATGTAAGACCAGAAACTATAAAACTCTTAGAGGAAAACATAGGAAGAACACTCTTTGAATTAAATCACAGCAAGATCTTTTTTGACCCACCTCCTAGAGTAACGAAAATAAAAACAAAAATAAACAAATGGGACCTAATGAAACTTAAAAGCTTTTGCACAGCAAAAAAAACCATAAACAAGACGAAAAGACAACCCTCAGAAGGGGGGAAAATATTTGCAGTCGAAGCAACTGAAAAAGGATTAATCTCCAAAATATACAAGCAGCTCATGTAGCTCAATATCAAAAAAACAAACAACCCAATCAAAAAATGGGCGGAAGACCTAAATAGACATTTTGCCAAAGAAGACATACAGATGGACAAGAGGCACATGAAAAGATGTTCAACATCACTAATTATTAGAGAAATGCAAATTAAAACTACAATGAGGTATCACCTCATACTAGTCAGAATGACCATTATCAAAAAATCTAGAAACAATAAATGCTGGAAAGGGTGTGGTGAAAAGGGAACCCTCCTGCACTGTTGGTGGGAATGTAAATTGATACAGCCACTATGGAGAACAGTATGAAGGTTTCTTAAAAAACTAAATTAGAACTACCATATGACCCAGCAATCCCACTGCTGGGTATACACACTAAGAAAACCATAATTCAAAAAGAGTCATGTACCACAATGTTCATTGCAGCACTATTTACAATAGCCAAGACATGGAAGCAACCTAAATGTCCATCAACAGATGAATGGATAGAGAAGATGTGGCACATATATACAATGGAATATTACTCAGCCATAAAAAGAAACAAAACTGAGTTATTTATAGTGAGGTGGATGGACCTAGAGTCTGTCATACAGAGTGAAGTAAATTTATCTTAAGTCAGAAAGAGAAGAACAAATACCATATGCTAACGCATATATATGGAATCTAAAAAAGATGGTACTGATGAACCTAGTGGCAGGGCAGGAATAAAGACGCAGACGTAGAGAACGGACTAAAGGACACAGTGGTGTGGGGGAAGGGGAAGCTGGGGAGAAGTGAGAGTAGCATTGACATATATACAGTACCAAATGTAAAATAGATAGCTAGTGGGAAGCAGCTGCATAGCACAGGTAGATCAGCTCAGTGCTTTGTGACCACCTAGAGGGGTGGGACTGGGAGAGTGGGAGGGAGCTCGAGAAGGAGGGGATATGGGGATATATGTATGTATATGGTTGATTCACTTTGTTGTGAAACTAACACAGCATTGTGAAGCAATTATACTCTAATAAAGATGTATAAAAAAAAAAGATGTCTCAAATGGACTGTGACTTATCCTCAAATATTTAAAGGACTGCAGTGTGGAGGAGGATATGGACCTGATCATTTTTCTTTTAGAAAACCGTTACCTCCACCATTCCCAGAACCACCATCATAATCATGTCAACCCAATAGTTAAGACTGATGAATGCTGAGGCAAGAACAAAGTCAAGCCATATTTATGTGCTGGGTCATATGGTTCTATAGCTTTGGACTGGGAGAAGTAGTCCATGATCTCATGTCTATTATATAGCAGTAGTGGCCCTGGTGCCAAGAGTTGTGTCTTAATCATAACATGTTCCCTTTTCACACTAAATGTTTTCTCCTCATCATTTATCTTTGCTTAACATCACACAGTCCTCCTCTCAGTCCTGCACACAGTTTCCATGAGGACAGGGATTTTTCTGCCTTTTTGTCCATCACTATGACTCAGCATATAAAAAAGTGCTGGTTATATAGCAGATGCCCCAAAACATTTCTCAGTTTAATGAATTGTAGCAAATATATTAGCTGTGTGGTATATCCCAGTTAAACACAAAGCATAGTTTAAAAAATTAATTAGGGTCAAATTAAATATAGGATGAAACTACCTCAAGCAGTAGTCCCAATCAGTAGAAGTCTTCTCACAAAGATTATTGACAAAGATTTTGTACTGGATTCAGGAACTAGAATGTGGTACTGATATCGAGGTAGTACCAGGAAAATGGTTGGGGCAGGTGATTTTTTTAAGTCCTTTCTATGCTCATTTTCTATTACTTGCTTACTGTTTTCAAACTTTTATGTTTGCCAGACAATATACATATACACACATTTGTGCATACATGCACATATACATATGCACACACACATTTTTTCCCCATTCCCCACCAATGATTTGTTCTTATTAAAATGGCTCTATGGTTTTGTGGAATTTTCCAGGACTTCTTTTATGCATCACACAAATGTTTGAAACTTGGAGTATGACTGCCTTTGGCTTAATTATTTTAAATCATTCCATAACTTTTATGCAATGTAATAAATGTGAACTTTATTTGCATCTGGGGAAGAAGTTAAATTTTGCATGCATTAATAACTAACCAAAGTACAAAGTAATTAACACTTTTCAATGCTTTCTGATAAGTGCAGCCATAATATAGCAATTAACCTCTCAAAATCCACAAAGAAGATACAGGAAATTATAGTCTTTAAATTCTATATTAAAATTTAGAAATCTGTTTTAGGTTTCTGTAGAGTATGTGTGTGTGTATTAGGTAGAGTGGAGAAGAAAGTTCAATTTAGTTTAAAGTTTTAATTAGAGAACCTACAATCAGGTAGTACTGAATGATTGTTTAAAATGTACAAGTTTGAGCTGAATGGTTTTTAACAGTAAAAATGTTAGTATTCTTAATTAAATATGGAAATAGAGAAGCCTTTAAAATAGTTTAACACATAAACTACCCCCCTCTAGCACCCACCCCACTTCTATTTGTCAATGTATAATTAAGAATTCGGAAATTTTATAAGTGTAAGTATAAATTACATCTAATTGAATGATTACAAATATTTAGTCTTTAAAAAAGGTGGTGTTTAGGGTATTTTAAATTGTGTCATTTTAGTACAATTTGAGGTCACATCTGTCTAAAATGTTATATATGATCTAGTGGAGTTATAATCAACATCATCAACAACAACAATCCTCGACTCTGAATTTGATTGCAATGGGACATGACAGGAGATCTTATAACAAATATTGCTGATTTACACACATATGGATTTCATGTTTACCCACTGATCAAGAGACTAAAGGGCTATAGATCAGATTTCTCTCCATCTCTCCTGTTGCAGATTGTGGTATGCTAGGATTGTATCATATAAAATTATAGCATGATAAAATTATAACAAAATTGTTAACAGTATGCTAAAATTATAATCAGTTGAATATATTTTCCAAGAAAATGAATCAAACCTTTTAGTAGGATTTTAACGGTGATATTATAGTAAATATAAGAATGTTTTTATTTTCTTTTAAAGTTAAGCTATTTCTGATTCCATCTCTTTAGTTACATGGCCTCAAACATTGGATGAATCTCTCTGTGCCTCTGCAAATATTGATGACACCTTGGCTTGTAATGAGAAGAGAATATTTGAATACAAATACATTGCTTAGACTATTGACTAGTGTTTAATGTGTTCTGAGTGAATTTTAACATAATATTATCTTATTCTTTATGGTACCCATTTTAGTAGATTCAAATGGAGTTATTTCTCTAAATCACAAACATGGAAAATAAGGTAATATTATAGTGAGGGCATTATAATTCATCTAGTATAAATGTTGAAGCCCAGCCTCAGTCTGTATTTCATAAGTGAGAATGAGAAGAAACTTTGCCTAATTTGACATTGTGGAGCTTTATCTTTTGAGTGGGTTCTAAACTTAAGGATACAATTGCTAAAGGTGCCAGTATATTTATTTACATTATAAAAAATGTTATGTATATTCAACATTATATACATACATATAATATGTATATATGTATGTGTGTATTTATGTATGGGTATACACACACACACACACACACACACACACACACACACACACAGGCACAGACTTTATGACCTTTTCAGGACTTGTGCCTGTCTGATTGGACAGTTTCTCCTACTCTTCTTCCCAATTAAAGGGAAGAATTTGCCATGTGGGGAAAGCAGGAGAGTTACAAATACGTTTTCTCAAAGGTGGTTTCTAGTAATCCATTTGTATGGAATATTGAAAAGGTCAGTGTAATACAGCATGCTCTCTAATTCTCTGAAAATGTGAGGCATTAAAATTCTGATGCCTCATTCAAGGTTGTAATGAGAACATAACACAAATTGAACCTATTATTTTGACAGTGATAGTAATGAGAAAGACAAAGGAAATAAACTTGATACTGCAAGTGACTTTTTTATTTCAAAATTTCTGAACTTCCTTGCTGTCTGTTTTGCAAAGGGGAAGCATAATATGCATACAAATACTAAATTCTTTAAAATAATAATACCCCATGAAAGAGTGGAACAATAAGATATTTTAAACACTAAAAAAATGTTTATAATTGTGTAAAATCAGACGAAGACCTCTTTTTCTTTAATGGTGATTCTCATCATGGAGAGCAAATTTTCTGAAAGTTTCCAAAATAAAAGCAGCAAAAGTTTATATAGAATTATAGAAATTAGAGCTATAAAAGTAATTAATATGTTAACTCTGGGTAAATCAAGTGAAGAAATAGATTGAAAGAAATCCTTAAAGCCATGGTAACAAAGCAGAGACTAGAATTCAGCTCTCAATGATCCCCGTCTTATGCCTCACTTATCTCCCTTTTCAAAGAATTATCAGCTGCCTGCTATTGCCAGCAACCACCCAGTCTTATTTCCATTCATAAAATAAAATAAAATCCTGCCATTTCTACAAAGAGAAAAGGAATTCTAATATTATTATGAGGGTTTTGCAGCTATGGAAAAACAAAGACAATCCATTCTTCCCTTATAATGTCTTTAAAAACTATTAACTGTTTGGCTGTATCCAGAGCTGAGATGTTGGTTGAGTACAAAGAAGGGTATCTGCTAGTGAATTTGATCAATGCAGACAACAAAATTGTATCTCTTTATGCCCAAAGTGTACTTTGTACTTTGTACCAAGAGAGGTTTAGGCATATGGGCTTCGTTGACCAAAGTTGAGTAGTCTCTGTACACGGCTAAACTGTGATGAATGTCTTCTTTCTCTCTAGGTATGTGTTCTGTGCCTTTATTTTTGTGCTTTTTCGTACCTCCTATCTCAGCTTAAAAGAGAGGCAAATAGGTAAACTGTTTACTCGTGAATCAAGATAGACAGTACTTCCTAGTTGTCCAAACCAAATATCCTTTTTATTCTTTTACCCTTATGATATGGAGTCATAATTTTATTCATTATCTCACTCTACAAATACTGTGCATCAAACTACTGTTTGAACTTTGATTCAAAAAGTGAGCAAGCAGCCATGCTTCCTGGCTTCAGGGAGAGTAATGATAAGTGAGGCGATGAGCATTTAAGTATGACACTAATAGTAGTTAAGCTACGTCAGTGATAAGTGATGTACAGGGGAGTTACAAGGAATAATAAAAGTATATTATAGGCAGTTTGTTTACTGCTATAATGCTAGTATTAAGGACAGTGCCTAGTACTAGTGGACCCTCAATGAATTTACGTTGAATGAATTTGATCTGGTCAGGAATGGCCTACCTCACAAATTCCTGCTTCAATTTTGCTCCAGGATGAGGAGAGTTAATTAATTAATGGAGAGGGTGAGGTAGAGAAAAGCCATTGAAAAGGTTCTGTGGGTCAAGAATCATGCTGAGTTTAGAGAGGGCCAGTGTTTCTCAGATCTAAGAGGATTATATATGTAATAACAGAGAGAGAGAAAGCTGGCAAAAGATAAACTGAGTTAGAGAGATACATAGGAAAGATTGTACAAGGCATTGTGGACCATATAAAAGGAGAATATCCCAAAAGTAATGGGTAGCCTTTGAATATTTTAAATGGGCGTAGGAGTGAGTGACCTCATCAGTTTTATCTTCCTATTTTTAAAAATTAATCCATGGGAATAAAATCCAGTATAAACTTCTAGCTCGTTTAAAGGGACCACTGCTCAGTGCTAATCTGAAATAATTCTTCTCCCTGATAGCCCTTGAAAGTGCTGGCAAGTATCTTTGCTCCCATTTTCTGCAGTTCACCATGATACTTTAAGCTTGCCATCTAGTGCACCCTGGGGTAGCCCTATCAACCCACATGTTCAACTTGACACAACTCTGTATTTGTTCTATACATTTGCTGAGATCCCATGATTCTATTTACGGATAAGCTCTGCAGCTCCCTGCAGGATACAGCTCTTTGCTGAAACTTAACTATTTAGCAAATGTTCTGACACCAAGTATAGCCTTCACCTGTCTTCTTCTTTTCCTGGGAATGGACCTTTACTCATAGGCCTAGATGATATAGGTATCATTGGCCTAAAATCACATATCCACCCTTGGATTTTAATACAGCCTTCCATCAGTGCTGCTTGGAGTCCTTTTTGGGCCCCATTCAGCATGTGAGATTTTTTTTTTTTTTTTTTTGTATTCACATTAGTCAGAGTGGAATCCCAAGCATCATGTTCTATTAGATAGTGCCTATGACTGTGCTGGCTCTCTCTATGTCCTTCATTCTTAACTCTCCATTTCACTCATGATCCACACTGTGCTTGAATGAGTTTTATGACTGAGCTTTTTAAGGCATCACATGTAAGTGTCCCTACTCTAGACCTTGCCTTTTCTGACTAGCTTGTTAGGCTATTGTGACTCTTTACCATAGAGAGAAAAAATTGCATGCGTGTGTGTGTGTGTGTGTGTGTGTGTGTGTATCTACATCACATCTATACCACGCATACACACACACATACACACAGATTCAGAAGAAATTGTTTTAATTATGTTTCCTGGAGGAAGATTTTTTAAAGCTCTAACACTTTGATTGAATGACATGAGACTCTAAAACAACCCCTTCTCTGGAGGAACCATTAAGCATCTGGGGTTAAATGTTAGACAGGATTGGGTGAGATGACGATTGAGATGCTCTGGAGAGGTGTGTTGTCAGGTTGAAAGTTTATCGCAGGACCAACTGAACCTTCCACTTCTGGATGGACTTGGCATTGACAGAATCAGTCCATGTGCCTCAGTATTTCCCATGTCACTCTGTTGTTGAAAGTACACCTGTCTATAAATAGGAAAAACATGTGATTTTTTAGTTTTGCCCCTTGATATTAAAAATAATGATTTTTTAAAAATTAAATCTTTAAAAACTATAAAATAGTCTCCCTAAAACCATAACTGCCTTTGTGGGCCTCTAAGGTCCCAGAGAGGCATAGATTAGAAACCAGTGGATCCAAGTCCAGTTGAGCCAAGTCTCAGTTCCTTACTGGGTATAAAAATCTTATGTTATCTTTCTGTGCATAAGTGCTTTAAAAATTTTATATTTTTAAATGCAAACTATTTTGTGAGAAAGATTTGTTTACTATGTTTTTTTAACCTTCTAGTAAAGTAAAATAATAAGAAAAAGACAGTAAATATTTGTTGAATTTATTTATTTCTCTTTAAAAAGGCAGTCTGACTTAGGTACATCTGGTATTGTTTATACAGCGGGAACTAGAATGACAGCATTTCCACTGCAGCAACCAGGAAGCATCTACATGATTTTCCTAATTACAGTTCTAAATTTTCACAGGTGTGTTTCCAATAGATAGATATTAATGGGGCCTAAATAACACATAGTTTAACTTATCTACTTTTCTTTATACAATGACCTACATTTTTTCACTCTATCAAATCCACATACTGAAATGCCAAAAGAACAATGAGTTTATTTGAAAGCATAGCGTTCATTAAGAGTTTTTTTTTAAATGTGTGGTCACTGAGGATCATGTAATTCTTTTTTGATGTCCATTTCTTTCCAAGTATAAAATTAATGCATTACCCAATCATTATAAGGTAGCTTTCCTAAGTCCTTTCCTAAATCAAATACTTAACAGTAAGGCCTCTTCCTCTGATTATCAGCTATTAAACAATGTCTTCCTGTTCATATTTACCTTGATTTGTGTTCTGAAGCAGGACAGCAATTACAGTAATGATATCTTGCTTTTGAATAGGACTTTAGAGGAAGTAACTGGATAATATTTCCCTATAGAAATTTCTTAAAATGTACTTATTTACTTATAATAAGGAAATCATTTTTTTACATCATTATTGGAGTATAATTGCTTTACAATGGTGTGCTAGTTTCCGCTCTATAACAAAGTGAATCAGCTATACATATACACATGTTCCCATATCTCCTCCCTCTTGTGTCTCCCTCCCTCCCACCCTCCCTATCCCACCCCTCCCAAACAAGATGTGCATTCTAATACTATTTAAGAAAGAAAAAAATCTAAACTCGTATAAAAAGTAAATAAAATTATAAAGTATGTGTGTCCAATGAAATATGAGGAACTATGCAAATAACGGTTTACGAAGTTTATAATAACATATAAAGAATAATACTGATAAAATCCTAACGTGCAGGATTTTGGAAAAAACAGCAGATATTCGTTTGGGAAAAAAGTTAAATTGTAATAATAAGGAAGAAAAGCAGAAATTAATATTCTGCTATTGGTTCTACTATACCAATATTTTAGGAAACTTGGTTTCTTGGTTTTGTTTTAGCTCAGTACACCTAAGTATGAAAATAAAGACTAACTTGTGTCAAGCTTCTTTTGTGATTTACTGGTCATTTATATTGGTCAGTGATCATTTATATTGATTTTTCTCTTTAATCTTATATATTAGCAAGCTAAATTTATAGATGAGAAAAGTAAGGTTAAGAAATCTCATAACTTGTGAAGGCCAACCAGTTAGTAATTAGTGATGGACATAATAATCCAGCTCACTGTCTTACCATGTTCAAACCATTCAATAATTGAAAAATAACATGGGAAAATGCCTTTGAAAATGAAAGCCTGAAGTGTGAGTGTAATTCCAGAAGAGGATGGAAAAGAAAATATTTTCTTATTATCAAATAACTATATGAATTTAGACATATCTCCCTGAGGCAGTGTTTTCTAATCAGCAAAAGGGTAATAATACCACATACTAACTTGCAACTTAGATAGAGATAGAGAGATGATAAGACAGAAATCGTCTAGCAATTATTTGACAATATTTTCAGGCTACAGTGTGCACTACAATGTGCTACCTGTTTGGAATACAATAAGTAAAGTACAGATATTGTCTGAACCCTTAAGAGAGCTTACACACAATAAATAATATCTACGGTTACTCATAGCATCTTTAGTTTACTGTTACTCTGGAAGCAGTTACCCCAAATAAGTAATAGAAACAGAGTAAAATCTTGTGCAGAAAATGGATGATTAAAAGGGCAACATTTCTTCTCTAATTGTTACCCTTCCAACTTTTCACATAGATTTCTGTACTGTAAGCCAACTGAAATGATTGCTAATTATTTGCTTTGCTAATTATCACTAGCAAAGTGCTAGTGATAAGGGAAGATTCCCAATTAAAGCTTTACAAGTGTGCAGGAATAAACACAATATGCTGTCTTGACTGCTGTTGCCAGGCGTGTATTGTTTTCATGTTAAATTTCTATTAGAATCCATTGCCTTTCACCTGGGAATATAGTTGCCAAATAACGTAAGCACTCCAACCCCAAGCTTATATTGTAGAATAAGAGCAGCCCTTATTTCTGGCAGACGCAAGTAATTGTGGCAGATTTAGAAAAATGTAAATAAAGGGGGCTTCCCTGGTGGCGCAGTGGTTGAGAGTCCGCCTGCCGATGCAGGGGACACGCGTTCGTGCCCCGGTCCGGGAAGATCCCACATGCCGCGGAGCGGCTGGGCCCGTGAGCCATGGCCGCTGAGCCTGCGCATCCAGAACCTGTGCTCCGCAACGGGAGAGGCCACAACAGAGGCCCACGTAACACAAAAAAAAAAAAAAAAAAGAAAAATGTAAATAAAATAAACACCTACAACATACATCTCCCACATCACAACAACAATTAAACACTTTCTTTTAAGTCTGTTCAGTATAGGGCTAGGTTAGAGAGATGCATGGAGGGGGGTTGTTAATTTCTAGATTTGACCAATTTTGTGTTGGACACTTTATGATATTTAATAAGTTCTAGCATCATGGTTAAGACAATATCAATCAAACTTAGGTTGGAATCCTGGTCCTTGACCTAGAGCAATTCAGTTAACCTCTCTGAGCCTCAGTTTCCCCAAGTTTAATTGGGCAATGAAAGTGTCTTTCTCACAACATTGTGATGAATCAAAAAAGACAAAGAAAGATGTACATAAGACATTAAACTTGATGCCTGATACATAATGAGTGATGCATATATTAATTATTACTGGAGCAGGTGTTGTCTGTGTCTATGACAATAACTAGTGATGTGCTTTACTTATAACATAAAGAAGGAACCAAAATCTGATAACAATCCTTTAATGACATCTTGTCTGGATTTTCATTGGCACCCAACATATTTATTTCCAATATGTTTACTATGTGAGGGCATATCTGTTTTGTTGTCTGGTGGTCTGTGAGTTAATAAACAGTATACCTATTTCTAGACAGACATATCAGGTATATGTGTGTATGTAGTATTAAATATATTAATATATAGTAATATACAAAAATCAATGTTGTATTTGCTCAAAAATCATATGATGTGAATGTCCTCGAGTTCTTTCTTCCCACCCATCTTAATTACAAAGTCCTCAGGCTTTTCTCCCTTCTCTGTACGCTAATCAGTCAGACAAGTGTTTTTTGTTAGGTTGGTTTTGTTTTGTTTCCTTTTAAGATTGAGTAGTAAGCAAAATGATGTTCTTGGTCTCAAGGAGCTTATTTTCAAGGAGGAGTGGGGGACACAGACAACACTCACTTGACCAGTAATTTAATAAAGTAAATCCAGAGACTAATGCATTTAAAGGAGGTCATGGGATGAGAGGAAGATGCTTTAGCTTAGCTAGCTTAATAAAACTTTCTTAAGAAATGAGTATGTGATATGAGAAGGATTCTCTGTTTCCTGGTTTTCCATTGGACTTTAGTCATGGGAATTGTGGGGTGGAAACAGAACAGAGACAGTGTGAAATGAGGCACATTGGCCAGGGATTGGAAAGTGCCTATAGAGCGGGCAATCAAATGCAGAGGGAATGGAGAGCAAGATGCCCAAGTAGCTATTGTATGTGAGAACAATGGAAGGGAAACAAGAAAAAAAAAAAAAGGATGACTTTAGACCTTGTGCCCTTTCATGACCTTTAAGCACTGCAAATAAAATGCATGAACTACTTTGAAGTTATGTGACTTTTCTTTCTTTCCACAATAGTGACATTCATTAAGTTAGAAGTACGGGACTTCGTAAGTTGGCTGACTGTGTTCAGAAAGAGCTAAGATACTTCCTCCTTCTACAGCCTCATTTTTTCTCAGCTGTAAAGTGGGGAAAATAAAGACACGTAACGGCGTTGAATGATTTAATATTTGTGAATTGCTTTAAAAAGTATCTGACACATAATCATTGCTGAATAATTGTTAGCTATTAATTTGTCGTTAGTGTTGAAATATTTTGTGTTGATGAATGCATTTTCTCTATAAAATTAATTACTTTCACCAGACAATGTTTGTGGGAAAAATAGCTTTTTTCCTGATTGGAATTCTCCTAAATATTCTTCCCCAATTTCACAAAGCTGTTGTAAATACCATGCAACACTTTCACCATCAGTTGTATGTAATTTGATCACATAAAAATCAGCATTATTTGGTTTATAAACATAACTACCCAATAGCTAGTTATAAACCTAGAGGGAGAAGGAACTAATTAACAAAATCATAAATGCAAAGGGACATAAGGAGACCAAGGCAAAACAAAGGGTTTGATGATCCGTATTTTAACGGAGATTTTTTTCCCTTTTTAAATAATGGAGATTAAAGAAAAAATTCTTTCATGCTTTGTAAATCCAAATTAGACTTTTTTGAGTGTTATAGATTAAGTTCCTTATATATTTATTTAATACCTACTGTAGTGTCTTTTAGGCTCTCTAAAGAGAAAAGTGATAAATCATGGTCCCTATCCTCTAGAGATCATAGCTTTGTCAGGAACAAAGGAACAACACATGCATAATTAATGACGTTACAATGTGATAAATACATTTTAAAGATATTAATAAAGTGTTCTGAGAACACAGAGATCAGAGCAATTAATATAATTTCTCAGAGGGGGAGGCTTATAAGTTTGGCCTTGAAACTTGTCAGGTGAAATTACCTAGTGGAGAAAGAAGAGTGAAATCATTCAAGATAGAAGGTTGAACATGAGCTAAGGCCTGGAGGCCCACAGAAGTTGGGGGAACTACTGATGTGGGGGAAATGAAAGACATGGCCAAATCATTAAAAGTTTTCTGTATCGTGCTAGGGACATTGAACTTTGTTATTTTCATTTAGGTGAGCCATTCAATGATTTTAAGGAAGGACAGGTTATTAATAGAATCATCTGTAAGAACAATCATCTGGACATTCCTGTCTAGATAGGACATGCCAGGCACCAGGACTTTTCTGGCCAAGAATATGATTTTTCTGGAGAGTTGTGATATCAAGTAAGGTTTATACAGCCCTTTACAGGTACTCCATAAGATGATTTGTGTGATCCTGTGGAAAAAGAACAAAGCAGGAGGCATAACCCTCCCAGACTTCAGACAGTACTACAGAGGTACAGTAATCAAAACATGTTATTGGCAGAAAAACAGACATATGGATCGATGGAACAGAATAGTGAGCCCAGAAATAAAACCACACACCTACAGTCAATTAATCTTCAACAAAGGAGGCAAGGATATATTGGGTTGGCCAAAAAGTGCCTTTGGTTTTTAAGTGAAAATAAAAGACACATTTTTCATTTTCACCAAGAACTTTATTGAACAACATATTCACCCTTTTGTTCCACTACCTTCTCTCATTTTTCAGGCAACTTCATAATTCCATCTTCCCAAAACTTTTTATCTTTTTGAGCAAAGAACTGTTCCAGGTGCCTTTTACAGTCTTCCAGGGAATTGAAATTTTTTTCCACTAAGAGAACTTTGTAAAGACCTAAATAAATGGAAATCCGAAGGTGCAATGTCTGGTGAATACAGCGGATGAATCAGAACTTCCCAGCCAAGCTGTAACAGTTTTTGCCCAGTTATCAAAGAAACATGCAGTCTTGCTTTATCCTGATGGAAGATTATGCGTTTTCTATTGACTAATTCTAGATGCTTTTTTTTGAGTGCTGCTTTCAGTTGGTCTAATTGGGAGCAGTACTTGTTTGAATTATTCATTTGGTTTTCCAGAAGGAGCTCATAATAGAGGACTCCCTTCCAGTCCCACCAAATACACAACATCACCTTCTTTGGATAAAGACTGGCCTTTGGTGTGGTTGATGGTTGTTCATTTATTTTGCCCATGAAATGAACCACCATTCCATTGTCTTCCATTCCACATTATTGTACAGTATCCACTTTTCATCGCCCATCACAATTTGTTTTAAAAACAGAATGTTTTTGTTACCTTTAGATAGAGAATCACATGCAGAAATATTGTCAAGAAGGTTTTTTTCACTTAATTTACGTGGAACTCAAACATCAAAGCAATGAACATAACCAGGCTGGTGCAAATGATTTTCAGCAATTGATTTGGATATTCTGAGTATGTCGGCTCTCTCCTGTGTGGTATAACACTGATTGTTCTCAATTAATGTCTCGATTTGATCGCTATTGACTTCAACTGGTCTACCCGACCGTGGAGCATCGTCCAGCAAGAAATCTCGAGCCCGAGACTTCGCAAATCATTTTTGACACGTTAAATCAGTCACAGCACCTCTCCATACACTGTACAAATCTTTATTTGCATTTCAGTTGAGTTTTTACCTTTCTTGAAATAATAAAGCATAATATGCCAAAAATGTTGCTTTTTCCTTCCACCTTCAATATTAAAATGGCTACACAAAAATTCACCAGTTTTGATAAGTCTTTTTTTTTAGATGCATGCTGATATGACAGCTGTCACATACGACCTAACAGTTGTTTTGAATGAAGTTAAAGACAACTAAGTGTTACTAGAGCCATCTTACGGGAAAAAAACCAAAGAACCTTTTGGCCAACCCAATGCAATGGAGAAAAGTCTCTTTAGCAGGTGGTGTTGGGAAATCTGGACAGCCACATGTAAATCAATGAAGTCAGAACACACCATACACGACAATAAACTAAAAATGGCTTAAAGAGTTAAATATAAGACATGACACCATAAAACTCCTAGAAGAGAATATAGGCAAAACATTTTCTGGCATAAATCATACCAGTGTTTTCTTAGGTCAGTCTACCAAGGCAATAGAAATAAAAGCCAAAATAAACAAATGGGACCTAATCAAACCTACAAAGAAACTATAAATAAAATGAAAAGACAACCTACAGAATGTGAGAAAATATTTGCAAATGATGTGACCAACAAGCACTTAATTTCCAAAACATACAAACAGCTCATACAACTCAATAACAAAAAAACAAACAACCCAATCAAAAAATGCAACGAAGACCTAAATAGACATTTCTCCAAGGAAGACATACAGATGGCCAACAAACACATGAAAAGATGCTCAACATCAGTAATTATTAGAGAAATGCAAATCAAAACTAAAATGAGGTACCCCCTCACACCAGTCAGAATGGCCATAATTTAAAAATCTACAAATAACAAATGCTGGAGAGGGTGTGGAGAAAAGGGAATCCTCTTACACTGTTGGTGGGAATGTAAATTGTACAGCCACTATGGAGAACAGTATGGAGGTTCCTCAAAAAACTAAAAACAGAGTTGCCATATGATCCAATAATCCCACTGCTGAGCATATATCTGGACAAAACTATAACTCTAAAAGATACACTCACCCCTATGTTCATAACAGCACTATTTACAATAGGCAAAACATGGAAACAACCTAAATGTCCATAGACAGATGAATGGATACAGAAGATGTGGTATATAGATACACACACACATACACACACACAGACAGACATACACATGCATACAATGGAATATATAGAATATATGTGGAATATATACACACACACACACACACACACACACACACACACACACACACACACACAATGGAATATTACTCAGCCATAAAAAAGAATGAAATAATGCCATTTGCAGCTACATAGATGGACCTAGAGATTATCGTACTAAGTGAAGTAAGTCAGAAATAGAAAAACAAATACCATGTGATATCATTTACATGTGGAATCTAAAATATGACATAAATGAACTTATCTGTGAAAGAGAAACAGACTCACAGACGATAGAGAAAAGACTTGTGGTTGCCAAGGGTGGGGGATGAGGAAGGGTTGGATTGAGAGTTTGGGACTAGCAGATGCAAACTATTATATATGGAATGGATATAACAACAAGGTCCTACTGTATAGCACAGGGAACTATATTCAGTATCCTTTAATAAACCATAATGGAAAACAATGTGAAAAATAATACATATTACATATATTATATATATATAGTATATATATAATATACATGTAACTGAATCACTTTGCTGTACACCAGAAACACAACACTGTAAATCAGTTATACTTCAATAAAACAAGGAAGCTTTGTGTGTTTTCATTTTATCTAACTTTGTAATAAAACTATTAAACAGAGATCATCACTATTTCTACTTAACAGATGAGGAAACTGGAATTCAAAGTTTCAGTATGTACCCCAAGGTCACATGCATGATAAACCTCTATATTGTGGGTCTACAATTTAGATAATGGCCAGGAGGGTCAAATTATATCATCAATGATGTCTTCATTATATCACCTGGGGAGTTAATCAAATGAAGAACTACTCTTCTTCCTAAATAATTATACCTCTCTGCATATCTCGTGCTGCCTTTGCTGAGAAATGGTGTTCTTTTTTAACTTAGCCGCACAGTGAACTTGGTGAAATGTGCACAATAAAAGAGGTTCCTATTTTGAGCTGCTTTTTAACTAAGAATATTTTATACTACTGCATCTCCATAGTCTTCAACACACTGACATTATGTAAATTAAATATGTTAATCCCCAACTCTATGCAATCTTCTTCCATTTAAACTTTTTTCCCCTTTTGTTACCAGAGAGGAGAAACAAAAAGAAAAAAAAGAGGATGGAAGAAAAGACTCCTGCAGAAAATAATAGCTATGTTCAATGTTTTCCCTGGCTTCTTATTGTTTAAAATGTGCTTTTCCTGCCAAGGTCCCATTAAAGTGCATTACCTCCACATGCTAATAGACTAATTAAAATATGAATAAATTAAAAAACACATTTCCTATAAACTTATTTTTACCTTTTCTGGTGAACTTGGAGTTAGAGATTTTCTGAACTTGGAGTAATCAAAAAGATGTCCTTCACTTTATTGCTTTCTTGCTAAGAAAACTTCAGCTCCTTCCTCTGTCTTCAGTATAAACCTATGAGTGGATAGTGCTCCATGGCAGTAGAAGAAAAATGTTACTTAGGATCAAGAAGCCTACATTGGCAGCTTGGCTGTGTAATCTTGTTCTTGGTGTCTTTTAACTTCTCTGTTCCCATTCTTTTCTTACATATGAAATAGGTATCGATTTACTGCATCTCGAAAGGAGATTATAAAGAAGAGGTGGTGGTTTTGACAAGGCCTTCCTTGCATCTGTCAAGCCCTGGTATACAGAATTACATCTGATTTATCGTTTATCCTAATCATTTAGCCCAGGTAGGGAGCATAATAGGACTTTGGAAAATGTTCATCACATGGATGTAGTTTTGAGGATTATGGCATAGGTTAGATTGTGGAGGTCTGTGAAAGCTGATCTGAACTGTGGCTAGGAAGAGCTTGGTTAAACCATCCGTGTCCCTGATGTCCTAAGTAAATAAGAGAAAGCAAATAGTAACGAAGATGTGAGACAATTTATTGGATTCTAGAAAGCTATCCTTGTTGCCTAAATGTTGCTAATTGAATCTCATAATTTTTGGGTATTTAATAAGTATCCAAGAGTATATTATAGGCTACACTTAAAACTTATGCTTAAGGGGCTTCCCTGGTGGCGCAGTGGTTGAGAGTCCACCTGCCGATGCAGGGACACAGGTTCGTGTCCCGGTCCGGGAGGATCCCACATGCCGCGGAGCGGCTGGTCCCGTGAGCCATGGCCGCTGAGCCTGTGTGTCCAGAGCCTGTGCTCCGCAATGGGAGAAGCCACAACAGTGAGAGGCCTGCGCACCGCGAAAAACCCCCAAAAAACAAAAAAAAAACCTTATGCTTAAAATGTTGTAACAAATTGGACAGGTTACACACTAACTCATACTTAATGAATCATTATGGGGAGAGGAGACTGCATTTATCAGTTCTTTACAATACAGCCACTGAGATAGACCCTTTCTTGGAGCATTTTGTTTAACCCATGTGACTATCTATGAGGAATAAGTAATATTGCTTCCATTTAACAGATAAGGAAAATGAAGGAACAGTATTTAGAACTCAGTTTGTGTACAAAGATTTTATTCATGAGTTGTGGTGGTTTTTATGTGCCTAAATAAATCAGTGTCATTACTAGGACAAAGAGGTTGATACAGTAATTGATTGAGGCACTATAGTAAACAGTTATATAATGAAGCCAGAGAAGAGTGAACTGAGTGGTGGTCATCACGATTTCCCTTGGGATAAAAGAGATGGGTCCACAAGGTCTGGGGTATCCATTTCATGAAGTTTCGAAGCTCAGGAAGTCTTGGACAAGCATCTAGTGAATAGATTCTCCTGACTATGGCCTAGGGCAGAAAGATCTTTTTTCCTTTGGATCATCTAACACCTCCAACATCTTTTAGAAAGACGGATGATATATATTTTTAAAATACGTATTTATTTATTTGGCTGCATCGGGTCTTAGTTGTGGCACATGGGATCTTCGTTGTAGCAGGCGGGATGTTTTGTTGTGGCGCGGGCTCTTTGTTGCAATGCGCAGGCTTCTCTCTAGTTGTGGTGCATGGACTTCTAGTTGTGGCACGCGGGCTCTAGAGCACATGGGCTCAGTAGTTGCAGCATGCGGTGCTCTCTAGTTGTGATGCATGGGCTCTAGAGAGCACAGGCTTAGTTGCCCTGTGGCATGTGGGAATCTTAGTTCCCCAACCAGAGATGAAAGCCACATCCCCTGCATTGGAAGGTGGATTCTTAACCACTGGACCACCAGGGAAGTCCTGAGATGGATGATATTTTATTCTAAAATGCCTGATCTTTCTCACATGTGGTATTGCTTAGAAATTGAGTTTTGTGTCACTTGATTACAGCTGCATAATTTCACTAAAATGAACAACTCCTCTTCCAGCAACACATATTTCCTATTCATTGATAATGCTTGGTGCTTGGGATCCTTTCCTAGCTTAGAGAGGGATTTATGCCATAATTATAAGAGTAAAACAAATGTCTTTTCCAAGCGTACAGCCTCATGTTTGTGGGTTCCTGGAATAAAATGTAAGAGTTTCTGAGGAGAAGAGAGGAAATCAGAGTGTCAATTTTGGGATTCAGAAGTCAAATTTGGCAGCCACAGTCTCAGGTCAGCTCTTGTTATCAAACTATAAATATCAATCCTTTTTACACCAAACTCCAAACTGGGTTAAGCCTTTTTATGATCCATGTACTTAATATTCACTTGTTCATTCACCAAATATTTGAGTTACTACTCTATTTAGTCACAATGGAAAACAAAGGGAATGTTTTAATAAATTAAATAGGCATGATCCATGATCTCAAGGAGCTTGTAATCTGCTAGAAGAGATAGACACTGATCAAGTAAAGAAATAATTCATTATATGATTCCTCATTGTGTTACATTCTATGGAGGATTCAAAGAAGGTGCAGTGACAGAATAACAAGAGGGACCTACTTATATATGGGATAACATTTAAAACTCTAAGCTCAGGAAGAGAATCAAATTTTTGACAAGGGGAGAAGAGGAGTTTCCAGGCAGAAATAGGAATTTCACATCTTCAAGGAGGAAGAAAACCTTCTTTACGTGGGAAGTTGTTCAGTTTTCCGGTGTTAATCTATGGCTCTCCATTCTTCCTGCTCTATTCCTTCTGGCTATCTTTTTCATTCCTGTCTATCCACTGCTGATACCTACATCTCCACCTTAGATGTCTCCTGTGAGATTCAGATTTTAGAGCCAGTTTGTCCATTGAACACCTCAAACTATGCATCTCAAAGGTACCTCAAAGTGACTGTGACCAAAATGAAAGCCTTTACTTTCTCTTTCAGTCCTTCACAATGTCCTATAATCTCTGACACCTTTCTGCTTCATCCTCATGTCTAATTAGTAACCAAAGTTCATCAGTTCATCTTTATATTTTTTCTTATATATATTTCCCACCTCCCTGTCCTATTGTCTCTTCATATCTGCTGCTTCCTCTCTACTTTAGGTTTTTTTTTTTATATTCCTTTTTACAGCCTCAGAATGATTTTTATGAATTCCAAATCTATCATGTCACATCCCTGCATAAACCTCTAGTGATTTCTCATGTTCACAAGAGAAAGTGCAGGTTCCTATTGACATAGAAAACCTTTATCTATCTGGTACCAACATATTTTTCTTGACCTTTCCCCTAACCATCCTCTATTTTTAAATATATCATTGTATTATTTTGTTGATTATATTTATTTTATATTAAATATCTTCTAGGTATTTCAATCAAGAAGAATAAAGGATACTTCTCTGCCTTTACACATGATGTGCATTCAGCCTAGACTGCAACCTGCTTCTTTGTGTGCCAGTCATTCTTCTTGTCATACTTCAGGTCCCATATTATATATTAGATTCAGCACTCGGGGGCCACATCTATCAGATCAGTCAGCACAGTGGATTCTAATGATAGCTGTTTTTCTTTCATGGCCATGATTCTTTTGAGTCCAGTAATTTCCTCTTCATTATTGCATTATTATATCTTCTAACCCCCTACACACATTAGCAGGGCATTTGGTACAGAGTGAGTTCTTGAATGAATGAGGGCATGAGTTGTCAGTGGACAAAAGTGTCTTTCAGGAACCACTTTCTTTCATGATTCTGAAAACTTTAAAATGAACGACACATATGTCTGTACAACAGAGAAATTACAACCTCACTTAAACATCAAATCCTCATTTGAGAGAACAAGTTAAATTGAGAAGAATGTATCCAAAATCAACGAGCAGAATGTCCTTGTGCTTAAAAGGCTGTTTCTTTCCAGTCAGTGTGATGAGAACAAGGATTGACATTCTCAGCCTATCTGAAAAACAGGCCTTGAAGTATCAGACTTCATTGATCATTCAGTAAGCTGTTACAACAACAGAGCCACAACCAGAAAGTTCTGGAGGGGAACAGAAGGAAAGAAAGCTCTGGGTTCTAACTTAACCTTACCATTTAGTCAGTATCATTCAAAGATTCAAAAGTGTCTTATGTTTGTTGTGCCTATACACATAAATTTCAGCCATCTTTAATCTACCACAATCTGACTTCTGTGAAAAAGAAGGCATGCTTTGACTTGTCCTAGCTGGGAGCATGCTAGTTCCAGGTTGGGTTGTGGGGGAGGAAAAAAAAAAAAAAAAAGCGAAGTGAAGAGAAAGAGAAATTCATACATTAAACCCTCTAGAGCAGTGATTCTCAGTCAGGGGTGATTTTACTCAGCGGGATATTTGGTAAAGTCAAGAAACACTTTTATTTATCATGAGGCAGGTACTAGTGGCATCTAGTGGGTAGAGGTCAGAGCTGCTGCTAAACATCATACAGTGTACAGGATAACCCATCCCCCTAAACAAAGAATAATACAGCCCCAAATGTCAGTAGTGCCAAGGTTAAGAAATACAGCTCTGTAGTCAGTGGCATTAATTGATCCTGTGACCTTAACAGTCACTTATAATTTCAGGACCTCATTTAACTCATTTGTGAAAGAAAGAGGCTGGACTAGATGGTTGTTGAATTTTCTTTGATATATGGTGTTATCTAAGTCCTAATCCTAATATGGGATAGAAGCATGAAGACATTATAAAATAGAAAGCAACAATTAGAGTAAGTAAAAACACACGGCAAAGACTTGAGTCATTTGCTTTGAAACATGTAGTTGATATAAGATAGGTTATGCAGGAATTTTTTACAAATATCTGGGATTGATCTTCAGCAACCCTCTGTATTAATCTTTGAGATTCTCCCTTGTAGAGAAAGACTGCAACAGAATTAAAAAGATATACCAAATAGAATCTAAAGTTCTTTAGGGCGTCTCTTTCTGCAGATTCAAAATTACTAGTCTCAGTGAAAGGCCATTTACGTGAGACTCTAGCAGTGTGTGCCACTGATAAAGACGGACTCAGAGACATGGGGATGGTTTGCTGAATGAGTGAAAGGAGGCATTTGTGTGGGCGATTTACTTTCAGTTTCAAATTTTAGTACCTTGCTCCCGCTTATCCTTCCAACTGTATAATAACCGTGACCCCAATTCACAGCTTGAATCTCCTTATACTAACAGAAGGTCATCTTGGAATAAATGGCCTTGCATTGCCAGATCAAAAAGTGCAGTTTGGGAAGGAGATAAGGAAGAGAGGACAGGAAGAAAGACCTGCTGACAGTTCCTTAATTCTTCCAATCTTAGAAGTAAGAAGACATTGATTCTCTGTTCTGGTGTAACAAACTATGCAAACCATCAGTTTATTATAAATAGGTCTTAATATTCTGTGGGTCAGGACACATCAGGGACCGTTTGTCTTTGTTCCATGATGTCTGGGGTCTTGTGGAAGCTGGAATGACCAAAGTACCTTGTGTCATCTCTCTGTCTCTCTGTCTCTTTCTCTCCTCTCCCTCCCCCATACCAACTCTCCATATGGCTAACTTGGGCCTTCTCAGAACATGGCAACCTTAGAGTAATCTTCCACTGTGGCTTAGGGCTCGAGGAGAACAAGACAAAAGCTGCCTGTCTTTTTCAAAGCTAGGCATGGAACTGACAGAACATCGCTTCTGCTGTACACTATCAGTGCAGTCACAGGCCTTCTCAGATTCAAAGGGAGGTGAGATATACCCCATCTGTCAATGGGAGAATTGTCAAAATTTGTATGACCATTTTTAATTTGCCACACTCTAAGTTAATTCTTCTGTAAAAATGTCGAAAGTGTGTTCTAAACACTCTGTTGGGAGCATCGGCATTTCACAGGGCTGGATAAGGAGAGAGGAAAAGATGAAGTGAGATATAAAAAGATAACAGTCAACGTAAAAAGTAGACTGCCTATATGAGACCTAATGTCATCAAAATTTTTTACTCTTTATTTTAAACTCAACATCTGTGATTTGGGTTCCTCTAGTTGACTTTTCTGGCCTCTCATTTCTGCTCCTACAACCTCATTTGTATATGCATTACAACTGCAATTTTTTCTTAGTCTCCCTTTAAATGATCTAGAAACTATGTGTCATTCAGAAGTTTCACTTAGCCACTTATTAATAATCTTAAGAAGTTACATTAATCATCCTGGTTTTCAATTTCCTCATCTGTGTAATGGTGTTAATACCAGTATTTACCTCATTAGGTTGTATAGATGACATAAGTTATACAAAATGACTACTACTGTTGAACACGTAGAAGAAACTCCATGAGAATTTGCTGAATTAATTTGCCAATTCTCAAATTAAGGGCCACATTGGCAATAACTAAGTGTTTGGTGGGAGAAGGGTGATTAAATATGGGTGAATTAAATAAACCTTTTGGTGGCTTGAATAAATTAGCAGGGAAAGGTGTCTTATGCATCTCTTCTTATTCTATATTTTACCTTGTTGATAGTTGATATTATCTGTCCCCTTGGTATAAATGATTATTTTTATGCTGTGGCTGCAAAATCTCTCTTTCTGTTATGACTTAACTTTTTAACTCCAGAATGGTATGTAATTAATTGTACAAAAGCTCTTCAAACCCTACATGTCCAGTACCCAACTCATATCATGTGAATTTTTTTTGTCCTTTAGTTTGATTATGCAATTCAAGAAATAGAGCAATAAATAGAGCAGAATATAAAAGCTCCTATAGCTTTATTTGAAAAAAAAAAAGAAACAAAAACAAACTACTTTAGAAGATTTTGGCATGTATAGTTTTAGATGTATTTCTCTTCATGTGTAGCTAGGAAAAGAAAGATGGTTAAAAATATAGAGGAGTTGAATTGGTTTATTTGACCAAAAAAAGAGAGAAAATTTAATCATATTACATATGATTTAAAGCTCAAACATAATATACCATGTGCAAGTGACTGGTGCACAGGAAATATTTGCTGTCTTCTATAAAATTATCCATTATAGTATTCTTCATGTTGAATTCCTATCCCTTCATTATGATTCTGCATTTTCTTCACTTCAATGAAAAATATGTCTTTATTTATAGAAAAACATGATTATATATTCAGTTATGTACTATGTATCCTTCACTAGGCACTAGATGTGCAAAAATAAAATATACTTTCTTCTTTTAGGAAATTATGAGGGGAAGAGGCAGGAACAATGAAAAAATCATACAGTGAATGAGCCACTGGGGTCGCGTGCAAGCCAGAAAGGTAGAATGGAATAAGGTGCTGAATCACTAAATATGTACAGTGTTGATGTATGTTAGGTAGTGTGTTTGCTAGTAACCCCTTATTGTTGAACCTTAGGGTAACCATACAGCATAATCCTCAAGAGCACAGGCTATGAAAGCAGAATTTGTGGGATCCAGTAGTAGTTCTGCCAGTTATTATGACATTAGGCAAATTATATCATCTCTCTAATTCTCAGTTTTATGCATTTGTAAACACATATGTCGTGAGAATTAAATGACATAATACACATGAAGAACATGGAGGAGTGCCATGCATACTGAATACTCAGATGTCAGTCAAAATCAGAAGGGGAAAGAGAAGGGGAAAGGGAGGGGGAGGGATGGTTTTTGAAGTCCTTTTAGACTATGCGTAGAAAATATGAACTTTAACATGCTAAGTGATAGGTGCCATTGAAAGATTTTTAGCACAGACTTTGATATAGGAAAAAAAATCGGAACAGATGAAACTCATGCACAGGCAGAACTCCTCAACCAGGTACTACAGATGTGATTAAGGGAGTTCTAATGGTCTTTGTTTGGTGTGACTAAATGCTTGGCAGAGTTTTTCCTTTCTATTAAATAAAACTTTCCATAGCCATGACTTTTCAAACATTTTGTGTTTCAGAGATTGAAAAGATCTCCCACACTTTGTCATTATCCAGGTGGATATAACAGCCTCAAAGTATGTTTTGGATTTCAAGCTCAGAAAAATTTGGCAACAATTTCTAATCATGAGTGTATTACATCATTTTTTTAAACTCAAAACTTCACACAAGGTCCTGACTATCCCATAGTACAATAATAATTTTTAAAAGGACAGTTTCCGCATAGTACAATAATAATTTTTAAAAAGGACAATTTCCCTCAATTTTACGGGTAGCCTTCAAGTATTTGTAAGAATGTTTTTAGAAAATAAGAGAAGTTTCTTATGTTATTTCTTATCAATAACATATTGAAGTTATTTTGATGCCATTCAAGTGAGGCTTGAATGTGAACCTCCATATGTGTTCTGATACTTGTCAGATCATAACATGACAGAGTCTATTCGTTGTCAGAGAGTCATTATTGCCAAACTCACAATTTTCCTTGTGAATGATTCCTGAAGGACCATCTCAGATTTTGACCCAAGTGAAGCCAATGCCATCTGTTCGTGGGCAGTGGAGTTCAAGGATTGGGGCAGTCAATATCCAGCTTCTGAAATAAATTTCAGATTTAATGAGACACAAATAAAAACAGATAATTGCGGCTGTGGATCTGAGAGGTAAGGTGTGGAGTCCATGCATGACTGAACAGGAAAAAGTGCTGCTTTCCTGTGGCACGTTACAGGACTGCCAGACAAGTGTGATTAAGGCAATTTACACATGAAATTCGATTATGAATAAAAGAATTCCCCTTCTTTCCATGCATGTTACGTGAGGGAAATTTGTGAGTGGTCTTAATTAAAAATAACTGGTAGCTGATTGGCAGTTGGGCATTAGGTGGAAACTGGCAGTCGCTAACGGGAGAGAAGATGGAGAATTAATGACAAGTGAAAGCTTTGTCAGAAAAAAGAACTAGGTGCTTGCTGTCAGTCATCCATCCTGTGCCTCCACAACCAGCGATTCTCCCGAGGATGCAGGCTGCTGGGCTGGCTTCTGCAACATGGCAGTCAATATCACACTACTCAAACACAGAGTCTAAAGTGATAGGGGACTTCGGCAATGGTATGTAGGTGTAGATAAGGCAAAATTCTGACTTTCCCCATTACCAAACAACTCAATCTTTTCTGCATTTATAATTTCCTTTAGAAGTCACACTGTAAAAATTATTATCACACTCCTCTTACAATGAGGAGGAGGAGGAAGAGGAGGAGGAAAAAGGCAATGGAAATTCCTTGTAACATTTTAAAGGTCATGTAACTCTTTTAATAGAGTTTTTTTTTTTTTTTAACTCAGCGTGGAATAAGGGACATAAAAATGAAACAGGATAAATAAGTTGAACAATCTATCATTAGCAATCAACTATTTTAATAATGAGAATAAAATGAAACTACATTAGTATTTTTATTTTAATAATAAAAACCTTTTATCTTATATTGCACACACAGTGTCATCCAAGATAAATGCAATGAGATAGCTGTTATAAGTGCCATTTTATGGATTTAAGGGGAAAAAAAAGCCCTGAGAAGCAGTAGTGTTAAAGAGATTTCTAGTCATAATGAGTGTACAGTCCAGATTACATCTTTCTTTTTTCCTCATTTAAAATTCTCTCTTTCTTTCATCTCTCTCCACACTCAATTACCTCTGCTTTTTCTGCTTCTGCTAACACCTGGCCAAATATGGCTTTCCAAGACCTGGCTTCACATCACCTCAGGTTTAAAATCTGATGTAAAATCTTGTAAATGAATTTTAGAATTAGAGTATGAACTGAGATTTAGATTCTCAATTCAGAAAAAGTCAAATTTTTATATAAATAAGAATTGAAGATTAAATTATTTTCCCTAATACAAGGATCGGAAAAATAAAATGGAAGAAGTTGGTATAAGGTGACATAGTGGATATAGACACAATTAGAGCAAATGTAACAACAGGGCTGCAGATACCTCACATAGGAACACCAGGCATCAGATCTGAATCCTTACTATGTTATACTAATACATAATCTTTTCCCAGAGGTCTTCATCTCCTAATGTGGCATTGATATTTCCATTGTGGAAAACACATATTCATGTAAGGAATATACAAAATCAAGAGATTCTAGGGAGTTCTGTTACCTAGAGGAAATATAATAAATAGGAGATGAGGGCTTCCCTGGTGGCGCAGTGGTTGAGAGTCCGCCTGCTGATGCAGGGGACACAGGTTCGTGCCCCAGTCCAGCAAGGTCCCACATGCCGCGGAGCGGCTGGGCCTGTGAGTCATGGTCACTGAGCCTACACGTCCGGAGCCTGTGCTCCGCAACAGGAGAGGCCACAGCAGTGAGAGGCCCGCATACTGCAAAAAAATAAATAAATAAATAAATAGATAAAATTGCAAACCAGTTAGTAGGTATTTAACAAAGTGGTTGAATGATTGAATAGCTGAACCCATGCAGTCTCTCTAGAATATATCAATGAATTACATGTTTTCTCTGTTTGAAATAAAACCCAGAGTATCCAAAATATTCAAATAGGGTCAGTGAGACTTGACCAGCCATGAGTGTGAATGATCTATCTATACCATCAAAGGCTAAAAAGAAAATATATGAACAAAATACAATAACTAGTGCATGAATAAAAATCAAACTTAGAAAGAACTATGTGGAAAGAATGATGGTGAGGTTATGAATCATGCCTACTTGTTCAAGTGTATGGATTAAATGTCTTTACATATACACATCACTCTGTAAGTGCATTAGACTAAGTTGGTGCATAACAACTCAAATGGAACTTTTCTCATTTCTTGCTTCCACTTCAGCCTTTTTCCTTGTGCTTTTTTTTTCTTCTCTTTCTTTCTCTTTCTTTTTGCTTCTTTTCCTTCATAATCCTCACCTGAAAGATGGACACTGTTATGTAAGTTTTACAGAAAAGGAAACAATGACTTATTACCATTAAACAACTTGCCCAAAATTTCAGTAAGTGAGAGCTGGAACTTGTACCTAGCTTGGTCTGTGTCCAAACAAATCACACATTCAAAAATATTTCCTCCCCTCTCAAATTCTGGCCCATTAATCCAATTTTGTCACTTTATAGATGGAGATATCAAACTTTGGTTACTGAACTACTGAGGAGTCCAATTTAGTTTTAGTTTGAGAATTGCTGACATATGTGTCTAAATATTTCACAAATCCTACTGCCAATGCATCAAAGCAGCCTTTGATAAAATGGTATCCTATTTTTCTAACATGATTTTTCAGCGATAGAAATTTATGTGAACCAAATCTATAGTTTTGACATCTCTGTGTCTAATGCCATTTCTTTCAGAAATTGCTTGGAATAAGGGACGTAATCCTTACAGAACAGCTTACACAAAATACAAAGGTTTATCATGGGGCCCAAGGGCAGGAAAGTCAGTTAGGCCTCCCTTGAGCCAGTAACCAAGGGGCAAAATGGTATTGTATTGCAGGTAGCTGTGCTCTTCTCAGGCCACCTTAATCTCTTATCTCTAATTCTCTCTCTCTCTCATCTATTTCTACAATCAACTACCTTTGCTTTTTGTGCTTCTGCAAACACGTGTCCAAATAAAGCTTCCTCATACCTGGCTACTCCTCACCTCTAATTTCAAAACAGTGCTTGACTGAACAAGGTGAGACTGGATTCCAAATTCCTACAAGAAAGAACATTATGGGTCCTCTTTGAGAGGGGGGGTTTGCCTCTGGTCCAATCAGCAGTGGACTGGGACAGGGTCATGTGACTCTCCATCATCTTGGCTGAGGTTGTGATGGTGAAGTGAGAAGGCAGTGCAGGCCTCTACAATGAGAGTGAAGGATGGGGGCAGAAATGATTAGCTTTTCTAGGCCAGATATTGTCAGGCATAGAGGTATGGTTAAGATAAGATGCTCAAGAGCTCATAGAATGAAGGGCAGGTTAGCATGAGGCAAAGATGTAAGTAATTGGCATATTTGCTGCTCAAGAAACCTATCAGTCTGTAAATTCTCATTCACGTTTCTCAATAGTTCTTTAAGTGTACTTAAGACAATATGGTCACTGCCTTCACAGTTGCCTTTATTTACCCAGATGAATTTCTGAGGAATGAATGAGAAAGGAGAATAGGGGAATGAAGACAAATGAAGGAAAGAAAGTACAGTCAATCCTCAGTATCCATGGGTTCCGTGTACTATGTTTTACATTTGAGGCTGGTTTAATTCACAGGTAAGGAACTCGCAGATACAGAGGACTATGAAAATTGAACGTCCTCAGATTTTCGTATCCATGGTGGATCATAGAACCAGTCCCTCTTGGATACCAGGGGACGACTGTAGGTTATTTACAGGGTGGGAGAAAAAGGAAAATGCAGCTAAACTGAACTATATAACACAGACCAGGGGATGGGAGAGAGAGGAAGAAATGGACAAACAGAGGGACAATATAAGGGAATGAAAGACCTCAGAGAGTGTATGTGGAAAGAGGAAACATTCAGTATTACTGGATTTTAAGAATTTAATCTTCTTTAATAGTTCTAAACTTCCTAATGAGGGACTGGAGTGTTTGGATGAACTGTGCTGTAAGCGATACCTAACTTTCTGGATTCAGGATTCGTGGAATAAGGATCTGACAAAAGGAAGTTGCTATAGGAATTTTCAAATTTGAAGAAGGAACATCTGTCAGAGGAAAAGTTAAATGCTTTGAGGACTTTGTAGTCTTTGGTTTGAGCCTTGAAGGGGTTTAGGCATGTGGACTCTAGAGGACCTGGCCATGGAAGTGAAGGAAAAAGAAAGAAGTTGGGGTGAGGTAGCACTGATCCCTTCTGCATGAAAGTACTAAGTGTACCTTCTATGCAGATAATTCTTCTCAAGTCCCTCTAAGACCCTTAACTCCATTTATAGTCAAGGAACTGAGGCTGGGTAATGTTATGTCCCACAGCTCAGTAGTGGCCAGGTATTCATTGAAATCCCTCCTAATTCCAGAAGTCATGGTGATCCCAGTTTACCAGCCTTTCTCTCAGATAGGAGATAAACACAAAATTTGTTCATTTGTTGTATCGTTTTTATTTATTTTTAAAATATAACTAGTCAAAAATGTGACCTCTTCCTTATATAGTTGATTTTCTAGCAATGCAGTGAGTCAGGGACTCTGATTTGTATTCACAGGGATTCTATCTGTCTTTTATTATTATTATTTTATTTATTTATTTTTTGCGGTACGCGGGCCTCTCACTGTTGTGGCCTTTCCCATTGTGGAGCACAGGCTCCGGACGCACAGGCTCCGGACGCGCAGGCTCAGCAGCCATAACTCACGGGCCCAGCCGCTCCGTGGCATGTGGGATCCTCCCAGACCGGGGCACGAACCCGTGTCTGCTGCATCAGCAGGCGGACTCTCAACCACTGCGCCACCAGGGAAGCACCTTTTTTATTATTGAAGTATAGTTGACTTACAATATTATATTTGTTTCAAGTGTACAACATAGTGATTTGACATTTTTATAGTTTATACTTCATATAAAGTTATTATAAAATATTGACAATATTCCTGTGCTATATATTACATCTTTGTATCTTAACTATTTTATACCTCGTAGTTTGTACCTCTTAAGCCCCTTCACCCATCTTTTCCTAACACCCCAGCCCCCTCCCCACTGGTTACCACTCATTTGTTCTCTATATTTGTGAGTCTCTTTCTGTTCTGTTATATCCCTTTGTTTTATTTTTCAGATTCCACATATAAGTATACCTGTCTTGGATTATAAATCAAATCATGATATAGAATAATATGGTGTTCATACCTTCTTAGCTCTTGACGTTTATATTTTAAACAAAAAGGCTCTATGTTAAGTTATATAACTATAGGGACTTCTCTGGTGGCACAGTGGTTAAGAATCCGGCTGCCAATGCAGGGGACACAGGTTCAAGCCCTTGTCCGGGAAGATCCCACATGCCGTGAAGCAACTAAGCCCCTGCGCCACAACTACTGAGCCTGCACTCTAGAGCCCGTGAGCCACAACTACTGAGCCTGCGTGCCACAACTACTGAAGCCTGTGCACCTAGAGCCCGTGCTCCACAACAAAGAGAAGCCACCGCAACGAGAAGCCCGCGCAGTGCAACGAAGAGAAGCCCCCACTCGCTGCAGCTGGAGAAAGCCCGTGCACAGCAACAAAGACCCAAGGCAGACAAAAAATTAATTTAACAAAAAAAATATATATATATATTTATATATATAAAACTTCCTCTGTACCATGTTTGGGAATTACTTTTATTTGTAAAACTAGAGACCTTGCCATGGTTTCAGAATGGAGAAGTTTGACATATGTTCGGACATTCATGAGTTCTCCTTTCAGAAGTAAAAGCAGCAAATTTAACAATAAGGCTAGTGTCCTTTCTGGGACATTTTAGAGAACTTTCAAGGAAAATGTAAAGAACTGAGCAAAAAACTGTAGAGAGGAATTCACCAAGGAGAACTTTTATAAAAATCACCAAATTCAGAGGAAAGCGGTTAAAATTCTGAGCTCTTGAGTGACTATCTGGTCCCACATCCTGCCTTTACAAAAACTTTCTAGCTGGTAACCTTTGACAAGACAACCTTTCTCAGTTTCTACTTCCTCATCTATAAAATTGGATAATACTATTATTATTGCATAAAGTTGTAGTAAGGTTTAAAAGAGTTAAAATGTGATAAGCACTTACACCAAAGCCTAGCACATAGTAATGGCTCTAAAATTTTATCTGCTCTCATGCTTCTCCTGTATGACTTTTTTCCTCGCCACATATCTATCCTATTTCTTTAAAGAGATTCTCGGGAAACTGGAGACTATGAAGTAGAAATCTAGGGAGGTGGTGGCCTAGTTTTGCAACCAAGCATTGGAGGAAGAAGCTGAGACAAGTATGTAGAGATGCTGGGAGGAGTAATAAGGCCAAATCAGATGCAGCTGGATTCCTCAGGACTGTGGGAAGTAAGGAGGAGGAAAGGATAGAAGGGAGGGAGAGGAGGAGGAAGGGTGATGCATGATCAACATTAGTGAAGAACTATAAATTCCTTGAGGCTGGTGTGAGATGATATCTCATTGTAGTTTTGACTTGCATTTCTCTAATGATTAATGATGTTGAGCATTCTTTCATGTGTTTGTTGTCAATCTGTATATCTTCTTTGGAGAAATGTCTACTTAGGTCTTCTGCCAATTTCTGGATTGGGTTGTTTGTTCTTTTGATATTCAGCTGCATGAGCTACTTGTATATTTTGGAGATTAATCCTTTGTCAGTTGCTTCATTTGCAAATATTTTCTCCCATTCTTAGTGTTGTCTTTTCGTTTCATTTATGGTTTCCTTTGCTGTGCAAAAGCTTTTAAGTTTCCTTAGGTCCCATTTGTTTATTTTTGTTATTATTCCCATTTCTGTAGGAGGTGGGTCAAAAAGGATCTCACTGTGATTTATGTCATAGAGTGTTCTGCCTATGTTTTCCTCTAAGAGTTTTATAGTGTCTGGCCTTACATTTGGGTCTTTATTCCATTTTGAGTTTATTTTTGTGTATGGTTTAGGGTGTGTTCTAATTTCATTCTTTTACACGTAGCTGTCCAGTTTTCCCAGCACCACTTATTGAAGAGGCTGTCTTTTCTCCATTGTATATTCTTGCCTCCTTTATCAAACAAAAGGTGACTATAGGTGCGTAGGTTTATCTCTGGGCTTTCTATCCTGTTCCATTGATCTATATTTCTGTTTTTGTGCCAGTACCATACTGTCTTGATGACTGAAGCTTTGTAGTATAGTCTGAAGTCAGGGACCTGATTCCTCCAGCTCCACTTTTCTCTCTAAAGATTGCTTTGGCTATTCGGGGTCTTTTGTGTTTCCATACAAATTTTAAGATTTTTTGTTCTAGTTCTGTACAAACTGCCATTGGTAATTTGATAGGGATTGCATTGAATCTGTAGGTCGCTTTGGGTAGTAGAGTCATTTTCACAGTATTGATTCTTCCAATCCAAGCACGGTATATCTTTCCATCTATTTGTATCATCTTTAATTTTTTTCATCAGTGTCATAGTTTTCTGCATACAGGTCTTTTGTCTCCTTAGGTAGTTTTATTCCTAGGTATTTTACTCTTTTTGTTGCAGTCGTAAATGGGAGTGTTTCCTTAATTTCTCTTTCAGATTTTTCATCATTAGTGTATAAGAATGCAAGAGATTTCTGTGTATTAATTTTGTATCCTGCTACTTTACCAGATTCATTGATTAGCTCTAGTAGTTTTCTGGCAGCATCTTTAGGATTCTCTATGTATAGTATCACGTCATCGGCAAACAGTGAGAGTTTTACTTCTTTTCCGATTTGGATTCCTATTATTACTTCCTTTCCTTCTCTGATTGCTGAGGCTAAAACTTCCAAAACTATGTTGAATCATAGTGGCGAGAGTGGGCAACCTTGTCTTGTTCCTGATCTTAGAGGGAATGGTTTCAGTTTTTCACCACTGAGAACGATGTTAGCCGTGGGTTTGTCATATATGGCCTTTAATATGTTGAGGTAAGTTCCCTCTATGCCTACTTTCTGGAGGCATTTTATCATAAATGGGTGTTGAATTTTGCCAAAAGCTTTTTCTGCATCTATTGAGATTATCATATGTTTTTTCTGCTTCAATTTTTTAATATGGTTTATCACATTGATTTGCATATATTGAAGAATCCTTGCATTCCTGGGATAAACCCTAGTTGATCATGGTGTATGATCCTTTTAATGTGCTGTTGGATTCTGTTTGCTAGTATTTTGTTGAGGATTTTTGCATGTATGTTCATCATGATATTGGCCTTTTTTGGTGACAGCTTTGTCTGTTTTGGTATCAGGGTGATGGTGGCTTCGTAGAATGAGTTTGGGAGTGTTCCTCCCTCTGCTGTATTTTGGAAGAGTTTGAGAAGGATAGGTATTAGCTCTTCTCTAAATGTTTGGTAGAATTCGCCTGTGAAGCCATCTGGTCCTGGGCTTCTGTTTGTTGGAAGATTTTTAATCACAGTTTCAATTTCAGTGCTTGTGATTGGTCTGTTTATATTTTGTATTTCTTCCTGGTTCAGTCTCGGAAGGTTGTGCTTCTCTAAGAATTTCTTCCAGATTGTCCCTTTTATTGGCATATGCTTGCTGGCAGTAACCTCTCATGATCCTTTGTATTTCTGCAGTGTCAGTTGTTACTTCTCCTTTTTCGTTTCTAATTCTTTTGATTTGAGTCTTCTCCCTTTTTTTCTTGATGAGTCTGGCTAATGGTTTATCAATTCTGTTTATCTTCTCAAAGAACCAGCTTTTAGTTTTATTGATCTTTGCTCTCGTTTCCTTAATTTATTTTTACTTCTGATCTTATCTTTATGATTTCTTTCCTTCTGCTAACTTTGGGCTTTTTTTGTTCTTCTTTCTCTAATTGCTTTAGGTGTAAGGTTAGGTTGTTTATTTGAGATGTTTCTTGTTCCTTAAGGTAGGATTGTATAGCTACAAACTTCCCTCTTAGAACTGCTCTTGCTCCATCCACAGGTTTTGGGTTGTCGTGTTTTCATTGTCAATTGTTTCTAGATATTTTTTTTATTTCCTCTTTGATTTCTTCAGTGATCTCTTGGTCATTTAATAGTGTATTGTTCAGCCTCTGTGTCTTTGTATTTTTTACATATTTTTTCCTGTAGTTGATATCTAGTCTCATAGTGTTGTGGTCAGGAAAGATAATTGATACGATTTTAAGTTTCTTAAATTTACCAAGGCTTGATTTATGACCCAAGATATGATCTGTCCTGGAGAATGTTCCATGAGCACTTGAGAAGAAAGTGTATTCTGTTGTTTTTGGATGGAGTGTCCTAGACATATCAATTAAGTCCATCTTGTTTAATGTGTCATTTAAAGCCTGTGTTTCCTTATTTATTTTCATTTTGAGTGATCTGTCCATTGGTGAAAGTGGTGTGTTAAAGGCCCCCACTATGATTGTGTTACTGTTGATTTCCCCTTTTATGGCTGATAGCATTTGCCTTATGTACTGAGGTGCTCCTATGTTGGGTGCATAAATATTTACAATTCTTATATCTTCTTCTTGGATTGATACTTTGATCATTATGTAGTGTCCTTCTTTGTCTCTTGTAATAGACTTTATTTTAAAGCCTATTTTGCCTGATATGAGAATTGCTACTCCAGCTCTCTTTTGATTTCCATTTGCATGGAATAACTTTTTCCATCCCCTCACTTTCAGTCTGTATGTATCCCTAGGTCTGAAATGTGTCTATTGTAGGCAGCATATATACGTGTCTTTTTTTTGTATCCATTCAACCAGCCTGGGTCTTTTGGTTGGAGCAGTTAATCCATTCACATTTAAGGTAATATTGGAATGTATGTTCCTATTACCATTTTCTTAGTTGTTTTGCATTTGTTTTTGTAGGTCTTTTCCTTCTCTTGTGTTTCCTGCCTGGAGAAGTTCCTTTAGCATTTGTGGTAAAGCTGGTTTGGTGATGCTGAATTCTGTTAGCTTTTGCTGGTCTGTAAAGGTTTTAATTTCTCTGTCAGATCTGAATGAGATCTTTGCTGGGTAGAGTAATCTTGGTTGTAGGTTTTTCCCTTTCATCACTTTAAATATGTCTTGCCACTCCCTTCTGGCTTGTAGAGTTTCTGTTGAAAGATCAGCTGTTAATGTTATGGGGAGTCCCTTGTGTGTTATTTGTTGCTTTTCCCTTGCTGCTTTTAATATTTTTTCATTGTATTTACTTTTTATAGTTTGACTAATATGTTTCTTGATGTGTTTTTCCTGGATTTATCCTGTATGGAACTCTCTGCGCTTCCCGGACTTGATTGACTATCCTTTCCCATATTAGGAGAAGTTTTCAACCATCATCTTTTCAAATATTTTCTCAGTCCCCTTTCTTTTTCTCTTCTTCTGGGACCCCTATAATTCGAATGTGAGTTCATTTAGTGTTGTCCCTGAGGTCTCTGAGACTGTCCTCAATTCTTTTCATTCTTTTTTCTTTATTCTGCTCTCTGGTAGTTATTTCCACTATTTTATCTTCCAGATCATTATCCGTTTTTCTGCCTCAGTTATTCTGCTATTGATTCCTTTAGAAAATTTTTAATTTCATTTATTGTGTTCTTCATCATTGCTTGTTTGCTCTTTAGTTCTTCTATGTCCTTGTTAATCGTTTCTTGTATTTTCTCCATTCTATTTCCAAGATTTTGTATCATCTTTACTATCATTACTCTGAATTCTTGTTCAGGTAAACTGCCTATTTCCTCTTCATTTGTTTGGTCTGTTGCATTTTTACTTTGCTCCTTCATCTGCTGCGTATATCTCTGTCTTCTTATTTTGCTTAACTGACTGTGTTCAGGGTGACCTTTTTGCAGGCTGCAGGTTTATAGTTCCCGTTGTTTTTGGTGTCTGCTCCAAGTGGGTAAGGTTGGCTTGGTCCAGTGGGTTGTGTAGGCTTCCTAGTGGAGGGGACTGGTGCCTGTGTTCTGGTGGATGAGGCTGGATCTTTTCTTTCTGGTGGGCCGGATTGCATCTGGTGGTGTGTTTTGGCATGTCTCTGAACTTATTATGATTTTAGGCAGCCTCTCTGCTAATGGGTGCGGTTGTGTTCCTGTCTTGCTAGTTGTTTGTCATGCGGTTTCCAGCACTGGAGCTTGCTGGTCATTGATTGGAGCTGGGTCTTAACATTGAGACGGAGATGTGTGGGAGAGCTCTCACTGATTGATATTACGTGGGGCCAGGCTATCTCTGGTGGTCCAATGTCCTGAACTTGGCTCTCCCACCTCAGAGGCTCAGACCTGACACCTGGCCGGAGCACCAAGACCCTGTCAGCCACACGGCTCAGAAGAAAAGGGAGAAAAAGTAGGAAGAAAGAAAATATAAAATAAAGTTTTTAAAATAAAAAATAAAGAAATATTATTATAATAAAATAATAAAAACCTATTAAAAAAGAGAGCAGCCAAACCAATAAACAAATCCACCAATGATCACAAGTGCTAAAAACTATTCTAAGATAAATATAAAAATCAGAAACAAATCAGTCGCATACAGCAAACTCCCAAGTCTACAGTTGCTCCCAAAGTCCACCGCTGCAATTTTGGGATAATTCGTTGTCTATTCAGGTATTCCACAGATGCAGGGAACATCAAGTTGATTGTGGAGATTTAATCCACTCCTCCTGAGGCTGCACAGAGAAATTTCCCTTTCTCTTCTTTGTTTGCACAGCTCCTGGGGTCCAGCTTTGGATTTGGCCTTGCCTCTGCATGTAGGTCGCCCTCTGGCATCTGTTCTTTGCCCAGATAGGAGTGAGTTAAAGGAGTGGCTGATTAAGGGGCTCTGGCTCACTCAGGCTGGGTGGAAGGAGGGGTAAGGAATGCAGGGCGAGCCTGCAGCGGCAGAAGCCAGTGTGACATTGCAACAGCCTGAGGCGTGCAGTGTGTTCTCCCAGGGAAGTTGTCCCTGGATCACGGGACCCTTGCAGTGGTTGGCTGTACAGGCTCCCGGGTGGGGAGTTGTGGATAGTGACCTGTGCTTGCACACAAGATGTTTAGTGGCTGCAGCAGCAGCCTTAGAGTTCCATGCCCGTCTCTGGTGTCTGCGCTGATAGCCACAGCTGACGCCCATCTCTGAAGCTCATTTAGGCGGTGTTTTGAATCGCCTCTCCTCATGCACTGCGAAACAATGGTCTCTTGATTCTTAGGTAGTTCCAGACTTTTTCTTGGACTCCCTTCCGGTTCGCTGTGGCGTACTGGCCCCCTTCGGGCTGTGTTCACTCAGCCAACCCCAGTTCTCTCCCTGGGATCTGACCTCCGAAGCCCGAGCCTCAGCTCCCAGCCCCCACCCTGGCAGGTGAGCAGACAAGCCTTTCAGGCTGGTGAGTGCTGTTTGGCACCGATCCTCTGTGCGGGAATCTCTTCACTTTGCCCTCTGAACCCCTGTTGCTGTGCTCTCCTCTGTGACTCCAAAGCTTCCCCCCGACCCACCCCCCGTTTCCACCAGTGAAGGGGCTTCCTAGTGTGTGGAAAGTTTTCCTCCTTCAGAACTCCCTCCCAGAGGTGCAGGTCCCGTCCCTATTCTTTTGTCTCTGTTTTTTCTTTTTTCTTTTGCCCTACCCAGGTAGGTGGGGATTATCTTGCCTTTTGGGAAGTCTGAGGTCTTCTGTCAGCATTCAGTATGTCTTCTGTAGGAGTTGTTCTACATGTAGATGTATTTTTGATGTATTTGTTGGGAGGAAGGTGATCTCCACGTCTTACTGCTCCACCATCTTGAAGGTCCTCCCCTATGCCCCATTTTCTAATTCCCTCTAACTCCCTAATCTTCCCCCATTTTCTCCTCCATTCACTCCTATTTAAGACCATTTTTCTTCTCTTCCCCAAGGAAACTCAACTTCTCATAAGTGAGAAAGAAAAAGTCCTGACCATGCTTCCTTCCTTATTCCCATAAGCCCTGCTATCTCCAACTTTGAGAAAATGATAATGTAGGGTTTGCTGTGTCTTCATGCTTTGAAGAGGGTAGAACTGCATGGTGGAAGTAATTCAGAGCCTGCACATCCAGGCAAGGCTCTGCCCATCCATGGCTATTGTCAGGTTCTTCCTGAAATTCTTAGGAAGAGATCATTCTGGACAGAGTGACTTTTCTTGTTCTGAACACAATACACTCTACTTCTAAATGAGGAAAATATGTTCCCACTATTAATGTGATTTTGACCACCCTCACGTTTTGAAAAAAGTAACTCTGGCATTATCGAGTTATTCCTGCTGCACCCCACAACCAATGAAGGAGATTTTGAATAGAACCCTCCCTGCCCCAGCCCAATCAAATGAGAATCTTTGGGAGTGTGGTCTTAGCATTAGAGCTCTTTAAAAAGCTCCCCAGCGGATTCTAATGTGTAGCAGTGGTGGGAAAGCTATGTTTAAAGAACATCAGTCTACCTCCTATTCTGATTTTATTACAAAGTATCAAAAGGAAGGAAGCAGAGAAAAGTCATATAACTCAATAATTCCTGAATACATTCTTTCTGATCCCCGAATTCATTATAGAAGGATGGGGAGGGGCAAATAACCAACATTTTACAGTAAAGTTATTGTGTGGATTATGTATATTAGGGGAGCTAGCACTGATACCTTGCGTATAGTTGGTGCTTAATACATTGTAAATGTTTATGTCCATCTTTTCCTCTAGCTCTTCATAGAAAGAGAAAATAAAATGAATTGGCACTGATGTACTCCTAATGCAGCAACTTGGGAACTGTTTCAGGATTAGGTTCAAATTCTTCCTGTGTCTACAGCCCTGACAGTCAGTTTTCTGATCTGTAGAATTCTTTACTAAACCTAGTTCATAGGATTAAATGAGTTAGCCCACTTGAAAATGTCAGGCTCACAGGAGGAGATCAGTTAATATCAGTGACCCTCTCCTACTGCCCCATTTTTGAACTGAGGTTACCGCTAGGCAGCCTGAAAAAGTCACTGTTGAGACTTCCATTTTCTGTGCATCTAACATCTCCCAGAATACTAACAAGCATCAGCTCCCCCTGGTTATTTGTGGTGGCTTTAATTCTTGTTCATCCAAGCTGCCAGCCAGTGCTTTTAATACTTGCTAATAATCACAACCTCTACATTAACATTAAGGGCTCTGCAATGGCTACTTGTTTCCTCAAAGGTCTGCTGTACAGGTTGGTAAATCAGTCTTCATGGTGTTGAGACCAGGCTTCTGGGAGGGGGTTAATATTTAAAATTTCCAAATGATTTCCTCAAATAACAGTCTTTGTTCCTAGTAAAAATATCTCTCTACTATCAAGCTTTTATTTTCCTTTAGCCAACAACATCTATTTAGTTAAGCAGATCTGCACATCCACCCCAGTGTTCACTCTTGTTTTTATTCTTATTTCCCCGCTGACAATTGACTGTGAATCTTGAATGTTTGCAGCAGTGCTTGGAGTGGCCAGGAGGAAGCCTTATTAGCTAAATGATATTTTAATAGTTTTTAGGTTTTACTTTTCTCGCCTATTAGGTTATTTCTCATACTCTGTCCAAGTGATGTCCACAATCCATTTCAGGACACTTAAGGCCTTGCTGGATTTGTCATCAGCCTACACCTCAAAGCCGTATGCATCCATGCAACCCATGGATCGGAACAGTTCTGTGCTTTCACCTCAGTCTGTTGAAGTCATTGTCATTTGTACCTGAAAGTACTTCTTCTGAGTTCCCAGTGGGATTGTCCCTCCTTTGTCTGATTGTACTCTTATCCCAGGAGCTGTCCTATTCTCTCACTAGCTATAGTTGTTTCAGTGCTAATCTATCTTCTTGGCTACACTAGAAAAAAATCTTAGAGATTATGTTTGTTAGTCGCTATACATCTCAGAAGTTGGTAAATACAACCAAAAAATATGCTTTACAAAGCTTATTGGATTGGATTACTCCAAATTATACCATCTTTTTCCTCAATTACATCATCACCATGTATTTCAAGCTAAATATTGGTTGAGAGCACAGAGCATCTTACCCTCTGTAAACTGATTCTTTTCTGTAATTAGTTCAAGATCCTAATTTCCAGATTTGGTTCAGTTCTCGTCCTAAAAATCTTGCCATCCCTTCTCATGTTCTTTCAGAGACTCCTCTTACTTTTTGTTCTATTAATTTCATATTATGTTCTAGAGTTTTGAATTGTCATTTCTCTTCCTTATTTGCTATTCACTTTCTTTGGTCAGTGTGAATTGCCACCATGATTTTAATTATATAAGCCAATAGCTCCAAAATCTGTATCTCCAACCTACACCTCTTCTCTGAATTCCAGAAATTGTCCCATGGTCTGGAATGGAATAGATGCTCATTGAAGTGTTTTCTGAATGAATGAATGGTATCTTAAGTGTGTACCTAGTCTTAGAGGGCTTCAGAAAGTCAGATGCAGGTCAAACTTGATGCACTGTACAACAGAAATTTAATGCAAACCACATATCTAATTTTAAATGTTCTCATAGCCACATTTAGAAAGCAAAAAAAAAAAGGTAAAATTAATTTTAATAATTTATTTTCCTTAACTCAGTATATCCCATAGATTGTCATTTCAAATTGTGATCTCTGTGAAACATTGTCAGTGTGATATATTCTTTTTCATATTAAGTCTTTGACATTTAGTGTGCATTTTACACCTACATGTCAACTAGAATCAGATGCTAAATTCAGTTCCTTGGTCTTACCAACTACATTTCTAGTGCTTATCAGCCACACATGACTTGTGACTGCTCTATTGGATGGCACAGCCATAGTAAATGGAAGTCATTGCAGGTCCTAGAGCAGGAGACAAATGTAAAACAGTAAGGTTTTGAAGTAAAATAAGAACAAATCCTCTCCTTACTTAAACGTTACCCTTAATCTTTTTTGTTTGTTTAAACAGATGTTTAGTTATATTTTGCAACACAGCAAAAAGACTGTACCAGAAGGAGAAAATGATCATTATTAACCTGAAGACTTAAATATCATTAAAGACTCGCCAGTTTGAGGCTGATATCTGTCATGAACTTAAATATCAAGACTTAGCTCTTCTGCCCCATTTTGCCCATTTGACTCTCATTACTGTCCATTTTCATGTGTAAGATTTAATACATTGAGTCTTTTTCACTAGAGTTGCTGCTTTCACTTCTCATTTTTCTCCTTCCCATAGTCATTGTCTATCACATCCTACAAGAGTTTGGATAGGAAATTGAGAACCAATATGAATTGATCTGACCTGATTGTGGAAAGTCATATTGCAGTCTAAAATAATGAAAGAAAGACCATGTCGTATAAAGGGAGTGTGTTTCCGCCTAGATGTGCTGCCACACAACCTTTATAAAAATAGCATTTTCTCTTGCTAAATAGTATTGGATTCGAGTCAGTGACTCAGAACCATCTGAGAGTCTTCCTGAGGTTTGCAGACGAGTCACGGAGATGCAAAATGCCTCAGGACCTGCAGCTTACCTCTTGGTTTTTGACCTTGGCTTTGTCCTCCATCGCACATGTCAGATCAAGGAAACCAGGCAACAGCTTGAACGAAGCAAGTTGTGTAATATAAATACAATGAAAACTCTGCCCAGATAACTCCTATTGATCCTCTGGGGCTTTGAGCCATACCACATTGAATTTTTTTTTTTTTTTTTTTTTTTTTTGGCGTGCTCTCTGCAAACAGATTTCACTGGATTTATATGACTTTTTCAAGCCACTAGGATACCAATTAACAAAGAGCTAATTCAGTACGAGGCTTGAAATAACTGATGCAGCTCTGTGAAGGCCTAAATCCTGAGGAATATTTTATCCTCTAGAAAAAGCCAGCTGTTTAGAGGCTTTCAGACCACTGACCCTCTCTGCTAGGATAAAATAGGAGGTGCTTTTGGGTTGGCTCCTTATCTTCTCTCCCTGCTGCTCCCTTGGCATCCTTTTGAACGTCAGCCACCTCTTGCCTATATACTCTGCCTCTTTCCAATAAACTCTGGAAAAGGGAAATGGAGTGAAAAATAAGCCCCAAGCCTTGTGGCATCGGTGTGGGTTTTAGAGGAGGCTGGCACAGCTGAGGATGGGGGAGGCATTCTTGTCTTCTGACTTTCTGTCAGTACAAGAGGGAATTCCACAGTTTCTTCAAATTAATCATCATTATGTTAACTTACCCTGTGTCCTTAGTCATAGCTACTACTTCGGTGAGAGGAAAAATAGTATTTTTCATGTCAATATGGAGCTATGAATAGTCTGATCACCATCTCTGAGCAGCGAGTAAAGAGGAAATAAGTAGGAAAATAAGTGATTTGGGGTGAGGGTAACTGTTTATCATCATTTGAAGGACAATGCTAAGGATATTCTTAGATGCCAGACATAACAGTAAAGTGGAAGTTAAAGGATGGCAGATTTTGTCTCAGTGTACAAAAATAAAACGCTGACAATTGAGTGCCTTCGTCTTTATAGCTCTGTCCTGAAGGAAAAAAAAAAAGAATAAACAGGCTTAAAAGAGGGAAATCAATGGAGTCATTCAGGAAGAGACGGGACACCATATTTTGAAAATATTAGAAAGAATTTAAGCCTTATAAGGGTGTCACAATGCAAAAAAAAAAAAAAAAAAAAGTCTTCTTTCCCCTTTAGTCCAGGAACTATGAGATTCTGTGGTTAGAGAGATCTCTTGTTATCAGAAATCCTAAGCCAGCTTGTTTTGCAGTTGGACAGTTGTTTGAGGATGAAAGCCCCTTGGTGACCCAGTGATAACATGTGTGCAGCAGTCCCCACTTGGAAAAGGTCTGGGGAGGATAGGAGTGTATGACACGGGGCTGAAGACATGAGGTTTATGCCTGTGAAACCTTTGAACCAGTGACGTGTTAAAGAAGAGTTATTAGGTGACTCTCAGAAATTGCCTTGCACTTTTTAGATTCTGTAATATAGGAATAACTATCTGGTCTGAAATGGCATGTTAAAATACAGAAATAGCACTATTGATGAGCCCTGCCTGTAACTTAAACAGAACAAATTAAGGTTGGCAGGAGGACACACTCCTTTTCTAGAGCCATCAGCATCTGCTCAATCAGATGACCTAATAAAAACAACACACTGATGCATTTTATGACCTGGGGGTGTTTTCTGGGGAATGGATTAGATGTAAGTAATGAAGGCCAGGCAGCCAGCTTAATGCCTAGGCTGGCCCTGTGTGGCACGCTTGGCCAAGAAAAGCTCAATAACTAAATGACAAAGAGAACAGATGAGTCCTGTAATTGGCAAAAGGGAAACGTATTGGGGGCCACAGTAGGGTTGGCGGAGTTGGAGTAATACAAATTTCAGTGTGATCTTTCTCACATACTCTGTGGTGCTGGGATTCAGTGGGGGTGATTCTAGGATGCGTGAAGAAAAATTTCAGACTTAGGGAACATATAGCCCAAATTCTCACTCTTTTGATGAATTAATTTCTATATTTATATTTCAGTAAATATTCTTGACAAATAGTTCAGTTTGTTCTTGACTATGTATACTAATATTCAGTTTTACATTCCACACTGATCATTGAATGTCTATTAATAGTCAGACCTGACTGAGGAATGAGGGACATAATCAAGAATGTTTCCTGCTTTGTATGTAGCTTACAATGATGTAGAAAGACAAAAACAAAACAAACATATAAAAACAATCTCCAGCCAAGTAAACACATATATTAGTGAATAGTTTCAAAGAGATCTAAGTATTGTGAAAGAAAACTATGTCTGAAATAGAAAATAATACATGGTGGGATAAATTATTGAATGGGTGGTCAGAGATGGACAAATGGAAGTGACATTTGACTTCAGATAGAAGGATGATAAGGTGTCAGGGATTCTTTGTGAGGAATCTATTCTAATGATGTAAACTTCTATTTGTGAGATTTTTTTTTTTCTTCAATATGGAGCTTTTCTCAGTTCAACAAGCACTGAATTTGGTAAGTGCATCAATGGGTCAGACATTGTCCTACATAACAGAGACATCATCCGTTTCTTTTAAGGGCTTGCAATCCTCTTGGAAAGGACATAAAAGCCAACAAATACTGTACATTGTAATATATACAATAGTAGAATTTTGTATCAGATATTAATTTAACACATTTGATGGTGGGGTTCATTTTTCCATTGGAGATTTAATAAAAATAATAATAATAATGGCTAATCTGTGTGCAGCAGAATGGTGAACCATAAAGGTGGAACAACCCAGCATGTGCAAAGATGTGCTTGCATGAGATAACAAAGGATTTCAGAGTAACTGCAAGTGGTGTATAAATTAGGTATAAAATGGGACAGGTGGCAGAGAAATATTTGACTAGAGAGAGAGTCAGAAGTCATATATCAAGGATAGTGTGTAAGGGCTTTGGTACCCAACTTATAGATGATTAGAGTAATCTCAGAAGTTTAAAACAGTAGAGTGAAATAATGGTAATAATAATAATAGTAAGAAGAAGAGGAGGGGAAGGTTGAGGAAGAAGAAATAACATTTATTGAATATTTAATAAATGTCAGGCATTTTCATAAGAACCTTATTTGTAGTAAATCAGTTCTTGTAAAAAATCATCTGAAGAAACTAAGGCAGAAAGAGATCTAAAAAAAATGTATTCAAGGTCACACAATTTAGCAGAGCCAGGTAGTCTTGCTCCAGGGTATATGTCCTGCAGGAGGCTACCACTATACATATATGATCCTATTTGTTGTATGTTTAAAGAGTCACCTTAAGAGCTAGGTGTATGTTCAATGTATGTTTAAAAATCACATCAAAGGCTATGTTAAGGATAAGGTCATGGGAACCTTGCAGTAGTCCAGGCATAAGCAATGATAGGGGCCTACCTCTTGTTTCTTCTATGCACTAGTTCTAGTGCACCCAATTAAGTTATACACTGTCCCTTCTGTAGTTTTTAGATATTAGAAAATCACCTGCTTCCTAGGTTTTTTCTAGGGTACCAATCCTCAGTTCTACCAACTGTTTCTCATGTGATGTCTGTGTGTGCACATTCACTGTTCTGATCACTGTTATTTTGAAATGGTCCAGATTGTCAATATCACCCCTCCTGTTTGATACCTAGAGTGTTTCCCAGTGTTCTAAATTATGTTGCTTCCATGCATAATGTGAGTCTCCTCTAGTTGTAATATAGAACATGGGTTCTACATTTAGTCTTCCTTGGGTAATTTGTAAAGCATGAGTAAGTGTGAAATGGCCTGCAGTTCTCTCTTGAATATCACTCAAGGGACTTCCAAGAGAGGTATTCCTCTCAAAAGGGGATTGTCCTGTCCTGTCCAGTTTTAATCTCACAGAGAATGCTTTTGGTCTCATGGAAACATGTGGCAGATGTTCAAGAGATGCACATTATATCAATCTTGTTGCACTTATACAATAGATTTGACACTGTATGTACTAGTCAGGGTTTTCTATCTGTTTCAAGTGTCAGAGGTGTAACTCACATTAGCATAACAATGTATATTGGAAATTTCTAGAAGAGCTCACATTTCCACTCTGAATATACTTTTTTTCCTATCAACTTGCCTCAGAGTTTCTTGCATTATGAAGTGTAGTTCCACATTTTATACCACAGTGTCACCAAGCCTCCTTGGTGTTCTGTAAGCTAAAAATGTTATTTAAAGACTGCTTTCAACTTTCTGGATACAAAGTAAAACCTGGACATAATAGGATATCAAGGACTGGAGCTGAGGATTCTGACCCATCTCCATCCATTTCTTTTTCTCCCTTTGTTTATGCTTCTGTTGAGATCATTTTCTTCTGCTGCATAAAGGACCCCTCCATGTGGTTGAGAGGAGGTCTGCCACATCCGTATGTCTATAAGCTTTGGGCTTGCAATCCAAAAGACAACAGTTCTACCTCACTGGAGAAAAAAATAATTTAACTGACCTATGCTGTGTTCTGTACTCTATCCAGTTGTTGGGTGGAGATTACTAAGAGGACCCTGTGAAGAAGAAGAGCTCCTCAAATAATAGGTGGTGCAGTTATAAAACATGGTAATGGGAAATTGTATTCTGTGGAGAAAGAATAAAGGGAGGAAGAAAGAAGGGAAGAAGGCAGAGAAGGAGGAAGGAAGGACAGTTGCCATCACTCACAACCATGTTGGAAGAATTTGGCATGATCTAGTAATACTGAAGAAGTTACGATGATGAGTCATAGGTGACCTGTCACTCCTAAGCATGTCCCTTTGAGAAACCTTTGCACATGTACAACAGGATACATGTACAGGAATACTTTACTGTAAAAGCCAAAATCCAGGACAAATGTTCATCAGCTGTAGAATGTATGGATAAATTTTTGTATATTCATATAAAATTTTCTATGTTCATATAACACTGGAAGTGACTAAACCTAGCTACCTCTAACAAAAGAATAATCTCATTTACTTTAGATTGGCAAGAGGAAAGAAAGTATATAAAATAAATGTATTAAGATTCTACTTACATTAAGTTCAAAATAGGAAAAGATATACTATATTGTTTAGATCAATATATATTATATTGTTTATAGATAATATAGATCCAAATTATGTTGTTTACTGGTTAAAGAAAAAAATTAAATGGTTATCACGAAAGTCATTACAGGGTTTACTTTTTCAGGAAAGTGATGAGGCTCCTATCAGTTAAGAGTATATAAGGGGTTCCTGTTATGGTAACAATAACTGATTTCTTAACTTAAATGATAGTTACATGGAATTTCTTACTATAATTATTTGTTAAAATGCAGGTATTTTAATTAATTTTTGGTACTTTTTTATTGAAGTATAATTGACATACATTATATTAGTTTCAGGTATATCCATTATGAAATGGTCACCACAATAAGTGTAGTTAACCATTATAATATAGAGTTACAAGGTTATTTTTGTGATGAGAAATTTTAAGAATTAATTCTTAGCAACTTTCAAATTGATATTACAATAGTATTGATTATTATCACCGTGTTTTACAATGCATCACTATGACTGACCTATTTTATAACCGCAGGTTTTTACTTCTTGATCCCGTTCACTCATTTTGTCCACCCCCAACCTCCCTTCCCTCTGGCAACCAGTAATCTGTTTTCTGTATCTATGAGTTTTGTTTTTTTTGTTTTGTTTTGCTTTTTAGATTTCACATATAAGTTAAATCTTATGGTATTTGTCTTTCTCTGTCTGACTTATTTTACTTAGCGTAATACCCTCAAAGTCCATCCATGTTGTCACAAATGGCAAGATTTCATTCTTTTTTAAGGATGAGTAGTCTTCTATTGTATATCTTCCTTATCCGCTTATCCATTGTTGGTATCTTTTACATTAAAAATGAAAAAAATAGTTTTTACTCTACCCCCTTCTGACTATGTGTTTGTAAGTGAGAAATGTTCATAATTCTTGTTCCGTGGCATGCTAACTAGGTGACATCGGGCAAATTCTTTCACCTCTTTGCCTGTCATTTTCTTCAGCACATAGTTGAAATACTAAAATAATGATGATTAAAATAGCAATAACAACAATGTTAACATTCACAAAGTTGTGAGATCAAATATGACTGTGCATGTAGAGTCACCTAATAATTTGGTTGGCGTATACTAAATATTAAATGAATATAATTTTTGTACTTTATTTCTGGTAATGATAATAGAAAACTATTCAGTGAGAAGTATATTGTTTCTCTCTGGCTCTCTGCTAGTAATAGGCCCTTATCTTTGAGCTCTTTTAATTAAAATATAAAATTAACCAAACTAATTGTTTATCTGGGCCTGCATAATATTTTAGAAACTGTTTTCATTGCTCGGAGTCAAAAGTAAAAATAAAAAATTCTAGTCTTTAATAAGTCTCCATAGAGACTAGATTGCTCCTTCACTGCCCACATACTTCCAGTGCTAGGATTCATAGGCTATGTATATAATATGATATGATATCTGTGTCAGTATCTTTGTGCAAGATTATCACATGGTCATAGAATTTAGCAAAATTTTCAAAAATGAAAATATTTTGGCCACAACTGATTAAAACCACTTTTCTTTCTATTCTGACTTTCCCTTAACCACACTTTATCTCATGTCAGGTGGCATTAGAGTAGCTGTGGGCTGTGTTGTCATCCAGCTAAGGGGAAATTGAATTGAGAATGTACTTAATTTGTATTTAAATAAAATATAGTTATATGATTTACCTTCATGTCTGAATATCAGTTAGTTAGTTCTGGCCTTCCATTATAGGATGAGTTTCTAAGAATACTACTAAACCAAACTTTGCTTACTCACCTGACATCACAGTGCAAATGTGCAAGGATAGATGTCATATACTAATTTGAATGTATGTTATGAATCCCAGAATGCAAAGTATGTGGACACTGGGGGAGAAAGAAGGTTTGAAATGTGTGGATCCTGAACCTGGTCTGTGAAATATTAAATTATTCGAAACATTATAATACAAAATCGTAAGTTCTGGTCAATACCTGCTTAAATGGAAATTCTCTTTTACGAGAAATATACTAATTATTCTCATATAAAGTAAATATATTGAATGATAGATCGATAGAGAGTAACTGATAGATTGAGTGATTGATTGGTTGATTGAAAATTTGATATAAATTACATGTGGTTCAATTTTTTATTACCCTGAATCTGTAGAGTAAAAACCTCTAGCAGTATTACATACAGCAGAAGCTTTGTGTTTGAAATTTCATGTTTTATGCATCTCAAATATCAATAAATTTTAAAATAGATGAAAACACTAGAGGAGAGACTTGGTGAAGTCTCTAATACTTTAATAAAATAATATTAAAAATATGTTACCTGAATAGATATATACCCAAATAAGATATACAAGTGGCCAATAAGCATATGAAAATATACTCAACATCATTAGTCATCAGGAAATGTAAATCAAAACCACAATGAGGTACAACTACAATGGTTATAATAAAAAAGATGGATACTCACATGTTTCAAGGATGTGAAGAAATCAGAACATTCATACACTGTGGGAATGTAAAATGATACAGCAACTTCGGGAAATAGTGTGGAAGTTTCTTTAAAAAGTTACACACAGAATTATCATATGTCCCTGCAATTCCATTCCAAGAAAAATTAAAACACATATCTACACATAAACTTGTATATGAATATTAATAGCAGTAGCTCAATAAAAAAGTGATACCAGGAAAAAAATCCCAAATATTTGGAAATTTAACAAATAGAGATTTCACTTGGGACATTAGACAAGAAGTCAAATCAAATGAAAATAAATATACATGTTATAAAAATGTAGGAGATAGAGCTTAAGCAGTGTTTATTGGGAAATTTATATCTTAAAAAATTTAAAGATTATAGTAGATAAAAAGAATGATAGGAAGTCAAGGACTTGAGTTCTACATACTTACCATATGTTCCAACATTTCTAGGTATTTGCCCAAGAAAAATGAAAATACATGTCCACACAAGCACATACACATGATTGTTCATAATAGCATTAGTTATAATAGCCCAAACTAGAAACAACCCAAATGTCCATAAGCTGGTTCATGGACAAATGCATACAGACAATGGCTTCTCAGCAATAAAAATAAACCAAACACTGATACATGCAACAACATGGACAAATCTCTTTAAACATTGTTCTGAGCAAAAGAATCTATAAAAGACTACTTCTCTATAGTTCCATTCATATGACAGTCTAAAATGCATACATTCAGGGGCAGAAAACAGATCACAATTACTGAGAGCCAAGACTTCAGGGGGTGGGGGGACTGCCTGCAAAGAGACTAAGAAAACTTTTTGAGTAACTGGAAATGTTGTAAATATTGATTATGGTGTTGTTATATTATGCTTGTATTTGCCAAACTCATTGGACTATGCACTTGGAATGTATGAATTTTATTGCATGAAAATTATACCTCAGTAAAGTTGTTTGAAACCTGTCCTTTGAAAAAAGTAGGGTTTTTGGAGTTCAAATCCTTGAATTCATTTTTATGCAAATACCAGCTATGTGATGTAAGGAGTGTAGCTTACAGTCTATGAAATCAGTACCCTGTTTATGAATTGCAAGTCATCATATTTACCTCCCCATTTTGAGGAAGAAACAATTAAAATCATGTATATGAAAGTGCTCCATGTAAACTGTTCCATCAGTAGTACCATAGCACATTTTCTGCTCTTGAGTTATATGCCTTTTGTAATGTTTGTACCTTTAAAGCCTTTGAAGTAATAATACAGCTACATACCCCATACTGTATTTCCACTCCCCAGTATTTATTTCACATAGACCCAGGACTTGCCTGACATTCCCTCTGTTTTGCCGGCTTTGATATGAATGCCTTCATGAAAGAACTAGTGCAGTTAATTTCAGTTCCCAGAAGTTCACATGCAGGACTGTTTGAACAGTCTTGAATCCACAGTCTCCATTAGCAATGACAGGTGCCACCTCAAGGTGTCTTGGGCAGTTCTTCCGAAAGGTCAGCTATAAACACATTTGTTCTTGTACTTTCTCCTTCCCCCTCCTCCTAGCACCGAGCCCAATTACTTCTGTTTTGTAAGTCAGTATCTTCATCAGTACCACACAGCGGAAGGAACAATATACTTAGGTGACAGTTTTTAGCTGGCGGCAGATCCGATTAATGAGGCAAGGCTGAAATTAACTTTTCCTCATGTCACATACATTTTCCAAGTCATGTAAAATCCCCCATGTTACGCTACCTATTAACATCTTCACTACCAATAACCACATTGAAATATAATCTACTTTTTACTGAAATAAGCATCCATCCATGTCCTATTATCTGTAAATAAAATGTGACATGATTTGATATTAACACAGATAAATTTGTCCACTTAGAGAGCTCTTTAGTCAATACAGTATTTCCTGATTGTATGTCTCATATACATATATACATATAGGCATATTATGTTAAAAATAGTAATAGGTACATCTGGATGGCAAAAATGGAATATAGAATAAGGCAGAAATCTTTGACAGGTAATTATTGTGAATGGCAGTCATGCCATATACATTAAAAATAATCAACCATGTAATCAAAGGCAGAATGCCATTCCCATTCAAAATTAATTTTCCAACGGAATGCTGTTCAGCATTCTGAAATTGTTTTCAGAGTTCAATAATAAAAATGGCGAATGCTCCAACTCTTCTCCTTTGTCTGTCTATACTTAAAATCCATTTGGCTCAGACCCACAGAGCTTAACAGCAAATGTTGCATATTATCATTGTAATTAGAAATAAATAAATTAGAAATCTGCTAATAGAAGATGTGTTTATAAATAGAGTTAGTTGGCCAAAAAATAATTAGAACTTTTTAAAAAGGTTAAAACCATAATTACTAATTTTCTTATTACCAAATGAAACCAATATTATTGTTTAGATAACTAGCTAAAAATTGTCAACATGGATTCAATTTACAACCTGGAATCAATTAGATAAATTTAATGTGGAGGAATCTCTAGATTATTTGATCTGTAGTAATATAGGGACAAAACAGTATCTATTTTATGAGGTTTTATAAATATTGAATGAGCTTTTACACATAAATCACTTAAGATAGCATCTAGTATATTGTTAGTGCTCAATAAGTATTAGCTATTAATTATCACTGTGGTTATTTATGTTCTAGTTCTGTCTTGTGAGGTAATGGTGTCATGCTTTCTAGTCTGTATAACGGAGTGTACAGTTATACAGTCTGTTTTTGGTTTTGTCACTGAGTAGTGTCTGGCCTTGAGCAAGTTAGCAGGCCTCACTGGATGTATTTTACTTTCCTTTTTTAATAGATAATTTTGGTGTAGATAAAGATCCTTTTCTCTCTTAGAGACTATAATTAAGTCAATGCCTGATGTACATTAAAATGTTCCTGGAACCAAAAACATATTTGTGCTTCCAATAATATCTTTGATGATCTCATACAAAAGGTGAATGATTATTACTTTTATTTCAAATGTTATAAATGGACAATGGCTTTAATATTGGGGGTTCAAGGTGCATTCCCATATCCTCCAAGTCACATCTTGGTGCATCCCTAGTCCAGCAAAGGGACATCTTTCATTATTTGTTCTCTCTGTGTGAAACTACGCCCAATAGATGGTTAGTGAGTGCCAACTGCATGCCAGGCAAATGCTAAGTATTCTATTTGGAAGATGTGTAAACTGAGGCTTATAAAGATTAAGTGAGTTGCCTGAGGACTAACAGTCTAGGAGTACCAGTATCAATAGCCTTTCTCTTTGTAAATGTAATGTTAACTCTCATTAAAAAAAATAAGTGTAAACAAAGTTAAAACCTTCACACCCCTACCTTCTCTCTTTAAATGCTACTCTTCCAGTTTTCCATTTTGTTTAAAAACAATAACAAATGTAGATAGGTGAATAGATAAATTTAGATCTAGATCTATATAGGTTATCTCTATCTACCTATCTGTCTTTGTTGTTATTGTTTTCAAATAAGCATAAAGAGAGAAAGAGGGATACAGCAGGCAAAAGACATCTAAAGAGAAAGAAGGAAAGAAAAGGGAAGCGAAGCAAAGTAGTTTTCTCTTAATTTGTTTGATTTTAGGGTCAGTGCAAAGCGGAGAGACAGAAGGCAGGAAAAGCAAATCAAGATGATGAGTTCTGAAGCAAACTCTAAAGTCTAAAAACGCAGTCCCATCTTTATTCTCTGGCATGGTCTCCAGTCTCTGGGCCCTTCCCTTGCCCTGTCCACAGTGGCTCACACATCAGCTGACCTGGTGACCAACTCAGCCCAATATGACCATTCTCTCCTCTGAGCCCAGCAACACTTCAGAAGAGGATCTGACACACAGGAAGGGGATCTTAGGGCCCTGCCATGACCATTGGCTCACAGGGTCTGCACAACTAAGGCCTCTACTTTTTATGGGCTGCAGATGCTCTCGTGAAATTCAATCGGTTGAACTTCATGATGGACACAATCTCTTTTAGCCCTGACATACAAAGATTTCAAAAATTGCCAAGTGTCCTACTGGCCTCCCATTTATAGAGCGTATCTCCAAGTATAAATAATGCTATTTTTTATAATCTTGGTCTCCTTTGTGTTCACAACAGCACTCAGTAGTGTCTATAAGCTCCATAGGGCAGGTGTAGCCTCATGACTAGCACAGTGCCAGCAACAAAGCAAGTCATCAAAGAAGGCTTGTGAAATTATAAGGAGATAGTCCTAATAAAGACTCCCTGTTTGACTCATTTACTGCAGTGGACTAACCCTGAGTAACAAAGTGTTAGACATTATCGAGTTTATCAAAATTTAATTTAATTTATAAAAATGCATCAATTTTACTTTATGATTATATAAGCTATTTAATTTATAATTAAACTTGATTTAATTATAAAATCCACAATTTTGGTCAAACCAAAATTATTAAAGTTCTTTCTTTGACTCCGTTAGCTATAACCCTTGTCTTGACATTGAGACAAAGGCAGACAAAGGCCCTAACTGTAGTCTTTGCCTTGTTATCAGCAAACAGTGTAGCTGGATTCCAATTGGGATCCCAATCCACTGGGATTGACACCCCAATCCATTAAGTGATCAGTTGATTAACCAGTTTTTAAAACAATTGTGGACACTCCCAATAGTATTTTAATTCAACCACTATTTTACCACCCTTTTCTTAAGTCTGTAATGAGAGACACTGCTCAGAGGAAGGTCTATGTCCTATCAATTATGTAAATACAATTTGGCATAATTCAGGTTGACTCCTAGTGATCAAGGGTGTTGCCAGATGGGATGGAACGAAAGGCACAGGCATCATATCATACAGATCCGAATTTGGCCCCCATAACTTTGACTTTTCAGTCTAGTTCACTTATTCTCTCAGTCTTTCTTACTTTAAGCATAAAAAGGGACAATAGGATTTACCTTTCCTGCTTTCCTTAAGAATTACAGGTATTTGTCAGCCATAAAAAGGAATGAAATTGGGTCATTTATAGAGATGTGGATGGACCTAGAGAGTGTCATACAGAGTGAAGTAAGTCAGACAGAGGAAAGCAAATATTGTATAATAACACATATATGTGGAATCTAGAAAAATGGTGTAGATGATCTTAGTTGCAAAGCAGATGTAGACACACAGATGTAGAGAACAGATGTACGGATACCAAGAGGGAAAGGGGTGGGGTGGGAGGAATTGGGAAGCTGGGATTGACACATATACGTTATTGATACTATGTATGAAGTGGACAACTGATGGGAACATGCTGTATAGTACAGGGAACCTCACCTAGTACACTGTGGTAACCTAAATGGGAGGGAAGTCCAAAAGGGAGGGGATATCTGTATGTGTATGGCTGATTCATTTTGTTGTGCAGTGGAGGCTAACACAACATTGTAAAGCAACCATATTCCAATAAAAATTAATTAAAAAAGAAAAAGAATTACAGATATTTGTATTAAAGCACTTGCACACAGTAATATACATAGTAGGTGTTTAATAACTGATAGCTGCTATATTTTATTACTGATATTATTATAGATAAACTTTATTAAATAATACACAGGTTATTATTAGATATTCTATCTGGTATTTAGATTGTAATTGAATTAGGAAGTATGTAGTCTACAGTTTCTTTATTGAGATGTATAGGGGAAAAGTTGGGGGATTGTGAGGTGAAATTACAACTCCTCAGGTACAAATAAAATCCTGATGTAGTTAATGAGTGATCTCACCTGTGATAGTAAGACTCAAACTTCTCTTAGAATTGAGAGAGAAAGACTGGGGGATGGGGTGGGGGAGAAAGTATTGGGGAAGGAACCAGCAGAGAGAAAGATAAAAATATATCAATTGTAGTTTCTGAATAGTTGCATTCAAAGAATGTAGTGCTGGACTTAATTAAATATTTTGTCTCAAGTTATGAAACCTTCAATCCATTTATTTCTCCTCTTTAAGTCCCCTGCTTTTGTGTTCTTTTAAAATTAATAATTGTCAAAAACACTATCACTGCCACCACCTTCTTCTCAAATTAGTGCTGAGCCAATTGTGATAGTCAGTAAACTATAGTGGATAAACATCCATGTGATCTTAAATATCTTAGAGGTGTGCAAAGCCATGGGCCATGTGGGAGCCATCTGTAAACATGAGAAGAAAAAGGCAGAATGGGGAGAGGTACTAATATCTTTTTAGTACTTTCTTCAGACTTTTCATGTTTTGTTTCATTACATTCTCAAAACTACTCAAAGGGTATTTATTACTTCCACATACTACAATGTATAAATTCTAAGAATCAAAGAGGTAGGGAATGGCAGAGCCGTGACAAATACAAGTCTCTGGGTCTCCAGTTTTTTCTGTTGTCTCCAATCTACCAGAGTTGTTGAGTGAGAACATGGATAATATGATGAATAAAACTGAAGAAAATAATGTCTTCTGTGATAAGTTGGGAAAGACTTCCTGAAAAAGAACACTGTGACCTTGGATTTCAGCTTTCTTGAGATGACTACCCTATCTCCAAAGTGAGGCTAAGCATTCTAGTCTCTGCTGATTTTTGTGAAATGAAAATAAACAGATGGAAGTGAATGTGTTTTTAAAACCCTAAAGCATCCTAAAAACATGAGAACATTTTCAGAAAGGAAATAGTTGGGTGAGCTGGAATTGGTGATTGAGTCTCCTATAATACTAATCACCTAGACCAACATTTCCCAAAATTTGTTCCATCATTGATTCCAGGAACCATAGGTGCTTCTGGGGGGGAATGTCCCAAAGTCAGATCACTTTTTGTTGGTAAACAAAAAGTTTTTAATTTTTTTTTCCTTTTTATGATATATTTAGTTCATATTGGCATATTAAAAGCTCTGTGATTTCTGCAATAAAATAGAAAACAGTTTCCATTCAATATTTTAAATGAATAATAATTTTTTTCAATAGGAATAAAAATTTATTCAATATGAATAAGAATATTGAATGAAAGTCCTGATTCAGATCTTAGCTCTACCACTTACTAGTTATGACTTTAGACAACTCTTTGAGTTGATATTTGCTCATTAGATAATTGGGTGATCCCATTGCAAAATAGTGTCAGTTCAGGGAAATGTTGTAGGTACAGTGTCTAGTACACAGTAAGCGTTCAATAAATATTAGATGTCCTCTCCTTCCCTCTACAGATCCCATGTTTTTTTGTTTTGTTTTGTTTTGTTTTTCACCAGACAGATAATTGCCTTGGAGCAAAAACACTGTCTATTAGACATATTTGCCTTGCGAGAAAAGAGTTTGTGTCAAATCCTAGTTTTAGGAAGGAAAGGATAACTAAGCACTTTCTGTCATATTGGCAGGCACCCATCCCATTCTTGGAAGCTAATAAGATAAAACACTGCAAGTCAATATCTCCATGTCATTTTCTAAAAATTTCCTTTTCATTAAGAAAAAAAAAATTAAAGAGATACAAAATTGCTTCTGTATTTCATCTCTCACACACCAGGAGAAGAGGAAGTTCTGAAATCGGGCTTCCCCATCCCCAGTGGGCCACCCCAGGTATTTCCCTGTCCCTGTACTCCCACATCCTTCCTCTGTCCCTCCATTTATCTGGGGCCTGTATTTGGAACTCATTCATGTTTACTCCATAGCTTGGATTATCTCTTTTACTTATGCTGGAATTCATCAACATGAAAAGGAGTGAGGGATGATCTTTCACTTCTCGTAAACACTTCATTATTTGCCTTTGGTATTTGAAGACAACAAAACAAAACACAGCATATTCTTACAGAGTGCCTCCTCAGTAATTACAGCTGGTGTTGTCAGTTCCAGACTGCCCTCCTGCCAGCATCTGAAATATCTAGCAGAGAAAGACAAAGAAACAGCCATTTTTACTCTTTCCAAAATGATAGCCTAAAATCAACTCTTTTTTTTTTTTTACTCTTTCCAAAATGATAGCGTAAAATCAACTCAGCTGTCCTTGCTCTCTGGCAAGCTCCCAGGCCAAATGTGCCTCCCTTGTTTGGGGTGCTAGTCTTCTTGAAAACACATTTGGACAGGGGGCTGCCAAGGAACTAGCAACAGAACTGAGCCAGTCATTTTGCCAAGACAATACCTGACCTTCAAAATGCTGCTTTTCTTTAATCCTGTATACTTTACAGTTGTCCTCATTGCCTTTGCTTGGCATTTCTTGGAAAGCCTTCGTTTTACATTTACTGCCTTTGCCTCGGTTTGCCATGGCACAACTTAATGAACACTTCTAATTACATAGTTTTTTTACCCCCTCAGATAAATGATATTAGGTGAAGAATAGTTTCTTAGAACTTGCTCTTTGTTGTTGTTTATTACTCAGTTTACATGTACAAAGAAAAAGAGGACGTGGAAAAGAAAAAAAATTGCCCTTTAGTAGATAGATCAAGCTTATTACCTCTACTGCCTTTTGCTTATTACTTCATGACCTTGAACAAATAGAATATGTTTTTGTACCTGAGTTTCTGTCACTGTTAATAAGGAAAAGTAATATCCATCTTTATTTTAAGAATAAAAATGGATATTTTTGGAACTTCCTATTCAGACAGGATGGCATAAACCTGTATCTTTCTGCTCTCTGCTAAACACAATATAAACCCTGGAAATAACACAGGCAACAACAATAGGAGAACTCTGAAAATATGGTAAGAAGGAGCCGAGCTGGTTTGGGACCCCAGGACTGGAAGAACAGGCATTTTAATTTTGCCCCACCCCAACAGAAGAAGCCTACTAAGCCCTGAAATTTTCTGACCCCCAGGCAAGCCATAGAAGGTGTCCCCAGTAAGTTCCTCCCTCTCCTGGATCTAGCAGAGTACTTACGACAATATCAGAAGAACTCAACACAAACATGACCAGCAAGGCAGATCTACAAGGAGCTCTGACAACAGTAAGTGTCCAGAGAAAGCACTCTCCTATACTGCAGGGCCTAAGACTCTACTTTCCCACTGAGAAATACTGAGGCAGGAAGATAGAATAGGCTGAAGGGATCTAGTCAGAAAAGGAAATTCCATTTGGGAGTCTCTTTGTCCACACAGTCCTGAGACTGTCTTTTCTCCCCTCAGTTCAGCCCCTCAACATCATCCAGAGACATTGGAGGTGGGACATAAGCAATGGATGACACAACCACAGCAAGTGGCTAGAAATAGAAAACTTCACTCCTCTTCAGAGGTACTGGAGTGCATACGCAGAATCAGCATGAAGGAGCTAGCAGTAGCAAGCTGCCTGTTTTAGAAATGCTTTTTGACTCAGAGGGTCTGAGAGCCCCTGTCCCTTCAGAGGCAACCAGGCAGCTGAGGGAGGGGGAAACTGCTAAGGGCTTCCTACCACATCCCTCCCCCATGAAAAGGTACCCAGCAGCCCAAGATGAGGAAATCCCATTTGTATCTATGGTAGGAGCCCTGCTGATACCTAATAAACTAAGAATAAAACAAAAACAAAAAAACACCCAACCAAACAAGGCTCTGGAAATTAAAGTGCCGTTGGAACCACAGTCCACAAATGCAGGCCAAGACTTGTGTGATAAACCTAAACATGGTGACTACCTGCTAAAATAAAGAGTTAAAGAAAAAAAGAGTTAAATAGGGCAATGAGTTGCTAAATTTAACAGACACAATGTTGAGAATACTATAAAAAATCACCCTTCATACCAAGAACCAAGAAAATCATTTATATGAGAAATGACAGTAAATTAATGCTAATGCCAAAATGAATCCAATATTGGAATTATCCAACAAGGATTTTAAAGCTTCTTTTACAAAAGTGTTATAATAAGCAATTACAAATTTCTTGAAACAAATGAAAAAATAGAAAAAAATTATAGCAAAGAAATAAATGTTATATTAAAAAGATCAAATAAAAGTTACAGAAGTGAAAAATACAATAACAGAGATAACAAAAAAATTAACCAAATGGGCTCAGTAGTAGAGTGGAGATGACATATAAAGGAACCAGCAAACTTGAAAGCAGATCAGTACAATTTACCCAATTTTAAACAAAAGAGAGAAAATATACTGAAAAATAAATTGAACTGAGTCTCAGGAGCCTATGGAACAAAAACAAAGCAAAACAAAAACAAAAATCCAATATTCATATTACTAGCGTATCAAAAAGAGAGGAGAAAGAGTGGGGATGAAATAATATTTGAAGAAATAATGGCTGATAACTTCCAAAATGTGTTGAAGGAACCAACATATAGGTCCAAGAAGCTAAGCAAACCCCAATAAGGTAAGTAAGCACAAAGAAACCTATGCCAACAACAATAAGTAAACTTTTGAAAGCTGAAGACGATGAAAACACCTTGAAGGCAGAAAAAAGAAACAGTATTATCCATAGGAAACCCCATTTCAATGTCTGTGGATTTCTCATTTGAAACCTTGGAGTCCAAAAGAAAGTGGCACAATATTTTTTCAAGTGGCAAAAGAAAAGAACTGTTAACCACAAATTTTATTTCTGATAAAACTACCCTTCAAGAATGAATGAGAGATAAATTCTCAGTTGGAGAAAATGAAAAGAATTTATTGCTAGCAGACCTACCTTTATAGATTGGCTGAGAAAGTTTTTCAAACAGAAAGGAAATAATAAAAGAAAGAATCATGGAACATCAGGTAGGAGGAAAAACCAATGGAAGAACAGAAACATGGGTACATAATGTAGACTGTTCTTTTCCTCATGAGTTTTATAAATCACATTTGATGATTGAAGCAGAAATTATTATATCATCTAATACTCAAGACAAAGATATTTAAAAGTGAGGAAGGTAAAGTGACCTAAGTGAAAGTGAGATTTTTATATTGACTTGAAGAGGTAAAATGTTGATATTCATAGACTGTGATGTTATACATGTATATTGTAACACACAGAGCACCCACTGTGAAAATTACACAGAGAGATGCACTCATGAACACTACAAATAAATCAAGATGGAATCCTATACAATAATCAAGTAACACATGAAAAAGCAAGAAAAAAGAGGGATGAGAACTGGAGGAAACAAAAACTATTAGTAAAATGGCAGATATGATTCTAGCATACCAGTAACTATCTTAAATGTAAATAATCTAAATACAGAAATCAAAAGAGAGAATGATAGAGCAGTTAACAAGATATGACCCAATTTTTGCCTGCTTATAAGAAACTAACTTCAAATTAAATGATATATGTAGGTTAAAAGTAAATGGATGGAACAAAAGTTTAACATGCATATAGTATTTTTCAAATGGGAATTATAATAATAATACATAATAAAGTAGAATTCAGAGCAAAGAAAATTACTACATGCAAAGAGGGGCATTGCATAATGACAAAAGGATTATTCACCAGGAAGACATAGCAATTCTAAATGGGTATCATCAACAATAGACGCTCAAAATACATGAAGTAGTAATGGAAAGAGCGTAAAGCAGAAACAAGCAAATAAACAATTATGGTTGCAGACTTCAATATATCATCTCTATAATAGGAACTGACAGAAATACTAGACAGAACATCAGTAAGAATATTAAATCTCTAAACAATGCAATTAACCAGTAGGATCTAACTGACATGTATAGAACATGCTGCCCATAGACAGAAGGATCATTCTACCCTATATTAACGCCTACTATACATCTGTAGTAATCAAGACAGTATAGAAGTAGTGGAAGGAAAAAATATAGGCCAGTAGAATAGGGAACCCAGAAATAAAATCACACAAACATGCTTGACTGATTTTTGGCAAAAGTGCAAAAAACAATTTAATGGGGAAAGGATAGTCTTTTCAACAAATGGTGCTGGAACATTTGGATGTATAGAGGCAAAAATCAATCAATCTATCTATCTATCTGGCCTAAACTTCTCACCATATACAAAAATCAATTCAAAGTGAATTACACACTTAAATGTAAAATGTAAAACAGTAAAAAATTTAGGAAAAAAATAGGAGAATATCTTTAGAATCTTATCTAGACAAAGAGTGCTTAGGCTTGATACCAAAAGCATGATCCATGAAAGAAACAATTGATATATTGGACTTCCTCAAAATTAAAAAAAAAATTACTTTGTGAAACCCATGTAAATAAGATGAAAAGAGAACCTACAGACTGAGAGAAAATATTTGCAAAGGAGTAGTATCTAAAATATATATTTTAAAACTCTCAAACCTTAACAGAAATACTTTTTTTTTGAACAGACATTTCACTGAAAAGAATAGACAGATGGCAAATAATGACATGAAAAGATGTTCAACATCCTTAGCCATCAAAACAATACAAATTTACACCATAATGACATATACTACACATCTATGTATAAAATAATAAATAATGACAACACAAAATGCTGGTGTGGTTGTGAAGAAATTGAATCATTTATACATCACTGGTGGGAATGTAAAATGATTCAGCAACTCTGGAACACATTTTGGTGGTTTCTTATGAAACTAAACATTCAACTGCCATACATTCCACCACTCCTTGGTATTTATCCATCCAAAATGAAAGTTTATCTTCACACACACACCAAAAAACCCTGTGCATGAATGGTCATAGCAGCTTTATTTGTGATAGCCAATACTGGAATCAGAGCTAATGCCCTTCAGTAGATGAATGGTTAAATAAACTGTGGTATATACATACCATGGAATACTACTCACCACTAAAAAGCAATGAACTATTTATAAACACCACACTTTAGATGCATCTGTAAGGAATTATGCTGCATGAAAAAGCCAATCGCAAAAGAGATGCTTTCACTTATATAACATATTTGAAAAGACACAGTTTTAAAAATGGAAAACAGATTAGTGGTTGCCAGGAGGTATGGTCAGTAGTATGGGGATATAGTGTGGAATGAGAATGGTTTACAGAGTTTATACTTAGCTGTGCAAAAGAATCAGCATCATTCCGTGCTAAATTTGTATCTTTATTTATGATTGTATGTTCATTGAAATCTCTCTGTCTTCCTCCATTGTTTTTCTTCTTTCAGTAACCATGCATGCATTCATTTATTCATTCAACAAACAAGTTCAGTCAGCATACTTTTATGAGTCCTGCATTTCTTTAGATATGGAATTTAAAGTGAAAGAATCAAAACACTCCTGGGAAAAAAATAAAAATCATAGTAAAATTTCTAATTCTGAAATAAATCTTTAAAGTAGTATTCTGTCCTCATATAACTTTATTACTATGAAAAGTTACTTGTCACTTTCTCATATTGCATTATTCAGATCAGCAGTATGTACCAGAAGTCATATGGAATAGTTATAGGACATTTTACTGTTAGGCTATAGCACTTAAGTCATTATAGGAAACGTATGTTTTACTGACCAATGTAAAAAAGAATCAGGAATTTGTGAAGCAAATCATGTTACACATTTTCTCTACCCAAATTCCAAATAAACTACCCTGCGGAATGTTTACCATGCTCAGACCTATTTTATTTTATTTTTTTTTAGTTTAATACTTTCATTTATATTGGAGTTTTTATTAGTAGTGGCAGTAAATAATGCATTATCCTTTGAAAACGTTGTTAGAATAAGTGTGCCTTATCAGTAATGTACTGTGAGAAATCCATTGTTTTGATTTAAATTCTAAATTCATTTATTATTGACCAGTTTTGGAAAACTATCACATTATCTTTTACTTGAATTGTCAAGTGCTTCACATAATATCAATCCTGGATCTCTGGATAGTCAAATGGCATAATAAATGCTGGATCAGCGGTGCTTATAGGTCTAACACACACACACATACACTCACACTCATACACACACACACACAGAGCATTCAAAAATCTTGAATTTCAAGCATTACAACTTCGGTAATTATCTAACTTCATACATTGTTTTCCTACTTTCCATTTTTGGGGGCTAACTAAAATGCTAAGTTTGCACTTAAATCTGTGCTGGTGAAACATAGGCAAACTCCCTATATATTCCAGTTTTATCACATTCCAGTGAAATTATATAAAGCCTACTTGTAAGGAAGGCATTGGTTTACTGCTTTGCTTGACTAAAAGTTCATTGAAAGGGAGTACACATTGTCAATTTAAGAGAGTCATTTGGAATAAGAGTTTAGAATTGGCATTGCTTGTAGACTAACAATATTTATCTGTCATTGGTAGTTCAGTTTAATCCGAAAAAGGTAAGAGAGAAAGACAAGTAGCTTAGTGTTTTTTATATCTTGCGATGTGCATGGGGCATTCCATAAATCCATTCATTGCAGTAACACCTATACTTCAATATCCAAACATTTCTTTTCTGGAATGAGACTGCTAAGACCAGAACTAGGATCTTCAATTTATTATCTTTGTCTCTTTGTGAAATTAGTTTATTACTCTATGCCTCAGTTTTCTCATCTGTAACATGCAAATGTAATAGGTAATAGTAGTACCCATGAAAAGGGCTTCAGCGGGCTTCCCTGGTGGTGCAGTGGTTGAGAGTCTGCTTGCCGATGCAGGGGACATGGGTTCGTGCCCTGGTCCGGGAAGATCCCACATGCCGCGGAGCGGCTGGGCCCGTGAGCCATGGCCGCTGAGCCTGCGCGTCCGGAGCCTGTGCTTCGCAACGGGAGAGGCCACAACAGTGAGAGGCCCGCGTACAGGAAAAAAAAAAAAAGGGGCTTCAACAAGTATTAAATGTAATTATATATACATATAAAGCTATTACTCTGGAGGATGGCCCAGGGTCAGCATTCAGTGTATGTTAGCTAATATTATTATCTTTCCTACAAAGAAGTGAGTGTTAGTCTCAAATTTTCAGAGTATTTTAAAGCTCAGAGAGGCTAAATCACTTGTTGCAGCTCAGACTGCAAATAGCAGAGCCAGGACACAAACATGGATGTGTTGGGCTCCGTAGCTTTATCTCTTTCCACTTTGGCCCTGCCTTCTCCAGGATTTGATCAGGTGGAAAAGAAATCTCACTTCACATTCCATGTGTACCAGCTGCTTAGAGTGATGCTGATTCTTTTGCGTAGCTAATTGGCATAAACATTGTGCCTTTTACTTAAAGAATTTCAATATGCTTTGTGTACTTTTATTATTGCAAATTCTAGATTGAAGAGGAGGTAGTGGGATAACTTGATAATTTGGAAGGATTGCTTTAGAAGTTAGCTTGGAATAGAATATTTTGTAACCACTGGACACTGCAGTTATTGATAGAAAATTTTTTCTATATTCCAGGTAAAAAGATAAGAAATGAAGGGGAAAGGGGTAAGATATCGGTAGAGGATTAAGAGGTACAAACTACTGTGTTTAAAATAAATAAGCTAGAACTTCCCTGGTGGCACAGTGGTTAAGAATCCGTATGCCAATGCAGGGGACACGGGTTCGATCCCTGTTCCAGGAAGATCCCACGTGCCGCGGAGCAACTATACCCATGCACCACAACTACTGAGCCTGTGCTCTAGAGCCCGTGAGCCACAACTACTGAGCCCGTGTGCCACGACTACTGAAGCCAGCGTGCCTAGAGCCCATGCTCTGCAACAAGAGAAGCCACCTCAATGAGAAGCCTGCGCACTGCAACGAAGAGTAAATCCCGCTCCCTGCAACTAGAGAAAGCCCACGTGCAGCACCAAAGACCCAACGCAGCCAAAAAATAAATAAATGTTCCTTTTAAAAAATAAATAAATAAATAAGATATAAGCATATATTGTACAGCACAGGGAATATAGCCAATATTCTATAATAAGTACAGATGGAGTATAAACTTTAAAAATTGTACACCTGAAGCTTATATAATATTGTGCATCAACTATAAGGCAATTAAAAAACAGGTGTAAAAAGATAAGAAATGAATTGATTGTTCTTCATAATTACTTTACCCTTCCAATATCACGAGAGTCAATCTGGGCTCGGAGCATATTCTAGTGTTTCTTAAAATGAACCTGTATATGAATCATCTGGATACTTGATGATTTGTGTACTGATTCTCTAGTTTTTTTATTGAAGTATAGTTGATTTACAGTATTATATTAGTTTCAGATGTACAGCCTAGTTATTCAAAATATTTATAGATTGTACTCCATCTAAAGTTATTATAAAGTATTTTCTATATTCCCTGTGCTGTAGAACATATCCTTGTAGCTTATTTATCTTATACATAATAGTTTGTACCTCTTAATCCCCTACCCCTATCTTGCCCCTCTAGGTTTCGTTACTACTTGTTTGGGTAGAGCTTGGGACTATTCATACTTAGGAGCAATTCCAGGTATCTATATGAGGGTGGTTTGGAAACAAAACGTTGATCTCTAGGTAATGTTTAGTGTAGCAGTGATATGCACATATTTAATACCAGCATCGGGGGTGGTATCCTCAGTCCTTTGGTATTTGTTAACACCTCTCTGGTTTTTGAACCAAGAGTTCGTTTGTTTTTCCCCTAATATTTATTTATTTTATAATAAATTTATTTTATATTATATATAAATATATATAATAAATTATAATTTATTTATAATTTATAACTATACCATATATAATTTATATTCTATAATTATAATTTATAATTACATAATTTATATAAATATATATTATATACTTATATATTATATAAATATAATTATATAAATTATATAATTTATAATTTATAACAAATTTATTTATAATAAATAAATATTTATTTATTATTTGTTTTTCCCCTAATATTTATTATTTATTTATGTTTTTCCTTTATATTTATTTCATCATTATGATAAAGATTTTACTGGAGAATAATTCCTGTTTTCTTATAAGTAACTAAAATGTTACATCAGATTCTAGCATGTTTCTACTTTTTTTTTTTTTTTTTTTTTGCGATACGTGGACCTCTCACTGTTGTGGCCTCTCCCGTTGTGGAGCACAGGCTCCGGACATGCAGGCTCAGCAGCCGTGGCTCACAGGCCCAGCCGCTCCGCGGCACGCAGGATCCTCCCGGACCGGGGCACGAACCGGCGTCCGCTGCATCAGCAGGTGGACTCTCAACCACTGCGCCACCAGGGAAGCCCCATGTTTCTACTTTTTATAGAAATATGATTAAAGAATATAATTTTTACACAATCAGTTAATAATTTGTGAAATAGGAAATTTAAGCAACAAATGTCAATTTCTACTTAATTAGAAAATATATATGGATAGCTGTTAATTTAGATTACTCAAATTTCTCTTTTTTTGTTATCTACTTTATACATATTAGTGTATATATGTCAATCCGAATATCCCAATTCATCCCACCACCACCACTGCCCACCCCACTTTACTGCCTTTGTGTCCATACATTTGTTCTCTACATCTGATTCTGTTTCTGCCTTGTAAACTGGTTCACCTGTACCATTTTTCTACATTCCACATATATGCGTTCATATACGATACTTGTTTTTCTCTTTCTGACTTAGTTCATTCTGTATGACAGTCTCTAGGTCCATCCACGTCTCTACAAATGATCCAATTCTGTTCCTTTTTATGGCGAATATTCCATTGTATATATGTACCACATCTTCTTTACCCATTCATCTATCGATGGGCATTTAGGTTGCTTCCATAACCTGGCTATTTTAAATAGTGCTGCAATGAACATTGGGGTGTGTGTGTCTTTTTGAATTACATTTTTCTCTGGGTATATGCCCAGTAGTGGGATTGCTGGGTCATGTGGTAATTCTAGTTTCAGTTTTTTAAGGAACCTCCATACTGTTCTCCATAGTAGCTGTATCAATTTACCTTCCCACCAACAGTGTACGAGAGTCCCCTTTTCTCCACACCCTCTCCAGCATTTCTTGTTTATAGATTTCTGATGATGGCCATTCTGACTGGTGTGAGGTGATACCTGATATGCATTTCTCTAATAATTAGTGATGTTGAGCATCTTTTTATGTGGCTCTTGGCCATCTGTATATCTTCTTTGAAGAAGTATCTATTTAGGTCTTCTGCCCATTTTTTGATTTTTTTTTTTTTTAATATTGAGCTGCACGAGCTGTTTATATATTTTAGAGATTGATCCTTTGTCTGCTGATTCGTTGGCAAATATTTACTCCCATTCTGAGAATTGTCTTTCCATCTTATTTATAGTTTCCTTTGCTATGCAAAAACATTTAAGTTCAGTTAGGTACCATTTGTTTATTTTTGTTTTTATTTTCATTACTCTAGGAGGTGGGTCAAAAAAGATATTGTTGTGATTTATGTCAAGGAGTGTTCTTCCTATGTTCTCCTCTAGCAGTGTTATAGTGTCCAGTCTTACATTTATGTCTTTAATCCATTTTGAGTTTATTTTTGTGTATGGTGTTAGGGAGTGTTCTAATTTCATTCTTTTACATGCAGCTGTCCAGTTTACCCAGCACCACTTATAGAAGAGACTGTCTTTTCTCCATTGTATATCCTTGCCTCCTTTGTCATAGATTAGTTGACCATAGGTGCATGGGTTTATCTCTGGGCTTTCTATCCTGTTCCATTGATCTATATTTCTGTTTTTGTGCCAGCACCATATTGTCCTGATTACTATAGCTTGGTAGTATAGTCTGAAGTCAGGGAGTCTGATTCCTCCAGTGCCGTTTTTTTCCTTCAAGATTGCTGTGGCTATTCGGGGTGTTTTGTGTCTCCATAGAAATTTTAAGAATTTTTGTTCTACTTCTGTAAAAAAAATGCCATTGGTAATTTGATAGGGGTTTCATTTAATCTGCGGATTGAATCTGTAACACTTAATAATTACTTCTTGTGTAAAAGTTCATGATATAACTACTGCATACTACTTAGTCAGAATGGGAGTTATCCCATCAGGAAGCTTGCACATGCCGCTTAGATAGCCTCATCCATCAGAGAGCAGATAGCAGAAGCAAGCCAGTAGAAAGAAAACCACATTAACATAAAGCCAGACAAAATGAAAAGGAAGAGGACTATGTACCAGATGAAGGAACAAAATAAAACCTCAGAGAAAACAACTAAAGAAAGTGGAGATAGGCAGTCTTCCAGAAAAAGAATAATGATATTAAAGATGATCCAGGACCTCAGAAAAAGAATGGAGGCAAGATGGAGGAGATGCAAGATGTTTAACAAAGACCTAGAAGAATTAAAGAACAAACACCTAGAAGAATTAATGAGCAAACAAACAGAGATGAACAATACAATAACTGAAATGAAAAATACACTAGAAGGAATCAGTAGCAGAATAACTGAGGCAGTAGAACGGATAAGTGACCTGGAAGACAGAATGGTGGAATTCACTGCCATGGAACAGAATAAAGAAAAAAGAATGGAAAGAAATGAAGACAGACTAAGAGACCTCTGGGGCAATATTAAATGCACCAACATTCACATTATAGGAGTCCCAGAAGGAGAAGAGAGAGAGAAACGACCCAAGAAAATATTTGAAAAGATTATCGTTAAAAACTTCCCTAATATGGGAAAGGAAATAGCCACCCAAGTCCAGAAATGCAGAGCATCCCATACAGGATAAACCCAAGGAGAAACACGCTGAGACACATAGTAATCAAATTGACAGGAATTAAGGACAAAGAAAAAGTATTAAAAGCAACAAGGGAAAAACGACAAATAACATACAAGGGAACTCCCCTAAGGTTAACAGCTGATTTCTCAGCAGAAACTCTACAAGCCAGAAGGGAGTGGCACAATATATTCAAAGTGATGAAAGGGAAGAACCTACAACCAAGATTACTCTACCCAGCAAGGATCTCATTCAAATTTGACGGAGAAATCAAAAGCTTTACATACAAGCAAAAGCTAAGAGAATTCAGCACCACCAAACCAGCTGTACAACAAATGCTAAAGGAACTTCTCTACCTAGGAAACACAAGAGAAGGAAATGATCTACAAAAACAAACCCAAAACAATTAAGAAAATTGTAATAGGAACATACATATTGATAATTACCGTAAATGTGAATGGATTAAATGTTCCAACCAAAAGACACCAGCTCACAGAATGGATACTAAAGCAAGGCCCATATATATGCTGTCTACAAGAGATCCACTTCAAACCTAGGGACACATACAGACTGAAAGTGAGGAGATGGAAAAAGATATTCCATGCAAATGGAAATCAAAAAAAAAATCTGGAGTAGCAGTACTCATATCTGATAAAATAAACTTTAAAATAAAGAATGCTACAGGAGACAAAGAAGGACACTACATAGTGATCAAGAGATCAATCCAAGAAGAAGAAGTAGTAATTATAAATATATATTCACCCAACATAGGAGCATCTCAATACATAAGGCAAATGCTGACAGCTATAAAAGAGGAAATTGAGAGTAACACAGTAATAGTTGGGGACTGTAACACCTCACGTACATCAGTGGACAGATCATCCAGAAAGAAAATTAATGAGGAAACACAAGCTTTAAATGACACAATAGAACAGATAGACTTAATTGATATTTATAGGACTTTCCATCCGAAAAGAGCAGATTACACTTTCATCTCAAGTGCACACGGCACATTCTCCAGGATAGATCATATCTTGGGTCACAAATCAAGCATCAGTTAAGTTAAGAAAATTGAAATCATATCAAGCATCTTTTCCAAACAGAAAGCTATGAGATTAGAAATAAATTACAGGGAAAAAAAACGTTAAAAAAAAAAGCACATGGAGGCTAAATAATATGCTACTAAATAACCAAGAGATAACGGAAGAATTCAAAGAGGAAATCAAAAAATACCTAGAGGCAAATGACAACAAAAACACGATGATCCAAAACCTGTGGGGTGCAGCAAAAGCAGTTCTAAGAGGGAATTTTATAGCAATACAGTCCTACCTCAAGAAACAAGAAAAAGCTTAAAGAAACAATCTAACCTTACACCTAAAGGAACTAGGGAAAGAAGATCAAACAAAACCCAAAGTTAGCAGAAGGAAATAAATCATGAAGATCAGAGCAGAAATAAATGAAATAGAAACAAGAAAACAATAGCAAAGATCAATAAAACTAAAAGCTGGTTCTTTGAGAAGATAAACATAATTGATAAACCTGTAGCCAGACTCATCAAGAAAAAGAGGGAGAGGACTCAAATCAATAAAATCAGAAATGAAAAAGAGAAGTTACAGTGTACACCGCAGAAATACAAAGCATATTAAGAAACTTCTACAAGCAGCTCTGGCCAATAAAGTGGACAACCTGGAAGAAATGGACAATTCTTAGAAAGGTATAATCTTCCAAGACTGAACCAGGAAGAAATAGAAAATGTGAACAGACCAGTCATAAGTAATGAAATTGAAACTGTGGTTAACAATCTTCCAACAAACAAAATCCAGGACCAGATGGCCTCCCAGGAAAATTCTATCAAACATTTAGAGAAGAGCTAACACCCATTCTTCTCAAACTCTTCCAAAGAATTGCAGAGGAATGAACACTCCCAAACTCATTCTACGAGGCCACCATCACCCTGATACCAAAACCAGACAAAGATACTACAAAAAAAGAAAATTACAGACCAATATCACTGTTGAATATAGTTACAGAAATCCTCAACAAAATACTAGCAAACAGAATCCAACAACACATTAAAAAGATCATGCACCACAATCAAGTGGGATTTATCCCAGGGATGCAAGGATTCTTCAATATATGCAAATCAGTCAATGTGATATACCATATTAACAAATTGAAGAATAGAAACTATATGATCATCTCAATAGATGCAGAAAAAGCTTTTGACAAAATTCAACACCCATTTATGACAAATACCCTCCAAAAAGTGGGCATAGAGAGACCCCACCTCAACATAATAAAGACCGTACACCACAAACCCACAGCAAACATCATTCTCAATGGTGAAAAACTGAAAGTGTTTCCTCTAAGGTCAGGAAAAAGACAAGGATGTCCACCTTCGCCACTGTTATTCAACATAGTTTTGGAAGTCCTAGCCACGGCAATCAGAGAAGAAAAAGAAATAAAAGGAATCCAGATTGGAAAAGAAGAATTAAAGCTGTCACTGTTTGCAGATGACATGATACTATATACATAGGTAATCCTAAAGATGCCACCAGAAAACTACTACAGCTAATCAGTGAATTTGGTAAAGTTGCAGGAATCAAAATTAATATACTGAAATCTCTTGCATTCCTATACACCAACAATGAAAGATCAGAAAGAGAAATTAAAGAAACAATCCCATTTACCACTTCAACAAAAATAATAAAATACCTAGGAATAAACCTACCTAAGGAGGTAAAAGACCTGTACTCAGAAAATTATAACACACTGATGAAAGAAATTAAAGATGACACAAACAGATCGAGAGATATACCATGTTCTTGGATTGTAAGAATTAATATTGTGAAAATGACTATACCACCCAAAGCAATCTACAGATAAAATGCAATCCCTATCAAATTACCAGGGGCAGTTCTTACAGAACTAGAACAAAAAATCTTAAAATTTGTATGGAGACACAAGAGACCCCTAGTAGCCAAAGCAATCTTGAGGGAAAAAAAATGGAGCTGGATGAATTAGATCCCCGGACTTCAGACTCTAGTACAAAGCTACAGTAATCAAGACAATATTGTACTGGAAGAAAAAGAGAAATATAGATCAGCGGAACAGGATAGAAAGCCCAGAGATAAACCCATGCACCTATGGTCAACTAATCTATGGCAAAGGAGGCAAGGATATACAATGGAGAAAAGACAGTCTCTTCAATAAATGGTGCTGGGAAAACTGGTCAGCTACATGTAAAAGAATGAAATTAGAACACTCCCTAACACCATACACACGAATAAACTCAAAATGGGTTAAAGACCTAAATGTAAGACCAGGTACTACCAAACTCTTAGAGGAACACTTAGGAAGGATACTCTTTGACGTAAATCACAGCAAGATCTTTTTTGACCCACCTCCTAGAGTGATGGGAATAAAAACAAAAATAAGCAAATGGGACCTAATGAAACTTTAAAACTTTTGCATAGGAAAGGAAACTGTAAACAAGACGGGAAGACAACCCTCCGAATGGGAGAAAATATTTGCCAACGAATCAACGGACAAAGGATTAATCTCCAAAATATATAAACAGTTCATACAGCTCAATATTAGAAAAACAAACAACCCAATCAAAAAATGGGCAGAAGACCTGAATAGACATTTCTCCAAAGAAGACATACAGATGGCCAAGCTGACATACAGATGAAAAGCTGCTCAACATCTCTAATTATTAGAGAAATGCAAATCAAAACTGCAATAAGGTACCACCTCACACCAGTTAGAATGGGCCTCATCAGAAAATCTACAAACAACAAATGCTGGACAGGGTGTGGAGAAAAGGGAACCCTCTTGCACTGTTGGTGGGAATGTAAATTGATACAGCTACTATGGAGAACAGTATGGAGGTTCCCTAAAAAACTAAAAATAGGGAACACTCTTGCACTGCTGGTGGGAATGTGAATTGGTTCAGCCACTATGGAGAACAGTATGGAGGTTCCTTAAAAAACTACAAATAGAACTACCATCTGACCCAGCAATCCCACTACTGGGCATATACCCTGAGAAAACCAAAATTCAAAAAGAGTTATGTACCAAAATGTTCATTGCAGCTCTATTTACAATAGCCCGGAGATGGAAACAACCTAAGTGCCCATCATCAGATGAATGGATAAAGAAGATGTGGCACATATATACAATGGAATATTACTCAGCCATAAAAAGAAACGAAATTGAGCTATTTGTAATGAGGTGGATAGACCTAGAGTCTGTCATACAGAGTGAAATAAGTCAGAAAGAGAAAGACAAATACCGTATGCTAACACATATATATGGAATTTAAGAAAAAAAAATGTGATGAAGAACCTAGGGGTAAGACAGGAATAAAGACACAGACCTACTGGAGAACGGACTTGAGGATATGGGGAGGGGGAAGGGTGAGCTGTGACAGGGCGAGAGAGAGGCATGGACATATATACACTAACAAACTTAAGGTAGATAGCTAGTGGGAAGCAGCCACATGGCACAGGGATATCGGCTCGATGCTTTGTGTCCACCTGGAGGGGTGGGTTAAGGAGGGTGGGAGGGAGGGAGATGTAAGAGAGAAGAGATATGGGAACATATGTATATGTATAACTGATTCACTTTGTTATAAAGCAGAAACTAACACACCATTGTAAAACAATTATACCCCAATAAAGATGTTAAAAAAAAAACAAAACTAAAAATAAAATTACCATATAATCCAGCAATCCCACTACTAGGCGTATACCCAGAGAAAACCATAATTCAAAAAGACGCATGCACCCCAATGTTCATTGCAGCACTATTTGCAATAGCCAGGTCACGGAAGCCACTTAAATGCCCAACGACAGACGAATGGATAAAGAAGTTGTGGTACTTGTATACAATGGAATATTACTCAGCCATAAAAAGGAATGAAACTGGGTCATTTGTAGAGACGTGGATGGACCTAGAGACTGTCATACAGAGTGAAGTAAGTCAGAAAGAGAAAAACAAATATCGTATATGAATGCATATATGTGGAATCTAGAAAAATGGTACAGATGAACTGGTTTTCATGGCAGAAAAAGAGACACTGATGTAGAGAACAAAATTATGGAAACAAAGGGGGGAAAGTTGGGTGCGGGTTAATGGGATGAATTGGAAGGTTAAGATTGACTTATATACACTAATATATATAAAATAGATAACTAATAACAGCCTGCTGTATAAAAAGTATGTAAATAAAATTTTAAAAAATGAATGGTTGTTCAGGATATGTCCATAACTCTTTGAAGTCCTTCATGTGACACATGTTTACATTATATAACCCCAAATCTCTAATCTTTTTTTCTGGACATTAGATTGACTGCATGTCCCTTAGAATGTGTTTCCAGAGCTTGACATAATTGCATCTGTTACCTCAATGAGGATGATGTAGCTGAACTATATATGCACTCCACTGTGTTCTCATAAACTTCAGAAGGCATTTCTTAGTGTTCCTTTCCCAGTTAGTTACCTGAGAGGTTAGTAATGCTCATATTCTCTAAAGATTTTTAAATTTTGTTGTCTACACACCAGAACTTACAATTTTAATGTAATTAGCAGGTTAAGTGAACATAGTGATGTCATGTATCTATTTGAGTAACTCAAAACAGTCTGTTGATGTAGTTTGCTGAACATCAGTAATTTGTGGTTCAAGGCAGAGCCTTAATTGGGGGTATTGTTTTAAGCCTGTATAGTTTTTTTTTTCTGTTTGTTTGTTTGTTTAATGCATTGCAAACCCAGGCTGGAATAACCTTCTAAAGAATGCTTTCTGTGAGAGCAGCTCTACCTTCATTCTAAATACTAGAATATTAACTGCAGTAATTAGGTTCAGCATACCCAGTATCTTAGGTCAGGCCTGGAAGCAGAGCCTGAGACAAGATTTCATGTGAAAGTGATTTTTTTTTAAAGTTCTCTTAGGAGAAATCTATAAGGAATGAGGGGGAAGAGATAAGGACAGGAAAACAACCCAAGAGCTCAGCTTCAACCTCATATCATAGGAAATTCTGGAGGTAAATTGTTTCACAGATGTCCCACTAAAGGCAAGAAGGCAGGACTGCCATGGCTATGGACTGCCTTGGAGGTATGAGGTCTATAACTTTCTAACATTCCAGACACCTCTGTCAAGTTTGCTCCAGTTAGTCAAGGGTAATGCTCTGGAGAAGATGTGTGCAGGTATTGGCAGTCAACACCAACATTAGCTGGGGGATGGAGGTACTCTCTTAATAAAGTGGATCCAATTAGGGAATCAATAGCATCTGTTTCACTCAGCCATATAGCAATAAGAAATAGGAACTAATGTGGTTCTTTATTAGAAGGCTTTATGAATACAAGAAAAATAATTGAGAAGAGATGACTGAAACTATAAAAGAATCTAAATTCAAACTATACTTTCTTATGGAAAACTTAAAATCTCAATTGCAGAAATTTCTCAATATATCATATTACAATGACTTAATGATCACACATTATGTTTGAAGACTTCATTTGTAGTCTGTGCCATGGTGTCCATGCAGAGCTGAAGTTTTAGAATCTGTCCTTTCTATGTAACAGTATAAATACCGACATTATCATTACGACTTTCACATAAAGACACAGTAAACCTCTCTAGATTTAGTATCTGCCTCTCTGAGCAGTATCCATCATTTTCTTAGCCCTGATACTTGTACTATGACACTACAGGAATCTTCTAGTTCTCTCTAGTAATGAGGTGAAAAGGCAACATATTCTAGGTTAAGAATAATGTGTTATAGCAGAGAAGTCATTTGATATATAGCCATGCCCTATTCATACACAAAAAATGGCTTTGTGAGCTGTATCAGTATGGAGTTTCATGGTTTAACATTCTTTGAAGACATTCTCCTTGTCAACTATGATCTCAGTTGTGGTAACACTTCTGTTCATCAATATATGGTTTTCATCTACTTCTGAGTCCCTGGGAGGAGTTGAGTTCCCCACTTCTCAAAGTTTTATGCAAAGCCATATGATTTGCTTTTAAGCAATAGTATATAAGTACAAATTATATGCATCAGTCCAGGTAGAAGTACTTAATTGTTGATGCTCAACTCTTCAAACCGTGTTCCCCTGCAACAATGTTTTTGGAAGTATGCATTTAGGTAGGGGCATCTAGGGATGCTGAGATAACATGTAGAGGATAGCTGGAATGGAGAATCACCTGGACCAGACATTTGTTTTAACATGACACTGACACTTTTTGTTTTACCATCTGTTTTAACATGACACTGACACTTTTGAGGTTACTTGTTAACCCAATGTGACCTAGGGTATCCTAATATAGATATTGAATCACTTTACTCTCTTACAGGCATAAATGGATACCAATATTATGCCAATCTGACAAATTAGTAAGCTGAACTGCTAGTACATTACATGATTTCACTAGCAGCAAAGAGAAAATGGGTGAAAAAAAGAAAAGATTTGAAACCGAATCTGTTCTGAGCCTAGGGCAATTTTCTACTACTTGTAGAAAGAAAACAAAGGGTCTTCTTTACTGCCTAGGTATAGTGGATTTAACCATGTGATAATTACATATCAGTGTACTGAAGGCTGCCACTGAAGATACACAACCATTTGATTGTCATATTTCCACAAATACCTATGATTGTTTTTTCCCAAGGAAAATTTTAAAACATTTTAGACCATTTAGGAAGTAACACAATGATCAATGCATTTGCAGTTCTATAGAGCTAAATGTTCTGGACTCCAAATACAATTAAAATCTAAATCATAGAATTTAGAATCAGAATAATAACAAAATAATAACAGAACCACAGTTGCATCTTCTTGACTTGCTTCTACTAATTCTAGTATTATTGTCATCAACATGTATCACCATGTATTAATTCTAGTATTATTGTCATCACCATGTATCAGTTTTTTAACTAGTTACATTTTATGTAATTTAATCTTCATTAAAATATAACCCAGATATTACTGCTCACAATTTTACAGCTGAAGAAACTGAAAATTAGAAAATGTAAATGATCTGCCGATGGTCACAGAGTTTCTATGGGAGAGGATTCAAATACAATTTCATCTGAGTAGGACCTCATGAAAGACCTTAGCTTGTATCTTAGCTTAACGACAACTCACTTACTGGATGATCTCAAACAAGCCCTTTTTCATTACTCAGTTTTTTTCATATGAAATTAAGGATAATAATACATCTCAGAGGTTTGTTGTGAGTATGGAATGAAATGACATATGAAAACATCTGTACATTATAAAAACTCACACAAGACAGTATAGTTTTCTTATTATTTTACAAATAATTGCGGGAATACTCTAAGGGTTATTATGAATCTGTGCCCATACTTGGTTCCATTATATTATATACCATTTCTTGTAATGAACAGTGATTTTTAAGAAGCTGTCTTACATGTAATTATATAGTGGGCAAGTATAAGTGTTTAGTTAACTGTGTTGGTAGTTCTTTTTTGAAGAATATCCCTAGCAAATAGCTGTATAGCTCATTGGAGCAATCAAAATTAAAAATACATATCTGAGGCTTACATACTCAAAAATAGCTCACATTTAAACATCATACTGCTTAAAATTTTAAAAGATGCAATTATCTTTTTTTTGGCAATCTCTGAATATTCTATGGATTGTTGGTGGATATAAAATGGTTTCAAACAGTACCTTTTACAAGATACTATTAATTTGAAATACAGATGGGTATGCTATTTTCCTCTCTTACTATAATCTCTCCTCCAATTTCCTCCTGGAATATACATACTCCCTGAAAAATTGATTAATTCAGTCAATTTCAAAAGTTTGAAATAGTGGTAGGTGATTAGAAATTCAGTCCTTATAAATGTGTAAAGTAAAATAATTTTACTTCATTCCAAATAGTTTTGGAATACCCATCATACACACATACACCTACACACACGCACACACACACACACACACACACACCATTGCATTATTTAATGTCATACATGCAAAATTCTCTTAGAATTTGAATCTTATAGGGTATGATAACATTATTATGATAGTGTCAAAACAATTCGGAATATAAAATAATTTTTTTACTGAAAAATATTAGAGGAAGAGATGTAAAAATAAAGGTAAATGGCAATGCTATGATAAACATATGGTGTATTATTTGTATGCCTGTTCATTGGACACATATATATTGGACACCCACTATATGCCAGTCATTGTCCTAGGGGTTGGGATATAGCAGTAAACAAAACAGACAAAGCCCATTTTCTTGCAGAGCTCATATTATAGTGAACAAGACAGATAGTAAACAAACAAATATATAGCCATGCTAAAGGATGATCAGTGCCCTGAAGGGAAATAAAGCACAGTAAATGTGTAAGAGTTGTGGGACTGCTATTTTATATAGGATTGCATATTTAAGGTTCTTGCAGGAACAAGATGACACATTTAAATTGGGATAATTGAGGGTAATTTAATAAAGAGACTGTATGGACTAGATGTTGGGAAATGCTAAAGGATGGTTTCATACTTCCAGGGATAGTAACAGCTGTGTACAGTACCAGGTCTAAAGGGGTCCAGAATAGAATCTGGAGTAGAGAGAGAGTTTATGGATAGAGCCACTTTACAAGGAACTGTGACTTCCATAAAAGAGAGCAGAGGAATAAATACCCCAAACTAACATGCCTTCTTCCATCTAGTCTCCAGATGATGCACTTCAATGGACAAGCCCTACCAGAAATAAAAGGACAAGGCAGTTTGTCTATACAGTAGATACTGGACTGCCTGGTAGGACATAGAGCAGGATAGAGAAGGACAGCAGGATAGAGAAGGACAGAGACTAGTTCTAGAGGGGGAAACAGAAGATAGAGCCACAGGTGTTCAAGGCATCCCTCTCTGGAAGGTGATAGTTGAGGAGAGACCTGAACTAGATAAAGGACAGAGACACTAACGGTAATCTGGAGGAAGCTCTTTCAAGATTGAGGGAACAAAAAATTTTAAGGTCTTGAGCAGCTCCCCACTTTCAGGTGGTGCCTGAATATCATGAAGAACTTTATGTAAAACAGGTCCCAGTGTTCTCTTCTTCTGTCAGTATAGGTGATGTCCTATCTTGTCTTTTGGATTTATATCCCTTTTCCAATTCCCACTATTATCACTGTAATTTAAGTCTTCATGATTCTGGCCAGTATTATGTATGGTGTTGTCCGTTTTTCCACATCTAACTTGTAGGGGCCCAGGCCTGACCAGGTGAATTATCGCTGCTAATAACGTCTAGGTAATTATTTGTAGAGGGTTAATACATGCCAGACAAACACCATCAGAGTAAGATAACCAGTCTGAAATAGAGCAAGGGTGTTTCAAGATGCAAAATTGTAAAGTTAACGGGATGCTGACAGTGATGGGGCAAAGCAGTTGTTTGCAGGTAAAACACTGGAGCTATTCCTGAGTTTGTGGGCTGGTACCTTTAGTGACTATTTCTTGCTATGTGTGGCCATTAAAGGCATGGGGAGAAAACAAACATCTCTATTACTTTATACATTCATTCAGGAAATACGATTTGAGTGTCCACCATATTCCAAGTTCAAGTGATGTAAAATAATTGGGGGTTTGGTCTACTTTAAATGGGGTGATCAGAGAAGGGTTTGTGAGATGACATTTTAAACATATACTGTAAATGAGCATGGGGAGAAAAGGGCAAGAGTGCACTGTCATATATAACAGCCTCCTAATCTTTATCTCTTAATTCACCCATTAATAGAGAGTTTGTCTCTAGAGTAAGTGGTGATGATGATGATGATGATTATAGGATTAGGATGAGGAGAATGATATTGAAGATAACAGTGATGCTAAAAGTGATAAGAATTGATATAATAAAATTCCCATGAGGGCAGAGACCATGTGTCTGTTGTTTGCTGCTTTATCCTCAGCATCTATCACAGACATAACATTGATATTCAATAAATGTTTGTCGAATGAGCAGAAGCATGAATGAAAGATGATGGTAATGACTAGGAGTGGTTCAACACAATTGAGTTGATGATAGAGTATTATGTACCTCAGAACTAGAGACTGTCAATTTTCATCTGTTTCAATGGCTTTTAAGGAAATGAACCATTCCAGTGATATCGAATCTCAAAGAATTAATTTTCACCTTATTCTGTTGAGCATTATCACCTAGTATTTAGCACATTGTTAATTATCACTTTGTAACCATTTGTAAAGTGTGAAAAACCTGCTGCACATATTCCTTTCACTAATTGTGTTTCTATCCAATCGAGAGCAGTGACAAGCAGAAAATACAGCATTTATAGTAACATATCTAAAATAAACTGATAACTTTTCTTCTTAAAAAAGAAAATGCAAGTAATTCCTCTGCATGTACTGATAAAAGATAGAAATATGTTATGTAAAGTATTGAATGTTTCATGGAAAAATCTACAATAAAATCCCAAATCAATTGTGTATATCTATATGTCAATAGAATACTGATATAGAGGAAGGAAAAATAACAGCTCTGGGGTCAATAATACATACATGACTCAAATCTGAACTGTGCAACTGGCTATTGGGAAAATTATATAAATACTCTAATTTTCATTTTCAACGTTTGTTATAATTATGAGGATTAAAATTACACCCAGCATAAAGTAGGTACTCATTGGATACTAGTTGCTGACATCTTTCTACATTCAACACACTGTCTTATCAGAGCAATTGTCAAGCTATGGATGGAACTAAAACTTACAGTTTTAACTGCTCAAGTAAGCTTTATTATCTTTGACACCTACTGTGTGTACGGTTTAGTGACATACATTTCGGAAGATCTATTAATGCATAAATATGGTCCTTGCCATTAGCTTACAGTGTATGAATGGAAATGGTTTTATGCATCAATAATTCTGAATCAGTGTTTATTAAAAAGTAAGTACAAATAAATTCTGAAGAAAGCATTATTTTTATTCTAATGCTGTGTAATCATTTAATACAATTATGAAACTATGCTTAAATAACTTATGTTTATATGATTAAAGCTACTATATAATTGTGTATAGATACAATTTTGTTATATTTCCTAGAGAGTCATCTCTTGCCCCAATGCCTCCTAAAGCCTTTCTCCCTTACCAGTACTAGAAACATGTCATCCACAACTTAATATAGAATTGTTGCTACAGAGAACAGATACAAGCCAAACCTTGTTCCTTGATCTGTGAATATCAAGACATTCTAAGGGCCAGAGATTCTGAGCTTAAAGAACATGAAATATGAAAAAGTTCAAGGATAATCTGAAGTCTACATATATATTATATGATTCCAAATATGTGACCTTCTGGAAAAGGCAAAACTATGGAGACCGTAAAAATCAGTGGTTGCCAGGGGTTAGGGATGACAAAGGGGAAGGATGAATATGCAGAGCACAGAGGACTTTTAGGACATGAAATACTTCATATGATACCATAAAGATGGATACATGTCATTATATATTTGTCCAAACTGATAGAATATACAACACCAAGAGTAAATCATAATGTAAACCATGGACTTTTGGTGACTATGATGTGTCAATGTAGGATCGTCAGTGTTACAAATGTACCACTCTAATGGGGGATGTTGATAATGAGGGAGGCTATACACGTGTGGAGGCAGGGGATACACGGGGGATCTCTGTAGCTTCCTTGCAATTTTGTTGTGAACCTAAAACTGCTCTAAAAAATAAAATCTTAATAATAAAAAAGTCCAGGCATAATGGCTGTCATAAACTGTAAATTTTCAGAAGTACACGAACACTCAGAGTTGATTTCTGTTCCCACAGAGCAGTCAGTATTTCTAACAGTTGGATAGGGAGGGCATCAGAGTGAGGAGATGGGAGACTAGGTGTTAGAATGGCCTTGACAAGAGGCTGTTTCTAGAGCTGGATATGGGAGGGAGAAGAATTTATAGAATCATTAATAGGTTTGGTGATTTGAGGAAGAAGACCTTAAGTTGCTTCCAGTTTGTGCCTTATTGATCTCCTTGTCAATCCTAGTGCATTAGAAATAGGAGAGTAAAAATTGTTATGTAGGATAGCTTCTTTAGACACATCAGAGAATTGAGTTCACAGAGTAAACTGCCACCCCAAAATCTGGGGAGGCAGGTGAATCCAGAGAGTCACAGTTGAAATCTGTTTACTTGGAGTAGAAGTTGCTGAAGTGATAAACTGGTAGAAAGACTTAAATGATAATTTTGATAAATTGCTGGAGGCTGAGTGGGGAGTAGCATAAGAATGAGAAACTCCTGGGTTTTGAGCTGTCTTAGAGTGACTTCCACACTTTTGGGGGTTTTACCTCCAGGAACCACACCAGGTTCTTAAGGTAAAGATCTGAGAAAGATCCCTTCTTGACTCTGATAGGTAGATGGGAAGAATAATTCTGAAATATTCCCAGAGCAGTCTTTACAGCAAAGGCTTACTCCCCAGGAGAAACATCTTTATCAGAACTTTATCTAATGTGGGGGGAAAAGAAAATACACCACTCCAGCCCACTCTAGTCTTCCTGTGTCACCAAAGGGAAACAAAAAGCTGAGAAACACTTGTGAATGTCATAGCCCACAGAGGGCTACTAAAAGATTAGGAGTTAATAAGAAGTATATAGAATGCTTCCCCTCCTCCATGCCTTACTACTGTGCTAATAGAGCTCCAGTATAATAGGAGAGATTACAACTGAAGAAGGTGCAAGACACAAACTCTTTCTGAGGAGAGTTATGTAGGAAAGACCACAATCAAGAGAGGAAACAAAAAGAAAGATGCTAGAGGAATTTGAAGCCGCTGGGAACTACAGCTATGACAAATATTTAAAAAGCCCACTTCTAACCAGATTAAAATAGCTTCTCACACCAAGGACCTACGTACCTTATTTACCATCCTAATACATGTCCATCTTTCAACAAAAAAAATTATGAGGCATGACAAAAGCAAGAAAAAAATAAAAGAAAAAACAGTCTGAGTAGACAAAGTAAACCTTAGCTCCAAACTCAGAAATGGCACAGATGTTGGAATTATCAAATAGGGAATTTTAAATATCTGTGATGAATATGTTAAGGGCTGTAATGGAAAAGTAGACAGCATGCAAGAACAGATGGTTAATGAAAGCCAAGGGATGAAAACTCTAAAAAATAATCAGAAAGAAATGCTAGAAATCAAAGACACTTGTAACAGAAATGAAGAATTCCTTTAATGGACTCCTCAGTACACTGGACATGGCCAAGAAAAGAATCAGTGAGTTTGAAGATAGGTCAGTGGAAATTTCCCAACTGAAATACAAAGAGAAAAAAAAAAAAAATTAAAACAAACAGAACACCTAAGAAGTCTGGGACAATTTTAAAATGTGTAAATATATGTGTATCTGCAATATCAGAATATGAAGAAAAAGAGAATGGAGCAAAAAATGTATATGACTCAGAACTTTAAAAATTAATGACACACACTAAATCACATATTCAGGAACCCCAGAAAACACCAAGTAGGATAAATACAAACAAAGCAAAAACAAAGAAATAAACAAACCAAAAAACTACACATATGCCTATCATAGTCAAACAGCAGAAAACCAAAAAAGAAAAAAAATCTTGGTGAAGCCAGAGAGGAGGAAAAACTAACTTACCTATTCATGAACAAGGATAAAAATTACAGTGAACTTCTCAGCAGAAACCAAATAAGAAAAAAGAAAATGGAGTGAAATACATTGATTGAAAAAAAAAAAAAACACAATCTAAAAGTTGAGAATTATGTTTTATATGGAGCATTACTGAAGACTATAGCCAGGAAGCAGCCTCTCAAATAACTCTGAGGAACTGTTCCAAAGAGATAAGGGTGGAGCCAGATACACAGGAGTTTTTTGCTGGGAAAAAAATACATGTAGTCAAACATCAAAAGATTACAGCTAATCACAAAAAAAAAAAAAAAAAAAAAAACGGACATCTCAAATTAATGATGTTAGTGCTTTTCTGTATAGGGGAAGATGCAAGAGTTAGGGCTTGTTGAAATTATTCCTTTGATATGCATCTTAACTGTGTAGGGCCAGTATCCTGTTTTGCTCTATCCTGAATTCCCCTCAGGGTGCATCTTTGCTGGCTGCAGTGGCCGATGGATTGTTTTCAGGCAACATCCTTTGTTTACTGATATGGCCGGCAACATTCTTTGTCCACAAATATTTAAAGTATTGAAAAAACTTACCAAACTAAAATTATAATCCAGTGAATTGTCCTCCAAAAATAAAGGAGCAATTAAACCTTTCTCAGACAAATAAGAACTGAGGGAATTCATGAAAGCATATATGACCTGAAGTTAAATGTTAGAAGTAGTTCTTCAGGGAGAAGGAAAATGATATAGGTCAGAAACTTGAATGTATGTAAAGGAAGGGAAAGCATCAGAGAAGGAATAAGTGAACGTAATTTTTTTCATATTCTTAACTTAGCTAAAACATACCTCTTATAACATTACTGAAAAAATGAAATGATTATAAATCAAACAAAATATGTGCAGGATGTATAGTATGTGGAAAACTACAACACTCAAAAAAATATCAACGATATAAATAAATGGAGAAATAGCCATGTTCATCAATTAGAAGAGTCAATATTGTTAAGATGTCCGTTCCTTTGAACATGATCTATAGATTCAATGTAATCCCAAGCAAACTTCCAGCAAATTATTTTGTACATATCAAAAAAACTTAATCCAAAGTTTATATTGAAAGACAAATGACCTTGAGTAGCCAACATGATGCTTTATGAGCAAATTGGAGAACTGGCATTACCTGACTTCAAAACTTAGTATAAAGCTACAATAATCAAGAGAGTATAAACACATAAATCAATGGAATAGAAAAGGAAGCCCAGAGGTGGAGCCACAGAAACATAGTCAACTGATGTTTGACAAAGGAAAAAAGGCAATTCAATGAAGAAATGATATTTTTTCAATAAATGGTGCTGGGGCAATTGGATGTGCATCTGAAAAAGAATGAATATAAACCAGACAAGTACATTTTTTACAAAACTGCCTCAAAATGGGTTATAGATTTTAAATTTAAAACACGCAACAGTAAAATTTCTAGAGGAAAACATGAGATCTAGATGACCTTGGGTTTACCCATGGGTTTTTAGATACAACACCAAAAGCATTATCCATGAAAAAAAGATTTATACTTTATTATACTTAGAAACTTCTGCTCTGTGAAAGACATTGTTCATAGACTATAAAAACAAGTCATAAGTTGGAAGTTTAGTATTTGCAAAACACTATCTGGTAACTTTTGTTTGTTTTATATTTTAATCTCAAACATTCAAAGAACTCTTAACACTCAAGTATAAGAAAACAACCCAATTAAAAAATGAGGAAAAGGTCTAAACAGCCATGTTTACAAAGAAGATGTACAAATGGCAAATACATTTGAAAAGACAAGTAACATGATTTAACATTATAGGACTTCAAAATAAGACAACAGTGAGATACCACTGCCCACATATAGAGTAGCTAAAATGTAAAAAACATAACAAAACAAACAGTACTGTTTGCTGGTGAGTATTGAAAGCAAGAAAAACTGTTAATCACTGCTGGAGGTGATGCCAACTGATAGAGTCACTTTGGAGGACAGGTTGGTAGTTTCTTACAAGTTAGAAACAGCCTTACCGTTCAGTCTAGCAGTTGTGCTCCTAGGTATTTACCCAACTGATTTGAAAACTATGCCTGTACAAAACGGGCAAGTGAATGTTTGTAACAGCTTTAACTGTAAATGCCCCAAACCAGGAGCAACCAAGAAGGTTTCCAACAGGCAAATTGTTAATCTGTGGTACATCTATACAATGGAATATTATTCAGCAATAAAAGGAAATGAACTATCACTCCATGAAAAGATACAGATTAAGTTCATAAGCAAATGCTGAGTAAAAGAATTAAGTTTGAAAAGGTACATCCCATTTGCTTCAAAATATATGACATTTTGAGAAAGGCAAAACTATAGAGGTGTTAAAAATATCAGATGTTGCCAGAGAGGAGAGAGACAAAGAGGGCTAAATAAGTGAAGCTAAAAATTCCCTAATTTTTTAGGGTAATGAAACTATTCTATATTGTAATGATAAGTACATGACACTGTGCATTAGTCAAAAACCATAGAACTTTATAGCATAAAAATTGAAACTTGGTATATACAAATTTAAAATATGCATAAATCATAGTGTCCCAGGACAAAATGTAGAATGGGACAAAGCAGTCTAACTGTATTATATATGTAAGAAACAATTTCACTGAATGAGATGGGAGAAAATACTTTTGCTTTAAATAATTTTGGAGATGACCGGAGTCTAAGACTAAAGGCAAAAGAAACTGTACACAGACACTGTAGTCGAGTTGTTAAAGTTATTTCCTTCAGGCGTAATGGTTAACAATTCTGATACTGTTATATATGTATACCAGAATTGCACAATTAAGCAAATGGACGGCTGATGGTGAAAGCCAGGTTTCTTGCTGCTAGAGTGAAAATTTATAGAAAAACTAAAGTAAGGAGGTAATCTATGTGGTAATGGATTACAGTTAGATTCATCAGTATAAATTCGTGTTTAGCTTAATATAGATAGAATTGGTTACATATAGAAATATTTGTAGATATGTATATACATATAGGTTAATATAAACACATATTTCTTGTTCTTTCAGCTTGAAGGGTCTTGAAACATTAACACCTCAGTAGCTACAAGCACACCTAGTATTTAGATCTTGGCTTCTAATATGATTCTTACAATAAGAGGAACCAGGCCTTCTTGGAGATTTGGCTGAATCTAGGACTAGGGTAGGATATACAGAAAAGAGGCCTTGAGTATCTTGCAGTGCAGAAAATGAAACAGTACTTAAAACAAATAAGCACACACAATAATGGGAATATGTCAAAGGGACACAGGAACCAATTGGAAAAGCTCTCAGTGACCACAGCTGGAACAATTTGAGCAACAAAATAAAATTTTATTGGATTATAACCCAAAGTATAAAATAAGTATCCATGAATTCATTCTGATGTTAATAAGTCATTGAATAAACAAATAGAGAATAGAAAAATCTATCATCCATAATTTCAGATAATTTATGCAGATGCTTTGCCATCAGGGAGGTGGGCTGTGCCTCAAGGATTGATTTCTTTCCAAAGACTACAATGTGAAAGGGTTCAACAAGAGTAACTTCACAGTGGAGAAAACTGGTAAATGCTACCTCAGCCAGGTGTCAAGGTTAACATCAATAGTGATAAGTCATGTCAGTAGTAAGTACCCTTGATATGATGTGAAGAATAGGGCACTTTATTTCTGGTCTTCTTCACAAAATCACATAATCCCACTATAACCTTGAAAAATAAAAGACAAATCCCAACTGAGGTACAGTTTACAAAATGTCTGACCATTATTTCTTAAAACTGTCAAGGTCATCATAAACAAGGAAAGTCTGTAAAACTCCCACAGTTAAGGGAATCTAAAGATGCATGACTAGTAAATGTAATATGGCAATCTGGATGTAATCCTGGGACAGGAAAAAAAAATAGGTAAAGATTAAAGAAATCTGAATAATACCCCAAATTTAGTTGATGATAATGTATCAGTATTGGTTTATTAATTGTAAAAATGTGCCATGTGAATCATTAATTATAGGGGAAACTGGATGTGAGTCATATGGAAACTCCCTAAACAATCGTCACAGATTTTCTCCAAATCTAAAACTACTCTAAATTAAAAGTTTATAAAAAACATAATCAATAAAATTGTGATATCTATAACTTAATATGCTTGATGATGTACTTTTGCTAAAACTGACCATTTTGTTTAATACTAAAAAAGTTTGTGTAATTTAGTTTTATATTTCACCTGTATTTGTATTTTTCCTCAACAAAACTACTACAGAGATTATTCTTTATTTTCATTAATATGTTATAAAATGGTATTGATGATTTTAATGATTTATTTGCATGGTAGAGAAATCAACCATTATGCTAACTCAAAACAGTACCAGGAAGCAGTCCATTGTATTAGATTTACCTGTTAACTTTCTAAACTTGTTTCCTTGAAGATAATTTTAACGATAAGGTACAACTGAAGTTAGATGGTTATCTAATTAATAAAAATCATCATTTAGTGTGATTTTCCTACTGCATCTAATGCTAAGTATCTTTTCACTGGTATAAAATGAGCAATGTATCTACTTACCACATATGTGTATACACACAGTATATGAACAAATTCATTACTTTAATGCAGATACACACGATTAAGAGTGAAAATAGAGTTATAATACAACGTAAAGTATTTAACCACAGCAATAAGTATGTATGCATGTTTCTGTATGTATAAATAAATAAATATATATATATATACACATATAGAGAGAGAATATATGTGTGTGTGTATGTGTGTGTGTAAATGCACATAGTATAGGAATAAATTCATTAATATGTTGTTAAGCTGTGGTATTAAGTGAACGTGGGAACATCATTTACAGATTTTGGGGAAAAATCTCAATTAATACTTGTATTGTCAAGGTACAGCCCTGAGTTAAAGAAGCCCTCCATATGTTGCCATTGGATTGTGTGTAAACTAACACTATCCATTTCAAGTCAATAAGAATAAGAGCTACTATTTTAGAGCATCCAAAATAGCATGAGCTATTGACTATCACTGTATAGTTACTCAGAGATTTGTTTTTATGAAGTGCCAGTATGGTCCAGTTTTACCCACCCCTGATCCCATGCCCAAGTTCCTCTAGAAGAAATGTTTTTCATTTGTATTTTCTCCCAAGGAAAACAAACAAACAAATATTTTCATTTGTCTACCCAGTGTGACGATCAGAAAATTTTGAGCATTGGGAGATTAATACAGCACACATCTCAAAGACAACTCAAATTATCAGTGTGTGCTCTTTAATTTTTTTTTCAGTACAGCCCTTGTATCTGGAAAACATGTAACAGGCACTCGTATTTTAAATAGTAACTTTCTTGTATTTTTTAGTGATAAAAGTCTGGGTCAACATACATTGAAAAGGATTACCAGTTACCAAGTTACCAAGCACCTTTCACTTCTGCCATCTTTCATATCTGCTTTGCATGAGTTCTTACACTTATGTCAGGAAAATACTTTTTGAATCTTATAGCAAATCATACTTCATATGTGAAATATATGATCCCTAGACAGAGAAAAAGAGAGCAAGAGAGAGAGGGAGAGAGAGAAAGCAGAGGTAGTTAAGGGGAAGCTACTATGTCTACTATATGTTGGTTATTTTTATCCATGTCTTTTAATTTCTTCTACACAATTTTTCATGAAGAGGTTAGGTTAGGTAATTATTTTTCTATTTAAACCAGGTTTGTGTCACCAAAGAGATATGCCAATTCTAGTTTATATATTCCTGTATCAGTGAATTACCATGTTAAAAGAAAGCTAGTTTTGACATTTTTCAAGGGTCCTTCCCCAATAATACTCTCCAGTTAGAAAGCATGTTTGAGTTTGAATATTACTTTAAATTTGTAATTATTGTAGTAAGATTACAGAATTAAAGAAAACATAGAGGCAATTGTGTCCAACCTTTTATTCTTCAGCTATGGAGAATTTCCCTTACAGAGATCACATTTCAAACATTACATATCTACTGGCTATCAAAATTGAAACTCTAACCCTGGTCTTCCAGCTGCAAAGTACATTGCCCTGACCACTACAAATATTAATAATGCTTGTGTACCTACTGAGGGCAAGGTGGCATGCAGAATATGAGGGGCAGCCTTAGGCTATGACTAATGAGTCTCTTCACACTAATGGTGCAACTTGAGATCAAGATCTTGGCCCTCAGTTTTGCAAACTGAGAACCACTAATTATTCACATAGAGGCAATGCATCCCTAGACCAACTCTGAAAAACAATCTAACAAACTATGATGTTTCTGTATTAATTTATAATGGGATATAAACTCTGGCAGAATCATCAGCTCTTTTCTTCTGTTTATTTAACTGCATGAATATTGACTACTTTCAGTGTTCAACGTGTAAAGTTGGACATTATGGGTAACAAACTTGAAGACCACTCAGTCAAATCACAGTATAGATTTTAGAGCTACGGGGCAAAATAGGGGAAATAGCTCAAAAGATAGATCAGTCAATGTTGGGGAGTCCTTAAATAGCAGAATGATAAATTACAACTTAATTTCTTTGACAATTAGAAGATGTTGAAAGTTGTGGAGTAGGCAAATTATATGATTAGAGATGTATGTCAGGAAAATTGATTTTGCAAATATGTTATCGTTCCAAATATTGTTCTTTTCCTGCCTAAGATTGTTTTTCTCATATTCTCAGGGAATTGCCCCATTTTTCTTTAGGAAGCCACCCTGTCCCTAGTGATAAAAGTATTTTTACTGGATTAAAGAGAAAAAGAGGTAGTAGTAGCTAGGGTTGTTTTGATATTATTAATATTGTTAAGACAAGGGGGAACAAAATCTGTATGAGGGAGACATTGATGGTTTTGATTCTTAGTAAATTAGTCAAGTGAAGAGCTAGAGGGAAAGAGGGAAATGGAGGATTAAAGTATGTCTCATTTTGATCTTGGAAAATGAGAAAATAGTGATGGTTTTGACATATGTAATGGTGTCTGATGGAAAAGTTCGTTTAGAAAACCAGGAGAATAAGATCCTTGCCCCTCCAAGTAGTTATGTGACCTTAAACAAGCCCTCTACCTTCCATATTCTTCGGATGTTTCATGGTAAAATGATGGAGTTGAACAAAGTGATCTCTAATCCAAATCTAAGATCCATATTATAACTGAAATGACCATTTTTATTTTATCATGGAGAATTCAATTCCTTGGATGATTACTCATTATTTGAGATCCTTATGTGAGCATAAAGTTCATTTCATACACTAATACAGAACCAGATTCTAATTAAACATTAGAACTCAGAAACATTTCATTAAGTTCAGTTTATGACAGCAACAACTCAGAATGACTGTTTTATAATTGAGTAATAAATATACTACTGCATTGTTAGTATCTTATGATCTCTTACCCTTGATTTCTCTTCCTGATGGGGCCCCCAGGCCCTTAGTATAGACTAGTGAGGCCTCAATCCTGTGACTCTAGTCTGGGCAAGACCACTGTTTTAAAACTCTGAGGGCTCACTATACAGTAAACAGTCCTGATGATCTGGCCCTAATTGTAGAAACTTATTATCTCTGTTATATTTGAGACAAAGTCTAGCCCGATGAGTGTAGAGATAGGATCTCAGTCAAGTTCTCTGCACATAAATCTGTTTGATTCACCATCATATACACAGCACCAAGCAACGTTCCTAGGACAAGTTAGAAGCTCACAGTTTCATTTATCAGATGAATTAATGCTGTGTCTTTGTGTTGATTACTTGTCCAGGGGGCAGACAATGTTTTAAATGTGACTTCTTTGCTCTAATGGTATTGCTGCTGTTTTAATATTCTCCATTGAATTCTTTAATTTTCACGGGCTCACTTTGTAGTACACTCCACAATGAGTGCTCTCAGCTCCTGTGGCCATGGATATTAATAGCCATATATGCTTCTATCTTGGCTTCTCTCCTTTAACATATTCTGCCCTAACTTATTTGTGGTTTTTGAGGGTTTTTTTGTTGCTGTTTTAATTGTATGTTTTTGTTTGTTTGTTTTGTTTACTTTCTTCCCAGACACCCTTCAAGGCAAAACTCAAATTAATTTGACCTATGCAATTCTTCTCTTTGTTCTGCTTTTTTTTTTTTTTTGTCCAATGTGCCAAGTCCTGGGAATGGAAACTGGATAAGTCCCAGTTCTTACAGAACTAGAAATTCTCAATGCATTCACCTCTCACTCAGGTTGTAAATGAACTCATCAACAGTCTAGTGGAGTATGGTGAAATTGAAGGAGTTCAGAAAAAGAGCCAGTTGACTAGCTTTTGATAACTTTTGAAAGTTTTACTTTTGTTGTGTTTGTTTTTTCCCCAGTTGTGAAATTAAGAGACTTGCTTAGATTTCTCTGGATTCCTTTTCACTTCTAATTTAGATACCTAAAATATATTTCTTGTTAAATTTTAAATTTTCAAAGTAATGTTGGAGATACATTTTTACTTTGTTTCATTTTTATTGAGAGGCTAAAAAAATCAGAGGGAAAAGTGCTCTTTCAGCCATTGACTGGGTAGCTATGTTGCATATTTATGCCCTTCTATCACAGATCAGTCCATGACATTTTAATAAGATGGAATTTTAAACTGTGTATAAAAACAACCAACTTACAGGCAAGCAGGACTTGCTTCAAGTCTTTGCTCCAATGTATACTGTATGACCTTGGACCCATGCCTCTACCTTTCTAAGCTTTAGTTTATAAACACATTAATTCACAGTATTACCTAATTCATCATTTATAGTGAGGTTAAATTAGGTGTTAAGTTTAACCCACTGTCAGGCACGTGAAAATGCTTATTAAATCTAAATATAGTTAATTGTATAATTAGTAGACATATTCTTTCTAGTGTGCTTGCAGATTTATTCTGTAAGCGTGAGGATACTCATGACCATCACTGATGCTTTAATACTGAGACTCCTGTAAAAATCTATAGGCCCATTAATTAAGCCTTAGTAAATAGTAGTTTGTTCTTGGAAGACAGGATGTTTTCTCAAATTTATGTCTCTCACTAACCCTAGCACAGGCTCCAGTGCATTATATGTGTCTTGTTTAATATCTGTTTATGATATCATCTTGTCACTCTGCTACGACTAAAGGAATACATCATTTTTCTTTTAAACTCGATTTCCAGTGGCAAGCTTCAACAAGTTCCACAACCCTTTACTTTAAAGTCTGGCGAGAGTAGTATAAATCACTATCCCAGGATGGAGTGTATGTGGCATGCCTGTATCTTGGCCGACTTATTAATAACAGCATTTTTTCCTATAGAGTCTCCACATAGCCTTAAAAGTTTTCAACAGAATGTTCCAGAAGGCCGTTACCAATGCATGAGAGGGATTGAAACCTCTTTCACAATCTTGATCTAATTTTCTTCATTATATTTATGTTGAAAGTGAAACCCAAGGAATTTAAGTGACTTTCCCATGAAAATCAAGATTTCTGGTTCCCTAGGTTTAGAATTATAAAATTGTGAAATTGTGGAGGGTGAGATATTAAAAGAAAGAGAAGTGGTATTTATTGATTACTTATGTTTTGTCAAGTCATGATATGTGTTATGTGAACTCACCTTCACATCACTCTAATTATAAAAGTTTTCTTTTTTATGATGGGGATACATGTAGGAAGCAGTAGTGCTGAGATCTGAGCCTCAAATCGTCAAAACTGTTTTTCCTTTATAATTTTTCTCCTTCAATCATGTAATTAAAACCCCTCAATTGACAAATAAGTGCTTCATTCCCAGAGCCCTAGGTTAAATGGTTTGTTCAAGTTTATAAATGCATCACGTCAGTGGCAGTGCTGGGTGCATTTCTGAGTAAGATAGTGTTCATTTGCCAAACACAGTTGAAGTCTTCATCCTGATGTGTTTTTTTTTTTTTAAAAGGGAGACATAATACTTGGCCTCCACTGAAAATATTTACTTAAAATTAGAGGCGGGTTAAGTCAAGTAAGTTCCTGATAGATTGTCAAAAGAGTTTAGACTTGAAATCTCTTTATAGTAAGTTTACAGAGAATACTTCCAGTCACTTAATGCCTTTGGTGCTTCTTTTGATACCTCTGGAAATATGCTACATTAACTATGACATTTTATTCATTTTGTTCATATTCTTGGCTCAATTTGTCCAAAGCAGAATCTTTATTACAGTACATCTTAAAGAGGACAAGTCTTAGCAGACAGACTCCCTTATTAGGCAAACCAAGAGCACCACACAAAATGTACACACCTGTGTACACACGCAGGCACACACACACACACACACACTCCCCAGATAGGTCTGTGTTTCCTTTTGGAAAATGTTGTTTCAGTATAAAATGTATACTTTAAACACAGCTTCCCGTATTTAATTCATCTACCACCAAAGGGACACACTTTAAAGATAATGAATATCAATAGAGACTTCTGCAAAATGTTTACCTAGTGAATGGTAAATCACTCTGAGCTCTGGTAATTCCTCCAGTACACTTCCTATAGGAATCCCAGCACAATTAAGGGCAGATGAGGACTACAGCAGATCAGTTAACGTATTTCTTTGTCATTCTTACAATAATATTGAGTACTAAATGATAATAAGATATATCTAGTAAACCTTTCTGAAACCTTTACCCCTGTCATTTGATATTTTGGTGGGTGATCTCTAGCCAATCCCCCAAACCAGGAGATTTCAAGTTCAACAATGGCATTAGGAGGCAGTTACACCTGGTGGCAAATCATAGAAATTCTGGAGTCTGTCTTTTAACACCAAATTCTACTCTTTCTACTTGTCAGGTTGTCATATAAGGCAAATAAGTGTACCCATCTAGCCTTTATTTCTTCATTCTTGAAGTTGGGATAATAATAATGCTTAAGGAATGTTGCATTTTCCAAATGAAATAAGATAATCTTTTAAAGCATGTGACATAATGCCTTTCAACAATAAAGGTTCAATAAATGATTCCTAATTGTACCACAGGGCACTATCTCTAATGCTCAAAACAACTCCACAAGAGAAATCATTGTCCCCACTTTACAGATTTAAAAAACTGGGCCTCAAGGTGGTACTGTAATTGACAAACTATTAAGTGGTTAAATCAGTTCAGACTCTAAACTCTAGTCTATTCAGTTCCAAAGCTTATGTGTTTTCCACCCCACTAAGCATGACATTACTATAACATTCAAGAAGTGGTCATAGGAGGTAAATGAACCTGTTAGCAAGGCATCATTAGAAAGAACAGCTCAATTTCAACCCTGCCAAAACTCTGACCATTGTGTTTGGCAGACACGCTTCAGCTTCCAGATGGATAATTTTGAGCCAAACCACTAATCAGGTCAGTAGGTCAACCCAGAGGAAGTGTTTGCAGCTAATGTATCCTGGCAGGTCTATCAAAATGTGGTCATGCTCAAAATCTCGTGCTCTACAGGGCATTTCAAGGGCCTTTCAGAGCAGAGGCAAATGATAGAAAATGCCTGTCTTCAAAACCTCCCATACTAAGCCCACTTTCTTCATGCTTTGTGGAACAGAACTGCAGGCATCAGCCATATATTTGCACAAACCTTGAAGAGATAAGGCCCTGCCTCCTAAAGAACATTTTGGAGGATAGGTGTTCTTGCCATTTTGAGGCAAAGTGCACATCGGGATTTTACTCTGTAGAATAATATAAGGCATGCCCGTTATAGAGAGATAGTACAGAGGGAGAAAATAGCATGTATTTAGGACAGGGGCCAATATGGTGCTATTCCTGGCTCTTGTCACTTGTGACCTTGGGCCAGTTGCTTAACTCTCCTGAATTTCATATCATATGTAGCAATGATGGAACAATGCATACAGCATGGAGTTGCTGTGAGTAATCTAGAGAAAAAAAAAAGTTTAAAGCAATCGACACAGTTGGCATCACACAACTTCAGTTCATCTGCTTTCTCTTCACCATCTTGCAATTAAACTGCTGTACTCTGACATCTTAAAGATCTTCATATGATCATATATGGTACACAGTGTACTGCAGCTGATTTACTGAAACTGTACTGGCAGGGTCTATAGGAGTCAGGAACACAGCAATGTATTGATTTGACTGTAAATTAATGGTTACCAAAACCAAATGGATCCTCAACAATCTAGCAACATTGCTTTGTTTATCTTCCCCTTATCTTACTGCTTTCTCATTCTCCATAACTATATTAAAACTTTTCCACTATCCTCAAAGGTCTAGTGTCTCCTTCTCCATCCCACTCTCCCTTCACCTTAAACATATGACCCAAAAGATGCCCTGAAAAATGTCTCTTAGTATCTGCACTTTTTTGGCAGCAAATATAAATATACTAAGAATTATTTACTGAACACAGTTTTTCTAAAAACAAATTTCAAGGGCGTACCACAGCTTCTGCAATGGAGTAGATGTTCAAGACATATATGCTAAGTGAATGAACAATGGTACATATATACAATGGAATATTACTCAGCCATAAAAAGGAATGAAATGGGGTCATTTATAGAGATGTGGATGGACCTAGAGTCTGTCATACAAAGTGAAGCAAGCCAGAAAGAGGAAAACAAATATCATATATTAACGCATATATGTGGAATCTAGAGAAATGGTATAGATGAACCTAATTGTAGGGCAGGAATAGAGATGTAGACGTAGAAAACAGACATGTGGACACAGGAGGGGAAGGGGAGGTGGGACAAATAGGGAGATAAAGTTTTATATAAATGCACTACCATGTGTAAAATAAATAGCTAGTGGGAACCTGCTGTATAGCACAGGGAGCTCAGCTCGGTGCTCGGTGATGACCTATATGGGGGGAGAGAGGGGGAGGGAGGTCGAAGAGGGAGGGGATATATAAGTATACATATAGCTGATTCACTTCATTGTACAGCAGAAACTAACACAAAATTGTAAAGCAATTTTACTCCAATTAAAAACAAAAATTTCAGGAGATTGCCTCAAGATGGCAGAGTAGAAGGACGTGCACTCACTCCCTGTTGTGAGAGCACCGGAATCACAGCTAACTGCTGAACAGTATTCAATAGGAAGACACTGGAACTCACCAAAAAATATACCCCACATCCAAAGACAAAGGAGAAGCTTCAATGAGACGGTAACAGGATGCAATCACAATAAAATCAAATCCCACATCTGCTGGGTGGGTGACTCACAAACTGGAGAACACTTATACCACAGAAGTCCACCCACTGGAGTGAAGGTTCTGAGCCCCACATCAGGCTTCCCAACCTGGGGTTCCAGCAACGGGAGGAGGAATTCCTACAGAATCAGACTTTGAAGGCTAGTGGGATTTGATTGCAGGAATTCAACAGTACTGGGGAAAACAGAAACTCCCCTACTGAAGTGCACACAGAAAGTAGTGTGCACATCAGGACGCAGGGGAAGAAGCAGTGAGCCCATAGGAGACTGAACCAGACGTACCTGCTAGTGTTGGAGGGTCTCCTTCAGAGGTGGGGGGTGGCTGGAGTCCCCCCATTAGCCCCACCAAAGAGCCTGTAGGTGCCAGTGCTGGGTCACCTCAAGCCAAACAACCAACAGGGAGGGAACTCAGCCCCACCCATCACCAGACAAGTGGATTAAACTTTTACTGAGCTCTGCCCACCAGAGCAACACCCAGCACTACCCACCACCAGACCCGCCCATCAGGTACCTGGCACAAGCATCTTAGATAGCCTCATCCACCAGAGGGCAGACAGCAGAAGCAAGAAGAACTACAATCCCACAGCCTGTGGAATGAAAACCACATTCACAGAAAGATAGACAAAATGAAAAGGCAGAGGGCTATGTACCAGATGAAGGAACAAGATAAAACCCCAGAAAAACAACTAAATGAAGTGGAGATAGGCAACCTTCCAGAAAAAGAATAATGATAGTGAAGATGATCCAGGACCAAGGAAAAAGAATGGAGGCAAAGATCAAGAAGATTCAAGAAATGTTTAACAAAGACCTAGAAGAATTAAAGAACAAACACCTAGAAGAATTAAAGAACAAACAAATAGAGAAGAACAATAAAATAACTGAAATGAAAACTACAATAGAAGGAATCAATAGTAGAATAACTGAAGCAGAAGAACACATAAGTGACCTGGAAGACAGAATGATGGAATTCACTGCCACAGAACAGAATGAAGAAAAAAGAATGAAAAGAAATGAAGACAGACTAAGAGACCTCTGGGACAACATTAAATGCACCAACATTCGCATTATAGGAGTCCCAGAAGGAGAAGAGAGAGAGAAAGGACCCAAGAAAATATTTGGAAAGATTATAGTTTAAAACTTCCCTAACACGGGAAAAGAAATAGCCACCCATGTCCAGGAAGCTCAGAGAGTCCCAGGCAAGATGAACCCAAGGAGAAACACACTGAGACACATAGTAATCAAACTGACAAAAATTAAGGACAAAGAAAATTTATTAAAAGCAACAAGGGAAAAACGACAAATAACATACAAGGGAACTCCCATAAGGTTAACAGCTGACTTCTCAGCAGAAACTCTACAAGCCAGAAGGAAGTGGCACAATATATTTAAAGTGATGAAAGGGAAGAACCTACAACCAAGATTACTCTACCCGGCAAGGATCTCATTCAGATTCAATGGAGAAATCAAAAGCTTTATGTACAAGCAAAAGCTAAGAGAATTCAGCAGCACCAAATCTGCTCTACAGCAAATGCTAAAGGAACTTCTCTATGTGGGAAACACAAGAGAAGAAAAGGATCTACAAAAACAAACCGAAAGCAATTAAGAAAATGGTAGTAGGAACATACATGTTGATCATTACCTTAAATGTGAATGGGTTAAATGCTCCAACCAAAAGACGTAGTCTCACTGAATGGATACAAAATCAAGACCCATATATATATGCTGTCTACAAGAGACCCACTTCAGACCTAGGGACACATACAGACTGAAAGTGAGGGGATGGAAAACGATATTCCATGCAAATGCAAATCAAAAAGAAAGCTGGAGTAGCAATACTCATATCAGATAAAATAGCTTTAAAATAAAGAATGTTACAAGAGACAAGGAAGGACACTACATAATGATCAAGGATCAATCCAAGAAGAAGAAATAAAAATTATAAATATATATGCACCCAAAATAGGAGCACCTCAATACATAAGGCAAATGCTAACAGCTATAAAAGAGGAAATTGACAATAACACGATAATATTGGGGGACTTAACACTTCACACACACCAGTGGACAGATCATACAGACAGAAAATTAATGAGGAAACACAAGCTTTAAATGACACAATAGACCAGATAGATTTAATTGATATTTATAGGACATTCCATCCGAAAATAGCACATTACACTTTCTTCTCAAGTGCACACGGCACATTCTTCAGGATAGATCACATCTTGGGTCACAAATCAAGCCTCGGTAAATTTAAGAAAATTGAAATCATACCAAGCATCTCTTCCAACCACATGCTATGAGATTAGAAATAAATTACAGGGAAGAAAATGTAAAAAACAAAAACACATGAAGGCTAAAAAAATACATTACTAAGTAACCAAGAGATAACTGAAGAAATCAAAGAGGAAATCAGAAAATACCTAAAGACAAATGACAACAAAAACACGATGATCCAAAACCTATGGGATGCAGCAAAAGCGGTTCTGAGAAGGAATTTTATAGCAATACAGTCTACCTCAAGAAACAAGAAATATCTCAAATAAACAATCTAACCTTACACCTATAGGAACTAGAGAAAGAAGAACAAACAAAACCCAAAGTTAGTAGAAGGAAAGAAATCATAAAGATCAGAGCAGAAATAAATGAAATAGAAACAGAAAAGCAATAGCAAAGATCAATAAAACTAAAAGATGGTTCTTTGAGAAGATAAACAAAATTGATAAACTTTAGCCAGACTCGCAAGAAAGAGAGGGAGAGCACTCAAATAAATAAAATTAGAAATGAAAAAATAGAAGTTACAACAGACACCACAGAAATACAAAGCATCCTAAGAGACTACTACAAGCAACTCTAGCCAATAAAGTGGACAACCTGGAAGAAATGGACAGTGCTTAGAAAGGTATAACCTTCCAAGACTGAACCAGGAAGAAATAGAAAATATGAACAGACCAATCACAAGTAATGAAATTGAAACTGTGGTTAAAAATCTTCCAACAATCAAAAGTCCAGGACCAGATGGCTTCACAGGGAATTCTATGAAACATTTAGAGAAGAGCTAACACCCATCCTTCTCAAACTCTTCCAAAAAATTGTAGGGGAAGGAACAGTCTCAAACTCATTCTACAAGGCCACTAGCACCCTGATACCAAAACCAGGCAAACATACTACAGAAAAAGAAAATTACAGACCAATATCACTGATGACTATAGATGCAAGAATCCTCAACAACATACTAGCAAACAGAATCCAGCAACACATTAAAAGGATCATACACCATGGTTAAGTGGGATTTATCCCAGGGATGCAAGGATTCTTCAATATATGCAAACTAATCAATGTGATACAACATATTAACAAATTGAAGGATAAAAACCATATGATAATCTCAATAGATTCAGAAAAAGCTTTTGAGAAAATTCAGCACCTATTTATGATAAAAACTCTCCAGAAAGTGGGCCTAGAGGAAACCTACCACAACCTAATAAAGACTATATACGACAAACCCACAGCAAGCATCATTCTCAACAGTGACAAACTGAAAGCGTTTCCTCTAAGATTAGGAACAAGACAAGGATGTCCATGGCAGTCAGAGAAGAAAAAGAAATAAAGGGAATACAAGTTGGAAAAGAAGAAGTAAAACCGTCACTGTTTGCGGATGACATGATACTATACATAGATAATCCTAAAGATGCCACGAGAAAACTACTAGAGCTTATCAATGAATTTGGTAAAGTTGCAGGATACAAAATTAATATACAGAAATCTCTTGCATTCCTATATACTAATGATGAATAATCTGAAAGAGAAATTAAGGAAACACTCCCATTCACCATTGCAACAAAAAGAGTAAAATATCTAGGAATAAACCTACCTAAGGAGGTAAAAGACATATACTCAGAAAACTATAAGACATTGATGAAAGAAATCAAAGATGACACAAACAGATCGAGAGATATACCATGTTCTTGGATTGGATGAATTAATATTGTGAAAATGGCTATACTACCCAAAGCAATCTACAGATTCAATGCAATCCCTATGAAATTATCAGGGGCAGTTCTTACAGAACTAGAACAAAAAATCTTAAAGTTTATATGGAGACACAAGAGACCCCTAGTGGCAAAGCAATCTTGAGGGAAAAAAATGGAGCTGGATGAATTAGATCCCTGGACTTCAGACTCTAGTACAAAGCTACAGTAATCAAGACAATATTGTACTGGAAGAAAAACAGAAATATAGATCAGTGGAACAGGATAGAAAGCCCAGAGATAAACCCATGTACCTATGGTCAACTAATCTATGGCAAAGGAGGCAGGGATATACAATGGAGAAAAGACTGTCTCTTCAGTAAGTGGTGCTGGGGAAACTGGTCAGCTACATGTAAAAGAATGAAATTAGAACACTCCCTTACACAATACACAAAAATAAACTCAAAATGTATTGAAGACCTAAATGTAAGACCAGACACTACCAAACTCTTCGAGGAAAACATAGAACACTCTCTGACATAAATCACAGCAATATCTTTTTTATCCACCTCCTAGAGTAATGGAAATAACAACAAAAATAAACAAATGGGATCTAATGAAACTCTAAACCTTTTGCACAGCAAAGGAGACTATAAACAAAGCAAAAAAGACAACCCTCAGAATGGGAGAAAATATTTGCAAACGAATCAACGGACAAAGGATTAATCTCCAAAATATATAAACAGCAAATGCAGCTCAATATTAAAAAAACAAACAAACCAATCAAAAAATGGGCAGAAGACCTAGCTAGGCATTTCTCCAAAGAAGACATACAGATGGCCAAGAGGCACATGAAAAGATGCTCAACAACACTAATTATTAGAGAAATGCAAATGAACACTACAATGAGGTATCACCTCACCCCGGTTAGAATGGGCATCATCAGAAAATCTACAAACCACAAATGCTGGAGAGGGTGTGGAGAAAAGGTAACCCTCCTACACTGTTGGTGGGAATATAAATTGATACAGCTACTCTGGAGAACATTATGGAGGGTTTTTAAAAAACTAAAAATAGAATTGTCATATGACCCAGCAATCCCACGACTGGGCATATACACAGAGAAAAGCATAATTCAAAAAGACACATGCACCCCAATGTTCATTGCAGCACTATTTTCAGTAACCAGGTCATGGAAGCAACCTAAATGCCCATCAAAAGACAAATGGATAAAGAAGATGTGCTACATATATAAAATGAAATATTACTCAGCCATAAAAGGGACGAAATTGGTCATTTGCAGAGACGTGGATGTACCTAGAGACTGTCCTACAGAGTGAACTAAGTCAGAAAGAGAAAAACACATATCGTATATTAATGCATATATGTGGAATCTAGAAAACTGGTACAGATGATCCAGTTTTCAAGGCAGAAATAGAGACACTGATGTAGAGAACAAAAGTATGGACAGAAATGGGGGAAAGTGGGGTGCGGCTTGGTGGTGGTGGGATGAATGGGGAGATTGGAATTGGCATACATACATTATAATATGTATAAAATAGATAACTAATAAGAGCGTGCTCTATAAAAATATTAATTAAAAAAGTAATTCATGAGCTCCATATTTAAAAAAATAAATATAATAAAATTAGTATTTAAAAGAAGTTTCACATATAATAAGCTAGATGGATTGAAACAACAGGAAGTTTTAAATTTGGTTTGAGAATAACACCTCCTTATAATCTGTCTGTTCTTTACACAATATGGGGTATTTTAGTTCTATGATAATTCCTAAGTATTCTGTGATGTAGGCAGGTCAGAGATTTTGATCTCAGGTAAATGACAGTTCAGAGACCATAGATAACTTTTCAGAGAGAATTAATCAGCTGGGATTAAGGTCTTCCTTTCCCAATTAATTTTTTTTTCTGTATACTACATGGTATTACATATGCCTATCTTGAAGAACAATGCCTATACTCAGAAAGCTCAGAGCTGTCCAATACTGAATGCTTATGTAATATTTATAGATAGCAAAGGTCTGATCCATGTATACTGTGTTCTGGGTTTGTTCAGTCTAACAGGTATGCCAGTAGTGCTCACCTTTCATTGTTCAAGGTTCAGTGATTTGGAAATGACTTCTCTTAAAGCAGGTATCATCATACTGTCCTGGATACTCTATCATTTGGGTATACTGCTGTTAGGCCCACAACTAGTAGACTTTAAATGTCTGGGACTGAAGGCCTATTCACGTAGACTTTGGATAATATTTCCTAGATAGTAACTGTTATCTCATTCTCTTCTGTATGGTACTTTCTTTGTTTATAGTTATGGGCTTTCCTAAATTGGAAAGATTCCGTAAAAAGAGTGCTTAGTTTGTTTTCAGTGGTTTTAATGTCAACCACATTCCTCTCTAGTACTTGTGTTTTCGTAACATCAGGGGAAATTAAAATGTGATCTTTTTACACAAGAAAATATTGTTGCATTTGGCAGCAGCAATATTATATGAAAAGGTGAGATTTAGAGAGCCTGCAACTTTTTGCTCTGTGGCCTTAAGATGAGTCTTATAATCTCTGTCTGTGAAGTATGACTAGTAATTACCTATCTCACCTGATTATTGTGGGTGTGTAAGAAGGCAGTGTATATGAAAGTGATGAAGATAGTTATGTTATGCTCATTACTATCTTAAAGTTACTAATTCCTACTGAGTATATTTCTCTATTCTTCTATCTCCAGCTAGTTATTTGTATGCAAAAATGAATGTTTTATTCCTAAGAATAAAAAGATCTTAAAAGTACCTGAAAGTCTAGAAAATTGAGCCAGAAATAATTTAAGAAATGGAGACTTTTTAATCAATACTTTCAACTTTTACAAGACACACACACACACACACACACACACACACACTCACCATTGCAATTTTGTCACATTCTTCTCTTTAATTTGGTTTGTATTCCTAAGTGTGCAGTGTGAAATCTGAAGAAGGTTTGATCATGCTAACTACAGAATTGTACAAACACAGTGCCATTCAGATGAAAGAAAGAGGGGGACAGAAAAGAGAAATAGCATTATTTAGATCTGTTCTGTGCCATTTAGTAATTCAAAGAAAGCCAAAAGAAATCTGTACCATAGGCATTTCCCTGTTACTTTAGAAGTAGAGACTGTGGAAGCTTATCAAGCTTAAGTAAGCAGACAAAGAGCACGCAGCTATTAAATTGTGGTTTCAGAATTCAAAGTAACTCACATCAGACTGAATTCCAACCTTTTTATTTGCATGATGCATGATAAATCCTACTAACATTTTCTAATTTATTTAGCTTTTACCCACAGGCAGAGGCATTATCGAGTGTTAAATATGAAATGTGCACAGTAATCCTTCTCCAGCTACTCCCCTTTGTTTTATGTCCTCCACAGGTCTCCAATTTCTTGCTTCCCTTTCTTTGAAAGCCCACTTATCTTGGCTTTCTTGATTAAAAGCCATTAACTTTTCTCTTGGTGATAATCTGAGCTGCAATTTGGTGGTACCTCCACTCCTGCCTGTGACCCATAGGAGCTCCATATCCCTACTGGCCATTCTGGCCACTTACTGACCATTGGGCCTCAGTAAGGAAAATCAGCCTAATTTCACCATGTAGTCATCTTTTGATTGTAGAAATCAGTGAACATATCAGACTTTTGTCCAGAACAAAGGGTTATTGTGGCAACTAAGTCCTTTATACTGAGTTGTAGATGGCTCCCTCTTGAGGGTTAACATCTGCTTTTTAAAAAAGGCTTTTTAAACAAGGTTCTACTGTATAGCACAGGGAACCATATTTAATATCCTGTAATAAGCCATAATGGAAAAGAATATGAAAAAGAAAATATATATGAATATGTATGTGTGTGTATATATATATATGAATCATATATGTATGTGTGTGTGTTTATGTATATCTGAATCACTTTTCCATATACCAGAAACTAACACAACATTGTAAATCAACTCTACTTAAAGCGTTTTAAATCCTTGCCTGGGACATTGGGTTATCTTTACAACCATTTTATACTATTAGATTTCTATTTTAATGTTGGATGGACTGGATAGTCACTACGGATTCTTATCATTTGCAAGCTAGAGAGGCCTTATAGGTGTAACCCATTATTTCCCAGTCCACATTAGCCTGCAGGAGGCTCGACTGACTTTATTACAACTACACTTCAGATGGAAGGAGTAAAGACAATGAAAGGAAAAGGAAAGTACAATAAGCTGATTAACAGTGTATGTCTCTTCAGAGGGGGCTAAAGAAGAATCAGTTATGGGGACAGATTTTCATGACTGGCCCAAATTTAGGAAATAATCACCAGTCCTACCTCTCATTAGACAAATAAAACTACAGAAACTCAAATGCCTTCTTAAATCACATAACATTGCTGGAAGGGGCGACTCCTTCCTCCCCCTTCCCTCCGCCTTTTTTCTTTTCCGTTCCCCTCCCCCTCTCTTCCCCGTCCCCGATGACCAGATCCTGAGGAGGCAGCTGCAGTGGCAAATGCTGAGTTCTCGGTGAAGGTTTTTCATTTCTCCCATCCCCTTCCCTTCCCACCCCATCCATTAATATTATTCTTTCGAAGATTCTTCATTGTCATGCTGCCAAAGTGAAGAGTGAGATTGCAGAAGGCAGTACTTCTCATTTCAGTGCTTCTTCTGGCGGAAGAGGAAGCCGGGGTGCACCTCAGCACTATCTCAAGACTGCTGGCAACAGTGAGTTCCTGGGGAAATCCCCAGGGCAAAAACACGCAGAAATGGATTCCTGCAGGAAACACTAGGCGAGGTGACAACTCCGTAGCAAACAACTATGCAAATGAAAGAGAACGACATGATGCAATCTTCAGGAAAGTAAGAGGCATACTAAGTAAGCTTACTCCTGAGAAGTTTGACAAGCTTTGCCTTGAGCTCCTCATTGTGGGTGTAGAGTCTAAACTCATCCTTAAAGGGATCATACTGCTGATTGTGGACAAAGCCCAAAGTATAGCTCACTGTATGCTCAGCTATGTCTGCGATTGGCAGAAGATGAACCAAACTTCGATGGCCCAGCAGCAGAGGGTCAACCAGGACAGAAGCAAAGCACAACATTCAGACGCCTCTGAATTTCCAAATTACAAGATGAATTTGAAAACCGAACCAGAAATGTTGATATCTATGATAAGCGTGAAAATCCCCTCCTCCCCGAGGAGGAGGAACAGAGAGCCATTACTAAGATCAAGATGTTGGGGAACATCAGATTCGTTGGAGAACTTGGAAAGCTTGATCTTATTTATGAATCTATCCTTCCAAAACACTTTTGGAAAAAAAGAAGAGACTCCAACTCAAAGATATGGAAGAGGATTTGGAGTGCCTCTGTCAGATAATGAGGACAGTGGGACCTAGATTAGACAAAGAAAGAGCCAAGTCCTTAATGGATCAGTACTTTGCCCAAATGTGCTCCTTGATGTTAAGTAAGGAATTGCTGGTGAGGATTCGTTTCCTGCTGCAGCATACCATAGAGTTGAAAGAACACCATTGGATTCCTCGCAAGGCTTTTCTTGACAATGGACCAAAGATGATCAATCAAATCCATCAAGATGCGGTAAAAGATCTAGGAGTGTTTATTCCTGCTCCTATGGCTCAAGGGATGAGAAGTGACTTCTTTCTGGAGGAACCGTTCATGCCACCCAGGATGACAATGGATAGGGACCCACTTGGAGGACTTGCTGATATGTTTGGACAAATGCCAGGTAGCAGAATTGGTACTGGTCCAGGAGTTATCCAGGATAGATTTTCACCCACTATGGGGCGTCATCGTTCAAATCAACTCTTCAGTGGCCATGGGGGACACATCATACCTCCCACACAATCACAGTTTGGGGAGATGGGAGGCAAGTTTATGAAAAGCCAGGGGCTAAGCCAGCTCTACCATAACCAGAGTCAGAGAGTTTTATCCCAGCTGCAAGGACAGTTGAAGGATATGCCACCTCAGTTTTCTAAGAAAGGACAGCTTAATGCAGATGAGATTAGCCTGAGGCCTGCTCAGTCTTTCCTAATGAATAAAAATCAAGTGCCAAAGCTTCAGCCCCAGATAACTATGATTCCTTCTAGTGCACAACCACCACACACTCAAACACCACCTCTGGGACAGACACCTCAGCTGGTCTCAAAACTAATCCACCACTTATTCAGGAAAAGCCTGCCAAGACCAGTAAAAAGCCACCACCACCAAAGGAAGAACTGCTTAAACTAACCAAAACTGTTGTAACCAAGTATCTGAATAGTGGAAATGCAAACGAAGCTGTCAATGGTGTAAGAGAGATGAGGGCTTCTAAACACTTTCTCCCTGAGATATTAAGCAAAGTAATCATCCTGTCACTAGATAGAAGCGATGAAGATAAAGAAAAAGCAAGTTCTTTGATCAGTTTACTCAAACAGGAAGGGATGGCCACAAGTGACAACTTCATGCAGTCTTTCCTGAGTGCATTGGACCAGTGCCCCAAACTGGAGATTGATATCCCCTTGGTGAAATCATATTTAGCACAGTTTGAAGCCCATGCTATCATTTGGGAGCTGGTGAGCATTTCAGAACTAGCTCAACCACTGGAAAGTGGCACCCATTTTCCTCTCTTCTTAGTTTGTCTTCAGCAATTAGCTAAATTATAAGATTGAGAGTGGTTAACAGAGCTTTTCCAACAAAGCAAGGTTAATATGCAGAAAATGCTCCCAGAAATTGATCAGAATAAGGACCACATGTTGGAGATCTTGGGAGGAAACGGACTGAGTTTCTTATTCCCACTCCTCAAATTGGAGAAGGCACTGTTAAAGCAAATAAAGTTGGATCATCTCCTCAAACCATATATAAGTGGATTAAAGATAACATCTCTCCCAAACTTCATGTAGGTAAAGGATTTGTGAACATCTTAGTGACTAGCTTCTTACAGTACCTTTCTAGTGAAGTAAACCCACCAGTGATGAAAGAGATTCTTCCTCTGCTCCTTCCAAAGAACAGAGCAGGAAAAACAACTGCTTCTTTCCTTCAAGCCAGTAATGCAGAAATTCCTTCATGATCACATTGATCTACAAGTCAGTGCCCTCTGTGCTCTTCAGGTGCACTGCTACAATAGCAACTTCCCAAAAGGCATGTTACTTTGCTTTTTTGTTCACTTCTATGACATGGAAATTATTGAAGAAGGTTTCTTGGCTTGGAAAGAAGATATAACCCAAGAGTTCCCAGGGAAAGGCAAGGCTTTGTTCCAGGTGAATCAGTGACTAACCTGGCTAGAAACTGCTGAAGAAGAAGAATCAGAGGAAGAAGCTGACTAAAAGAATCAACCAAAGCCTTAAATTGTGCAAAACATACCATTACTATGACGGAACTGCATTTGACCTAACCACTGCGAAAGTTCATTCTGCTGTAATGTTTGCACAATATTTAAAGCAGAAGCGTGTCAGTTAGGATTTCGTTCTGCATAAGTTTTTTTGCAGTGTAATGTCTTAATCATAGTCTACCATCAAATATTTTAGGAGTATCTTTAATGTTTAGATAGTATATTAGCAGCATGCAATAATTACATCATAAGTTCTCAAGCAGAGGCAGTCTATTGCAGGGACCTTCTTTGCTGCCAGTTATCATAGATTGTTTTAAGTTAGAAAACTGAATAGCAACACTGAATACTGTAGAAATGCACTTTGCTTAGTAATACTTGGGTTGTTGCAATATTTACTTATCCATTTGGTTGTTACAGAAAAATTCTTAACTGTAATTGATGATTGCTGCCGTAATAGTATATTGCCAGTATTTCTACCTCTAGTAATGGGTTTTATGTGCTAGATTTTAATATCCTTGAGCCTGAGCAAGTGCACAAGTCTTTTTAAAAGAAACATGGTTTACTTGCACAAAACTGATACATTTTGAGAGATTGTAAGTGCCCTTGAAGTGGTCTTTGTGAGTGTGAAACTAATGGTGAGAATTTGAATTGGTCCCTTGTATTATAGTATTGAAATTAAGTCTACTTAATTTACCAAGTCATGTTCATGCCATGATTTTATATACTTGTATCTATCAATAAACATTGTGATACTTGAAAAAAAAAAACATTGATGGAAAGGGAAATACTAAACTCTAGAAGTTATGGTTTACAGATGAGCAATATTACCACCTAGATACATTCACCAAGCAGTCTCATGTGGGCCTTAATTAAAGCTTAATTCTGCATTTCTTCTAGTAATTATATGTGCAGCCTGCTGTTAAATGAAGAATACTCTTTATTTTCCTGGACCTCTTAAGAATATTGCAATCCAAGGTTGGGACTACAAATTAATACTAAGAGGTTTAATTACTAGAGCATATGCTATGACATTTATATGAAATAATAGACTGAGCATAACAAAATTTTTAAAAGTAGCACTATCATATGCCAGACACCCTCCTCAATCTGTCTGCCTTAATCCTCACAAAATTAGATTTAGTCGTACTGCTATGACTGTTACCAAAAGCCAGACCCTATGTAGAACTTATGATGTATTAGCCATTGTTCTAAGTACACACACACACACACACACACACACACACACACACACAAACATGCATGAATGTATGAAGTTGTTTAATTCTTATAGTCACTCTATGAGATAGGCGTTTTTATCCCTGTTATATAGATGAGGAAATAAAGGGTCAGAGGCACTAAATAATGATTATTCAATAGGTATTAATTAAATGTCTCCTCTTGTTGGATATTATGTAAGCACAAGGGATATAAGGATTAATATGAAAGAAGTGTTCCTGGAGCCTTCAGTCTAGTGAGGAATACAGATTTTAAACTGATAGCACCAAGAGTTATTACTCATTAGCATAGAATTTCTATAATGAAGAATTTTGTAAGAGAGTATATGATATAGAGGTAAAATCTGATCTCCAGAAAGGGAAGCTTTTCTCTAAGCCATAATAGCAGATTAGAACAGCTTCCCAGGGAAAGGCGGAGGGAGGAGAGTGAAGACAGCAAGGGTTTGAACTGCACTGTCCAATGAAGGACATGAAAAACGGCTAGTGTAAATTTAGGTGTGCTGTAAGTCCAGTATACACAAAAACTTCTACATGTTATTATAAAAATAAAAGAAAATAAAATACCTTGTTCATACCTCCATTTTTATATAGACTATTTCTCAAATGTTAATGTTTTATATATATTGGGTTAAATAAAAAATTACTATCAAAATTAACTTCACCTGTCTAATTTACATTTTTAGTGTGGCTACTAGAAAATTTGTAATTACACATCAGACTTGCTTTGTGGTTCATGCTATGTATCTATTGGGCAGGATGACATAGGGTTTCAGACCAAAACAAATGCCAGAAGCTTGGAGGACTCATTGGTGAGAAGCAGACCTGTGAGGCTGCAGTAGGTTAACTATGATGTGGCAAAAGCTGAGGCTGGAGATAGAGGCAGGTTAAGGGCACACACCTAGGACTTTGGTGTCAGACACTAGGGTATTCTTGCTTCTTCATTCAACCAACAGCCAGGATTCTCGTCACTCTGAAAGCTCTGGGATACACAGATCCATGTTCCTGGAGTTTACATTCTTCAAATGAGCTGCTCAGAAAGAATGTACCAAAAACTGAAAATGAGAAAAATGATTCATCTCTGCCAATTCCCTGAATGAGCAAGATTTTTGGCCCAGGATGTGGCACTGGGAAAATAATATAGTTTGCTTTCTTACTGGTTACCCTACCCTCTCTCTTCTTTTTACTACCCTTCCTCTGTGGTTAACCATGTTCTCTTTTTTCCTGTTTTTCTTTTTTTTTTTTCCTAGTGGCAATCTCCCATTAAGAAGATCCCTGGGCGTCCACTCTCATACCTCTTGTGCTAAACCCTACCACTTTCTGAAGGAGCTAATCCTATCTCAGTGCAATGTATATATTGTTCTAGGGCTTATTACATTCTTCTTTGAGTTTTAGTTGTATTCCCCCCCGCCCCCGGGATAAAGCAAGGTAATTTACTGAAGCAGAAGTGATACTAAATGACTGTTACAGTTACTGCCATAACTAACTGAATAAATAAAAAGAGAAAAGGAAACACCAAAGAAATACAATCAAAATTTTTTGTAACATGTATAACATTGGTCATCTTGTATTTATAAGCACCAAAATCTATTTTAAAAGAGAGTGTGTGCACATGGCGTGTGCATGCATGTGTGTGTGTCTGTATGAGACTCTCATCATGTGTGTGTCTGTCTGTGTAAGACCATCATCTAGGCCAGAGTTGAGATGTCAGTGTGGACAGCTGTACTTTTCTCTCTCATTCACAGTAACTAAAGTGTGTTTGTTGTATTTTAAAGAAAATTTCTTTTGGAACCCCCCTCTCTGAGTACATGGTAGCTAAAGTGACCTGTGTCATTTTTATTGGTATGTGTCTACTATTTTAATGGAAGCCTAGTTAAAGATTAACTAGCTAATCTTTATGATGATAGAATTTATTTGCTTTGAATTTTCATAAGATTTATTGCGGGGCTTCCTATTTCTCTCCTACAAGAGATTTGGATGGTCCTTTTACCCACCCTCTCTCTCCTGTTCTCAGTTTTTTGCTTATTAAAAGAATATTTAATGGCTGTAATTCTACCACATACCCTGAACATGGCCCTGAGACTGTAAAATTCAATCTACCCAGGAAGAAAGTATGTAAACGTAAGCTGTAGCTGCCATAGCTATGTTGAAGAAGCATGGATGTGGTTTACAGGTGATAGAAAGCATAATCCATGAAAGAGGTATTGTTTCAGATGATTCTTGACAAAAACTTGCCTTTAAAATGATGGAAAGAAATCCCAGATAGAAAAATCGGAACAGCAAAATTTTAGGATAGTGACAAAAAGTCACATTCCAGAAAGCACAAGTAATTTGGGGTAGCTGGAATGTAGGCTATAAGGACATTAGCATATTGGAAATTAAGTTGGAGAAGTGGGCAGAGGTTCAGTTAATGTCATGTTAAATAATTTAGGCTTTATCCTGTAGACAGAAAGACACTAAAGACATTTTTCAACAAAATGGTATGTAAGTAGCTTTGTGTTTGAGAAAGAACATCCTTGCAGTAATATAGAGGTTACTTCCTATGTGTGCTACCTTGTTCATTTATATTTAAAAATTCTGAAAGAATGAGACCTCCTGTTTCAGTTTCTTTCTTCCCAAGGAACTCAGTATAGTCCTCAGCAAATAATAGGAACTTATGCATCTTTATTGAAAAGAAGTGAATATTATTGGAGCATGTTTCTTTAAGTAGAACATAAGCTTTGGCACAACACAAACCTAAGTTAACAGCCTAATTCTACTTCTTACTAGTTGTGTATCATTATTGAGCCTCAGTTTCTTCATCTGTCAGAATGGGAATGAAAATATCAAGTACAAATATTACTGAGAAATTTGCTTGGTGCATAGACATTCCTCAGTCAGATTTTGTGTTTATACCTTGGTATATACAACGACTGTCGTGTATTCTTAAATTATTCCTCTCCCAGAGTGTATCTTCAAAACAAACTGAATGAAATGATGTTAGATTAGATCGCCATAAAAACAAAACAGCCAACTACTACTGAAAAGAATTTATTTTAAACTTTATTAGTACAATATGTCAGCTACAGAAAAGAAAGAGAAGATTTTAGTGAAACCACTTTAAATTCTAAACAACACATATCAAAAGTTTAGAGCAAGAATCAAAGCCTAGCTACACATTGGGTCTTAAGCACATTCTAACTGACCCTGAACAAAAATCCAAATTCTATTCTGCACAGATGGCAGAAAGCAATATTCCTGTGCTGCCAAAAATATGTGTGGGCTGAGAGAAGCTCTAGATGACTTATTAAAATTGTTCTTGGACTTCCCTGGTGGCGCAGTGGTTGAGAGTCCGCCTGCCAATGCAGGGGACACGGATTCGTGCCCCGGTCCGGGAAGATCCCACGTGCCACGGAGCAGCTGGGCCCGTGAGCCATGGCCGCTGACCCTGCGCGTCCGGAGCCTGTGCTCCGCAACGGGAGAGGCCACAACAGTGAGAGGCCCGCGTACCGCAAAAAAAAAAAAAAAAAAAAAAAAAAATTGTTCTTTTAGCATCACCTTTGATGAGGGCTTCAAGACATTTCAAACTAAATGAAAAACTCAATGACCTATAGAATGCAAAATGAATATAGGATGCTGTTGCTTTGACGGGATGTATTCCCAATGTGGAATAAGATTTCAAATTGGAGTACTATGTAGAGACAAAAACACCAACTGAAACTGCTAACAAAGTTTATAATCTGAGCTGGGGAGATAAAAGGGTGGAAAGTCTTCCAAATAGTTGCATTTAGCATTGGGTGCAGCCCAGTTTTCATTCCAAGTTCTTCCTTGGGAATGTACAGTTACTCCTGGGGAAGTCTCCATCAAAATTTTCTCAACACACATTTAGCTCTGGCTAAATCCAGATTTACTGCCCTCTGGGACCTAGTTCCTCTGGTTTGCCAATCCAAGTGATGCTTTTTCAACCCTTGTATTGGCTGAATTATTTTAAAAGGTTTAAATGATAGTTTGAAGTTCCTTTTTTTTTTTTTTTTTTTTAAATTAGCTCACTGTGCCTGTGGACCAGATGGCAGTGAATGCTGCTGCTGTTAATTTAAATAAATAAAAATAAGAGGTCAGGCAGATTTTCAAATGTTCTGTGTGAAGCAAAGAACAACATGCATCCCCCAACTTCTTTTCTTTCTTGTCTTTTTCTTTAAAATGTTCAACTTCAATGGAAAATTCAATCAGCATATCTCTGATTCCTTTATACTTAACACATCAGAATGTTTTTTAAATGCTAGTTGATATCAAAGATACATTATGAAGATTTGTGTAGGTAGTTTCCAGCCTTTGGTTTTAGAAAGAGAAAAGTTGCATTTATGTTAAATGAATCTAAAAAGGTTGATTTTGGTGCTACGCTTGAACTCCACAAATGATAACCTCCAATCTCAGGAAAATATATTTCTCCATAGACATTGTTATAATATGCAGTTTTATGAGGCATAATATCCTCATGCACACTCTCCTTTGTCATAAAAGTAAAAGGGTAACAAGTGGGTGTTTGAAAAGGGTAAAATTATTGAAACAGTAGAAATGACTCTGGGCATAAAAATAATTGTTGAAAAAATAAGTGTTTAACTTGGATGGTTTTAGCATTTGTAGCAATTAATACTTATGTATATCCATGAATTAAGAATCTATACACATTAAGGATTGGGATGGACAGGAACAAATAGAGACCAGAAAGTTTTGTTTGAAATGCCATTATTAAGGTCAGTTAATCTCCCTGTAACAGTAATATATGTTTAGGTATGCCCAAGTAACAAAGAACCCCTCAAATCTCAGTTATTAGCTTTAGTTGTGGGGATTAAAATAAGGGTCCTATTCATTGTGGCAATTCAGGGATCCAGGCTGAAAGACATTTTATCTAAGTGTACTTCTACATTAACCACAGCGGTACAAAGGCAATCTGATGAATTGTGGCCTCCCTCTTTAAATTTTCATCCAGGAGTGACATATCACTTCATCTCTCATTTCTTAGAAAAAAAAAACAAGTCACATTCCCACACCCAATTTCAAAGAGAATAGGAAAATTCAATCCAACATTTGCCTAGACTGCTAAGAGCCTGAAGTATTTGGTCAATTCCACTTAGGTCTACTGCTCTAACCAAAGAAGCCAGGAATGCAAGACCCAGAGAGTGTGTCACCAACGTTCTTAGAAGCCACCTCAAAGCAAAATTTAGGAAGCTATTTCACATCAAAAAGAACAGGGTTGAAGCCATTAAAGTGAGAGTAAAATATGAAACAGTTGAAACAAAATGGAAGGAGATTGGTGAATTTTGGTGACTGTCTTACATAGAGAGGGATCTTCTTTAACTCTAAAATAGTCCTAACTCATTGTATTAAGATTAGTCTGTGTATCTTAAAAGTACAAGGTCAAAGCTGGTAACAAATCTGAGAGACTGTGAATCACCAACAAACTCTTCTCACTTAGTATTTGATAGTTGTATTTGTGTCATTCAATGGATTGAATTTAATTCACTATATGACTGTGCTTTAACAACTTTAAAAACAACCACAAAACCTTTTCCTTTCTAACCTATATGGTGTGCAGTTGCTAAAACTTGACTACAGATATGATGAAGTCAAGTCTTTTTCTCCTTGGATTGAGGTATTCCCATAAGAACCTTTGTTTTCCAGATGTATTTTCCCATTTTGAAGATTCTTCTATATCTAAAACCTTCATTCTTCTTTTGGCACATTTGAAGCCCATTTGTGCTCTTCAGTAAGCCACAGTGGAAAGATTCTAGGGTTCAGGGTCAAACAACAGGAATTTGAGTGCCAACTATGCAGTTTTAACTATGAGTCACCCTAGCATTGCCTTAGTTTTATCATCTGCACAATGAGGATAATGTTACTTATTTTGCATTGTTTTATAAACATAAAATACTATTTTAAAAAACATGGCTTAAAATTCAAAAGGTAATAGACATGGATTAAATATTTATTTCCTGGACAAACTTTAATGGCAATATTATTTTAAGGGAGGCTGTATACCATAGTATTTAAAAGTAGAAATAAACTACCTTTGTTTAAAATTTGTATGGAAAAACAAAAGACCCTGAATAGCCAAGACAATCTTGAGAAAGAAGAACAGAGCTGGAGGAATAACAGTCCCTGGCTTCAGACTATACTATAAAGCTACAGTAATCAAAACAGTTTGGTACTGGCACAAAAACAGACACATAATTCAGTGGAACAGAATAGAGAGCCCAGAAATATACCCACACACTTATGGTCAATTAATCTATGGACAGATGAGGGAAGAATATACAATAGAGAAAAGACAGTCTCTTCAATAAATGATGCTGGGAAAACGGGATGGCTACATGTAAAAGACTGAAATTAGAACATCCTCTAACACCATATGCAAAAATAAACTCAAAATGGATTTAAGATAAAGTAAAGATATAAATGTAAGACCAGATACCATAAAAATCCTAGAGGAAAACAGGTGGAACACTCTTTGACATATTGACATTGCTAAATCATAGCAGTATTTTTTTGGATCCATTTCCTAAAACAAAGGAAATAAAAGCAAAAATAAACAAATGGGACCTAATTAAACGTAAAAACTTTTGCACAGCAAAGGAAACCATTGACAAAATGAAAAGAAAACCTACTAAATTGGAGAAAATATTTGCAAATGATATGACTGATCAGGGGTTAATATCCAACATATATAAACAGATCACACAACTCAAAATCAAAAAACAACAAACAACCCAATTAAAAAATGGGCAGAACTGAATAGACATTTTTCCAAAAAGGAAATGCAGATGGCTAACAGGCATATGAAGAGATGTTCAACATCATCAGGGAAATGCAAATCAGAACCACAATGAGATATCACCTCACACCTGTCATGATGGCTAGCATCAAAAAGAACACAAATAACAAATGTTGGCGAGAATGTGGAGAAAAGGGAATCCTCATACACTGTTGATTAGACTGTAAATTGGTGCAGCCACTGTTAAAAACAGTATGGAGGGTTCTCAAAGAACTAAAAATAGAACTCTTTGATATATATATATGAAAAAAACAGCAATTCCACTCCTTGGTATATATCTGAAAAAAACAAGAACACTAATTTGAAAAGTTCCATGCACCCTGATGTTCATAGCAACATTATTTACAATTCCCAAGATATGGAAGCAACCTAAGTGTCCATCAACAGATGAATAGATAAAGAAGATGTGATTGAGATACATACATACATATATATATATATATATATATATATATATATATATATATATATATCTCACAATGGAATACCACTCAACTTAAAAAAGATAGAAATTTTGCCATTAGCACCACATGAATGGACTTGCAGGGCATTATGCTAAGTGAAACAAGTCAGAGAAAGACAAATACTGTATGATATCACTGATGTGTGGAATCTTAATAAAATACAACAAACTAGTGAATATAACAGAATAAGGAAACTCACCCATACAGAGAACAAAGTAGTGGTTACCAGTGGGGAGAGGGAAGAGTGAGGGGCAATATGGGGTAGGGTAGGAAGATATAAACTATTAGGTGTATAATAAGCTACAGGGATATACTGCACAACACAGGGAATATAGAAAATATTGTATAATATCTATAAATGGAGTATAACCTTTAAAAATTGTGACTCACTATATTGTACACATGTAACATATACTATTGTATATCAACTTGTATATTTAAATTAAAAAATTAAAATAAAAACCAAACCTACATCAACCACTGTGTAACCTTTGGCAAGTCATCTTTGAGATGACTTGAGATACATCTTTCCCATCAGTTAAATTGGAATGATGATAAGAATGCCAACTTCATGGTATTGATGTAAAATTAAAGGCAGTAATCTCCCAAAAATTAGCTTTATGCCTGGCAGACAGTGAGTACTCAAAACACGTTAGGTATTATTACGGAGTTCAACATGTGAAAATGCTTTGTAAGCTATCATATGATGCAAATGTTAGTTAGAACATCATTATTCTTATTAGTGTCATATTTCATTTTCTTGAAAGGAATCATAATAACACTATCATGCTCCATAGATTACTGATAGTTACTCAAATTAATGTGCCCAAATGATAATAACTTTGTCATTGATACACTAACTGTTAGAGAAGGAAAGAAACTGTCAGTGGTTTTCAGTGTATTTTTGGAAGTGGAAATATTTTTGCTTTTCCCCAAATGAACCAAATAGAAAATCTTAAAAAAAAAAATTAAATCTGAAATTGTATGTGGTGGGTTGGTTTTGGAATAATGCCTTAGTCCTTTCTGTTTTGAACAGTTTATTATTTATACTCTATATCATATTCTTTATTCTTACCTTTGTTTTCCTGAATCACTTATATGCTGATTAATATAAACCATGTTTTAACTCAAATGAGTTAATAGAGCTGAGAAATTATACAATATAACTATTTTAATATCAAATTAAAGGCTAACCTTAAAACAGAAATCTTGAAGACATACAGAGCCTGTTCTGTTTCTCTATCTCTTGGTCTGCCTGTTTCTCTCAGTCACTTCCTTACTCACAAATATAGACACATATGCTTTCCCTTTTCACAAAAAAGCTGGTCCTATCAGCAATAATATTAAAAAAGCTTGAACATTCCATACATTTTATCAAATATGAATAATGTATTATGTTTGAAGAAGTCACATTTTAATTTTAGATAATTCATACCAATTAAATACACAGCACTTCAGACTGAAAACCAGGGGTAGGCTTGCAGATAAGGATTCTAGCCTGGAAAATCTTACAGTTCGGTAGGAAAGATAGGCAAGAATACAACTAAGTTTAAAAGAAGCCAGTGCAGTACGCATTCCAAATGGGGTTTGAAGCAAATTGCCATGTGTTCAGGGTAGGAAGAGTGATTAATTCAGGATGGAGGCATCAGGAAAGGTTCACAAATGCATTCCATCATCATTTGTGTGGTGTGGGTCGGGGAGCGCAGGATCATTTTAGGTTCTTTATTTTTGACTTCCAACCAGGCTCTAATGAATTTCCAAGGGACTCTCCCCTTGGATCAGCTCTTCCCTCGAAAGAACAACGTCCATCCCCACCTCCCAACCTTTTAATCGTTCATGCATTGATCGCTGAGAAAGCTTTTGTCAAATGATGAGTAATTACTCATTTCCCTACATTTCCTGGGTACTGGGTATTTCAAGTGACATTTTCTGTACATCAGGGATTTAAATCAAGACACAAACCATATTTTTGAAAAGTGGCTATCTTTTGTTTCTTTGTTTTACATTCAAACCATTTCTCTGGGCAGTATTTGTTCCATTGTTTCATTAATGTGTGGACAAAAGTTTTAATGATCTAATCAAATCAATGTGTCATTTATCAGAAAGAAGGAAAATGTGTGTGTGTGTGTGTGTGTGTGTGTGTGTGTTTAAGCACAATGTTTTGTACTACCAGGTTTGTAGGGGAGGTAGATATGCAAACAATGAAATAAATAACCTACAGCAAAGCAAAATATGAATTGAGCTCAGATAAAAAAGGGACAGTCTTCAACTATTTGGGCTGAGATTTTTTCTTCTCTCTCCTGCCCCATCCTACCCCAGACATGGAGAACACTTTAAACCTATAGACTATAGAGTTTGTAAACAAGCAATGTTCATTCAAAGCCTATTGTTTAAATAAAAGTTGTCATGTCTGCTCTTATATTTTGCAACTGCTGGGAAGGCATTTGAATTCAGTTAGTCTTCAGAGAATCTAAATTTACATTGTTATAGTTGTAAATATACCAGAGTCCATTGGATGGTATATTTCCCTTTACTCTTCCTAGTCAGCTGCCCCTTCATACGTCTTCTTCCTCTGGACACCCAGAAATGCCTAGGTTCCTTTTCTTCCTCCTCCTCTGGATTTCCTCCCTTTCTCCCTTTAGGGCCTAGCTTTATTGTCCTACTTTGTACATGAGCTAGTAAGTTCCATTTCATGCCACTGCTACTTTGGTTGGAGATAGTGGAGCCTTCACCATGGAGTCTCTAAGACACTCTACTTCACTCCATACACAGCATAAGTTCAACCAATTATTGTGCTTAGGTGTTATCTTCCCAACCAAGAGTGAAAATGGAGGGATTCCAAGGGCTGGAGACAGAGAACTTCTATCTATCCTACCAGATTTGCATACATTCTACAAGATATTGGAGATCCATGAAAATTATGTTTTCAGGAATTGTAATACCATGAGAAAAAGCTTATATTATAATATTAAATTTAAATAGCAGGATACAAAAATTGTGTACAAAGTAGAACACAAGAATTATAGAAACATTGGTCAAAGACAAAATAAGAAAGAAAAGAAATGAAAAAAAAGGACAAGTAAAATACAAGATGCTATGAGTATTTGTTTGGTACTATGGCACTATGGTAAAAACTATGGGTGCCTTTTTTTCTGCCTTTTTTTTTCTTTCTGTATCTCTCTCTCTCTCTCTGATATTCATTAATCACAATGCCTATATAAGTAATAGCATTATTGAAGAAACACAATCTGTTAACAATATACATTCTTCATTTTATAAGCAAATGCATACATTAATTAATGGTGTATTAAGAATACATAACTCTTTCTGGTTTCATTAGATTGACATGTGATAACACTATTTGTTTAAAATGTTTCTTAGTTTTTTTAACACATGTGAAACATGCACACACTAGAGCTTCCTTCTAAGTGATACTTACAGAAGAAAGTCAACTTGCATTGTATGAATTGTATAAAAATAGATTGCTGAGAAGGTTAAAACATTAACCAGGTATTATCAATACAGTGCTGATTAATTATTTGTACTTTGGGGAGTAAAATCACTATGTCAACCTGTAAAGGAAGGAGAATAACGATTTGAGGAGTGATTTAAAACATGACTCATGTAGTAGAAGGCAAGAATTCCTTCTGTTTTTTTTTCTTAAATTCATCTCCCTCCAGTGCCACAATACTTCTGACTAGAAAGGCTTAAAAATCTTCTTTTTAAAGGTAAGAAGGGGAGAAAAATCCTTCTACAGAATTGTACTTTCCAAGTTTTCATTTGCGCGATGCTTTCCTTCCCCTTGATATTATGTGTTGAGAACAACTGAATTATGACCTTGGCTTCCAGTCAGATCCTGTTGAGTCACAGAAGATAAATTGATGAGCAGTGCTAAAGTTAAGGCTCATAATTCAGTTGTCCAAAGTACATCCCACAAAAGCCGTTTGTATGAGCAATAAAAAATGGGGGAAAACTGCTAGGAATGGTCCCTTTTCCATTTTGTTTTGGTTCTTGGAGAGAGTTTTGCCCAATAAATGTGTTTTGCATTCTTCAAATTTAATGCCTTTTGAGCCAAATCTAGAAAATGACTGGGTTTCCAAATTTGATGGTTTATTATCTATAGAAAAATTCAGGTTTCTTAAAAAAAGTAAAGGATGCTTTCATGCAGTAACACAGCAATATCAGGCCCAGAATTTGTGCAGGGAATTCTGACTTCTCACCTGTATATGTCATTCACCCATAAAATCTTAAATTTATGCAACTCCATGCATTGGATATATTTTATATGCAGGATTAAATGATATGTTTAATGTGTGTTTTATTGGCTAATCTATAAACTTCAACATCTTTAGTGTTCACTTTTGTGTCTCATGTTAAGCAGAGGGCCTAGCACATAGTCTAAGCACATAATCAATATCCAGTAATTTGAGTATTAACTACAATACTCCATAAGTATTATTTATAGAGTTTCTACTATGTATCGGGCACTGTGATTGTCATATAGGAACAATAACAGCAGCAAAAACAAACAATTAGCTTTTATTGAATTGTTAATATGTGCTGAGAATTATGTTAGGTACTTCATACTCGTTTAATTTCCAAAATAAGTTTAAAAGATCGGGGTCATCACTTTTTGTATTTTACAGATAAAGATGTTGAGGGTAAGGCAGGTTAAATAATTTTCCTAAATTGCAGAGCTAAAAGGCAGAATTAGAATCTTACACAACACTGACTTTGCATGCATCACCTTATTCAGTCATTACAATAAGTACACAGGTAGATATTATTACACACTTATTTCTCAGATGATAAAACTGAAACTAACAGAATCTAAGGAAAATGCTTTTTTTTTTTTTTAAATAGAAGAGGTGAAGAAAAAAATTGAACCCAGTTCTGAATGCCTTTAAGGTTAATGCTCTTCCCCTGAGAAGCAGGTTGTTTGGTGGTTTTAAGTGGATTTTAGAGATTGAACCCTCACTCAAGAAGCTAAGGACTGTGGAGAGGTTAAGAGATATACAGAAATGACACAAAGCAGGAAGTGACAAATGCTATGAAAGAAATGTGGACAGATAACAACATCTTATGGGAGTTTTAAGAAAGGAGGCGGAATCATGAAGAGCTTCACAAAAGAAGAAGCATTCAAATTTTCCTTGAAGCACAGGTGGATCTAGGCATAAAAGGATATAAATGCAATAAGCCATGGATCCAAAACGTTGGGTTGGAGCATATGCTTTGTAAAGGAGAGAGAAGATAGGTACACTATATAGTGCTAAGGATTTCAGTACTACAATCCCTCAGAAAGTTTTTTTTTTTTAAAGAGACTGTTCATACAGATCGTAATATATGATGTACAACAAATCAACTTTCTTCAAGTCCTTTCTGTACGTAATTTTTAAAAGATGAAACAAACTGACATTAATTGAACAGCTACTCTGTGGAGGGTCCTGTAATAGGAATAGGGGTGAGGGGAGAGGGGGAGGTCCACCAAAAACGCTGGCAGAGTGGCTAACCTAGAGGGGACTAATGAGACTGTAATCAGTTGGAGAGCGAACCTTCAGCCAGAACAAAATAAAAAGCTAAGCGGCCCATACAAAAATTGAATTTACAACTGGCCTCATTTAGTGCCCTGTTCTAGCTAATTGGGCCGTATGTTAACACACTGGGCATGCAGCAATGTTGGAAGATAAATGAAAAAGCGCTCCTCTTCCAACTCCACTATCATGGATGTATGGAGTACCAGATGGTGGCACGTTATAACTGGAATGAGTCATTCTGGAGGCACATCTGAAGTACCAATAAATATGGGGTTCACGTAAACAGAAGTTTATCTACAAGCACCTTCTCTAAACAGAGGTGGAGAAAAGAGTCAACAGTGATTTTGGACAGAGCACTGGACTGAGAATCTGGAGGCTGAAGGTTTAATACTGCTGACCACATTTGAACCTACTCCTCCCTGTCTTTGGAGTTCACTTCCCCCAGAATTTTGTAAGCCTGACTCCTTCTCAGATTTTATTTATCATCTCGGTTATCTGTCCTCAGACAGCTTTCCCTGACTAAAAGGCTTAAAGTAAATCTTCCTTCATATTCTCGACCTCACCACTGTATTGATTTCTTCCAAATATGTGAAATTTTTAATTTACTTGTTCATTATGTTCCACCTACACTAGAATCTAAGCTCCATGAGGGCAGGGATTTTTTTTCCTGTCTTGTTTATCAGTATATCCCCAATGTCTAAAATAATACCTGGTTCATGTTAAATGCTCAATAAATATTTCTGAGTAATGAAATTGTGGCTTTGCCCTATACTATCTGACTTAAGACAAAACATTTGGTCTGATACAGTGCTGTCATTATTATTAGTGAGTATAAAAAATAGCAACCCTGTATGCTGTTATAAAGATCAAAACTGTCAAATCATGTGAAGGCCCTTCAAAATTTGTATGGGATAATAGAACATGAGTTTGCCATTTTCAGTAAAAGAGAACAGTCATGGAAGGATAAAGCTTAACGGCCAAAAGGAGATACCAAGTGTCTTTTTGAATAAGGTGGTAGGAGATTGTGTGTCCTTATCCAATTCTGTTTTCTATGCTGTTTCAATTTCTGTCATTTGTGAGGTCCCTCGTAACTCTAGAACATGATGAATTACTGATGATACAGCAGATTTTTTTTCTTAACACCTTTATTAGAGTATAATTGCTTTACAATGGTGTGTCAGTTTCTGCTCTATAACAAAGTGAATCAGTTATACATATACATATGTCCCCATATCTCTTCCCTCTTGCATCTCCACTCCTCCCACCCTCCCTATCCCACCCCTCTAGGTGGTCACAAAGCACCAAGCTGATCTCCCTGTGCTCTGTGGCTGCTTCCCACTAGTTATCTATTTTACATTTGGTAGTGTATATATGTCCATGCCACTCTCTCATTTTGTCCCAGCTTACCCTTTCCCCTCCCCTTATCCTCAAGTCCATTCTCTAGTAGGTCTGCATCTTTATTGCCATCTTGCCCCTAGGTTATTCTGACCATTTTCTTTTTTTTTAGATTCCATATATATATGTTAGCATATGGTATTTGTTTTTCTCTTTCTGACTTACTTCACTCTGTATGACAGTCTCTAGGTCCATCCACCTCACTACAAATAACTCAGTTTTGTTCCTTTTTATGGCTGAGTAATATTCCATTGTATATATGTGCCATATCTTCTTTATCCATTCATCTTTTAATGGACACTTAGGTTGCTTCCATGCCCTGGCTATTGTAAATAGAACTGCAGTGAACATTTTGGTACATGACTCTTTTTGAATTATGGTTTTCTCAGGGTATATGCCCAGTAGTGGGATTGCTGGGTCGTATGGTAGTTCTATTTTTGTTTTTTTAAGGAGCCTCCGTACTGTTCTCCACAGTGGCTGTATCAATTTACATTCTCACCAACAGTGCAAGAGGGTTCCCTTTTCTCCACACCCTCTCCAGCATTTATTGTTTGTAGATTTTTAGGTGATGGCCGTTCTGACTGGTGTGAGATGATCTTTCATTGTAATTTTGATTTGCATTTCTCTAATGATTAATGATGTTGAGCATTCTTTCGTGTGTTTGTTGGCAGTTGGTATATCTTCTTTGGAGAAATGTCTATTTAGGTCTTCCGCCCATTTTTGGTTTGGGTTGTTTGTTTTTATTGAGCTGCATGAGCTGCTTGTAAATTTTGGAGATTAACCATTTGTCAGCTGCTTCATTTGCAAATATTTTCTCCCATTCTGAGGGTTGTCTTTCTGTCTTGTTTATGGTTTCTTTTGCTGTGCAAAAGCTTTAAAGTTTCATTAGGTCCCATTTGTTTATTCGTGTTTTTATTTCCATTTCTTTAGGAGGTGGGTCAAAAAGGATCTTACTGTGATTTATGTCACAGAGTGTTCTGCCTATGTTTTCCTCTAAGAGTTTGATAGTTTCTGGCCTTACATTTAGGTCTTTAATCCATTTTGAGCTTATTTTTGTGTATGGTGTTAGGGAGTGATCTAATCTCATACTTTTACATGTACCTGTCCAGTTTTCCCAGCACCACTTATTGAAAAGGCTGTCCTTTCTCCACTGTATATTCCTGCCTCCTTTATCAAAGATAAGGTGACCAAATGTGTGTGGGTTTATCTCTGGGCTTTCTATCCTGTTCCATTGATCTATATTTCTGTTTTGGTGCCAGTACCATACTGTCTTGATTACTGTAGCTTTGTAATATAGACTGAAGTCAGGGAGCCTGATTCCTCTAGCTCCGTTTTCTTTCTCAACATTGCTTTTGCTATTCAGGGTCTTTTGTGTTTCCATACAAATTGTGAAATTTTTTGTTCTAGTTCTGTGAAAAATGCCAGTGGTAGTTTGATAGGGATTGCATTGAATCTGTAGATTGCTTTGGGTAGTAGAGTCATTTTCACAATGGTGATTCTTCCAATCCAAGAACATGGTATATCTCTCCATCTATTTGTATCATCTTTAATTTCTTTCATCAGTGTCTTAAAATTTTCTGCATGCAGGTCTTTTGTCTCCTTAGGTAGGTTTATTCCTAGATATTTTATTCTTTTTGTTGCAGTGGTAAATGGGAGTGTTTCCTTAATTTCACTTTCAGATTTTTCATCATTAGTGTATAGGAATGCCAGAAATTTCTGTGCATCATTTTTGTATCCTGCTACTTTACCAAATTCATTGATTAGCTCTAGTAGTTTTCTGGTAGCATCTTTAGGATTCTCTATGTATAGTATCATGTCATCTGTAAACGGTGACAGCTTTACTTCTTCTTTTCCAGTTTGGATTCCTTTTATTTATTTTTCTTCTCTGATTGCTGTGGCTAAAAATTCCAAAACCATGTTGAATAATAGTGGTGAGAGTGGGCAACCTTGTCTTGTTCCTGATCTTAGTGGTAATGGTTTCAGTTTTTCACCACTGAGGACGATGTTGGCTGTGGGTTTCTCATCTATGGCCTTTATTATGTTGAGGAAAGTTCGCTGTATGCCTACTTTCTGGAGGGTTTTTATCATAAATGGGTGTTGAATTTTGTCAAAAGTGGCAGAGGCCAGCAGGATGTTGCACGAGCCCGAGGCCTGCTGTGCGTTCTCCCTGGGAAGTTGTCCCTGGATCACGGGACCCAGGCAGTGGCTGTGGCTGCACAGGCTCCTGGGAGGGGCGGTATGGAGAGCGATCTGTGCTTGCACATAGGCTTCTTGGTGGTGGCAGCAGCAGCCTTAGCATCTCATGCCCGTCTCTGGGATCTGCGCTGATAGCCGAGGCTCGCACCCATCTCTGGAGCTCCTTTAAGCTGCGCTCTTATTCCCCTGTCCTCCTGCACCAGGAAACAAAAAGGGAAGAAAAAGTCTCTTGTCTCTTCAGCAGCTCCAGACGTTTTCCCGGACTGCCTCCCGGCTAGCCTTGGTGCACTAACCCCCTGCAGGCAGTGTTCACGCCGCCAACCCCAGTCCTCTCCCTACGCTCCCACTGAAGCCCGAGCCTCAGCTCCCAGTCCTGCCCACCCCGGCGGGTGAGCAGAGAAACCTCTCAGGCTGGTGAGTGCTGGTTGGCAGCAGTCCTCTGCGCGGGAATCTCTCTGCTTTGCCCTCTGCACCCCTGTTGCTGCGCTCTCCTCTGTGACTCTGAAGCTTCCCCCCCGACCCACCCCCCGTTTCCACCAGTGAAGGGGCTTCCCAGTGTGTGGAAAGTTTTCCTCCTTCAGAACTCCCTCTCAGAGGTGCAGGTCCTGTCCCTATTCTTTTGTCTCTGTTTTTTCTTTTGCCCTACCCATGTAGTTGGGGATTATCTTGCATTTTGGGAAGTCTGAGGTCTTGTACCAGCGTTCAGTAGGTGTTCTGTAGGAGTTGTTCCACATGTAGATGTATTTCTGATGTATTTGTGGGGAGGAAGGTGATCTCAGCATCTTACTCTTCCGCCATCTTGAAGCTCCTCCCGATACAGCAGATTTTAACAACCATTTATGGCTGTGTTTAACAGATTGACATTTCCCTATTTCCCATTTCTCAGGTCATATTTAAGATGCCAACACAGAAAATATGTGTGTGTGTGCGCCTTTATACTCATTTTCATACTCATTGAGAACTGCCACAGTAGTCAATATTAAAAAATAAAGTGGCAAAAACTTACTGTACGGCCAGCACAGGGCCAAGCCTTATGTTTGACAGAATGAATTTGCCATTCCAGGGGCATACAACCTAGATAAGAATGTAAGTTAAGTGTTTGAAAAAACAGTGCATATTGCCTTCCTATAGTAGCTTTATTCTGAAATAATAAAGATTAAATTGTCTAGCATAGAAAAGGAAGGAAATAGCATATAAGCAAAAAAGTTCTTATATTATCTTGTATATAGTTTGCTTGATAATAAGACTAGGAAGACAGAGGCCAAAACTAGGGAGCAGGGAATTATCTCAGGCAAAATAACAAGGAAATTGGACAGAGGTTGCCTTTCTAAATAACATATAAGAGACACTAAATTACAAGCATGGAAAATATGAGAAACATCATTTATAGGAAAGGCAGTGGTGTAAAATTCCAGGAACAAATGGAGGAAAGAAGTAAACTATCATTGTTTGAGCACATATGCTTGGCAAAAAAGAATTTTATGTTATATTTTGTTTATCTTCTGGAAACCTTGCACTGGAGGTATCATTTGTAGTGGTTTACAGAAGAGCAAACTGTGGCTTACATAGTTTCACTGGTTTGTCCAAAGCCACACTATTACTATGTTAAACAGCCACTTTTGAATCTTAGGGGATATAGGGAGTTTAGAATACTTGTGTAAAAACAGGGTTTACTTACGTTCATATAACTTTTGTAGACTTATAGCCCAGCATCTTTGTGTAAACGCTTGCCTGTCTAAAACTGCACCAAACTGAGTCTGATGTCTGAAATTTTTATGGTACTGCAGTAAATTTGAAGAGTCAACTTCGAAAGGAGATTGCAAAACCTTTACTATGACTAGCCCATATGGTAGCTTGTTTCACAGGAAAAGCTCAAGAAAAACACATTGAAAATCCTACTTTATGCAATGAGTTTCCCAGAGATAAAGTGCTATAGTTGTGGTGTAAGTTTCTTTCTATTTATCTGGGTCTGTATCTTAAAAATTTAATTTGAAAGAAAAGTTTGTGATTAGGCACATTTATTTGGCTCTTTTAATAATAGCAGTTTAACTTTGAAAATTTTATAGAATTGATAATAATAATGATAAAAAAATTAGGTAAAATGACAAACCAGGGTAAAAAATAAGATTGTAAGATTTTTTGTATTTTTATGCCTTACAAGTAATAATGTTTTTGTTTTATAGACTCTCATGCAGCATTGTTTGTTGGTGTTTATTTAATAAATATATACATATTCTGCATGTAGCAGAACTTGTGCTAGATGGCAAGGATTTAAAGATGCATATGGAAGTCTTTGTCCTTATGGGGCTCATAGTCCAGTGAATAAGACAGAAATACATATTAATTTCAATTTAGTATATTAAAAACCGCAGTGATTTTGGACAAAGGCTGACCACTTTTGACTGATGGCTTCAAAGAAGACATACTATGAAATGTTTTCCCTTGGTTGAAGAAAACAAAGAGGTCCCTTTGCCAAAGCAAGGTGGGGTAGACCACTCATGAAAAGAGAGCAGTTCTGTGTGGTTGAAGCTTTACCCATCTGCCTTGGAGTAAAGAAACCAGATTGAGAAGTAGTTCAGCTACCAATACTGAAGGGCCACAGATGCCATGCCACTGAATTTGAACCATTGTCTCATCTGTAATTGGAGCTCACAGTCACTTCCTTTTAGAATTAGCCTGGATAATCTAAAGCCCTGTCACGGATCCAGGGAAAGCAAGCTGAAGCAAATGTAATACAGGATTGAATATTTCAGTCAGGAGAAAATAACATGACAGCGTTAAGCAGTGTGTGGTTGAACAGAAAGCATTAGCAATGATTATATATCAGTCTGAATCTTAGGCTTATAAGACAGCAGGTGCAGATAAATCTGATTTTTATCGCCTATGACATTTTCAAACAATGAAGTATGACTTTTTGAAATTTTTAACATCTTTCAGTACTTGCAGTCATGGTGTCAATGGTTTATAGGAAGCTTTTGCATGCCAATGCTCTAGACTGCAGGGAGTCACTCACTGTCTACAGTCTCGGAAAAAACCTTAGGGTTCTACGGTTTTTGCCTCGATGACTGTATATATAAATTTCCATTAATTGTGCCCAAAATGAGACAGATAAACAGGCAGGCATAAACAACCCTCCATTTCTTCTTTCTTTTTGCTATTCTCCCTTCATTCTTCTTTCCCTCCTTTCTTTCCTTCCTTCAATAAACATTTTTTGAGAACCTACCCAGTGACTAACATGGCTGTCATGAGTGACTAAAACACAGTCTCTGTTCTCAGTGAAGATACATCCTGGGGAAGGTGTGATGGAGTACAAGACCTAGATAATAAATATACAATTAATCAAATGATGATAAATAAGTAGGATGCACTGAAAAGATCTATGTTATGGCCGTTTCCAAATACAGTGACCAACCTGTTCTGGTTTGCCCCAGACTCTCCTACTTTTAGGGACTGAAATTCACACGTCCCAGCAGTGCCCCCGGTCCCAGATAAACTGAGTCAATTGGTCACTACAAGTTCCATGAGCACATTGCCTTGTGAATGTTGAACATCACCTGTGAATAAAGAGGGAGACTTTAAAAGGATATTTTCAGTTTAAGCCTTAACTGTATTTACTCAGGATACAGTTCTGTCTAAGCAACCAGTAGGGAGGGTTTGTCAGGTGTTTTTTCTTTTTTTATGCGAGCCACCAAAAAGTCTCCTGGGAAATAACTTTTCCAGAGGTCAAAAATAATTTAGTCACAACATTACGTTCATGGATAGCAGGGCAGTTATAGATGTAAGAGACGAGAGTGTCTGCTAAGACTGATCTGTAGTCTTATCTCTGTACGTCTCAGAAGGAACATCTCCATGACTCCTTAGGTAAGCATAGGTGAGATCAGCTCTGGAGACAGAAGTATTTGGTAAAGTGGTGGAGAGGAGAGGTGAGGTAAATTTAAGGTATCTAGAGTAATGGGACAAAGGGTCAGGAAAAAATGAATAAATCTTGTTATAATATTTACTGCTATGCTGATATATACAAGAATACATTGATTAGAATAATGTAGTCAGTAATTGTTCAGAATTTACTTATCTAGCAATTTTAATGACCAATAAACAAAATGATTTACTTACTCATTTTTTAAAAAACAGCATTAAAAGAGTTAATTTAGGATACAGAGGTAAAGGATACCTAAATGTGCTAAGAATTTACTAAATGCTGGGTCTTACGCCAGATAATTTGCATAACTTATCTTCTAAATCCTCAACAGATTCAATGTTTTCCCCATTTCACAGATCAGGAGACTGAGTGTTAAGAACATGGGTTGACTTGGCCAAAGATCACACAATTAGTGAATGCCTCTACAGAATTTCAGTAGAAAAACTGGAATAACAATGATGCTATGAAAATTGTGCTAGTAGGTATGAACCAAATACTCTGAAAACACTGGAAAAAGGGTGGCTAATTTTGCATGCAGTCCTCCAGAAAGGCTTCATAATACATCTTCAGAATCCATGTTGGGGAATGCTGCCTTCAGGCACCACTTTATTATAGCTGAGGGTAATCACTGATGAAAATAATAATGATCCTGAGTCAACAAAAATTGATAAGCACTTTTTTATTAGTGTAAAAGCTTTAGGATAATTTTATGTAAAAATTTAATGAAAAACCTAACAAGTTTTAAGCTCATCATGGGCACTAGAGATGCATATCAGTTTGAAAGCTTTCCTTTAACCTGCTGAATTTTTCAGTTTTCAAGGGCAAGCAACCAAAAAAGGAATAAAGAAGAAATCAAAAGGGATAAAGCACTACTTATATTCAACGATCCTTAGGAAAGTCACCATCTGGTTGGTGAAAGGAGATCTGGGGTTTTATTCTGCCTTTTTCACCAACTAACTTTGGTCTTTAGGCTATTCCTTTAGCCATTGTGGATTTCAGGATACATATATTAATACCTGTTCTCACTTCATAATTCAGTATTTCTTTTTAAGACCAAATGAGAAAACATATATGTTTGAAAATTAAAGATTACAGCAGATGACAAATAGTTCATGTTACTTAAATAATAAAATACTAATATCTAATAAAATAAAATATATAATGGTTTAATTTTTATATTTTATAACTCCATTAGAATTCAATAAAATATCTTAATTTATTATAATTTAATATTGTTACTGCTTTTTCTCTACTATTAGAAACTGAGATGATCCATGGTCTGCCTGCCTGGAATTAAAATTTAAAACAAACAAATAAACAAAAACTAGACACTGTTGAACCCCTAAAAGATTTCTACTAATTATATATAGTAATTATAACTTAAGTGTATATAAATTATGTATGTATAAAGCACATTCCATATGCCAGACACAGGGCTTTGTTCTTTCCAAAACTTATCTCTCCTGATTTTGCATTAGCAATATGACAGATTTAGTATTGGTTCCATTTTATACAAGTAGAAACTAAGACTCAGAGACATACCTGAGATTATATTACATATATAGGCATCCCTCAGAGACATTGTGAGTTTGGTTCCAGAACACTGCAACAAAGCAAATATTGCAATAAAGCGAGTCACAATTTTTTTGGTTTCCCAGTGCATATAAAAGTTGTTTATACTATACTGTACTGTAGTTCATTAAGTGTACAAGAGCATTATGTATAAAAAATGTACATACCTTAATTAAAAAATACTTTATTACTAAAAATGCTAACCATCATCAGAACCTTCTATGATCTATGATCTAAGATCTATGATCTTTGCATAGTAACAAAGATTATTGATCAAAGGTCACTATAACAAATATAATAATAATGAAAAAAATTGAAATATTGTGAGAATTACCAAAATGTGACACAGAGACCCAAAGTGAGCAAATGCTGTTGGAAAAATGGTGCCAATAGACTTGCTCCATGCAGGGTTGTCATAAACCTTCAATTTGTAAAAAAAAATGCAATATCTGTGAAGCAAAATAAAGGAAAGCACAATAAAACGAAGTATGCCTGTATTGAATGGAGCTGAGGTTAAAGTAAGTACATCAGAGGTCCCACAACACCACTTTTCCATCACACAAAAATACCTGCCCAGTTTATTGCTCAGAGCAGGAGTAAGAAGTGAATGAGGAAACATGGGGTACATATTCTTTAGTCTCTAAAGCAGTGCTCTCTACCTTAAATGCCTGCTATGTTAAGTCCTGTGTAGATCAGGCTAGTTTATAAGGCTATAGGGAGAAGACCGTGAGGCTCCTCAGAGAGCCTGCTGCTGTCCCCAGGCTTACTTAGTCTTTTTTATGTCTTTGGTGTGTTTTGGTATGATTCATTATCATCTTCATCTGACACACATGTATGTTCAGTCTGTAGCTGGAATGGGCCAGGACTTCCTGGTTGCTTTTGTGATTTTTGCTTAGAAGTAGTGTAACCTGGACTGTCTTGCATCTGTATTTCCAACTTGATTGAAATATTTTGTACCCAGGAATTTGATTTTACATTTCTTTGCCCCACCCCCTAATACCTAAAATAGTTCTATGTAAAACTAGACTATAAATGTCTGTTGGTTGTTTTTATAACTGCAATGCTAAAAATAAAGGGTAAAAGGGGGAAAAAAAGAAAACCTTTTGAATTCTCTCCCCTTGAAAATGTTCTTGCCTCAAGGATGATCTGAGGAATCAAGAAGCTACCACATGCCCACTGTCACCCCGAATGGAAGTCAAATCTTCAAAGCCTACCCAGTATTTAAACCCTGGCAGAAATAGTAAACCAATTTTCTTTGGAAGCAGGATTGTGCATGTTTATTTTGTGATTTAATAAAAAGCTGACATAGTGGTCATTAGCTTCCCAGAGTGGGCTCCGTTTAATATGCAAAACACACAGAAATTAACATAGTAATTATGTTAGAACTAACAGGATACAAACATTTTAAATGGATTTAACACATTAAATAATTTCATGTCTTATGTGACCCTGGTGTCTTTCACAGATGGTCACAACATTTCCTAATTTGTTCTACAGGTAGTGTAAATTAATGTGATTTTCTTTGACTCATTCTTTTTTAATGTGGCCAAATAGCTTTATTTTTACTTAAAATCATAGCTACTCTGCTTAATGTGTTTTTGGTTCCTTTAGCAAAGAAGATCTATGTTTTTTTTTCCGAACTGGTGGCTTTCTTTGCATCCAAATTTGGATATTGGGGAAGAAGAAAGGAAGTTAGTAAAAATATGTCCATTTGGTATGTCAGATAGCACAAATGTTAATGTCACTAATACTACTCAACTAGAAATCATTTATTCCTTTGAATAGCAATCATTTTTAAGACACAAACTATTCACAACGTACCCTACTAACTGCTGACAGTAAAGGATGAATAGTATGTATAATGTCTTCAATCTTTAAAGTCTATAGGGATTGCTAAATAAAACTTAAAAAATGAGTATTTTTTTCATCTTCTTAATATTCCAGCAAAGCAATATAAACAATATTCTGTAGGAGTTCAAGGAAATAAACTATCGTTACTACCAGTTAAATAGTAATAGACTTTAATAAAAGGAATAATTGCTTCTTGGAAAATGCCTGATTCTAGATCTAGGAAGGCAATATAAAGGATGATACAAGAGCATCTCTTTATACAAAATATCAAGGACATAGTCAAAGTCTACCACAGTCATATCAAAACTAAAGGATTTAGGAGTCCGACTGAAGACGTCTCATTAGTCAAAGATAAGATATTCTAACCATTGATAGGAATAATAACTGCAGTGGATTAAAATTCATAAGGTATGATTTAATCAGAGTCATTATTATGAAAACCAAACAAAACAAAAATTGTCAGTTCTGGTCACCTTTGGAGAATGCTGGAACTTACTCTTTCATAAACTGGTAACAGGAAAAAAATTAAGCATTATCCTGACCTTATTATGCACCCCGTATCTCAGACTAACCAAAGAATCAATGAGGGAAGCTTCCCCTTAATGGAAATATTCCAGCTTAAAAAAAGAGACGAAAAACAAAACCAGAAGGATTAATAGAACTAGAAAGTCACCATTTTGCAACCCTTAATGATTTTGTGGACATGGAAAATGTTCATGGATGGCTGCCATCGTCACTAAAAGAGGGAAATGACAAAAGAACACACCATCTTCTATGAATTTGTTTTTAAAAATAAAAAGGATAAATAAAATAAGAACAGCAAAAGAACAACAAAAACCTTGATACAAATTCATGGTTCTCAACCAGGTGTAATTCTGTCCTTAGGTGACATTTGGCAAAATCTGGAGGCATTTTTTTTTAATTGTTACAGTTGGGGAAGTGCTAAGTGGCGTCTGGAGGACAGAGCCCAGGAATGCTGCTAAACGTCATACAATGCAGAGGAAGTCTCCTGCAACAAAGAATTATCCAAATGACTTAATAAAAAATGTCAACAGTGCTGAGGTTGAAAAACCCTGATATACACATATGTTTACAGAAAATACAAAATACAGAGTATTGTGTTAAATAGTACAATATGCATGCACTCAGTAAAATCTGAACTGAGGAAAACTCTGCAGGGATAAAGACATGTCTCTTCAAAAAATAAATTGCAAAGAGATAAAGCAAAGAGAAGAAAAGAAAGAGATGTACATACAGACAGAGAGAAAGACAGAGAACAGAGGTATCTATAGATTAATAAGATTTGAGACTTATCACCCAATCCTAATATATAGCCATAAAACCATACTTAAGAGAATACAATATTAATGGGGTACATTGGGATTTTTGTAACATGACTAGAAATTTGAATTGCTAACAAATTATTATTTAATGTATGATAATGATATTGTGAATGTTTAAAATATTTGTCCTTATATTGTAGAGATGATGCAGAAATTTTTAAAGATAAAATATATCTGGAAATTTCCTCAAAATAATCCAGAAATGGGAGAAACATATTGAGTGGAAACATACATGAAACAAAATGATCTCTGAGTTCATAACTGTTGATGCTGGATGATGGTTACCTAGGGGATCTTTAAACTATGTAGTGTTTGAAATTCCTCAAAGGATATTTTTTAAGAGTTATCAAAATAAAGAGTTTATATCCCACCATTTCTAAAGTAGTACAAATCTCAAAAAGAATTCATCTATTAATTTGTTAACTTATTTATTCATAGATTATTTTGATCTGGTTTACTAGATGAAAATACTGACTTTTGAGTCAAACACCCTTGGATTTTAATTCCAGTTCTGCCAATTAATAACTGTATGACATTGGTGTGCAGTTATCTCATTCCTGTCATCATTTACTCATTTCCAAAATGTAGGATCACAATATCTAATATTAATTACTGTTATATTAGAGATTATAAGTGAAAAGTACCTAGCACTATGCTTGGTATAGAATAGTTATGAAATGAATAGTTGCTGTTATCACTACAAACTTCAAGAAGGAAAACAGTCAATGTACTACCTTTAAAGAAATGTTTTGTTAAAATGGTTTATCTTCAGAGTATCCTTCACTAAGGAAGTAGATTTTGGATTGGTAAAATTGCCCTGTGAATGAACAATAAAAATTAGAAATATATTTTAGTTTCATGCAGCTATACTTCCTAAGCCTGAATTTCCTTTGTAGTTTTCAGTGATCTGGTTTAACTTGGTTAAGCTGACTGTTTATGACTTATGCTGACCTTAAAATCCCTCAACTGTCTTCAGAGTGACTAATTATTGATTTTGTGTAAGGACTATTTAATTAAATAGATACCAGGAAGAGATAGCATTTCTGTATAGAGAGAAATGGCTGAAGGTGATTATTAAATGTTTTCCTTGTGGAATCTTGATAAAGTCGTTGTTAATTTATATTTTCTTCTTTAGGACATGGTCCTAAAGGCTCCTCATTCGCCTCCTTTTCTGACATTGTCACACCATTGGGATGGTGCCTGTTTATTTGAGATGTCTGACATTTCTCAAAAATTTGGCTTGACACGTGTACTAATAAATCTCAATTATTGAAAGATTAATAGTGCATTGGGAAAGGTCATGTATGAGAGAATGATGTATGTTTTGATATTTGAAACTTATTTAGGTGGTTAAAATAAATTAACCTGACCATTATCTGCTGGTATATACTACCATGGTCAACTCAGACAGTAATCAACGGTACAAATACTGTAATACATATATGCTTCGATTACGAGCATTAAGTGTTTTTATTTCATTGGCAAATTTTTATTGAATGTTTACTAAGTTCCAAGCACAGTGCTAGGGTCTAGGGATGTTCTGGTCAATAAAATATGGTGAGTGGCTTCTCTTAAATTGCACAGCCAAGTGGAAAGTTTGATAAGCATACACTTGGAGAGCAGAATATGTAAGTAGTAGGAAGGAAGCAATCTTAGGCAGAGTACTGACCCAAAGAAAGAACATACCATGGTACTGATGCTGTAAGTATAGCATCAGAATTATACCAGAATTAACCCCTAGGCTGGTATCTAAGAATTGACATTTACTAGCCTGGTTAAGAGAAATGAATAGGGGTAGGGATGGGAAGGATGACTCCAGGCATTAGGATTCATGTGTTGAAAGGGAGAGAGTCAAGAGGGAAAATTACACACTATTACTGATGTACTGTTTGCCCCTCCAATTCATTGCTTGATGAGGCTAAGTGGATTTGTGTTTTTCATGGTCACACCTTATAATGTAAATTAAAAAGAAAATTCAAGTGCTTCCAGATTGTTCAAATTGTCTTCTCTCAACTCATGGATGTAATAGTTCATTCTGGAGGTATGTGATAGCCTTAAAATTAGAAGATGGGAGTTCAAAACATGACTTTACACTCATGACTTTGTAAAAATCTTATCACTAGGAGTTCTAGAACAGTAAATATATTAAATTATCTCCTACTTCATAAGATCTTAATTAAAAATTCATTGGGTCAAATGTGATATTGACTAGCACATTTTTAGAGGTAGACTAAGTATTTTGGGTATTTTTGTGGCAGCTTTAATGAGATATAATTCATGTACCGTGAAATTCACTCAATAAAAGTATACAATTAGTGTGTTTACAAAGCTGTACAATCACGACCACTGTCTGATTCCAGAATATTTCATCACCCCAAAATTAACCCCACGCTTGCCCATTAACAGTCACTCCTTATACCCCCTTCGTCTTTCCCCTAGCAATCACTTATATATTTTCTGTCTATATGGATTTGCATATTCTGGATATTTTATAAAAATGAAATCATAAAATGTGTGGTCTGTTACATCTGGCTTCCTTTACTTAGCATAATGTTTTTAAGCTTCATCCATGTTGTACAATAAATCAGTACTTTATTCCTTTGTATGGCTGAATAATATTATCTTGTATGGATATACCATATTTTGTTTATCTGTTTGTCAATTTATGGACATTTGGATTGTTTTTCTTTTTGGCTGTTATAAATAATGCTGCCATGAATATTCATGCACAAGTTTTTTGTGTGAACATTTGCATTAGATTTTCATAAGTATATAACTAGAAGTGGAATTGCTAGGTCATACAGTAACTCTCTCTTTAACTATGTGAGGAGCTGCCAGACTGTTTTGCAGAGTGTCTGAACTATTTTACAATTCTACCATCAAGGATGTTCCAGTTTTTCCACATCCTTGCAACACTTGCAATTGTCTTTTCATTTTAGCCATCTTGTCAGTGTGTGCTAGCACCTCATTTTGGTCTTGATATACATTTCCCTAATGACTAATGATATTGAGCAACTTTTTATGTACTTATTAGCCAATTGTATACCCTCTTTGAGAACTTAGGTTTTAAAGGCAATTTTGAATTTAAGTACTTATTGGTTAAATTACATCTTCACATATTGAATTAGATTGCCATGATAATATTTTTATAAAAATATAATTTATTAATGAATATTCTTCATCATCTGCCCTATGTTTGTTGTGACCTGACATTTATATAAGAACAATAACATTAGTAATAATGTTAAGATAATGAAGAGTAAGAACAAAAAAATTACTCAACCGAAAGAACAACAGTAAGACATCCTGCTTGTTAAGCACCTACTGTGTGTCAGGCATTCTCTGTATCATATTCTGCACATCTTCTGGTCTTCTGGAACCATGTGTTTTAACATTTCACAACTTTTACATGTTATGGGCAATGTTTCAGATACGGTATAAGGAGAAATTATTACTTGAAGATAGTGAGGAAATTATATTTGCATATAATACAGAATCCAGTGGAATTTATAAATGGAGTTTTCCTTCTTTAACAGTAATGAGAATGTTCATGCTTTAATTATGCTTTATTAAGTTTGGCTGGGATGGCAGTACTGTGTAGTATTGGGAAGGAAAAAAAAAGTTCTTGGCCCTTAAAATTTTTTCCCTTTAATCAAAGTCTAGCACATATGCCCTTAGAGATGTAGGAATTTTAGAAAATAATCAGATAAATATAGGTTCACATTCATCCACTGCTATTGTGCTTAAAAAATATATTTTATTAAACAAACTGTGGCAAATTATAACAATGGAATAACAAAGAATATTAATTTTTATTCACAAAAACTATTATTATGTATTCAGTATGTGCCAAGGATCTGTACTGAGTGCTTGGGATATATCAGTTAAAAATTAAAATAATAATATAGATATGTACATATTTACATGGTAAAATGCATAAAATATCTTGTGAATGAAAGAATATATTGTAATATATGTGTATTATTTTTGATATATAGTTAGATATGAAGCTTATATTGAATGCACCAAGATATAAGTAACAGTGATCCATAATCACTGTTATGATTAACAGTGTTATGGTTTAACAGTGATTATGGATCACTCTTATGGCTGAATTTTATTTTTCTCATCTATATTTTCCATTTTTTTAATTATTGAAAATAGATTGTATAAAATATAAGTATAAAAATAGGTTTAAATTTAGATAGATTTAAATATGAGGATATTAAATGCTTCCTCATCTAACAAAAATAAAGACCATATTATTTGGATGACAGTGATAATGTAAACATTAAATGGCATGTAAATTAAGTAAAATTTATCTAATACACTTTGTGATGGGTAAAGTATTTAAGTGCGTGCTCACATATAATTATTACTATAATTCTGTAAGAAGAGATTATTGTTCCAAATATACAAAAACATATTTTAAAGAGTTCTTAGCCAAAGTTCCCATGTTAGGTCTTTATGCAAACCCTAGCTTTTCTTCTTCAAAGTCTTTTATTAAACTCTCTTTAGAGCACATCAGAAATAAACTCTGGGGTCTAATAATTCTTAGAGCACAAACTGTGAAGCACATATATTGTTGGTTGACCGATAGTTTTATAACTTGTGTTTTCCATAATTTAGTAACACATATTGTTACAAGGTAGGTAGAGCGTCTCAGTAATCAAAACCAGAGGCTTTTCACCTGAGTCCTTTCGTGCCCTTACCTGGTTCTTCCAAGAATAAAGGCTGTCAACTACCTGAGCTCGGATGAGGTATTTTGCCGTTTCAAGCAACTGACATATTTTAGACATTATTTCTCTGAAACCTACGATAAGGCTTGAAAGGAGACTCTCCCTCTGCTCTCTTTTAAGTAGAAGGTAAAAGCAAGAGAGGATTTTACTCTCCACAAACAGTGATACAAACTTAGGGAGACAATCATGTCTCAAGTCCCCACTCCCGTTTTTCATCTGTTTTATTTTGTTTTTGTTGTCACAAAGCAAAGTGAGGCATTTCTTTACCAAGGTCTTCAATTGCCATCTTCTGTTAAATTTCTATTGCCTTCCTTATCCTTCTATTTCTGCACTCAGTTTAGAAATAAAGTGTCCTCAGTTTGATTTTTCAACCCATTGAAATGGTTGGAAATTGAAGAGTGTTATACTTTTATCTTCTATCATTCACATGTTTAAAGCCCCACCAGTACTCTGATGTAATTTGTTCCATATGGGTATTTCATCATATGATGTACATAATCTGTTTTCACAACTAATTTTTTCCTTTAATAGATTTAGTATTTTCTCCCTGTGTGTGAACGATAAAAGTATTTACTTTGATCACATTGCTACAGTTGGAAGAGCTTCCATAAGGAACCTCTCCAGGAAGCTCATTATTAATAACTTATGAATGTTTCAGCCTGACTCTCAGACTCTCCAATTCCAATGTCTGCTTTTTCACTGATACAATGGTGAAAGCCAGTTACTCCTTACTCTAGATCATTTTTACTTCTTGATGGGAACTACCTACTTCAATCAAAACATAATCATACTTTTACATAAGACTCATTCATTCCCACATACATAACTGCTCAAAATTTCTTTCCTATCGTAGAGTCTTCCCCCAGTCCTCTTGGACCCATTCATCCCCTATACAATTTTCAAAGTTTCTTTTAATTCTTTCTCTGCCAAGTTACTTTTGATCATAGAGATACTGTCCTTCCTGTGATTTATGAGTTTCATGGTTTCTTATATCTGTAATCAGACATAATATTTTCACTATATAGTAACCAGAGTGATCTTTTAAAATGGTAAATCAGATCAGGTAACATTCTTACTTATATCCTTCAATGGCTGCCCACTGCATTGAGAAAAAAAGCTAAGCTTCTCATCACAGCCTAAAGGAGACTTTCAAATCTGCTCATACTGAGGTCTCCATCTTTACCTCATTTCATCTCTGCAACTCTCAGTACATTCCAGCCACAATTACTCTATCAATTATCTCTTCCTGCATAAAATCAATAGCTTAAAATAACAGACATTTATTATTTCAAAGCTTCTGACGGTCAGGACTCAAGGCAAAGCTTAGCTGAGTGCTCTGCTTTGGGATCCCTCATGAGCCTGCAATCAAGGTTAGCTAAAGCTGGGATCTCATGTGAAAGCTCAACTAAGGAGGGATCTGCTTCAAAGATTACATGGCTATTGGCAGGGTTCAGTTCCTTGCAGCCTGATGGATTAAAGCGTTTATTCCCTTGCTGGCTGTTGGCCAGTGACCATCCTCAGTTCCTGTTTGACTGTTTATTGCCCTCTGTTGATTGCCATGTGGGCCTCCCCAATATGACCTCTTGCTTTATCAAAGTCAGCAAGGGTGAGAATCAATAATGAGAATCTGCCAGCAAGACAGAAGTTACAATTTTATAGAATATAATCACTAAAAATATTTACATCCCATTATATTTTCTGTGTTCTGTTCATTAGAAGCAAACCATAGCTCCCACGGACACTCAGAAAGAAAGGCTTACACAAGGGCATAAATACCACACAGCGACATCTTTGGGGGCTCTTTGTACACCACACTTATCTTCAATCTCATCCTTGAATAATGCAAATTCAGTTGACTTCAGACTGTTTGCAAGAGTTCTTCCCTCTGTTTCAAATGTCCTTTTACTGGCTCTCTGCATAAGTGGCTCCGTTTTACTTATTTCAAATGCCATCTCTTTCGCTAGGTCTTGGCTTACCATCCTTAGGCATTATTACCGGTGCTTAATACATCGTCTGAATGAATACATGAAAGGCTGCCTCCACTCGGTGTAGCCCTGCATTCAGTAGGAAATGGGCTTTGGATATCCATTTCTGAGTAGCCCTACACAATTTTATTTTCCAACACATTTTATATCTGTTCTCAGATGACAGTGAAAAGTCCCAAGCAGGCAGCAACAGTTGCCTTAATTTGTATTTAGAACAGGAAGTCAGGTTGACTCTAACAAGATCTAATGGATAGTGCAGGTCATTTGAATTCCTGCAAGTTGGAGTGTTTGAAATCCAGGTTCCTCCATTACTAGATTAACATTTGTCTCCAGGGCTTAATAATGGCATGTGAACATTGTTCAAGAAATATACATTGTATACAAAGAAAGAAAGAAGGAAGAAAGAGAAGATGGAAGTACATTTTCTGAGTCCGTTTCCTCATTTACTAAATGGGTTTAGCCACACACTCAGTGTATAGAAATATCGAGCATAGTAGAATGAGAAATAATAATTATTGTATTATACCAGTTTATAAAAGATAGAGGTAATGTCAATCCTTAGGCAGTAATAGTCCAATATCCTATACTCATATTCAGAGTGTATCATATTTGGGGAACCCAGTGTTAAACAAATTTGAACTGTTTTCCTTACTGGGGAAAATCTTTGATATGCGCATCATTGATTTCCCAGTGAGGTAGGAGTGCCGCTGGGGATTGAAACTGCATTTTATAAGCATCTTTTATCATAACGCTCCTCCATTGAGAATCTCACAGGACATTGAAAAATCCCCATTAAGGCACAGTAATTGATCTCTATTATAGTAACGCTGACCATTAACACACAATTTAGTATTTTCTATGCTTATCATGTTAGTAAGTTTCTGGCCATTTAAAAGCTAAGTATTTTTTATTAGAACTAAACATCAGACTCTGTATTCTGCCCACTGTTACATCAACAGCAACAATGAGTCCCTTTTATAATGCTGGTGTCAGATAAGAAGACCCTCCATTTAGGCCAACATATCTTTCAACAAATGGGATTATATTTCAAGTTGTATGATTTAGCTTTTGGTATATTGGAAACTCTAAGATAAAAACTGTGTCATAATGGGATTCTTTTGTATTAGAGTATTTGTTTTTTGTTTAAAATACCATAAATTATTCTCTATCCCTCAGCCCCACTTTTTTCATTTCATCGTGTTTCATGTATTAATGTTTTGCTTATTTGCTACTTCAAGCTCACTTCTTCAATTGTTCTGGTCAAATAACTCACTCCCTTTCACATTCCTCTAGGGTTTCTTACACCTCTCACAATGCCACTCCATCACACATACCCTCAAGTAAGTACTTATCTTCGAACAATACATAGCTTCTAATACATGTGGGGTGGGGGAGGATTTCACTCACTTTTAACATAGACGAGTACATTCTTTAATTTTATTTCTCTATTATACATTCATATAAATATCTAGGACTAGGACTAGTCTAGATAGATTGGCTAGTTGAATCATTTTCGCGTTGATTTCAGCCACCAATGGCTAGTTGAATCATTTTCACATTGATTTCAGCCACCAATGGCTAGTTGAATCATTTTCATGTTGCATCTATCTGACTTTTTTTCTCCCTCTTCTTCCACTTTTAAGGGTTCATGCAGTCAGATTGGGACAACCTGCCAAATTCAAGATACTCTCCCTATTTTAAGGTCAGCTGCTTGGTAACCTTAATTGCACGTGCAACCTTAATCCCGTTTTGCCATGTAACATAACATACAGGTTCTGAGAATTGGAATTATGTGCATTATTGGGAGGCCTTTATTCTGCCTATTATTCTGTCCCTACAGTGAGTTCCCATTTCAATTTATATGCAATGCCATGACAGGATTTAATCACATTCTAATTGTCCGTTTCCTTGTCTATACTCCACACTCTACATATCCAGTCTTTGCCTACTCTAGACTGCAAGCTTTTAATAGAATAGATATTAGGTCTTCTGTTTCCCCAGAGAATAGCATAATCCCAGGGGATAGCTGTCCTGCAATATAGTTGCCTTTTAATAAATATTGGTTGCACTTTGACTAATGTGTTTATGTGTGTGTTCGTGTGTGCATGTGTGTGCATGTATTTGAATTTATCCTGAAAGTAATTAAGTTTTGGGTAACTGGAAATTAACCAGTAGAATACTACTGATTTTACAGGAGGTGACAATGACTTCCAAACATATATCTTCTCTGAATTACTGATCATGCATCCATCTTCTTTGGATCTCTATTTGGATCTCAAAATTAGCATGTTAGAAAAAGAACCACCAATTCCTTTCACTCTATAATGTGATCTTTTTCCATCTGTCTCTGAATCAGGCAGTAGTACTACCGTATACCTATAGATCTGTTATAGCCGTTTCTCTTTTCCTTAACGCTATGCTTAATTCATTAGAGGTAGAAAGCTGTGACTTTAAAATAGCTCTTAAATCTCTCTACTTTTCTCCTTTTCTAATTTAATCAACACAAACTACCTTTATCACTTACCAGGGTTACTAGTAAACTTTGCATTAATCTGCTCAGGCTGCAGTAACAGAATACCACAGACTGGGTGACTTAAACAACATAAATTAATTTTCTTTCAACTCTGGAGCATGAAAATCCAAGATCAATAGGCTGGCGGGGTTGGTTTCTGATGAGGCCTCTCTTCCTGGCTTGCAGATGGTTGCCTTCTCACTGTGTCCTCACATGACCTTTCCTCTGTGTGTGCATCTCCGGGTTTCTCTTCCTCTTCTTACAAGGCCACCAGTCCTATTGAAATAGGGCCCTGCCCTGGTGATCCCATTTAACCTTAATTACCTTCTTAAAGACTCTGTCTCGAAATATAGACACATTGGGGGCTATGGCTTCAACATATGGATTTGGGGAGTACAGTCCAATCCATAACAACCTTACACCCCTACAACCCATTTTGCACTTAGTAGAATAGGTGATTTTCTTAAGACTTAGTTTGCATGATAGCATTTCTCTGATTAAACCCTCTAGGCTTTTCACTAACAATTTAAATAAATTTCCAATATCTCGTCCTGGTCTGAAAAGTCCCTTTCATCTGACTCCTCTCTAACTCTCTAAACTTAACTTGTACTACTTTGTCCTTTATTTATATCCCTAACTCATCCTTGTGTCAGTGCTTTTGCATTCACTGTTCCCCTTCTCAGAGAGCTCTTTACCTAGACCTTTTGGGTTTTGTCTTAGCTCAGATAATACTGCTGCAGCCTTTTTCACCACTTTCCATAAAGTAGGTACCCTGCAACTAAGTGGAAGCCATTGGAGCTATGTTTCAGGTGGTGCATAATCAAATTTGTCTACAAGCTGAAGACTGGGATCATATGACCCAGAGAGGCACTTTCCAACTTTAGAATCAAATGTTTTCATATTGCCACCAAGAAAACAACTATTTATAAATAGTTGTTTCTATTCTGCTGAAATACATTCAATCTAAGTAACAGAAGGTAATTAGCAAAGAAGCTAATCAGCAGCATTCTTTAGTGCCCATCATTAAAAAGCTTAACTGTTGCACCATTTTTCTTTTCTGCTTTATGAAGAACTCATTTATGTACCATTTCAATGCTATTGTAATTGTGAGTGAGTTTTATGGGGGGATTAAATTACTGGCCTCAATTTTACAACACAAACATTACCTGCAGTCTTCTATAACCCAGCCACGGGAGAAAATAGGGAAAAAAGGAAAAAAAATGGCATAAAAATACTGATGCTGGAACTGAACTTTGATGCTCATTGGTTTGATTGATCTGAGGTACCGCATTAAGATTTCAAGCCATATGTTATAAAATTTCCTTTTTATTTCATGACTTTCTTTTCTTGCAACTGATTCTTAATAGCTATACACTAGGGAGGACAAATGCACCTAGAAAGACTGAATGTTTAAAAGACACAAAATGTCAATTCGTAAATATTTGAGCATTTGGTTGACATCTCATCTCAAGAATAGAGTTGCCAAAACTGCTGTCACTAATAAAAAATTAAAAAACAAAACAAAACCCTGAAATGATTCATGTAGTTGGAGTCAATTGCAGTTATCTTTGTAGAGAAAGGTCAGTGTCATAAGATGAATAAAATTCATACAGTAAATTATTTATTAGCCATTTTTTTCTTGTAACTATATTAAATACATGTGCAAATCATGTATTTTAGGAGTTCTAGAATGAGAAGGTATACTTTTCTTTCAAATACTGCTGATTTAAATCTACAAAAAAAAAAAGTCTTGCCCTTTTATCCATCAAGTAATATTTAATTTACAAGTTTAACAATTGTGTGTTGTTCTCTTTCTATACAAATAGAATTTTGGTTCTTTGAATTTTTTTCTTTTCCATCTTCTTCTGTCTCTCTCGCTCTCTTAGATTAGATTAAAAAGTAAATGTTGAAGGTAAGATACCTCATTAAGTGTAGGATATTGTTTATTCATTTATAATCCACACTCTATTTTAGATTTTATTCTCAATACAGTCCTCATATTAACCCCTTTGATTAGGAATCACTGTTCCTATCTCTTAGTTGAGGAGGTTAATGCTCAAGAGGTTAAGTGACTCATGCAAGACACACAACTATTAAGTTGTGAAACCAGTATAGAAAAGCCTACCATAGGAACATCCCCAAACAACTTGGGGTGAACATAAAATTCTCAGCTGGGATACAGAGCCACAAAAAACAATCTGCCAACGACTACAGCCCACATGGAATAAAATAGCTGCATGATAATTGCACACATGGAAAGAGAGTAGAGAGAGGACAGCTGAGCCAGAGAGGTGGTCTTGAAGGTGAGAAAAGGCAAGAGTGTGGGTGGTACTTCTTATTGATCAGGAATTTTTAAATATTTATATACAATTTTGAACTTAATTATTTCACTTATTTGTTCACATAAATACAGATTGTTAGTGCCACTTACAATAGTTGGAGAGGACAGAAATGATTTCTGCCTTGTAAACTTTCCATCTCAATGAATGAAACATAAACTGGTTAAATAATTAACCTCTTCATGAACAGAAATCTGTAGTAAACTTTATGTAAGGGTATGACATCTAGGTACCAGAATAAAAGTGTCTGCTTGCCCTGGTGAACCACTACAGACAGTGAGATCCTGGAAATGGTGTCTGGGGACTGATTGGAAAGCCATGCTTAAGAGTTCTGTAAATTCTGCCTCCCAGAGATGTTGTTTTAATAGGTCACAGAGATCCAAAATTGTGCACAGTACTTCAAAAGTTTTACGACAGGGTGAGGCATTTCTCATTACTGAGGAGAGAAAGATTAAAGCAATTTCATAGCACAGAGTGTTACATTACTGAAATGCTAATGAACTTAGACAGTAAGTAATTTAGTATATAGTCTGAAACATAAGATGGCTAATGTTTTGTCCCGCTTAAAAAGATATAGCTTCTTTTGTCTGTGTGTGCATCCACATCCACACACATGCACATACACACAAATACACAAAAATGCATTCAGTCTTCTATAATCCAGCCACGGGAGAAAATAGGAAAAAAAAGGAAAAAATTATCATAAAAGTACTGATGCTGGAACTGAACTTTGATGCTCATTGGTTTGATTGATCTGAGGTACTGCGTTAAGATTTCAAGCCATGTGTTATAAAATTTCCTTTTTATTTCATGACTCTTTTTTTTCTTGCAACCAATTCTTACTGGCACACCTGCCTATTAAAAATGATTTTGTAATTGCATATAAAAATCAATAAATGTGTAAAATAAGTAGATAGAAATTAAATACTGTATTAAGGGCATGAGTAAATTGTAAGCATATTCTGAAGTTAATATTAAATATGAAAATCAGAAGAAAAACAAATGGAGATTTACCTTGTCAATCTGCAAGTAACTACATGTTTAATTATTATTATTATTATTTTTTTTTTTTTTTTTTTTTTGCGGTATGCGGGCCTCTCACTGTTGTGGTCTCTCCCGTTGCGGAGCACAGGCTCCGGACGCGCAGGCTCAGCGGCTATGGCTTACGGGCCCAGCCGCTCCGCGGCATGTGGGATCCTCCTGGACCAGGGCACAAACCCGTGTCCCCTACATCGGCAGGCAGACTCTCAGCCACTGCGCCACCAGGGAAGCCCCTACATGTTTAATTTTTAACATGAGAAAAATATGTTCTCACATAATTTTCATAATGTGAAAGAAAAATGAAAGTCTAATTTATGAGGCTGAGATGTCATTCCAAACCCAACTGTTGCCTGCCTTCTGCTTCCCATTCACAAACCTGTCAAGTACTGAACGGAAGAGGAGATGAAGAAAGAATCTAAACACAAAGGTGGCACGCATTGAAACCAATACGTGCTGATTGCACTGATAATTTCCTTCTTTGCCAATGTGCATGCAACTGGCTGGGAGTGAGCGAGGGAGCTGGGGTTGATGAGGTAGAAAGAGACTGTCATTTAAACTGTGTATTCGAGGCTTGTATAAAATTCTGATAACTTTGGGATTAGACCAGAGGTTAAAGTCAATAATAACTTCCTCATCTTCCAAAAAAATATGGCTAAGGTTAACCTGTGACTGTATCCTCATACACCTGAACATCTACTTCTTGTTTGAGTTGTCTGAATTCATCCATCCATCCATCCATTCATTCCATAATAATCTATTTTGTACTTATTGTATTTTGAAAAACCTGCCAGATACTTTCCTTTAAACATGGCAGTGATTCAGGAAAGCAGATGATCTTCATCTTGATGATGAAGAAACTGAAGTTCAAAGAACTCAATCCTTAAATGTATAGCTGATAAATGCCAGACCCCAAATTTAGTCCCACTCATGTTTGTTAATTTCTTTGTTCATTTGTTCCTCATACACACTGTTGTGAGAACAATCAGCTAGATGTCTGGAGTCAGTGGAGGTTGGGGAAGTTGTAATTCCTAATCTCCTGGAGTTTGTAATCTACTGAGATTATCTGGTGTCAAAATCGGTTGCTCTTCTCTATTACATGTTTTCAGTAGAGAAAAAAAATGCACATACTGAGCACCCACCCTGTGTTTGGCACTAACCATATTTCACTTCATGTAACAACCACAATATTCCCTTCAGTACATCTTTATAATATGCCCTGTTTTATGAATAAGAAAGCAAAGACTTGTTTGCAAACAATACTGTCATAAGCACTACAGCAAGTATGTGTAGGGCCAAAGTATCTCAAGACTTAGAGCTTACATAAAGGTCATAGAGAAATCTATGCTCCTTTGACTTTTTTTAATGCTGGCTGGAAGTGAGGGTGGTGGTGAGAACTTTACTTCCTTGAGAAATTTCTGCCACTTAAAGCATAAAGCTCCAGGATTTCCTCTTGGTATTAAATTTAGTTGGGTTAGGCTTAGAAAAGAATAAAGAGAAAAAGCACGTACTGAAGAAGCCAGAAAAGATAAACGTTCTTAAACCTATATTGACATTTTTCTTGTTCAAAGAGTTAAGCTATGTACCACATATATATCTCAGAGAATGAAGTTAGGTATGAAATTATACCCACACTCACAACTGGGGAGGAGTAAAAGGAAGAAGAAAAGAAACTCAGCATAAATGTTTCTCATAGAAAAATCCTTCAGGTTAACCCAGATCTTATTTCCTACAACTCATGTCTAGAGAGTTCCTAAAGGAACCACAGCAGCCTCAGGACTCAGAATAACTTGCAGTTAATTATTATGAAAATAATAATTTCAAATGAATAGTAATAATGATGATAATATGTCATGGTTAAGCCTAAAACGTAAATAAAATGCTTACATATTTTATATTCTGGGACGTTTTGGAGTGTTTTTTTTTCACTTTTTAAAACAATGTATAAAACTGTGCAAAACGTACTAAGTGTACAAATGTACAAAAATAAGGAATATTAAAAGAAAATAGCAAAAGAAAGAAAGAAAAGAAGATGAGAAGGAGAACAAAAGTAGGTATGAAAATGAAAAATATGGGGGTGATTTCCTCTAAGCTGTCTTTCCTTGATTAATCTTGTGACTATGATACGCCAATCTTACCCCTAAAGTCAACCAACTAGTCATCTTAATAAGCTGGGAAGAGAAGATTTAAAATAATCAAAGGACTCTTATTTAGGACTTGTTTAATCTAATAATTCCCCGGAAGATATCTAAGAACAAGGCTCAGCAAACACTGGACCTGTTACAATAAGCAAGGCAATGTGTCCATGTGATTTGGGAGAAGGTGAGAGAAATGAGCTTCTTTGCCAGGAACTCATAATCCAGTAAGATGAATCGAGATATGAGTCATGTTGTTCTAAGTGTATCAGTGAAGACACACAAGTTACAACTTTTAATGATAGATCAGGAAGGAAGCAGGAAATTTTACTTTGAACTAGATAGATCTGAGAATCCTGGTAGAATTGGTAGGGATCGTTTTGAAAGATGGAGATGCAGGGGGAAAGAATTCTGGTTGGAAAAAAAAAAAAAAACACTTCATGAACAATGTTAAATTATTGAAGAAAATGCATGGGAACCACAGAACTTGTGGGTTGTCCAATAATACAGGAAAAAATGGCATTATTTTGGGAAAATATATCTTGGGATGATAACTGACTTTAAGAGCTAAGAAAACCACTGAAGAATGATAAAACTTTCTATCTTAAATCTCGTGAAGGTTGGCTTGACAGAAGTAGACAGAATGTTTTGAAACAAGAGTGTAGAAGCCAAGGAATCAATTTGAGAAACTACAGAAATACTTAGGTAGGACATAGCAATGATATTTTCTAAAGAGCCAGTGAACTAACACTTTCTTTTAAATATAAGAAAACTTACAGTGTGTGTGCTCAGTCATTAGGATGCCATGATGGAAACCCCTAATGCCCTGATTACAATCCACATACTTTGGGATCTGTAGTGTGTAAGTGTGAAGGAATGTAGTACATACATCACTTGGAAAGTAGCTAGCAGAAACAAAAGAAAATGCAGCATCAAACATAGAGTTCAAACTTGCCCATTTTTCTTGCCCTCTGCTTTCTCTGTCTCTAAAAGAAATAGATGTTATGTTAAGCATACATTTATTTTTTTCTGTATAATTGAAGGAAATGCCTTTCATTTCCCATAGTTTGGTATGGTCCATACTTATTCATTAATATGACAACAGATGGGAAACAAAAACACTTATTGAGAGAACTATTCATTCTAGCTTGAAAACACCTAAGCATAATTATTTGGCAATTCGGGAGATTTTGTAGAAGGGATTTAAAGCAGTGTTACTCAACTGTGGCTACTTCAGAAACACCTGAGAAGTGTGTTTTTTAACAGAAGTGTGTGTTTTACTGCAGAAAAACCTGAGAATTTTTTTTTTTTTTAAATCCAGATGTCAACGCTATATTCCAGTCTCTACTGGTAGGACCCAGGTATTAATATTTACTGAACTCCTCAGGTGATTCTAAAGTGCAGACGAGGTTAAGAACAACTGCTTCAGAAATACACAGGCAATAATTACAATACCAGCTATTAACACAACCTTCTTGGTCATGGGGAATTTACTAACTTATATGAGCCCTAGTTCTCTCATATATAAATGAGAATAAAATAACCACTTTTCAGAATTATAGAGATAATTAAATATCATAATATGTGTGAAAGACTTTAGCTCACACATAATAGATACAGATCCAGTTAGTAAATATCCATGTCCATTCCTTTATTATTTTTTAGGGATTGGGGTAACGTCCACTGAAAAAGCCCAGGGATAAAAAGATATGTGAGTTTCATTGCCTGAATATAGTCTTGTTTTTATTCTCTGACTGCCTTTTTTTTGAGAAAACATATTTAGGGGTGAGGATAACAAAGGATGGTAAACCCAGCATCACAGAGGGCAAGAACATTTCAGAAGCCTTATCATAGCAAGGACTGAGCTTTAACTACTTGGTAATTCTACTGGAAAAATGACAATTATGTGTCAAGTAGCATTAATGTTATTGAATTCTCTCCAGATTATTGGATAATTAAGTTGTCAGTATTTAGTCCACAGTGAAAATCACTTGTATTGAAGACTTTTACTATGAAAAGAATCCCAACTGGAGTTCTAATTGGTCCTCCATACGAATTTCAGATTTGTCATGGTTGGACTTTCATTTCTTTAGCATTCAGACATACGTCCAGCAAGAAGCAAGGAACCCTTTAAACTGGCCACAGGCATGTTCCCAGATTCCTTTTCAATAGAGTCCCCTAGAAGGCACTGTCAGTCTCTGACAGGTAGCATTTTGGATTGATCTTCTTCCTCCATAACTGGCTTAGTTCCTTGAAAGAGGACATGGAGGTGAGCAAGGAACCTCCTGAGGAATGAGTCAGTGACCATGAGAGTATTTAATTCGAGGAGAAAGCAGGAGCAGATGGTACACATTGTGTGACCTCAAATGGGCTGTGTGAAAACTAATACCAAGGCAGCCAAAGATAAAACCTTTGCAGAACTATTTTTATAACTGCTTAGGGGATTTAATCTCAATAACCAATCTATGTTTTTATCGTCTTGGGATTTCTTAAAAACTGACAGATTTTATTGTATACATGGACAGAGAAGGAAATGCATACATAAATTATTCTTTAGGATAGAAATAAATGGTATTGAAAAGAAAAGGTATGTGTGTAGAGATTTATACTTAAATACATCTAGAAATTCTGTGTTAAATAAAATTAACATTTTTTTTCCTAAAGAAGGTTTTAGGACTTTTTAGAAACGTTGATCTCTTAAAGCTGATTGTGACTCTCCAAAGGTGGGCTAAAGATAAGTAACATCACTGAAATATATTTGATTAGGGTATCGTTTTGTCATAGATTATGTTGTGTGACCACTATTCCACAGAAATCACTTTGACAAATGCAGGTATAAGACATTCTTATTGAACAATCTTACCAATTTTTTTTTAATTAAAAAAAAAGGTAACTGGAAGGCAGGAGGCAGTTAGAGATGATAGATAGATAGATAGATAGACAGATAGATAGGCAAATGTACAAAGTCAGAAAGAAACAGAACCAGCATCAGCAGAGTAGGTCTGAGACAGAGAAATGAATAAAAAGATGCATTAGCAGGTGAAAAATTTAGAGACTTAGATCATCCATGCTGAGATTTTAAGCCCCTTCTTTTATGCTTCTGAATTTGAAGGTAAGGCTGGGGTTTTGGGATATGAATGACCTTAAAGGAGACCCGCTAAGACAGACATCTTCTAAGTCATTAAGCAGAAAATAACTCACCATTGCTCTCTAGTTATGAGGGTAAGTCTTCCTTCCTTGAGTGTGTTTTTGTTACCTTTTCTGTGAATTGGAAAGATAGAGTCCCCTTTCTTACAGGGCAGTTGTGACAAAGATGTGATGTTTAATACTACAATCCCTGGACACAATAAGGACTTAATTTATGTCAGTTGTAATTATAGTAACAGCCTGTTAAAACTGTCAGTTCCTCAACCAATCTCCTGGCATAAAACCCCTGAGCAAGTCCTGGCCCTGAAGACATGATATTTGATACAAAGAGCTTTGGATTTGGACTTTGAACCTCTAATCAGAGATTCTGTTTCTGGCTCACCAAAGCAAAATGTCTTTCAGAGCACTTATTTCTAATCATCAATGACAAGAATTCTGAGTTCCAGTTCCATGTGTGTGGGGTGGGGAGGGGGTGTCCCCAGCAAGTAACCAATTCTCTGGCACCAACTGGGTGTCCTATAATTCAGTTTAGTTCCAACACTATCTACCTCACCAACAAGGTGGCCTATAATTCAGTTCATTTCTGACACTATTCATCCACCTGGAGATAGCACAGATCCCACAGGTTAAGGGCTCATCCCTGCAACACTAACCAACCACACACACTCACTTCAGATGCCAAACTCAGGTGAGTTATCACATGTGCTTCTGACCAACTGGCTATAGATCAGACATTCCAATACCCAGTTGAATTAATTTGCTAGAGCTGCTCACAGAACTCAGAGAAGCATTCTAATTACTAGATTCCACTTTATTATAAAAAAATATGACTCAGGAACATAAAGATGGGCGAATACATAGGGCAAGGTATGGGGCAAGGGCCTGGAGCTTCCGTGCTCTCTGAGCACACCACTCTCCTCAACCTGTTCACCAACCTTAAAGCTCTCTGAACCCCATCCTGTTGGATTTTTATGGAGGCTCCATTACACAGGTATAATTGATTAAATCAGTAACAGTTGGTGATTGAACTCAACCTCCAGCCCCTCTCTTCTGAAAGGTGGGGAATAGGAGTTGGGGGGATGGAACTGAAAGTTCCAGACCTCTAATGACAGGTTTGGTTCTCCTGGCTACCAGCTTCTATCTTTAGGTGTGTCCCTGATTCACCTCATTAACCTAACAAAAGACACCTTTATCACTTTCATTCACTTAGGAAATTACAAGGATTTAGGAGCTGTGAGTCAGGAACTATGGAAGAGGACCAGATATATATTTCTTAGAAATCACAATATCACAATGCCTTCATGCAGCATGGTTTTTAACTCTTTTTCTGAAAATTCCCAAGTTTGCTGCCTTGGTGTAAGGGGTTGGAATCATCCATGATAAAATAGAGTCATGTTCCCAGTGACTGAGACACATGTGATCAATCACATGTCATAATCCATGTGAAAATGCTTTGATATATGCCAAGCACCAAGTGAAAATAGGGCTTATTGTCAAAAGATACAACTTGATAAGGGAAAATTAAGCTGTAATTTTACCCATTATGCATAAGACCACAACAATTCATTAAGAAATCTGTATGTAGGAAATAAATAACATTTAAGACATGTTTATGTGTGGATTTAACTTTAGGCTGAGATAAACCCATCAACAAATCCCTTCAAGCAGTGCTATTTAGAAACTGGAAGAAATTTATAGAAAGTGTAGAAATATGAACATTTCTCACTCTCTGGGAATACTAGCACACTATGGAATGTGTGAGGTTCCCTTCTTTTCTATGCTTGACTCAGAAATACAGTCTTGGCCCAATAGTCTGTAAAATTTTCTCTTTATTTAGTTACTTGGTTCAGTGGCACAGTGTCATTAAATTGCACTTGCTTGCATCCATCAGTGCATGGGGAACAATACTTGCCCAAGAATCCCAAACTGTCTCTAGAAATAAAGGACACCTCCCTATTCCTCCTTCTCTTTTCTTCCCTTGTTTCAGGCACTCGGGACATATCATGCTTGCCTCCTTGCTCCTCTCAGAAGCTGCCACCACCTACTCTCTCCAGTGGGTGTCTTCCCCCAAAGCCAAGCAATCCTTTATCTACTGCCTCTGGAGACAAGCATAGGAGTTCTTTCCATCTAAATTGCTGTTTTGTTGATCACTATGGGGAGGCGATCAGGGAGTTACTAACCAAGAAAAACCCTAAGAAACAAAAAACCAACCCCAAAAACAAACAAACAAAAAAGAAAACAAAAACCCAGCAACATAGAGAAGGTACAAACGAAAGTTTTTTGCAGTCTTGTTCCATGGTGTCTAGTCCCATACTGCTTACTGATAGAATAAACAAAATAAAAAAACAAACTAAGGCTTTTATCCATAACCAAAGTGCGTTCTCTCTCTCTCTCTCTCTCTCTCTCTCCCTCCCTCCCTCTCTCTCTCTCTCTCTCTCTCTCTCTCTCCTGTTGCTTATCAGTGTAGGATTTTCTGTATTGGTCCCCTCAGTCACTGTGAATCATAATTGCAGGGGGAGTTTGTTAAGATGTACAGTTTGGTGCTATTAAAGGGGTAAGCATTTCTCTGTTTTTCCTTCACTGTTCCATGAAAAAAGTTTATTAGCATTAAGTAATGGCCCCATCCCTTCAAAAAGTGTATTTATATTAGCCCCCCACTGATATCATCAACTGGGTTCTTAAAATTCTGAGAGATTCAAAGAATGTGAAAATGCTCAGCTAATTTGGTAATTTGCAAAGGACATTTAGAGAATGCATATCTCTTCAGAATGTGTATTTTAAATAAGAGAGAAGACTTTTTTCCCACCTTCTATCACTTTAATCTTATTCCCAGCTGACCCTATCTGAGAAAAGAAAAACATGTTTAATAATATGATAAAAATAGAATAAGCATAAATGAAGATTTTGCTTTGTTTCTAGGAGCTGAGAGGGACGGTAGAAAGCAAAATCAGATAAGTAAAAAGAGCCTCAACAAAAAGGGAGATGATTCCTATAGTTCCACCCAAGGTATACTCCATAGTACTGTTAGGTAACTAGATAGAAATATTTTATACCATTTCCTGCACCTGAGCTTTTCTGGTACTGGACTCTGTCTATATGATGTCCCAATTATTGTGGACCTAAGGATTTACTGACAATAAATTTTTTTTTACAAAACAAGTAAAATTCTGGGGGACAAATTCAAAGTAGAAAAGTGCCCTTTCGTAATTGAGTGGTAAAGAGGGAAAATAAAGGAGGAAAATTTAGGGCCCTGGAAAACAAAGTAAAGCCATAAAATTGGAGGACCTACTCACTACTCATTACCCTAAAACAAACCAATCCACTAAGGTAGCTGGACTTTCCAATACAGACAGAAGAGGGTGATATTTAACAAGGAATTTTGTAAAATGCAAAAATGCCACATATATGAACAAGAAGATTGATAAATTCATACATAATTTATTTTACAAACTCAGAAAAAAAGTACAGAACCTATATCAAATAAGGAAAATTCTCTTAGGGGGAAAAATTCAAAAATCAAAACAAAAAACTCTGAAACCTAAATAACTGTAAGAGAACACTCCAAACAAAATTATGTCATCAAGCAAACATTTGAAAATTGAAACAAAAAACCCTTGAGATTAAAATATTAAGAACATTAATATTTTTTAAAGCAGAGGAAAATAAAGATAGTTGATTGAACTCAAACACAAATGGAAGAAAAAGACAAAATTATCTTGGAATGAAGAGTAAATTACAAAGTGCCTAAGGTTGAATAGTCTCAAATAACCATTTAGTAAGGAGAATGGGAAGAAAGTCTGATAAACAACTAAGTGAATAAAAATAAGTAAAGTCGTAAAAAGGTTCACAGAGAAGATATTGGAATGAAAGAGATACATAGTTAGGACAGCATTTCCATTGTTAGTCCCTGAAAAAGAAAAGAAAAATAATCTAAATAGCATTAATATTTAAAACTATAATCTAAGAAAATAGTATAAAAATAGAAAAACATGAATCTACAAATGGAAAGTGTTCATAGTATACATTGGAAGAATGGTTTGAAGAATAATACAGGCATACCTTGAAAGTCTAAATCCTTGATCAGTGGGCTGCAGAATAGATGTTGTGATAACAGGCATGAAAACAACATTAATCTCATTGAAAAACTCCATCAGAGCTCTTGGGTGGCCAGGTGCATTGTCAATGAGTGGTAATATTTGAAAGGAAACTTACTTTCCTGAGCAGTGGGTCTCAGTAGTACGCTTAAAATATTCAGTAAACCATATTGTGAACAGATGTGCTGTCATCCAGGCTTTGTTGTTCTATTTATAGAGCACAGGCAGAGTAGATTTAGCATAATTATTAAGGGCCCTAGGATTTTTGGAATAGTAAGTGGGCACTGGCTTCAACTCAAAGTAACCAGCTGCATTAGCCCCTAACAAGAGAGTCAGCCTGTCCTTTGAAGGCTTGAAGCCAGTCATTGACTTCTCCTCTCTAGCTATGAAGGTCCTAGATGCAGTCACCTTCCAAAATAAGGCTTTTTCTTCTACACTGAAAATCTGTTGCCTAGTGTAACCACCTTCATTAATTATCTTAACTAGATCTTCTGGTTAACTTGCAGCTTCTACATCAGCACTTGCTGCTTCACCTCACACCTTTATGCTACAGAGATGGCTTCTTTCCTTAACCCTCATGAACCAACCTCTGCTAGCTTCAAACTTTTCTTCTGTAGCATCCTCATCTCTCTCATCCTTCATAGAATTGAAGAGAGTTAGGGCCTTGCTCTGGATTAGGCTTTGGCTTAAGGGAATGTTGTGGTTGGTATGATCTATGCAGACCACTAAAACTTTGTCCATATCAACAATAAGGCTGTTGCACCCCCCTTACCATTTGTGTGTTTGCTAGAGTAGCACTTTTAATTTTCCTCAGTAACTTCTTCTTGTATTCACAGTTTGACTAACTTTTTTTAAATAGGAAGCCTAGCTTGCGACCTGTTTCAGATTTTGACATGCCTTCCTCACTAACCTTAATCAATTTTAGCTTTTGATTTCAAGTGAGAGATGGGTGACTCTTCCTTTCACTTGAAAACTTAGAGGCCCTTGTAATGGTATTGATTGGCCTAATTTCAATAGCGGTGTGTCTCAGGGTATAAGGAGGTCTTAGGAGAGGGAGAAAGACAGGAAAAGACCAGTTGGTGGAATAGGCACAGACACAACATTTATCATTTAAGTTTGCAGTCTTACATGGATGCAGTACATGGTACACCAAAACAATTACAAGAGCAACATCAAAGATCACGGATCACATAGCACTATGACAAATATAATAGTAAGGGAATAGTTTGAAATATTGTGAGAATTACCAAAATGTGACGTGTAGACACAGAATGAGCAAATACTGTTGGAAAAATGGTACCGATAGACTTGCTTGATTCAGGATTGCCACAAACCTTCAATTGGTAAAAAACACAGTATCTGCAGAGTACAATAAAGTGAAGTGCACTAAAACAAGATATACTTGTATTAGGAAGGGAGGTAGCCAATTCCTCAGTAACAGGTTACTCTTAATCCCATGTCCTTAGAAGCTTTCTTGCCAACCATATTTTACTTGACAATTTAATTGCTAAATAGAAATTCATTTTAATTTTCTTTATCTATTAAATGACAATCAGAGAGATACCTCCTCTTTCTTTTTTTAAAATTTTTATTGGACCATAGTTGATTTACAATGTTGTGTTAGTTTCAGGTGTACAGCAAAGTGCACAGTTATATATATATATAACTGATTATATATATATCCATTGTGTGTGTGTGTATGTATATATATATATATATATATATATATATATTCTTTTTCAGATTCTTTTCCCATATAGGTTATTACAGAATATTGAGTAGAGTTCCCTGTGCTATACAGTAGGTCCTTGTTAGTTATCTATTTTATATATAGTAGTGTGTGTATGTTAATCCCAATCTCCTAATTTATCACTTCCCCCCATGTTTCCCCTTTGGTAACCATAAGTTTGATTTCGCTATCTGTGAGTCTGATTCTGTCTTGTAGATAAGTTCATTTGTATCATTTTTATTATATTCCACATATAAGTGATATAATATGATATTTGTCTTTCTCTGTCTGACTTACTTCACTTAGTATGATAATCTCTAGGTTCATCTGCAAATGGCATTATTTTGTTCTTTTTTATGGCTGAGTAATATTCCATTGTATATATGTACCACATGTTCTTTATCTATTCCTCTGTAGATTGACATTTAGGTTGCTTCCATGTCTTGGCTATTGTAAATAGTGCTGCAGTGAACATTGGGGTGCACAGAGTTACTTCCTCTTCTCATTCGCTTAGGTCTCATCAGTTTATTGGTGATAATTATCTGGAGTTATGCCAGTTAAAGAATTAACTTGAAAACATGAGGAAAAGGTATGAATAAATTTAACCAAAGATGTATAAGACCTCTACATGAAAAATAGAAAACATGGCTAAGAGAAATTAAGAATATTTAGTAAATGAAGACATATGCCATGTTAATGGATGGGAGTTTTAATATTTTTAAAATGATAATTCTTCACAAAATGATGTATAGATTCAAAACAATTTCTATCAGAATTTCAGAATTTTGTGTATTTTGTGGAAATTACCAAGCTGATTCTAAACTTTATATGAAAATTTAAAAAAACCTAGAACAGCCAATATATTCATGAAAAGGAAGGAACAATTTAGATGGTTTATACTAAGTTGTAAGACTTAGTATAAGGATTCAGAATATGAAATGATGAATTATGAGTATAAAAATAGGCATATATAGAGAGTCCAAAATAGACCGACACATATATATAGTCGATTGATTTTTGACAAAAGAGCTAATATAATTCAATGTGGAAAGTGTGGTCATTTCAATAAATGGTGCCAAAAAAAGTGAATACCCTATAGAACACAAAATTAACCTCTACCCCTACTTCACACCAGTGCAGTGAAGGGTTAACTCAGCAGATTTAGGATGTTCAAACACTCAGTATTCCAAAGAAAGGACTGGTCCTTAATCAGCTTCTAGGAAATAACCTCTAAGCCTTTGGACTATCCTGACTCCTAAGAGGGTCTTTTGTATACCTGAGGCCTTGGGCCATGCAGATAGTTTATGCTAACCATGTGATTTTTGGGGGGTACCTTAGGCTGTGGTGTATCAGTTTGACCTCTGGAAGGGCTAGAGACTGAGCAACTAAGGTCAGCCATACAGGTGCACCATACTCATAGGGCTGACCCCCAATAAACTCCCTATACATTAAGGCTTAGATGAGCTTCCCTGGTTGGAAATACTTCCTGCATGTTAAAACACATCCTTGCTCGGAGAATTAAATGCCTTTCCTGTGATTCCAGTGGGTGAGGACAACTGGAAGCTCCTGCCTGGTCTCTCACCAACTCTGCACTATATAATTTTTCCTTCCCTTACTTTAATCTGAATCCTGTAATTATAGTTAAAACTGTGAGTATAACAGCTTTTCTGAGTTTTGTGAATCCTTCAATCGAATCACTGGATATGTAGGTAGACATGGGACTCCTACATAACACCATACACAATTAATTTAAATGGACAATGACCTAAACATAAAAATAAAAACATTAAACTTACAGAGAAAACATGAAAAATCTTTATAACGTTAGAATAGGCAAACGTAACATAGATAGGACACCTAACCATTAAAGGAAAACAAAATCAGAAAATTGAACTTCATCAAAATTAGAACCTTCTGCTCTTCAAAAATACCCATTAAGAAATGAAAAAAAAAAAAAAAAAAAACCCTAATTGGTAGACAACTGTCATGCACATCTGACAAAGGAATTGTATTTAGAATGTATAAAGAGCTCTTAGAACTCAATAATAACAAGACAATTCAGTTTTTTAAAAGGGAAAATATTGAACCGAATCTTTATAAAAACACATAAATGAAGAAAAGTGAAAATATATTTATAGGTGAGTTTTAATATAATTTTAAAATAGCCAAAAAATAAGGGAAAATGTCTATCAACAAGTGATTTTTTTTTTTAACATCTTTATTGGGGTATAATTGCTTTACAATGGTGTGTTAGTTTCTGCTTTATAACAAAGTGAATCAGTCATACATAAACATATGTAACAAGTGATTTTATAAAAAAAAAAATTATGGTACATTTGTACAATGGAACACTACTAATTAGTAGTAAAAGAGTAATCTATTGAGATTTTATTAGGGATTCTTTTAAGAAATAAATAACTCAGATGATCTGCTTATAACCCTTTGTTTGTAAAACCCTTCAATGGACTTCCATTGTACTTAGAATAAAACCTAACATCTTAACAATGAACTGCAAGCTCCTGAGTGTTTAGCTCCTGACTTCCTCTCTATCCTCTTCCTAAAGTCAATCTATTCTTGCTCACCAAGCTCTAGCCCACTGATACTTTTATTAGGTCCAGTTGCCACCTCTCTCTTTTTTACATAGGATCCTCATTATTCCTTTATAATTCTTAATAAGATTTAATTGATTATGATACATGTAATGAGAATGGCCATATATATATAGCACAGGGACTGGACCATATTAGATTATTAGAAACTCTCTTTAGAAATAGAGATTGAGATTTTTGTTTGCTCATCCTCGTTCTTCTCCACCCAGCTCTGTACCCCAGAAAGCAGACCCTCACAAGAAGGCATCAAGAGTCTTTCTTGCATTCTGGTTTCAGCTTGCATGGGGAGAAGAAAGTGGGTGGCAGGAAATTGAGTCAGTGGGGTTTATTCCACTGACTCCCTGTATGCAATGTCACTGTTAGTTGGCTACACCTTTCTGAGTCACCTTTCTTGCCAAGTAGTCTTCTCCTTGTAGCTACCTTCTTTCCTTTCCTCTTGCCCATGCAAGCCTACGAATAGTTTTGCTATTTTACCTATTACTAGTCTCAGGATACTATACTACTTCTGGTTGGTTTCCTTACCACAATTTATTTCCTGACCACAATTTGTAAATAGTCTGTTTATTAATCTCCCCCCAACTATCCAATTTGAGCCTTTAGCTGACTTATAAAATGAGCAAATGAAATACAGATGGTGAATTAAATGGTAATTGAATACTAGAACACAAATTGTTATAATTCATCGAAAGAATGGGTCAATGAATCATATGAATAGATATCAAAGATGTTTTTAAAGTTCAAAATTTATACCTACTAGAAACTGTTAACAGTAAAAATTATAGAATTTTTCCTTGATATAATAAAAATAAATATTAGAAAAAATGTAAAAAAATTAGCATTATTAACATTAGATTGGAAATATTCTCATTAATTTTAAGAATAAGTTTGAGGGCTTCCCTGGTTGTGCAGTGGTTAAGAGTCCGCCTGCCAATGCAAGGGACACGGGTTCCAGCTCTGGTCCGGGAAGATCCCATATGCCATGGAGCAACCAGGCCCATGCGCCACAACTGCTGAGCCTGCACTCTGGAGCCCACGAGCCACAACTGCTGAACCTGCGTGCCACAGCTTCTGAAGCCCATGTGCCTAGAGCCCATGCTCTGCGACAAGAGAAGCCACCTCAATGAGAATCCTGCGCACCACAACGAAGAGTAGCCCCTACTCGCCGCAACTAGAGAAGAGCCCGCGCACAGCACCGAGGACCTAATGCGGCCAAAACTATATTAATTAATTAATTTATTTAAAAAAGAATAAGTTTGAGAATGGATAATAACCATCATTATTTTTTACTGCATTCTAGAAATGATCTTCAATAACATCAGAAAACATAACAAAATAATAGGTATTTTTGAAAGGTGAGTACAGTTTTTACCATTTGCCAGTTATATGATATTTCACCTGGGAAACCCAACAAAAGCAGCTGCAAAACAAAAACAGGGAAATATAATCAGTAAATTCAATAACAGAGTTGGTAACAAAATTAGCATAAAACTAACACTGTTCTCATATACTCGCAAATAGCTGGTTAAGAAATATAAGGTAATTCCATTTAAAATAGCAGTTACTAAAACCAATACCATACAGTTCCTGATATAGAACCTTATGTTTTTTCCAATAAATACTTGAAAAAATATTTGAGAATGTTTAAGATTATAGATTGAAGAGGGATGAAGAAGTCCCTAAGATTAGGATATAAAAATAAAAAGTGGAGATGGGATGATTTTGTAAACAATAAAGCACTAGATTTGATCCACAGAATTTTCTCCACCAAAGTCTTAGAAATTAGAGGCTACTTCACATCGTGCATTTCAGAATGTAACATCTAATTTAATTTATGATAGGAGTTAAACTTATGTTTGTTGAATGTATGATACATATGAATTAGTAATTGAGTGAATGAATGCATGCATGCACAATGAAAGAGTGACTGATGCATCAAATGTTCAATTTCCAGTTTAGACTGCCTTTCCCTGAAAATGGAAATTTCATATAAAATCATTTATTACATGCACACTTGAGATTGTACGGCTCTACCAAAAATAGAGAGTACCTACAATGGTTGTTTTACTACCTCTAAATGTCAATCCTTATCACTAGATTTAAATCAGGAAGTTCCCCAAAATGTTTTTTTTGAAAAAAAAACTGTTCAAACCCTGTACTCATTCCCAGTTTCCCCTCAGGATTCCTTTGGGAGACCAGAGGCAGCTGGAAGCCACTGTAGATGTCAGAGTGAGACGGTCAGTGTGAATTGAATGATGCTAAAAATAAAGTGAATGGTGGTACCACGTGAAGGATTAGCCATAAAGGACTCAGGCTTTCCTCAGAATTACAGTTATCTCTGAAAAGCTGTTTGAACTGATACTATAAGTGGGAAGAAATTCTGACAACACATCATAAGGGATTTTCATAGAGAGATTAACTATATTGGTTCATGAAACTCAGAGATGTCCAGTGAGTATAGAAAAGGTTAGAGATTTTAAGTTTTATTGAAAATAAAACTTTTTAAAATATCGGACCCAAGTTTGGTGAGAAGTAAGACTTTTAAGAATCAATATTTAATTATTTATTATTAAGTCACAGGATAGTATGGTATTTAACATACAGGCTAGTAAGGATGATACATTTCAGAACCAGAAGACCAGGTACAAAGTCCTGGCAGCAACACTAAGCTATGTGGCCTCTGGTATTCATTTAACTCTCCCAAGCCTTGCTTTTTTTTAATCTAAATGAAGAGAGTAACAATGACACATCAGTTATCTTAGAGCAGATCATTTGGACAAGTGTAAAAGACTAAAGAGATTGTAAATGTTCTCTTTAGGGAAGAATATCTCCACGTGGATTTTTGCATTCCATTATATCTAGCATATCGGTATTGAAAAGAACTCTAGATATCAGCTCTTGCCTACCAAGATCTTACCTTTAGTGTGGAAAGACATAGTCGTTTTCCATACACCTGCCCCTTCCTTCCTCCATCTTTCATTTGCTCTCTATCTCCCTTTTTTCTTTCCCTACTCCCACTTACACAATGATTCAGCACCTGCTATGTACTAGATCCTGAGCAAGATGAACAAGGTATCCCTGCACCAACTTCCAAAGGCTGTCATTCACTCTCAAAAAATAGCTTTGAAACTTAATTCATCACAGTGCAATTCTAGCACGTTCTTAAGAAAGTGATTGAATTCTTGCATTTCCTCTACCACTCTTATAGACTTCTAGCTTAAATTCTAAGTCCTTATAACGTGTGTATATTTCTCTTGCTTATTTCTGAATATAGTTGTATGTGTGTGTTAAAAGAAAATGAATATGGCAATTGTCTAATAATCTAATAACAAGGGTAATATTGTGTCTTCATATGCAAACATCTTATTTGTGCTTCAGTGGTTGGAGAAATGGCCAACTTGATTGAATGCTTTACAGACTAGACTTGTATAAAATTATCCCTCTCTGAATCCCAGTGCTCTCATTACCAGCTGTATGGCCTTGGCTATTTACTTAGCCCCTCTGTCTCAGGTCTTTTAAAGGAAAATATGGGCATAGTAAAGGTACCTAAACCTAGAAGCTGTTCTTATAATTATGAATTAATACAGGTAAAGAGCAAGAAATAGTGTTTGACACGTAATAAGAATAGTGATTATTACATGTATTATTTTTGTATATATATATGCAGTTACGTAATTTTTATATATTCTAAAGTATGTGTGTGTATGAGAGAGAGAGATAAGGTTAACATATTGCTATATACATATTTAGTGCTGAACACTTATTTTTCATTTAAATGAGGCTTCACTCATTTATTTCAGAAGGATTTCTTGACTGTCTACTAGGTCCAGGCTATGTATCCAGTGCTAGTGATGTGGTTATAAACAAACAAAAAAAGTGATAAGCATGGAACTGTCGCAATGCAAGATTAAATTCTGGGAAGCAAACAAGAAAATCAGGCATGCGTAAATAAGGCTCTTAATTCCTAAATTTTATTTGCACTTTGTATTTGTACAATGAAAAAGGACAGAGATTCAGTAGAATGATCTACTATGAACCAACCAAATGCAGAGAGTACCATTATATAAGGAAATATCTTCAGCTGTCTTTTTTGTTTTCCAGAATATATTATTTTGCTGTACTGAGTAGTTTTAAAGAATAAGTGAGATTATATACTAATGTTTTTAGCTCCCTAAAAAAGATCATTATCAATGTTAAATCCATGTAAAGCACTTTAGAAGAAATAGAATAGAGATGGTAGTTGCCAGAATTAATCTGAGTATAGAATTTGGCACATATAAAAAGGCATAATGACACCTAAAACCGTACCCTTCTCCCCAAATTGCCATGACATGCATAAGATTTTTCAGTAAAGTCCATTAACCAGGTCTATAAAACACTCTTAGGAGAAATACTGATTTTCAGTACATTTCTCAAATTGGGTAATTTGAGGGGTAATTCAAGAGTTTTGAAATCATTAAGACTTAGTCCAATTATATAGAGTCTGCATCACAATTACTACCTTGAATTTTCTTTTGTCTAACTTAAAATTAATTTTTAGCTGTATTACTTATAAGTGTAAGTAAAAACAAAGTAACTATTATTTTTCTTCTTTGGGGGCCTCTCTTTACAGAAGAAGTAAAAAGCATAGTTATTTTTAGCCACTTCATTTTCAATTTGTAGGGAATAAAAAAGGAATATTTACTGTGACATGAATATTCATAAAACATATCTGGTACTACAACTTGACTAAATTTTTAAATATATTCTCTGTCTTCTAAGTCTCTCTATAGAAAATCAAGTATTGTTTTCTTTTTAAGGTTATTTTCTTTGATCACAGTCCTATATTTTATTCTTTGATCAAGTTTTTTTTTTTTTCTGTCTGCTTTCATTTATCTAACACCCTGCTGTTTTCTTCACTCTCATTAAATGTTGCTGGTTTCTAGAGTGAAATGAGTTTTATTCACTTTGATTTATCATGATGTCAAACTTGTTTTTCTTCTTTTCTTGCTTTATTTTTCCTTTTGCTCTTTGTATATACGGAAATTCTATTTTTTGAATAGCAAAATGAAATGAAAGAGAATTTTCAAAGAGTCTCCGTGCTCCTAAATGAGACATCTAAGTTAATGGTCATTCAATTTAATGGAAAGAAAAAATAGTCTATGTACTAATTTTTCAAATGGAATATGTGTGGCAAGATCCACTTCATCACCTTTTGGGTTTTTGGTGGTGCAAATTTAGGAGATGAGGAGAGCAGTTCAGGATACTACAAAGAGAAAATTTTGGAAACATATAAGGAGATTAAAATTTTTGCACTGCATTAGTAGTTCTAATTAAGATGTAAAATATCATAAGAGCACATTGTGTCCACCATAATCACGGGGCAAGTCTGATAAGCCAGCTGCAAAATCTTATTTTAAAAAAGACTCAGAGAGCTGAGCATCTAAACATAAATTGATGACTTCCTAGGAAAAAGAGATCTGTAGCTGTTTTCACCTCTAGTGGAGTGTTGGAAGGAAGAAGACTGCCATAAAGAATGGTTAGGAGAAAAAAGCCAAACTCTTTTCAAACTTTTAGTGGCTATATTTGTTCTGGCATGACAGATCAGAATCCTTCAGAAATCCAGCTGAGGAGCAAGCCTGCAAAGAGCCACCAGTTCTTTCTCATGTTCTTTCATCGAATGCACTAGGGTAGCAAACAAAGTCTGAGGGAGAAAAAGAGAACTGATAGAGACTCTGTCTAAGGCATGAGAAGTCTTCATTAAGAGGGAAGGTACCAACCACCTGTGTGTTAGGGAAACAGTGGGAGAGCTCAAGGAAATCCTTCTGAGAAACACCAGCTTTTTCCTAAGGATACTGCAAGATCCCTTCAGAGTCTGGGCAATATGTAAGAAAGAGATCACCAGCTACAGAGAGTGTCAGGATGAAAAAATACAGAATTCTCCAGCATTCCAAAAAGATAACATATGGGCTGTAAAACAAAAAGAGATTTCCTGTTTCAAAAACCTGTTAGCTGTGAAGTAGAGCATAAAGAGATGTACAGTCTTCCCAGAGTAAATCCCATGCTGTGCTAAAGGAAAAGTACTGATCCTCCCTTCAAAATATTTGAAGCTAGTGGCAAAGTTAATCTAATTAAAACCACCACAAACTCTACATGCATCGCAAATACATATCAAATTGAATTAGCTTTCACAATAGCAGCCTGAAAGGAAAAAGGGTTATAATGGGTCATGCACCTTCCTGGGGTTAAATTCTAAATGTTTCAGTGTCTATTTTTTTTTAACACACAGTATGATCTGTAATTAAAAAGTACGATAAATAAGAAATAAAACAAGGAATTGTGACTCAAATCAAGAGAATATATAGTCAATGAAAACATAGAGATAGCCAGATATCAGAATTATCACTGAAATTTCAAAATAACAATGGCAAATAAATGAAATGATCCAATAGAAATGATGAACCACATGCATGAACAGATGGTAAAATTGAAGATGGGAACACAAAGGAGAATGCTGTAAATAAAAATAAGATACTAGAAATGAAAAACTCATTTGAGGGATTTAGCATCATATTAGTCCCAGTGGAGGAAGGGAACAGTGTATTATTGTTTTCTATTGCAGTGTAAGACTTATCACAAAGTTAGATGCCTAAAACAACACACCTTTATTATCTCCCAGTTTCTGTGAGTCAGAAGTCTGAGCACAGTTTAGATGAGTGCTCTTCTTAGGGTCTCACAAGGCTGCAATAAATATGTCAGAGGACATATTTTCCTTTCTGAGGAAAAGATCTGCTTTCATGCTTCGTTGGGTTGTTGGCATGATTCATTTCTTGGCAGCTGTATGATTCATGGCAGTTTGTTTCTTCAAAACCATCAATCAGAAATGAGGAAGTGGAGGAGAGAAAGGGAAAGATAGACTCCAGCACAGTGGATATTAATGTCTTAAGTAATCACAGAAAATTGGTGCCACCTATACTCAAGGGAAGGGATTACACAAAGGTATGAATATCAAGAGGAAGGGGTCATGGGGCCACCTTAAAGTCTGTTGCATAATAGTCAACTTCAAGAGGAGGTGATAGAAAATATCCAAATCAAACGTAAATAGAAAAAAACTTTGAAGATTTGTAGAACAATATTAAACTGTCCAACAAATGTGAAAAGTAAAGCTCCCGAAATAGAGGAGAGAGAACAAAAACTCAACAAACACCATACAGGATCAGCACAAAGGTAAGTCCAGTCACATCATTAATAAGTTGCTGAAAACCAAAGTTAAAGAGAAAATCTTAAAATCAGCCACAGGGTGGAAAATGACACATTTCAATCTGGGAAAAAATGGTAAGACTGGCAGTTAACTTCTCATTGGAGGGGAAAAATATAGGCCAGAAGACAATGGAAAAGCATCTTTAAAATGCTGAAAGTAAATAAAAATAACCTCATGACCTAGAATCCTGTAGAAAATGAAAATATACTTTACAACTGAAAGTGAAATAAAGACATTTTCAGAATCACAAAAGCTAAGAGAATTTGTCTTACATTACAAGAAATGATTAAAGAGCTTCTTTATTCTTAAGGGGTATGATATTAGACACAAGCCCCGGTCTGCAAGAAGAAATGAAGAACATTCAAAAAGGAGAAATATGTAGTTAAAGACAGAGGACATTTTTTTGTATATGTTTAAACTTCTTGGGACTTCCATGGTGTCACAGTGGTTAAGAATCTGCCTGCCAATTTAGGGGACACAGATTCAATCCCTGATCCAGGAGAATCCTACATGCCACGGAGCAACTAAGCCCGTGAGCCACAACTACTGAGCACGTGTGCCACAACTACTGAAGGCACACGTGCCTAGAGCCTGTGCTCCACAACAAGAGAAGCCACCACAATGAGAAGGCCACACACCACAACGAAGAGTAGCCCCCACTCGCCAGAACTAGAGAAAGCCCATGTGCAGCAATGAAGACCCAACACAACCAAAAATAAATAAATGAATAAATAATTTTAAAAACTAAACTTCTTTAAATGAGTGCTAACTGTTTAAAGAAAAAGTGATACCAATATCTTTTATAGCTTTATAACATAAGTAGAAATAAAATATGGCAAAATGTATAAAATGGCAAAAGAGAGAGAAATAAAATTATAATTTGTAAAGTCTTAACATTGTTCATAAAGTAGTGAAATATTATCTGAAAGTAGAGTGTGATATGTCAAGGTGAATACTGCGATCTCTAGTACAACCACTAAAGCATATCAAAGTTTTAGCCAAAATTCTGTTAGTGAAGATAAAATATAAAGGAAGTATAGGTATATATTTAACTTGATTCACCCAAATGAAGGAAAGAGGGACAGAGAAGCAAAGGAAAAATAGGGCAAATAAAAACAAATGATAAGATAGAAGTCATAAGTACAAACATATCAGTAATTACACTAAAAGTAAATGGACTCAACACAAAAATAAGAAGGCAGAAATTTCAGTCAATATAAAAAGTAAAGCCTTACTATATGCTGTGTTCAAGAAATACAATTTAAAAATAAAAACAGAGAAGGTGAAAGTTAAAGAGTAGAAAATAACAGGACATTCAAGTAACTAATCAAAAGCAACCTAGAGTGGCTACATTAGTGCCAGGCAAAGTAGGCTTCAATACAAAGATTATTACAGAAGATAACAAAGAGAATTTTATAATGATAAAGGGGTGAATTCATAAAAGGATATAACAATCCTAATTATGAAAACATCTAATACCATTGCTTCAAAATAAAAAATTGATAGATAAAAGGCAGAAATACCCAAATCGATTTTGAGAGTTGGAGATTTTCATAATTTTCTGTCTTTGAGTAATTGGTAAGAAAGGTAAGGAAAATATTAGTAAAGAATAGGAGATAGGAGCAGCACTATTTTCAACCTATCCTTATTACTGTTAATAAAAACACTCTCAACAGCTGCTCAATACTCTTTTTTTTTAAAGAAGGCATTTTAAAAAACAAAATAGGCTGATTCTTAAAACAAGTGTTAACAATTTCAAAAAATTGAATGGAAAAAAATACATTCTCAGACCACCACAGTATTGAAGATAAAAAATAAATAAGATATCTAGAAACTCCCCACATAGTTGAACATTAAGCAACACACTCAAATAATTCATGTTTTAATGAGGGAATAATAAGACAAATTTGAAACTATTTCAACTTGAATGTAATGAAAAGTTACCATGTCAAAATTCTGGAAAAAGAAGTAAATGCAGTGTTTGAGGTAATTTTTTTTAAGATATAAATAATTATAGTAGAAAAGATGGGTCTAAAATCAATAATCTAAGCTTTCATTTTTTGAAGCTACAATATAAATGGCCAATTACAATCAAAGGATGTAGGAAAATAATAAAAATAAGAATGGAAATCAATGAGTGAAAAATTCATTTTCGAGAGACTAACATATTTATTCCCTAACAAAACCATACAAGAAAAATAAACAAATTACCAAAATAAGGAATGAAAAAAAAGGGGGGGACATATGTCGTAGAACTTTCAAAGATACTAAGGAGATAATATGGACAAATTTTATGCCAATAAATTCATTTTAAAAAAAGGTAATTGACAATTTTTTGGAAGATAAATTGCCAGAACTGATATAATATGTGATTTTTCTACTCAATAAAAGAAAATCCATATCAAAAAATCTTCCCAAATAAAAAATTCAAAGTGAACTCTATCAAATAAGAGAAAACTTTCATTTTTACACAAATTCAGGGATTGAGGGGAAATACTCTTCAACTGAAGTCATGAGGGCAACATAACTCAGATTTTTAAATTTGAGAAAATACTACACAAAAAAATAAAACTACAGGCCAATATCTATCATGAACATATATCCTAGTAATTTTTTAAAATAAATGCAAGTTTTGCCCCCCAAATATATTAAAAGGAGTGTATCAAGACAAAGTGAATCATGGTGGGAATGCGATCTTGGTTTAATATTCAAATCTCAATCAATATAATTTATTACATTAACAGAACAAAGAAATTTTATACCATCATCTCAATGGAAGGAAAAAAGAGAAGCACATGACAAAATTCAATACTCTTCATGATTAAAAAAAAGAAGAAAGAGAGAAAGAAAAAGAAAACCAAAGAAACAAGCAACAACAACAAAAAATTTCCTATCAAAACTAAGAATAGAATTTTCTTTTTAATCTGATAAGGGCATGTATAAAAATCTTACAGACTACATTATATAAAATGGTAAAACTTAGAATGTCTTCCCAGGAACAAAGAAAGGATATCCACTCTCACCAGTTCTAGATGTCTGACTAAAGGTTTATTAATTTTGTTTATCTTCTCAAAGAACCAGCTTTTAGTTTCATTGATCTTTGCTATTGTTTTCTTTGTCTCTATTTCATTTATTTCTGCTCTGATCTTTATAATTTCTTTCCTTCTACTAACATTTTTGTTCTTCTTTCTCTAGTTGCTTTAGGTGTAAGGTTAGGTTTTTTATTTGAGATTTTTCTTGTTTCCTGAGGGAAGATTGTATTGCTATAAACTTCCCTCTTAGAACTGCTTTTGCTGTATCCCATAGGTTTTGGTTCATCGTGTTTTCATTATCATTTGTTTCTAGGTATTTTTGGATTTCCTCTTTGATTTCTTCAGTGATCCATCGGTTATCTAGTAGCATATTGTTTAACCTCCATGTGTTTGTGTTTTTTACCGTTTTTTTCCTATAATTCATTTCTAATCTCATAGCATTGTGGTCTGAAAAGACGCTTAATATGATTTCAGTTTTCTTAAATTAACTGAGGATTGATTTTTGACCCAAGATGTGATCTATCCAGGAGAATGTTCTGTGTGCAGTTGAGAAGAAAGTGTATTCTGCTGCTTTCAGATGGAATGTCTTATAAATAATTAAGTCTATTTGGTCTGATGTGTCATTTAAGGCTTGTGTTTCCTTATTAATTTTCTGTCTGGATGAACTACCTACTCGTGTAAGTGGGGTGTTAAAGTCCCCCACTACTATTGTGTTACTGTCAATTTCCCCTTTTACGGCTGTTAACATTTACCTTGTGTATTGAGGTGCTCCTATGTTAGGTGCATAAATATTTACAATTGCTATATCTTCTTGGATTGATCCCTTGATCATTATGTAGTGTCCTTCTTTTTCTCTTGTAACAGTCTTTATTTTAAAGACTGTTTTTGTCTGATATGAGTATTGCTACTCCAGCTTTCTTTAGATTTCCATTTGCATGGAATATCTTTTTCCATCCCCTCACTTTCAGTCTGTATGTGTCCCTAGGTCTGAAGTTGATCTCTTGTAGACAGCATATATACAGGTCTTGTTTTTGTATCCATTCAGGCAGTCTGTACCTTTTGGTTGGAGCATTTAATCCATTTACAGTTAAAGTAATTTTCAATATGCATGTTCCTATTGCCATTTTCTTAATTGTTTTGGTTTTGCTTTTGTAGGTCTTTTTTCTTCCCTTCCTCTTTTGTTCTCTTCTCCTGTGTCTCACCAATTCTATTCTACATTTTAGTAAAAACCCAGCCCACGCACTAAAGAACAAAAAGAGATGAAAGGCATACAGATTGGAATGGGGAAAGTAAAGCTTTCAACTTTCACAGGTGGCATGATTTTTTTTTTTTTTTTTTTTTTTTTGAGGTACGCGGGCCTCTCACTGTTGCGGCCTCTCCCGTTGTGGAGCACAGGCTCTGGATGTGCAGGCTCAGCGGCCATGGCTCATGGGCCCAGCCACTCCGCAGCATGCGGGATCTTCCCGGACTGGGGCATGAACCCATGTCCCCTGCATCGGCAGGCGGACTCTCAACCACTGCGCCACCAGGGAAGCACCCAGATCACTATTATTAAATCATAGATAATCTGTGACAATGATATTATTAAATATGAAGAGATATGTATTTTCAATACTTTGTCAACCCGTTTCCCTAAATGCTGTCTGCTAAAGAATGATAGTTTATTTTATTCATCCATCTATACAATATCCCTAATTCTCATCTGTACTAAATTAACTATGAAATAAGATCATCCATTATCACTTGAACTTTTTTTGTTTGTTTTTGTTTTAATAGATCTTTATTGGAGTATAATTACTTCACAATACCGTGTTTCTGTTGCACAACAAAGCGAATCAGCCACATGCATACACATGTCCGCATATCCCCTCCCTCTTGAGCCTCCCTCCCATCCTCCCTATCCCACCCCTCTAGGTCATCGCAAAGCACCGAGCCAATCTCCCTGTGCTATGCCGCTGCTTCCCGCCAGCCAACTATTTTACATTAGGTAGTGTATGTATGTCGATGCTACTCTCAGTTCGCCCCAGCTTCACCCTTCTACCCCATGTCCTCAGGTCCACTTTCCATGTCTATTGCTTTATTCCTGCCCTGCAACTAGGTTCATCAGTACCTTTTTTTTTTTTTAAATTCTGTATATATATGTGTTAGCATATGGTATTTGTTTTTCTCTTTCTGACTCACTTCACTCTGTATTGAACTGGTTTTAAAAATTTGTTCTAGGGAAGTCGTTGTCCCTGGACTGATAGATTTAACTCTCATTCTGTTCATAAATCTTCATTGCTGTAACAGTATCTGATTAAACTAAGCTCTGCCTTGTGTTTTGAAACTTCCAAAGTTCCACTGTGAATGTTCTACGTGACTTAATCTCTCCTCCTAGAAAAAACCCACTAATTCTATTATATTCCACATTTCAAGTGCAAAACATATTAATTAAATAAAGTTGCCAGTAAAATGTTACAACTTTTAAGATTAACTGATGGATATGCTTGAACATGCTTGAATACGTGCATTGGATGGGTAGACAACAGTGATGGTTTTTAAATAATTTGAGAGAACCATTTCTATTTGCAAACTTCATTTTTGTTGCCTGTTTATACAGAATCATTAGTCACCAATATCTGCTGGAAGAAAACATTCTTCTAGAAGTTACTTCTCAAAATCATTAGATGCATTTTCATGGTTAAAACTGTTTCCTATTTAAATGGTCATCCTCTTAATTAAGAAAAGTTTTTCACATGTAGTGTTTATGTTATAGGCTCCGTGTTAAATCATGCATTGCAAACTATTCTTAGGCAATGCATTGAGCGGCTGCAAATGATTTCCAGAGAACTGGCTAGCATTCTTGCCTGAATACATTCTTGTCTTGCAATGTAAAAATTAGATATAGGGGCTTCCCTGGTGGCGCAGTGGTTAAGAAACCTCCTGCCAACACAAGGGACACGAGTTCGAGCCCTGGTCCCGGAAGATCCCACATTGCCGCAGAGCAACTAAGCCCATGTGCCACAACTACTGAAGCCCACACTCCTAGATCCTGTGCTCTGCAACAAAGAGAAACCACCACAATGAGAAGCCCATGCACCGCAACGAAGAGTAGCCACCACTCGCTGCACCTAGAGAAAGCCCACGCGCTGCAACAAAGACCCAATGCAGCCAAAAATAAATAAAATAAAAATAAATTTAAAAAAGAAATTAGATATAAAATACAGATTTTGACACTGTTCATGCTGACAATCATAATTAGTATCTAAAAAATCTTGGAACATCTAGAAAGTTTTCTATAAAGACTGAATCATTTTTACAAGTTCACAATCATAAATAAATACACATACACACATATATGTCATACATATATATTCTTACATATTCTATATTCTAAGAATAACAAATATTCTTATAGTCAGATTATTAAGCTTCTACTGTATGCCAAGTAGTAAGTCAGCCAACATTATTTAGTGAAAAGAGCACTGCCAGGAGACAGATGATCTTGGTTTAATTGCCTGTGTTACTGTTCACTAAATTTTAGTTCTTGAAGAAGTTCTTTTAGCTACTGTTTGTACTTCAATTGTCTTCCTATGTGAAATGGGGGGTAATAAGCCCTATCTCAAGGGGTTTTACACAAGGATTAAATGAAATGATATCTGTAAAATACTTGGTAGAGTAAGTGGAACATTATAGGAACTCAACAAATGTAAGCTTACTCCTCTCATGAGTTATGGGGAGATCAATAGAATATATAAGACATGGCTTCTGGCTCAGAGAAATATACTATCTACTGATACAAAAGTCAAGGGAGAATCATAGGAGAAACTGAAAAACTATCCACGGGGGAAAAAGAATCTTATTTGATTGTCAACTGAGTAGTAAATGTTCAAATTAAAGAGAAGGAGAAACAACTCTAGAATAGTTTGAAGTAGCCCACTGGAGAAGGGATTTAGTAAGTGGATAAGATTTGGGTAGGTAAAAATAAGTGACAAATGAATTCACTCATAGGTAAATTAGGCCTCCATTTTTTCAATGATCTTTCAATCACTTTTACCTACTGAAAAGTAAAAGCCACAATTATTCTTTGAAATGAATCTGAAGGTGTTTGTTTCTCTTGAATGTTAATATTTGAGAAGTCTTTGCCAAATATTATACTCATGGCCATGTCCATTAAGGAAAAAAGTGACCCAGTAGGAATAGGCCAGTGGATGCTGCATGGTGATAGCCTAACCCTGCTGATAATCTTGCATTAGCCCAGGAATCTGGTCCTCCCTCAGTCACACCTATTTGATGATTTTAGACAAGGACCTCTCCCTCTTTAAGCCTCAGTTTTGTTATCTGTTGAATGAGGAGGTTGCTGTTCAGAATCTCTGAATCCCTTCCAGTTCAGGTACACTTATAGTGTAAGCCCAACTATTCCACGGACAGAAACTCTTAGGTGTCCAATGAGCTGTGAAAAGGAAACCTATTAGGAACTGGAACATGGGAGAGACTGTGAGATAATTAGATAAACAAGCACAACAGGGAAGAGTTAGTAGGAAACACCATGAGTCAAGAAACTGGAATTTAAAACCATGGAATTTCTTCCAAATAAAGAAAAAATAAATTAAAAAAATATATTTTCAAGAAGACTTTTAGGACAGTGAGAAACGGTTGGTTGCTCTCTGCTTGGTGGTCAGCACTGAAAAAGAAACCACCAAACAAGATGCATCCATTTCTAAGTTCACTGTTTAAACACAAACTCACTGCTTCTTTCCAGGATCCTTTTGTCCCCCTAGGTCACTTTCTCCTTGTTCATAGATTAGTTTGGCTAAATTTAATATATTTGGCCTCTGGAGAATGAATTGGAGGTTGCTTTCCCTGTGAAAGGAAAGAGAACTCCCTCACCTCTTTCTTATTTTCCACCCTCCTTGGAGCAGCTTTGAGACTATTCCGAAAACCACTCAAAATACTAATAACATTCTAGAGACGTTTACTCAATAACCACAGGTAATTATCCCCCAGAGAAAAAAGGACTGAAGGTTTATGGGCTATTCAAATGCTGTGTCTTAACTCTCCTCCTTCAGCTGTCCTATAAAACTTACAAATTACAGTTGTATTGCCTACACAGTACATACAACTCAGTGTAAAGAAAATGGCAAAATTCACTTAATGATCAATATTCTTGTTAAGGTTTCAGTGGCAGCATGGTGGTTTTGCAGTTGCCATTAGATGAACTTATAGCTTGAGTCATTATGCTTTCTTTTTTATTTCAATATTTATAGATATTGGTGTTTCATATTGAGTGCAAGACTTAACCCCCATATGTGTTTTCTGTCATTATGGAAATAATTTCATTGTCCTTTCATTTTTGTTATAAACCTCTAAACTTTCACGGGGTCATTGGGAAAAAAAAAATTCCTTTTCTGATTCCATTAACTGGAGTGTGTCCATTTTATATTCTGTGTTTAAGTTACAGACATTAAAGTTGGAATTCATCATCCTCATCTTCAATCCTATAGCTACTGTAAGGATTCATACTGGATTTGTACTCCACCTGCTTTTTTTGGGGAGTGGGGGTAGGTTTAGACTTATAGCTTAAAGAACAAAGGGATTAATTATGTCTCTCTCACGTAATTGTCCTTAGTGAAAGAGGCCAGTTCAGTGAGTTAGTTGTACTCCTCACAATCACTTGAGGGCCCAGGTTCGTTTGACTTACTGATAAGCCACACATAGGCCAATAGCATCATTTACATGATTAAAGCTGAATCACCACCATGTTTGGTTTCCAGCTGGTGGTAAATGGAAAGAAATCATGGAAAAGTTATGTCCATTATTTGATGCACAAGCCTAGACCCAGCACGCTTTACTTCCAACGAAATCCTGTTAGGGAGATTCTGGTGAAAAAACCTGGGCTAGACTATTTGATGATGAAATAATGCATGAACAGGGATAACACAGACAACATGACTCTGGCAACTGCAAGTAAGGTCATCTTGGATCACCCAGCTCCTGCTGAATCTCCAGATCATTGCAGCCACATCACTGACCTCAGGTGGTACCATTAGAACCCCTAGCCAGCAGAGGTCTGCGTAAATTTCAGAAAGGATCTTTGGAAATAATGTCCATATGCCTGGCTAAAATTCTTTATCTATGAAAGATGTGCCTTTTTATAGATAATTAGTAGTCTCTACCACATCTTCCATAGCAGAATAAGTTGCTAGTAAGGATAGTTCTGGCAGTAGGCTGAAAGGGAAAAGATGGAGGAATATTTTCTGATTTATCAGACTCATGGGCTCCTTGTTCTGAGTCCTAGTTTCTAGAGAATGTTTTATTTCATTTGATCTACTGGGTCAGGATTTGGCATGGAGTAAAAAAGTTTAGTGAAAGATTCGACGTAAATTGGCTGATATAAACACAAAGGGAATTTATTTATTATTTTTTAAATAGATCTGCATTGGAGAATAACTGCTTCACAATACTGTGTTAGTTTCTGTTGTACAACAAAGTGAATCATCCATATGCATACATATACCCCCATATCCCCTCCCTCTTGAGCCTCCCTCCTACCCTCCCTATCCCACCTCTCTAGGTGGTCGCAAAGCACCAAGCTGATCTCCCTGTGCTATGCTGCTACTTCCCACTAGCTACCAATTTTACATTTGGTAGTGTACATATGTCAATGCTACTCTCTTACTTTGTCCCAGCTTACCCTACCCCCTCCCTGTGTCCTCAAGTCCATTCTCTATGTCTATGTCTTTATTATTGCCCTGCCACTAGGTTTATCAGAACCTTTTTTTTTTTTTAGATTCCATATATATGTGTTACCATACGGTATTAGTTTTTCTCTTTCTGACTTACTTCACTCTGTATGACAGACTCTAGGTCCGTCCACCTCACTACAAATAACTCAATTTCGTTTTGCTTTATGGTTGAGTAATATTCCATTGTATATATGTGCCACATCTTCTTTATTCATTCATCTGTCGATGGACACTTAGGTTTGTTCCATGTCCTGGCTATCGTAAATAGTGCTGCAATGAACATTATGGTACATGTCTCTTTTTGAATTATGGTTTTCTCAGGGTATATGCCCTGTAGTGTAATTGCTATGTCAAATGGTATTTCTATTTTTAGTTTTTTAAGGAAACTCCATACTGTTCTCCATAGTGGCTGTATCAATTTACATTCCCACCAACATTGCAGGAGGGTTCCCTTTTCACCACATCCTTTCCAGCATTTATTGTTTCTAGATTTTTTGATAATGGTCATTCTGACTGGCGTGAGGTGATACCTCATTGTAGTTTTGATTTCTATTTCTTTAATAATTAGTGATGTTGAACATCTTTTCATGTGCCTCTTGGCCATCTGTATGTCTTCTTTGGTGAAATGTCTATTTAGATCTTCTGCCCATTTTTTAATTGGATTGTTTGTTTTTTTTTGATATTGGGCTCCATGAGCTGTTTGTAAATTTTGGAGATTAATCCTTTGTCAGTTGCTTCATTTGCAAATATTTTCTCCCATTCTCAGGGTTGTCTGTTCATCTTGTTTATGGTTTACTTTGCTGTGTAAAAGTTTTTAAGTTTAATTAGGTCCCATTTGTTTGTTTTTGTTTTTATTTTCATTACTCTAGGAGGTGGGTCAAAAAAGATCTTACTGTGGTTTATGTCAAAGAGTGTTTTTCCTATATTTTCCTCTAAGAGTTTTATAGTGTCTGGTCTTACATTTAGGTCTTTAATCCATTTGGAGTTTATTTTTGTGTATGGTATTAGATAGTGTTCTAATTTCATTCTTTTACATGTAGCTGCCCAGTTTTCCCAGCACCACTCATTGAAGAGACTGTCTTTTCTCCATTGTATGTTCTTGCCTCCTTTGTTGTAAATTAGGTGACCATATGTGTATGGGTTTATCTCTGGGCTTTCTATCCTGTTCCATTGATCTATATTTCTGTTTTTGTGTCAGTACCATACTGTCTTGATTACCATAGCTTTGTAGTATAGTTTGAAGTAAGTTGCGGTGCCTGATTCCTCCAGCTCCATTTTTCTTTCTCAAGATTGCTTTGGCTATTCGGGGTCTTTTGTGTTTCCATACAAACTGTAAAGTTTTTTGTTCTAATTCTGTGAAGAATGCCATTGGTAGTTTCATAGGGATTTCATTGAATCTGTACAAAGGGAATTTAGATACAGAAGAAAAGTGAGATGCACAAAAGAATGTAGTCTTCAGTCTACATTCTGAATGGTCTTGGGTAAAAATTTTTGCCACAGGACTATTTTTTAGGGATGGGAACCATGCTTTGTTTGGGATGATCTGGTAGAGCTAGGAACGGTGCACAGTTAGAAGTGAGTGTGATTTGGTCTTCACTCAGGAACTCAGAATATGGATCACTTGTGTGCGGAGTGTGGAGAAGACATATGGAAAGGGAGGTGGGGATTTAGGTCATATTGTGAATGTTGGAATTGTCCCCATGGGAGTGCTGTAGGGTATTATTGATTCATGTTGGTCCAGGGCACATCAGGGAAATTCTCAACTAACTAAAGCGTGTGTGTGTGTGTGTGTGTGTGTGTGTGTGTGTGTGTGTGTGTGTGTTCGTGCACAAGCTCACATGCATACTCATGTGTTTATTTGTGTGAGTGGCTTATGGATTTCTTAAAGTGCATCCTTTCTCATGGGGATTGAAGGAAAGAAAGGGGCAAATGAAATTTCTAATCTTATATAAATAGGTACTCTGACTTTGGCACCATGCTCAGTTATTTTTATACAAATCTCACTTAATTCCTACAAATAGAAAAAATAGCATACATTTCTTTATTTCTCAGATGAAAAAATTAAAGTATATGGATGTTGAATTACATGCTCCAGGTCATTCAGAAGTCAATAAATAATGGTTTTCTGGTGCCAAACCTGATGCATCTTTAATTCCAGCACATAGTCTTATGCTTGTATTGTTCATTCCTATAGCTGAGCCTGCAAACAGGGACATCTAGGGACACTGATATATGAATGCTGCAGGCCTCACTGATCGGGCAATAAAACAGAGCACTGAGGACAAAAGCAGAGCAGAGCTTTGCAGGCAGATCTCATTTTATTGAGCTTCACAGATATTACACTTTTGTTTTTACAAATTGAAGGTTTGTGGAAATGCCTTGTTGAGCAAGTATATGGTCGCAATTTTTCTGACAGCATTTGCTCACTCTGTGTCTCTGTCATAATTCTGAAATGATTCTCATGATATTTCAAACCCTCCACCAGCCAAAAGGTTTTGTGCCTGAAGGCTCAGGTGATAGTTAGCATTTTTTAGCAATGAAGTATTTTTTTTTACTGTTTTATTCCTACATTTAAAAAATTATTTTTTATTTTTTTTACATCTTTATTGGAGTATAATTGCTTTACAATGTTGTGTTAGTTTCTGCTGTACAACAAAGTGAATCAGCTATATGTATACATATATCCCCATATTCCCTCCCTCTTGAGACTCCCTCCCACCCTCCCTATCCCACCTCTTGAGGTTGTCACAAACCATTGAGCCGACCTCCATGTGCTATGCAGCAGCTTCCCACTAGCTATCTATTTTACATTTGGTAGTGTATATGTCAGTGCTACTCTCTCACTTTGTCCCAGCCTCCCCTTCCCACGCTGTGTCCTCGAGTCTGTTCTCTACATCTGCGTCTTTATTCCTGCCCTTCCACTAGGTTCATCAGTACCATTTTTCTCAATTCCATATATTATGAGTTAGCATATGGTATTTGTTTTTCCCTTTCTGACTTACTTCACTCTGTATGACAGTCTCTAGGTCCATCCACCTTACTACAAATAACTCAGTTTCATTCCTTTTTGTGGCTGAGTAACATTCCATTGTATATATGTGCCACATCTTCTTTATCCATTCATCTATCAAGGGACATTTAGGTTAAGCAATGAAGTATTTTTAATTGAGGTATTTACTTTAGTTTTTTAAGACATAATGCTATTGTGCACATAATAGACTACAACATAGTGTAAATGTAACTTTTGTATGGACTGGAAAACAAGCAAACAAAAATCCTGTGACTCCTTTTATTGCAATATTTGCTTTATTGTGGTCATCTGGAACAAAACTTGAAATATCTCAGAGGTATGCCTGTATTTAAAAACAAAAGCAAACAACAAACCTCTCAGTCTCCACCAGGATAATGAATCTTGGTTCTTACTGAATGTACTGTAGCCTAAAATGTATTTTAAAGATGTCAACATCTCAAGATATTCTTAAAATGATACTGTACAAATGACTACTACCATCTATGTGTAATCTTGTTTCTGTTCTCAATACTTCTGCAACATTTGGAATAATGATAAAGTGTGTGGTGGGGGACGAGTGAGAAATAGTGGAATATTCCCCTAATTCTGAGTTCAAATTTCAGGAATATAATACTATTTTCCTTTTAAAGAATTAAGACAGCATCCTAATTATTTGAGGATGGTATTGTAGTATTGTCAAGGATACCTTAATAACTGATCTCTTAGAGAATGATCTCTGTATTTGACATTCCAACATCTTTTCCCATGTTCCTAGCCCAGAGTCACACTCGCCTTAGCACCATGGCAAAGATTTTCTGAACAAGCTTACTCAATAACCCCTCATCATTGAGTCATATGATCTAAATCAGATGAAAAAAATATATTTTACCTCAAGTACACATAAAGCAAGAGTCTACTGAAAATATTCATTTGCTATAATGCTTAGGAGGACAGAAAATTGGGAAACAGGACTACTAAGCCAACTCTTATAGGAGAGACTTGCATGAGGTCAAGTCTGATGTGACTTTGGGACAAGTTTGATTTATCTGAGCATCTGTCTCCTAATTGGTAAAATACAGACAACACCACTTACATACATTTATCTGAGGGTTGTCAAACAAGCCTATAACATGCCTATGAAAATTGCTGGTATATAAAAGCATTAAATGTATGATACTTCATAATGGTTTTATTAATGTTGCTATTTCAAGAACAAAATTAAATGAATATAATCTTTGCTTAAACATTTGCAATAATAGGGATTAATAGTGGAAAACGTGAACTCTTGGGTCACGTTACCTGACTTCAAACTCTGAACCCTTCTTTTTACTAGCTCATCAGACAAGGCACTCTGTCTTTCTGTACCTCATTTTATCATGCATAAAATGGAGAAAATAATAATATATAGTATGGCTATGCCAAGTTAATAAGTGTAAAGCTCACATGATTGTGCCTGCCACTCAGTAAGATCTATAAAATATTTGTATAATATACGTGTTGACCTTTTTTTCCTGTGTTAGTTTGTTTAAAGCTTAAGGGTCACAATTCTGGCTTCACATTTAATCACCTGGAATGTTTTCCAAGTTACTGACAACTTGGCTCTATCCCTAGAATACTGCTATCTAATAAAAAGGTTGCAAATAAAATATGTAATTAAAAATTTCTCATAGCCACCTTGGAAAAGTAAAAAGAAGCAGGTAAAATTAATTTTAAAAAATATTTTATTTGACCCAATATATTTTAAGTAGCATTTCAACATGTAATCCACATAAAATTATTGATATATTTCATATTCTCCTGTATTGCTGAAGACAGATTATTCACCAGACAGTTGTTAAAGATGGCAAGACAGATGCCATCTTTTTTTTTTTATTGCAGAATAGTTGATTTATAATGTTGTGTTATTTTCAGCTGTATAGCAAAGTGAATCAATTATACGTATACATATATCCATTCTTTTTTATATTGTTTTCCCATATAGGTTATTATAGAATATTGAGTAGAATTCCCTGTGCTATACAGTAGGCCCCTGTTAGTCATCTATATTATATACAGTAGTGTATATATGTTAATCCCTTTATCCTCATTTATCCCTGCCCCCCTTCACCTTTTCTAAGCATAAGTTTGTTTATACATTTGTGACTCTATTTCTGTTTTGTAAATAAGTTCATTTGTAACAATTTTTTAGTTTCCACATATAAGTGATACCATATGACATTTGTCTTTCTCTGTCTGACTTACTTCACTTAGTGTGATAATCTGTAGGTCCAACCATGTTGCTGCAAATGGCATTATTTTGTTCTTTTTTATGGCTGAGTAATATTTCATTGTATATATGTACAACATCTTCTTTATCCATTCCTCTGTTGATGGACATTTAGGTTGCTTCCATGTCTTGGCTATTGCACATAGTGCTGCATTGAACATTGGGGTACATGTATCTTTTCGAATTATGGGTTTCCCCAGATATATGCCCAGGAGTGGGATTCCTGGATCATATGGTAGTTCTATATTTAGCTTTTTGAGGAACCTCCATACTGTTCTCCATAGTGGTTGTACCAATTTACATTCCCACCAACAGTGTAGGATGGTTCCCTTTTCTCCACACCCTCTCTAGCATTAATTGTTTGTAGATGTTTTTGATGATGGCCATTCTGACCAGTGTGAGGTGATACCTCATTGTAGTTTTGGTTTGCGTTTCTCTAATAATTAACAATGTTGAGCATCTTTTCATGTGCTTTTTGGCCATCAGTATGTCTTCTTTGGAGAAATGTCTATTTAGGTCTTCTGCCTATTTTTTTTTTTTTTTTTTTTTTGCGATACAGGGGCCTCTCACTGTTGTGGCCTCTCCAGTTGCGGAGTACAGGCTCCGGATGCGCAGGCTCAGCGGCCATGGCTCACGGGCCCAGCTGCTCTGTGGCATGTGGGATCTTCCCAGACCGGGGCACAAACCAGTGTCCCCTGCATCGGCAGGTGGACTCTCAACCACTGCGCCATCAGGGAAGCCCCTGCCCATTTTTTGATTAGGCTTTTTTAATTTTTTTTTTTTTTTATATTGAGCTGCATGAGTTGTTTGTATATTTTGGAAATTAATCCCTTCTTGGCCGCATCACTCATAAATATTTTCTCCCATTCTGCGGGCTGTCTTTTACTTTTGTTTATGGTTTCCTTTGCTGTGCAAAAGCTTTTAAGTTTAATTAGGTCACATTTGTTTAGTTTTTGTTTGTTTTTTTCTTTACTGTAAGAGGCAGCTTGGAAAAGATATTGCTGTGATTTACGTCACAGAGTACTTTTGCCTGTTTTTTCCTCTAAGAGTTTTATAGTGTCTGGCCTTACATTTAGGTCTTTAATGCATTTTGAGTTTATTTTTGTGTATGGTATTAGGGAGCATTCTAATTTCATTCTTTTACATGTAGCTTTTCATTCTTTAACATGTAGCTGTCCTGTTTTTCCAGCACCGATTATTGAAGAGACTGTCTTTTCTCCATTGTATATTCTTTCCTCCTTTGTCATAGATTAGGTGGCCATAGGTGCGTGGGTTTATCTCGGGACTTTCTATCCTGTTCCATTGATCTGTATTTCTGTTTCTATGCCAGTATCATATGACTGTTTTGATTACTGTAGCTTTGTAGTATAGTCAGAAGTCAGGGAGCCTAATTCCTTGTCTTCTCTTTCTCAAGATTGCTTTGGCTATTTGGGGTCTTTTGTGTTTCCATACAAATTGTAAAATTTTTTATGTTCTAATTCTGTGATAAATGCCTTTGGTAATTTGTTAGGGATTGCATTGAATATGTAGATTGCTTTGGGTAGTATAGTCATTTTGAAAATATTGATTCTTCCAGTCTAACAAAATGGTATATCTCTCCATCTGTTTGTGTCATCTTTGATTACTTCCATCAGCATCTTATAGTTTTCTGAGTACAGGTCATTTGCCTCCTTAGGTTGGTTTATTCCTATGTATTTTACTCTTTTTGATGTGATGGTTAATGGGACTGTTTTCTTAATTTCTCTTCCTGATCTTTTGTTGTTAGTTTATAGGAATGCAAGAGACTTCTGTATATTAATTTTGTTTCCTGCAGCTTTACCAAATTCATTGATGAGCTCTAATAGTTTTCTGGTAGCATCTTTAGGTTTGTCTATGTATAGTATCATGTCACCTGCAAACAGTGACAGTTTTACTTCTTCTTTTCCAATTTTGATTCTTTCATTTCTTTTTCTTCTCTGATTGCCATGGCTAGGACTTCCAAAACTATGTTGAATTATGAGAGTGGGGGCTTCCCTGGTGGCACAGTGGTTAAATCTGCCTGCCAAGGCAGCAGACATGGGTTTGAGCCCTGGTCTGGGAAGATCCCACATGCCGCGGAGCAGCTAAGCCCGTGTGCCACAACTACTGAGCCTGCACTCTAGAGTCCACAAGCCACAACTACTGAGCTCAGGTGCCACAACTACTGAAGCCCGTGCGCCTAAAGCCTGTGCTCCGCAACAACAGAAGCCACCACAATGAGAAGCCTGTGCGCCACAGGGAGGAGTAGCCCCCTATCGCCACAACTAGAGAAACCCCATGCACAGCAACAAAGACCCAAAGCAGCCAATAAATAAATAAATTCTTTAAAAAACAAAGTGGCGAGAGTGAACATCCTTGTCTTGTTCCTGATCTTAGAGGAAATGCTTTCATGTTTTCACTGTTGAGAATGATGTTAGCTGTGGGTTTGTCATATGTGGCCTTTATTGTGCTGAGGGAAATTCCCTCTATGCCCACTTTCTGGAGAGTTTTTAATCATAAATGGGTGTTAAGTTTTGTCGAAAGCTTTTTCTGCATCTATTGAGATGATCGTATGGTTTTTATTCTTCAGTTTGTTAATGTGGTGTATCACATTGATTTGCATATATTGAAGAATCCTTGCATCCCTGGGATAAATCCCACTTCATCGTGGTGTATGATTCCTTTAATATATTGTTGGATTCTGTTTGCTAGTATTTTGTTGAGGATTTCTGTGTCTGTGTTCATCAGTGATATTGGCCTGTAATTTGCTTTTTTTTTCCTTTGTCTGGTTTGGTATCAGGGTGATGGTGACCTCATACAATGAGCTTGGGAGTGTTCTTTTCTCTGCAACTTTTTGGAAGAATTTCAGAAGGATAGGTATTAACTCTTCTCTAAATGTTTGATAGAATTTGCCTGTAAAGCCATCTGGTCCTGGACTTCTGTTTGTTGGTAGTTTTTTCATCCCGGTTTCAATTTTTATACAGGTGATTGGTCTGTTCATATTTTCTGTTTCTTCCTGCTTCAGTCTTGGAAGGTTATACCTTTCTAAGAATAGGTCCATTTCTTCTAGGTTGTCTATTTTATTGGTGTATAGTTCATAGTAGTCTCTTATGACCCCTTCTGTTTCCGTGGTGTCCATTGTAACGTTTTCTTTTTCATTTCTAATTTTATTGATTTGAGCCCTCTACTTTTTTCTTGATGAGTCTTGCTAATGGTTTATCAACTTTGTTTATCTTCTCAAAGAACCAGCTTTGAGTTTCATTGATCTTTTCTATTGTTTTCTTCATCTCTTTTTTATTTACTTCTGCTCTGATATTTATGATTTCTTTCCTCCTACTAAGTTTGAGTTTTGTTTGTTCTTCTTTCTGTCTTTGCTTTAGGTGTAAGGTTAGGTTGCTTATTTGAGATTTTTCTTGTTTCCTGAGGTAAGATTGTAAACTTCCTTCTTAGAACTGGTTTTGCTGTGTCCCATAGGTTTTGGATTGTCGTGTATCCTTTGTCATTTGTCTCTAGTATTTTTTGATTTCCTCTTTGTTTTCTTCAGTGATCCATTGGTTGTTTAGTAACATATTGTTTAGCCTCCACGTGTTTGTGTTTTTTACAGTTTTTCCCTGTAATTTATTTCTGATCTCATAGCTTTGTGGTCTGAAAAGATGCTTAATATGATTTCAGTTTTCTTAAATTTACCAAGCCTTGATTTGTGACCCAAGATGTGACCTATCCTGGAGGATGTTCCATGTGCACTTGAGAAGAAAGTTTATTCTGCTGCTTTTCGGTGGAAATTCTATAAATATCAATTAAGTGCATCTGGTCTAATATAAGACAGATGTCATTCAGGACTTTTGCAATAGGAGAGAGAGACTGACTTCAACTCCAAATACAACAAAGACAACTGGGAATTTATAGCCAAAGAGAAGAATGAGGAGGTCATAGATGGAAAATTACTAAGAGGAGATATGAAAGAGGAGGAGGGTTCCTGCTAAACTGGCCTACCAGTATTCTTACTAAAGGCAGGCCAAGAACTTAGACATCAAGGGTGAGAAACTTAATAAGATATCAAGGGTGGGGGATTCTCAATAAACTAACCTAGCAGGATATTTACTAAACTGGATTTGTCAGGGGAAGGATGAGGCCCAAGGATGAGGCCTATTTGAAAAGAAGGCGCAGTAGAGCCTGTCTAAAGTCTGGTCAAGGAGAGAGTCTGTATCAGTATGTTTATTGATTTCATAGTTAATATTGGAAAATTCAGTGTGTATTTCTCACTCACAACACATCTCCATTCAGATCAGCCATCTTTCAATGTATCTAGGGCAGGTCTCAGGCATCCCTATTTTTTTAAACTCCTGAAACAATACAGTTGTGGAGTCAGGTTTAAGAAGAAGGATGTAAGGGCTAGTTTGTTCTGTGATGCATCCTTTATTGTTACTTTTATGAACTTCTGTGTTTTCCTAAGCCCCCAAGTGACTCCAAAGAAAATCTTAGCACAAATGTCTTAGCATATCATTGGCTTTCTGTCATGTTCAAAACCCTCCTGGACTATTCAATGCCATGTAAATTATATCAGAAAGATCTATTATGAGTGCAGGACAGAGGTCATTTAGGAATTCAGCATCCTCTAAACTTTTTAGCTCTTGCATGAATCCTGTTGATATTTAAAACCAGGCATATGTTTCCAGAAAATAAAGTAAAACTGTGGCTTCGAGAAACACAAACAAATAAACACTTAGAATTAACCCAGTGTTGGATGTAAAAGACTAAACTCATAGCTATATTTTAGCTATTTAAAATGCCCTCTGAATAAATCTTCATAGAAATCTGATTCTCAGCCCAAGGCATGTGATGCACAATCCATGAATTGCGCTTTTAATATTATTGCTTTTCAGTCTTTCAAAGCTTCCCCTAATTATTCCAGTGTAAATTTGACTATGTAATGATGACCTATGGAAAGCTGCCTTTTTACCTTTGAGCTGGAGTTGCATTTCCCAATCACCAGCACAAAGGCTCTTTTATACACAGGCTGCTCCTTGACTGTAAAACAATCACAAGAAAATGTAACTGTATACAATAGCCATTAGTATTCCACAGGGAGGATTTGTGTTTTGTGTTTGAGGCAGTTCACATTAAATTCAAGGTCTTAACACTCCTTTGAGGCCTCTCAGGCCCGCATTGGTACTCTTGAAAAGGCTTTTATTTCTTCAACATATGTAAATTGCAAAAGTGGAATTCAATGTGATTTAATAACATCTCCTTAAGAGCTCAGAGGAGACAAAGGTTTTAATAAATGAAATAGTAGAGGAAATTGAAGTTCCAGTATTTCAATGTAATGTGATCATGAAGATGGAAAATAATATTTAGTGAAATTAAAAGGTCAGGCTCAGAATGTACATCACTCTTAATCTACATTTGCTCCTTTCATTTAATTCATCTGACATGTTTCCATCCTTTCAAGGGAATTCTCAAGCAGGATCTATTGGATAAAGAATTATTAGTGAAATGGCCTTGGGGGTCAGTTTTTAAAATATGTTAATCAGACTTAGATGGGAGTAAATTTTAAAAGACCACTTAAAGGAAGTTTTATCCACCACACATGCACCTTCACTGAAGCTTTACATTGTCATTTGGCATAATACAATCATTTATAGTGATATACTTCATTTTATTATTTTAAATTTCCTCAAATATTTTTCTTCATAAAGATTTAAGCTGCAAGATTGCTAGATAGATAGATCCCAGCTGTGAGTTACTCTCATTTGAAGAAGCCATTGCATTTAACATTCAGTGGAAAAAATGGTTAAGTTAAAATGGATTTTCTTTAGCTTGATGAGTTGCTAGTGTTTATGTATCACCTGTACTTAGCTACTGCTGTCACAAGTCTGCCTTGTCCTGTATCATTAACTAAGAATCTTAAGCTAGCAGTCATGTATTAGAGTTACCATTTTGTATGTTGTTAAAGAGCATTAGAAACCTTTCATTTCCAGAGGAAGCAACAAAGCAAAAATAAAATAAAAATAAAAGGAAGATTTACTTGTGTAGATTTTCTTCTCTGATCAGATGTATTACAAATAAATACAAACACTTTCATGAAATAGGAGGGGAAGTGCAGAATAGAAGCTTCAGTGATGTTTGGGAAACTGTAAAAGTTTTAAAATATATCCTGCTGAATTCAATGCTATGATTTTAAACCCACATTTAATACATGTGCAGATGCTAGCCTGATTCTAGTACTATTGGTTTACTCATTCCTTCATTCTTTCAAGAAAGATTTCACATATATGTAGGGGTAGAAAATGTTCCTTCGATGATTTTAGGTCCTTTGGCTGGTCTAATAATTAAATTGGCATAATTTAATTATGGAGAAAAGCAAATCTAATTTTTTATGTATGAGAAGCCCCCCAGAATATGAGACCTACAGGCAGTCAGGCAGTTGAGGGGACTATCTGCCATCTTGAGCAGGAATGGGATAGGGACCTGGGGCTTCAAAGAGGAGGCAATTCACAGGATGATAAGAAGAGCAGATGTTTGTCCTGCCATGTAGGTGAGTCTTTCAGATAAAGTTATCTCTAGTAATAGCTCTTTCTGGGCCTGGTTCCCTATCTAAATTCTTTTAGGCAGCTAAGGGAGAGGTAAAAGTTTTTCTTATGTCTGCTGAGACTTGATTGCCTCCAGCTCAAAATAATCCACATGTTAAAGTGGTGCATTTGGGGGGGGGGTGCATATTCTGCTCCCCCTTCATATACCTACTATGAGTCAGTGACAGGGCTGAGTTCAGAGAATTGAAACAAAAGCCCACCAGATAAAGTTCCTATCTCCCTGGAGCTTACAGCCTAGAGGAGAAAAAAGCACGAATAAATATACAATTACAAAGTGCTAAATAAAAGGAAAGTATCTGGGCCTATAAGTATATATGATAAAAGGGCCTGGCTTACCCTGGGGAAATCAGGGAAGTCTTCCTTGAGATAGTAACATTTAAGATGAGTACCGAAAGTAGAGTAGGAACTTTCAAACACCTACTTATGAAGTGGCATTTTTCAAGGCCCAGAGTTCAAAGCTAAGACCTTAAAATCTACTGGAGGGAGAGACTTTTGTATGAATGATTTTACTGCAATAAAAGGCATGCTATAATTGAGGCCAATATGCAATGGAGAGATGTTCTATTTTATTACAAAAAATTTAAAAAAATAAAAAACAAACAAAAAATCCCTTAGCATTGCTTAAAAGACTGTTGAAAATCCTCCCTAAAAATGTTGCCTTATCTGTGTCCATCTTTTTTTTATATATATATAAATTTATTTATTTTATTTATTTTTATTTTTGGCTGTGTTGGGTCTTCATTGCTGCAAGTGGGCTTTCTCTAGTTGCGGCGAGCAGGGGCTACTCTTCATTGCAGAGCGTGGGCTTCTCATTGTGGTGGCTTTTCTTGTTGCAAAGCATGGACTCTAGGCACACAGGCTTCGGTAGTTGTGGCTCTCAGGCTCAGTAGTTTTGGCTTGCGGGCTCTAGAGCACAGGCTCAGTAGTTGTGGCACACGGGCTTAGTTGCTCCGAGGCATGTGGGATCTTCCCAGACCAGGGCTCGAACCCATGTCCCCTGCATTGGCAGGTGGATTTCTTAACCACTGCACCACCAGGGAAGCCCCTCTGTGTCTGTCTTCAATCTGGTTTACATTGTGTCCCTTGCTCGGGTCCTCTGTAACTTTATATTATCTAACACTTTCTATATATTCACATAGACGTCTCTTATTTCTTTTCAAGGTCTTTGATAACTTGACAAACTTAGACAACACCTAAAATCTTGTGAACGAAATTAAATGGTGCATAGAGGCATGCATATTATTATATTTTCCTAAAATACACATTAGATTTTCCTAAAACACAAACAACCTTGAGTAAAATGCTACTGCCTATCAGGAAGTTTTCCAAAAGACCGTTTGAAAATATTAAATAAACTGACACACTGAACTTGAAATCCCTGAGCCAAGTTTTCTAAATATTAGGTATTAAAATCCATATGTGAAAGATAGTACCAAGGGACTCATTTTTTCAGCCTAAATGTGCTGTTCTAATAACACTGTCCACGAGCAATGTCACTGCTATTGAGAGGGAAGACCCAGAGTTTTGTGAAAACTGAACACATCGTTTATGACATTTTGAAATAACTTTTATTTGAAAAAAATATTGACATTCTAAATGCTTACAAAAATAATCTTATGACTTCTATTTGTGGGTCATTAAATAGATATGGGTACAGAGAGCTGTGTATTTTATTTTTTAAAAAATTCAAAAAAATAGAATTTATTTTTAAGATAACGTATTCATTGATCTAGAAAGGACTGTATTTTAGAGATCATCTGTTATATAGTCCAACCTCCTCAGTTTATACACAAGCATGAGAATGCTGCAGATCATTCCATTGTTTAGCAGCAGAATCAGGAAGAGAATCCTGGTCTACTGACTGTCAGTTCGATGCTGTTTCCAACCCACAGCACTGGCTCTTTATTACCTGGTCCATATGCCACGGGAATAACAATTGGTAAGAATGAAGAAGGATGAATTGCCGAGCTACCCATACATTTTCAACACCGCAAAATCAAGCAGCATTAGTTCTCCCTAAATGGATCACAGAGCATTCAAATTATTAAATAAATAAATAAGAATTTGGTACCTTCTTTAAGAATCTATTAAAACACTCAAAAAGATTGTTTGTATTCTCTCCTCTTTAGTCTGTTGAACTTGACAGGAGACTCAGACAATTTAGGTAAACATCATGGTTCTAGAAGATTGCAAGTCTGTATTGCAGAGCATTTTCACAGCAGGGTGTTCAGTGATGCTCGGAATTTAACATGTAATTGGATGAATATGTTTAAACTGTCAGCCTATCTTCCTTATCAAAGAAGAAAGGGAAAGAAAAGGAGCTATGCCAAGACTGAGTTCAGGTAAATGATAGATCCAAGAAAAACCTCTGTAGTTGGCCCATGTCTTGTATGACTTTGGGAAATAAGCATTTGCTTTACTGACCGTAGTGCTTTCTCTTTGTCTTTCTGTTTCTCTGTCTCTCCCTCTTTGTCCCTTGTCTCTCTCTCTCTCTCTCCGTGACTCAGATGTTGCTTATTTTTTATTTCCACTTTAATATTTTATATAAAATCTTCACACACTCACCTCACCCCTGCACCTTCACACATACACATATGTATCTCCAGGAACATGTGTAAATTTCTAACTTTGCCTCTTCCATGCAGCCTCTGCCTCTGCCTGCCTCTACAACTACTCCCAGGCGTTGACCCATCTCTTTTTTGTTCCGGTTCTCACTCTTATAACTGATCCAGAAGGCAGACTAAACCCATGATGGGAATTCACTGGTGGTCCAGTGGTTAAGACTCAGCGCTTTCACTGCCATGGTCCCAGGTTCAATCCCCGAGGCACAGCAAAAACAAAACGTGATGAAGAGTGTGTGCCCTAGAGTTAGATGATCTTCTGAATGCCAACTGTACCTACAATGGTGTATTCCTGAGGAGGTGGTTTTAGTCATAAAAAGCTAGGTTTACTCACCAGTGAAATGCACATATTAAAGGTATAAGAATCATGTACATGATAATCACTAATTGAATGGGGTTACAGCAGCATAAAATATGACAATAAGTATCAGTTCTTTTTAATTATTTTTAATCTTGGTGTAATCCCAGTCATTGCCCAATCATTACCCTTTTCTTGCTCACTGCATATTATAGAACGCAGATCTAGCCAATCTTCACATAAATCTGATTTTTAATCTTGGACTTCATTGTAAAATTCCTTTCCTAAGTAAACATGACCCTCAGTTGAGACCTGAAAATAAACCATGGACTTCATATCGTAGGTTTATGGAAGATCTTTGAATAATGTTGGCTGACTTTAATAATAATGACTTTAATATAGACTTCTTCAGATTGTTGACGTTTCTTCAAGTTGCAGTGCCATTAAAGGGGCACTTGGATAGCCATCCTAAGTCAGAAGTGGTGACCTGAGGTGGTCACTTTATATTGAAAGGGAAGGGAGGCATATGCAATTACATCTAAGGAAGTATTTTTTTCTTTTTCCTAGCATTGCAAGGCCCCATAACTCTCTCCATAATTAGTATGAGGGGTCAATAGTTGGAATAAAGCCTCTGGACTCAGATTGGGCTATACGGAATGTGGTATAAAAATATGAAGTCCAATCATAAGGCTTCTCAACCACACTAGCTGTATATATGAAGCATTTAGTTTTGTTTTTGTGTGTGTGTTTTCTTTTTCTGTTTTTTGTTTGTTTGTTTGCTAGCAATGGACACCATGGCTGATTCAAGAAAAAAGAAAAGGAAAGGAAGGAAAAAAAGACAAGCATAAAAAGGAAAGGAAAATAAAGAAAATAAATTTAACATTATTTATGGAAAAGGTCAAAAAGTCAAAGCAAAGTTGAAGAATCAGATCTGGGAAAGGACAGGAGTCAGGAGTCAGGACAGCTTGGGAATTTAGGGTGAGAACATCAGAGGTAGTCTTATTTGGATCACCTGGGGTAAAGCAGCTTCAATAGATACGTCGCTTTTTCTGCTCAAGATTCACATTTCCAGGAGGAAGAATCAGATTTTCCAGTCATGAGTCATAGGTACAAGTTTAAGCAAGGAAGTTCTAGGCATTTTGATCACCTTTCCCACAAAGGTGTTAAGCAAATGGGGAAGAGAGGCAATTCTCCAAGGCAGAACAGAGCTGTTGACACTAGAAGATTAATGTATCCTAGGCCAGCCAACTCAACAGATCAGCACAATGGTTTTCACATGGGGGTCTGCACATTCTGAGAAGTTTCATCAGTTTCAGTAATTTTACTGGAGTAACCAGTGAAATATGAGGCTGGTAAAGCTACAAAATTATTGTTGAATGTGGGGGCATGTAAGTCAAATCACACGATGACATTGTAGCTAATCTACTCATATCACCACATCATCTTCAAAATTAATATGCAAATTTAGGTTAGAGTATCAATATCCAATACATAAGAAATATACCCAAAATTTCTTGAATATTTATGATGACGAGTTGCAAGAAATATCACTCCTGGCATGTCATAGCAATTGTTCAGAGGCCTGCACCAGCTCACCTACCCCCATCCTGCCCCCAGCCATACTCACACACATCCTCTTTATTTCAGCTTTAGATAATTTTCCTTCTTGGGTGATTTAAACAGTCTACACAAAATGATTCAATCATTGTGCTGACTCAATACTGAGACACTTATAATGTTGGGACTAAAATCACAACATCAGTCTTCAGCTTAACATGCTTAATCATGAGTCATAAAACGACCCCACGTTTCATTTTTATATGATTTATCACGTTATATGGAGTGAATTACATGTCATCTTCCTTATGAGTTTTGTTTGAGGATTTTATTTATATAGCTCTATTTTCCTTTTCTTCTCTAGAATATAATTAGTAGAGTCCACAATATATACAAAATCAGGGGGAAAATTGCGATATTTAACATTCTAGTATAATGCCATAACACACTGGCTAGAATAGTAGGAACACACAGATAATTACTTAGGGGCCTAGTCAGAATATGTATAGAATAGTGAATTTCCTTCTACAAACACACGTACACACACACACACACACACACACACACACACACACACAAAGTCAAACAGTCAGTGAAATGGGGCAGATAGAACTCTGCTTATATTTTTAGACACTCGAACAAGTTCTTATATTTTAGTCATGCAAATTTAAACTTTATGACTGAGATGTTATTTTTTTTCCTGTGTGTAAAGTCAGTATAATTAAAACTTCCCTAACTACATTAAAGTAATAGTTGAGGATTCAATGATCTCACTCACAGAAAAAGAGACATACACACTGTAAAGTTCTAGACTAGACATTTATTATTAGTTTAGTACTTATGGGCTTTTGGTATTTTCTAAATAAACTTCTCTAGCCAAAGGGAATAGAATTTTACTTGAAAACATTGTTCAGGTTTCAAACACAAAGGTTTCATATGGGAATGATTTTTCCAAAAGTACACTATATCATTCCTTTCTCCAGTTCAGCTCCAACTCAATCCACAAAGTTCAGCTAAAATCCAGCTCTTTCTCTGAAGTCTTCCCTATCTCCTTCATCTTAAAATGATGATAATTTTATGATAGTGCAGCTAAAGGCTGGAGTAATCTGTGATTTCAACAGTTTTCAACATGGAGAAATTCAAGATCAGGAAGGATGGAAATCTGGAAAAATGGCCTTGTTTTAGAGACTAGACTAACTTGTCAGTCAGGGAGGGAGTGCCCAGAATTTAAATCCTGGTGAAATATTGTTCAGGGAAATAAAGGTGCCAAGAATACTCATAGAGCATTTCCTAACAATAGCCAGATTATCTGGATTTGCTAGAACAGTGCTCATAATTCCAAAAGACATGCCTATATGGAAGGGAAGTGGATTGATTACCAGAAGGATGGATGTTAAATTAAGATACCACCAGACTCAGATCTGTTTACTTTTCTTCTGAAGTTGTGGCTAGCTTAACCGCTCTTAGCATTATTAACTTTATTTGTAAAATGGGGATGTTGTCTACCTAATGAGTTATAATTAAATGAAACAATGCATGAGTGGATAACACACATGTATAAAAAAAGGTTATAATAATATTGACTCCATCTCTTCTCTGTATGCTACAGAGACAGAATACTGGCTGGCATCAAAGGGTACAGCTCTAGGTATGGAGGGCAAAATGGGAGGCACAAATGAAAAACTAGAGCCCCAGTCTAAATGACCTGTTACAAGTGTTGCTATTAAATTCTTATTTTATTTATCTTTGCAAATATTTAGGTCTTGTCTACTCATGATTGTAAACTCAGACACCCTCTTTAAAACCATTTTTCCCAGCTCTCAACCTCCTTTCATTTTTGATTGTTTTTGTTTTTTGAATTGTTGCTAATAGCAAATGTGTCTTTGGCACCTACCTGCAGTTTGGCAAACATTGTGCTGAGTTATTGAAAATTCTAAAGAAGAAATATACTCTGATCTCAAGCAACTTTTATTCTCACTATAAAGATAAGAACAATGCATATCAACTAACAGAAAAGAATACTAAAACAAAAATGAGAAACTTATTCTTTAACCTGAGAGTTAATGAATTTTTAATGAATTTAATGAATTTCTAATACAAGCTAGGTGGTATCAAAATAAGCACATATGTATGCTGTAGATGGCATTGTAAATTCATTGAGCCCTTGAAAGAGTGACTGGGGAGAAATGATGCTTAATGATTAATTGTTATTTGAATAAATTAATATATACATAACCCTTTTGGAAAGCATTGCAAAAGTTCATATCATGAAAAGCTCAACCATCATTTATATATTTTGGTCAATTATGAGGGAAAAAAACCTACACACAAACATGCACACACATATATATAAAACATATTCATATTTATCATATAAAAGTTATTAAAGTTAAATGCCCATTAATGCTTATATAATATATTCACTGGTCAGATCATTATTAAAATGTTAACATGGCAATTATATGTTTGAAGCAACTGGGAAATACTATATGATAAGATTTGTATCTCTTTATTTTTTCCTTAAACGTGATACCTTATTTCTGCTTTTATTTGAATTTTATCCTGATGTATATTTTTATGTAACAGCCAAAAATTCTTTATGAAATGGGTAGGCATAAATATGGATAAAAAACTAAAATATGGTGTCACTTTCTATAGAAACTGTTTATATATCTAGCTTTTTGTTTAGTATTTTATTAAATATACGTTCTCTACTTTTGGAGCATATAAATTATAGATATTTTATATTAATGATTATGTGGATACTATTTTTTATCAGCTTTGTACAAGATGCTAAAGGGGCAGGCTATATCCTACATGTGATATAATTAAAAATCAGAGAGGGGCTTCCCTGGTGGCACAGTGGTTGAGAGTCCACGTGCCGATGCAGGGGACACGGGTTCGTGCCCCGGTCCGGGAAGATCCCACATGCCATGGAGTGGCTGGGCCCGTGAGCCATGGCCGCTGAGCCTGCACGTCTGGAGCCTGTGCTCTACAACGGGAGAGGCCACAACAGTGAGAGGCCCGCATACTGCAAAAAACAAAAAAAAAATCAGAGAGATATTAAGTAACTCTCTCAAGGTCCCCAGCAGAACACAATCTTTTGTCTATAACCAAACTGTCTCTTCAAACTGCAGTTTCTGGGGAAAAAAAACCAAAATGCAGACTTTTGTTTGTGGCAGAAAAAGTGGATTTTGTACAAGATAAACCATTCAAATTCTGAAAGGGAACAATGAATTCATTAATTGATTTTCATTCTAAAGCGTTAGATATTTTCCTCTGAAGATGCCTTACATAATGTTGTGGTGTAGGGAGTTCAGGTGTTTATTAATAATGATGAAATGAATAATCCCTTACATTAGTACAGTGCTTTACAGATTACAAGGCATTCTAACATCTTTGATTTCATTTAATTCTTTGAAACAACTTGTAAAGTAGGCAGGATGAATTTAATTATCCTTATTTTATCTGGAAGCAAATTGAAGTTCAGTGAGGTTAAGCTAATGCTGAAAATTTCACAGAAACTGGAGGGGTTGATACTTAATCCTGGACTCTAAATTCTAGAACAGTAGCTCCCTTTTTTTCCTACAACAGTAATACTTATCAAACTGTGAACCTTTATCAAAGGAAAAAAAAAATCACGGTCTATCATTATTTCCATATGATTAAAATATGCACACACATAAACTGGTTATAAATTCCTTAAACTTTTAGCTTATATAAAATTGTAAAATTACAGAATCAAAAATCACACATAAAATGCTGAAACAATAAAAAGACCTCCATGTGTCCAATAAGATTATCATTTGCAGGAACTGAATTATTGCTCAGCATGTGAAAATAGCACCAACTGCTAAGAATAAGGTTCTTTGAATTTGCATAGAATATATTACTGTGTGTGCCATGTCAAGACTTAGTGCTTCTTGAAATTTTCTCGTTTGAAATACTGAAGAAACTTCTTTCATTCAGCTCACTGTGCTCTGGTCCTGGCTTTACTTGACATAATTGCATCACTTACACATAAAGTTGACTTCTGTTCTTTTTGCATTAACCAAATAGTACTATTGGTATGAATTTGATCATAAATCCAAATGCAAATACAAGCTGAATTCTAGCGACAGCCCTCAGTCACATAGTGTTCATTCACTGCACTCAGGATATGTTTATATAGTTTATCTGATTATAATCAAAGTGAGTAAAATAAATATTAATAAAAACAACTTACAGCAAATCTGTGTACCTTAGAGAACATTTGCAGGCAATTTCAGAGATTAATGAATATATTTAGGAATGTTTTACTCTATATACAGCATTTCCTTAGTGTGGAAAAAGTATTCACTTAGTATTTTCTTCTATCAGGCATCATAATTTGTGCCTAAGTTCTCAGAACACCTCAGTGGAGGAGGTATTATTTGAACTTTACTAGTAGATGGAATAAAGCTGGGAGACAATAACATGCTCAAGGTTGCAAGAAAAAAGTAAATGCTGGAATCAGAATGTTGACCCAAATCTATTTGTACGCTGATAGAGGATTTCAGAATGAGACTCCCCAAAATGTCACTTTTGCAAGAGGATTATTTGAGGTAAAGGCAGTGGAGAGTGTGCAGGTTCTACTGTCCCTTTCTTAACTACCTAGAAGAATTTAAATAGAGGATTTTTCCCAGATAAGAGTTATTACCAGAGATACATTTCATCTAAGTGGCCTCATCTATTTCGCAGGGCAAACATCTAATTACCAAACATCTGTTCTTCTTATCTTTTGAATGACCCTCCTGTCCCTGGCAGCCCCAGGCCCCTGCCCCATTCCTTAGCTCAGAATGGCATATAGACCTCATTTTACCTTTCTGTCTCAGAACTTCACATGTATGTGGTGTCTCTGACCCTTTCATGGGTATAAGGTTACTGTATGTATGAAATTAAATTTTATTTTCCCCTGTTACTCTGTTTCTTGTCAACTGAATTCTTAGTCTAGTCAGAAGAACCTAGAAGGGTAGAGGGAAGCTTTCTTCTTCCCCAACACTGACTCTACTTTCTTTCACCCACGCTAGTCTAGATCTGAAAATAATCTGTTTCGTCAACTAAGAACAATCCTGATTTTAGCCAGCGTCCAACAAAACATCCTTATCATACAAGGGGAAAAACAACAACAAATATCAATTCCTTGCCAGTGTAGCTCTACCTTGGTAAATTATAGGGTTATGTAGACCTCCAGGCAACTAGAGTATAAGACACGAGCTTCAAGTAAAGTCAAGGTTAGTTATTTATTAATGTGTGGGGACAATGTTTCTTTGAAATGTTTAAATAATATGTCTTGGTTTTGCTTGCTGAAATGTTTGTTTCTATACTGAAGGAGAATGCAGCGTCCAGCAAATGTTGAAAAAGTGTGCCTTTTAGGTTTGCCAGACATCTATAGTTGTGAACAACATAAAACTTCCAAATTCAGTGTAATAACTATACTAATACATTTACACGCATAGATAGATTGAGAGATCATACACATTTTTTTACCTCTTTTCCAGCAATCAAGTGTCCTAGCCTTATTTATCTTGCTTATGGCTTGTGGATAACTTTTCATAAGCCCGTGCTATTAGCATTGTTCACACACATCTCAGTCTTCTCCCTCCAGACTGAGACAAGAGGACAATTTGGAGGGTCTTTTTTTCCCCCTCAAACTATATTGCAGATATATTTGCTCTAAGTCTGTTTTCCTGTTTACTTAATTTTCCAGGTCCAACTTTAACTTCTCCTTTGCTAATTATTTCCAAGTAAATGGTGTACCATTTCCTCTTAATGACATCAGAGGTCTTTTCGCATAAATGAAAGTTTGGGGTAAATGTAACTTAAATGTTGGGAAGTGATGATTTTATAGATAGAGGGACATTCAGTTGTTGAGCCACAGATTTGAAATCCCACTAGTAATAATTCATTAATGTATATATTTTTACACTTGATTTTGAAATTAATAAAATCAGGTACTATGCCTGTGGTGTTCAAAGCATGGTTTTGAAACATACTTGAATTCTGTAAATTTTATTTTGATAAGAAAAAAATAGCTATTCTTTATTCATTTGTTCAAGCTATTCATCAAAATGTCATTTCTGTTTTTACAATCTTTCAATTGATAATTCAGTCTGAGCTTTGGTACTTCATTTTGAAATACTGTGGAGAGGCTTCTTCTATTTTTGGGTAACTATGGTAGTAAGAGTCTTGTTTTTTATTAAGCCAAACCTGGCATGTAGCTTATGCTGATTAATAATATTTCTAACATTGAGTAATATATCCAACATTGTATCAGTTTGGAGCTTTATTCTGTATAATGATCTTAAAAATACCTAAGGTGAGGAAATTTTATTACCTTCCATCTCTTTTCCAGGGTGAAGGTTCATGGGTTTCTGATTTCTGATTTCTGCTTCTGCTTCATTTACAATTGTTATCATTTTAGCCTGAATGTGCTTTCACTTAGTTATATTTCTCTTAATAAGTAATTCACAGAAATAGCCTCTGCCTACCAGCTGAAATCTGTTTGGTTGTCATAAAGAAGAATGGAGTCCCATGTCCAGCACTGTGGGAATTATGTTATTTTCATAAATTCAATATTTGCTCGACCTTTTATTCTTTTCTGTAACAACAGTAAGATCTCTCTCTCCAAGAGTTCCACAATAATCTCCCTCAACCAGATGCACCTACCAATTTTTTAATGTACAATTCTTAATATATAATTTTAAATATATTATTATTATTTATTTTTTTTTTTTTTGTGGTACGCGGGCCTCTCACTGTTGTGGGCTCTCCCGTTGCGGAGCACAGGCTCCGGACGCACAGGCCCAGCGGCCATGGCTCACGGGCCCAGCCGCTCCGCGGCATGCGGGATCTTCCCGGACCGGGGCACGAACCCGCGTCCCCTGCATCGGCAGGTGGACTCCCAACCACTGCGCCACCAGGGAAGCCCTATAATTTTAAATATAATGCAGGAATTAACATTTATCCCATTTGCCCTTCTATTTCATCATCTCCTTTATTATATATTACCCTGGTCATGCAGCAAATGAACAGTGGATATTTATGTCTTTATTTCTTGGTGTATGTAGCTCATCGTTACGTATGTGTTCTTGAATTCTTATGTTTGTTTTCATTAGTTAATTTTGTATACTGTCTAAATCTGACTGTGCCTAAAAATGAAAATTATTTCTAAGGGATCAAAATTGTAGTATTATCTTACGTACTTTACTTAAATGGCAGTTTAGTACCTTTAAGTTATGCGTGGATGTCAGATACTTTACATCTACAAGTCTCAGAATGTAAAAGTGGCACCAGGAAATATTATACCATTAGACAGCATCTCAGAATCATATTGAACTCCAAATGGATAATCTTCATATTTAATGTCCAATCATGGGCCTAGAGTAGAATGAGAAGGGATTTAATTTCATTATTGACTAGTAACACTGAGTTATAAAGAAGAAAAACAGACAATAGAGAAAATTAATGATAAGCCAACATTATATAGACATATTTATGTCTATATTGATATCTATATCTACCGATATTGTTTCTAGTCAAAAAGAGTAAGAGTTAGAATGAGGGCTAGGGAGACAGAAAGAGAGAGATTAAAATTTTTGTCTTATTAATTTTTTTTCTCTTACAGTTTAGCCTGATGTAGAGTAGAAACACTATAGCCTTGGAGTTAGAGAAAGCCTTACTTAAATATTTTTGTATGAGATTCTATTTGCCCATAATTAAATTGAAAAAGAGTGCATTGGAGACTAATAATGTCAGGAGCATATATATATATATATGTACACACACATGTAATTATATACATAAATATATATATAGTCCTCCATACAGTGTCTAAAACATTGTAGCTGGTGCTACTCTGTCTTTTCCATATCAGACAGTGAGTCTTTTCTCAGTATTCATCTCCTATGTCCTTTCCTGAACCAAACTGCATATAAATGAAGCAAGTGATAAATAAATCATATAATATATTTAGTTTTAAAGTAAGTTAACTTCAAAATCCAAGAATCAGTCATCCCATTATGAATCACTGGAGATAGTCACACCCATGATCTCAGATGTTTCTTGGATCTCTTGAAATTATCCCTGCTTTCCAGCTGTCCCCTCCTTTCTTCAACATCCAGTAGAACTGGCTCAATAAATGTGGCTTTTACCTCAATCAATTCCTCCAAAGACTGATTAGTATAAAAATTCGAGCCACTAATGCATCTTGAATCTAGGCCTATAAATCCTGCCCACCGTGGGCAGACTTCTGTGTCATCATTGATCATTGTTTCTACTGTTTCATCATAACTATCCATTGTGATTATATTATAGTCTATCTCAGATATAATCATAAATGAGACTTCTGGGTTTATTAAACTTGACTCAATCTCTGGGTTCACTTAGTACTCAATGTAGATATTGGAGGCTTTTATAGGAGAGCAAAATTTGCCACCCTAAAATGTGTCTCTTTGGAATATTATTTTAAGGTGGTTATTTTCTGAGAAACAGCAGACATGGGAAAAATTCTAAACACAGGTAGGAATTACCTTTTTCTAAGAAACATTTACATTTTTAAGGGAAATCTCCATTTGTAAGGATGTCTCACTATCTGTACCTAGAGGAGGATAACCAAATCTCTAGAAACCATTATCAGTGGAGAGGGCAATGACTTTAATCTGCATCGCAATCACACTTGTTTACTGTGATTTTCCTGGTAACCTCCCATAATTGATTCTTCCCATCCTCAGCGTCTTCTTTTGTCTTTGGCTGAGAATGGTACTTAAGGTGAGGGCTTTGGCCGTTTTTGGTGAGTTATTCAGTTTTTCTGGGTCTCTCCCATGTGTACCTGTTATTAAGATTTGATTTTCTCTTGTTAATCTGTCTCATGTCAATTTAATTCTTAGACTATGCAGAAGAATCTAGAAGGGTAGGCGACAATTTCTTCCTTCCCAACCTTTTCAATGAGTGATAGCTATTAGGATTAGTATTGGTATTCATTTTCTCTAAATTCCCATTACATCGCAAGTTAGATTTCATGATGCTGTGGGAAAGGAAAAATAGTTTTCCCTCTACCCATCTAGTTTCTTGGCTGAGACCTCCCTATAATAAAAATATAATAATAGAAGAAAAACAAACAGAATTATAATAACACATACACCTCCTGGATGCATGGGAGATACCCAGGAAAACTGAGTAGCTTTCTGAAATGGCCCCAGCCATCACCTTAAATACCATCTCCAGTTAAAGATAAAAGAGGTTGGGGGTGGGAAGCCACTTATGGGAGATTTTCAAGCAAAATACAGTAAAGGAGGGTATGGCTGTTATGCAGATTTAAGTCTCTGCTTTTTCCGTTCATAAGAGTTTCTTGAGATTTAGTCATCCTTCTCTTCCTGGTACAGAGAGGGAGACACCTACAAATAGAGGTTTCCCTAATAATGTAAATGTCTCTTACAAAAGGGTAACTTCTACTTGGTTTTCAGAGTTTGCTTATCCAGTGTCTGCTCTTCCTTAAAAATAATCAACCTAAAATAATCTTTATGCCAAAGAGGCATATTGGGGGTGACAAATTATACTTCCCTTTAATGCTTACATTTATATCCTTTTCCAAATAATTTTAGTCTGTGTTACAGGTGCTAGGTAGAAGGTGAGAACATAATGAAAAACACATCCCTGCATTCTTGGCAGTGTACATTCTAAGTGATAAGTCAGTGTATAATCACTAAGATAAGTATGGTGAAGTAAAAGTGTGTTGTTCTATGAGAATATATAAAAGAGTTGGACATAAAATGAGAATTTGGAGAAGGCTCCCTTGAGAAAGCAATATTTTATCTGGAGTCCGAAAGATGAGGAGGAGTTAAATAGGCAAAGGTGGATTATAAAGTACAAAGAAGTGTATTGGAGAAAAGGTGTTGGATAAAGCTTCTGAGGCAGCTGAGAGATCTTATGCATGTTATCAGAACTAAAAGACATGGATGAGTGTGAAAATGCTAGGTGTCATTTCGGGAGGTTCCAAGGAACTCTGGTCCAGTCCTTAATGTCTCAGCACAGAAAGAATTCAGCCAGAGGCAAAGTGATAAATAAGAAGTGATTAGAATAGGACGCTTGTGAGACTTACAAGCCGGTGGGTGAGAGGGTGCTGTGCCCTGAGAACTTAGTGGGTTACAGTTTTATAATCAAAGGAAAGGTGGGGAGGGGGAAGAGACCACCTTCTTCCTCATTCTTGAGTAGACGTCAAGCTTCCATCATGAGCTCCTTCTCCAGGTTGGGTTTCTTGGTCATGGTCAGGCCAGGACTGTCATGACACTGTGGAAATTATTGTTTTTTACGTGTGCAAAGAGCATGTCTTAGGGGTCATAAACTTACTGAGCTCACTGAGCAGGATGTGGGTCTCATGGCACCATTGTTCTATTGTTTTGGGGCATGTCTCATGCTTCTGTTACATGGGTTTCTTGCTAAGCAAGCCTGCTTGGTTTTGTGGTTAAGCAAACCTGCTTTCTTGAGTGATCATTAACTTACAGGGGTCTCCCATACTTTTTCTTTACTTACAATCCCCTAGTAGAATTATCCCTATCAAGTGTGTTGGCAAAACTGAAGTACGAGGAGTACTGAGGGATAATGAAAGGATTAATAGACCATGTTAAGAAGTTGAAGCTTTATCTAAAGAGCAGTGGAAAGACAGTGAATGGTTTTGTGCATGGGACTGGAATACTGGGATTTGAATTTTAAATAGGTAATTGATAGGGCAGGTGGAGTGTGGTGGGGGAGTAGAAGTGCAGGGAGGTAAGGTAGATGGATAATGCAGATATCCAGGAAAGAATTATTCTTATATTGGACTAAGATGGTGACAAGAGAAATAGGAAAAATGGCAAAAGGTAAATACAAATTTACATCATTAAATGTATTTTAGCAAACTGGGAAAGACCCCTTTGGGGTAATAATTATACCTGTGAATCCAAAATAGCTGATACCATGCACAAATTTACCAATCTGGTGGTTACTACAAACCTATTACTACAAATTACTACACATATATATATATATATATATATATATATATGTTTGTTTGTTTGTTTTTTCTGAATTGGTCCTAGACCTTGAAAATCCCTGGAGCCCTTGAAAACCCCTGGAAACCTTGAAAGTCATTCAGAGTCTGCAGGACCTTAAACATAAAAGTTTTTCAGTGTGAACCATACAAATAAGTTAGTGCTGTTTGTAGTTGATGAATCAGGCATGGCACACGTCACGTTCTGTCAACAGCAAGAAAGACTGTCACTTCCTCACTGCTCAAACAAACTGAATTTGAATGGAATTTTAAATGCACAAAGATAAGTTACCTTGACTGGAAACTATAATTTAATCGTTCCTATAATTGATTAAGACAATGGAAAACAAAAAAGAAATGACTAAAAAAAATTAAAAAAAAGAAATGACTACAGAATTTTATAAGCATTTTTGGATGAAAAATGGAGGAAGTTTATTTTTCACCCCCTTCCCAATTGATAACATATTACAACCTTTTCCCAAAATAATAATAATTGCTGACATATAACAGTCGTTTGCTCTATGCCAGGCACTGGAGTAATGTCTTTACATACATTATCTTAATTTAATGCTCACAACAATTCAGTCAGGTAATTTTTCAAACCTGCTTTTGTCAGATGGAGAAGAAAGAACTTAAATGATTTGCCTACGGTCAAAAGTTTGTAAGTGATAAAGCCAGTATTTAAATAAGTGCTAACCGTAAGGTCCATATTTTCACATTTATGCAATACTGTTTTCTACTGTGTGGTCAAGAGTTTTTGGTAACTGTCCATGTGGAAGTGAGCAGTTTACATGAGGGGGAATGAACTATGTATTTGTGGCATTCATTCATTCAATAGGAACTGCTGTTACCATGTTATTTTCTGGGAATTTAGTAGCAAGTGTGACAAGCATAAGGTCTGCCATCCTACAACTTTCAGACAAGAAGGAAAGATAGAAAATTGAACAAGGATTAATAATAAAATATAATAAACCTTATCAAAATGAAAGGACAGAGTGCCCTAGAAATTTACAGCAGGACCAAATATCCTAGTCCTTAGGGGAGAAATAAAAAAGTAAAATTTTTAGACACTAAAAGGACAGCCAAGAGTCAAGCAAAGATGAGGGAGGAGAAAAGGAGAATGTTTGCAAAGGCTTTCAGTTGAGAGAGAACAGGTCATGTTTTAGAAAACAAATTAGTACAGTGTGGCTAGAAAGTCAGTGGGAGAGAAAACCATAAGGTTGCTTGATTAGTAAACTAATTCAGTACCATGGAAGTCAATGTAAGCCATGTTAAGAAGAGTAGACTTTATCCTCTGCACCATAGGAAGCTATTGAAAAGGGAATCATATGATTAGAAATTTAAGGCTCAGATTGGGTATACTATGCCCAGTGGATGAGGTTAGGGCTACATAGAGACTGGAGCCAGGTAATCAGATACATGATTGTAAAAGGATGTAGTTGACAGAGTACAGTAATCTGGGCCAAGAGACTAAATTCCGCTAGAAAGAAAGAGCATTTGAAAGATATTTAACTCGAGAGATTAGCAGTTTTATGGTGGAGTATATATGGGCTGAGGGAAAAATCCCCAGATGTCTGCATTGGATAGATCATTGCATGATGGAACTGTGCCCTGGGACAAAAAAATGACAAGTATGGAGGAAATCATTACTAATTTATTTTCGGATGAGTTAAATTTAAAGTAATAATGGTATGCCCAATGGGCATGTACCTCTGATGAGCATTGGACAATCTGGAGGGGAACAATGTGCCTGTTTTCTACCAGAAATGGGAGACACTAATAAAACAGGTCATAAGTTAAGATTAAGACCAGCACTGTGGGAGTTTAACCAGATATCTTAGAACCAGGCAGGATTATGGTTCTGGTTTCCTGTAGAGAAAATTGATGACAAGGATGTTAGCCTTTTGGAGAAAGTTTAGGGCTGGCTTTAGTTACGAAGAGGAATGTTACAAAATAGGAAGGGAAATAATAGCAAATCTGGCAGAAATCTAATCCTATGGGTTGATCCAACATATGGAGAGAAAAAGAAGAAACATACTATGGGGATTACAGGATTAACTTTGTGCAACCCAAGATGGTTTGACCAAGAAAGATGCTTGACAAACAGTTTGGTAGCCATCTGAACAATTGCTTATTTGTTCACAACATTTCACATCTGAGGAAGAAATATACTAATCTTTGTGTGTGGAGTATATTAATCCTTTGAATATGAGTATTAGTAGATATAATAATCCTATCAGTATGATTTACAATTCTAAAAATTACTAAACGACTCAGCTATCAGACTGAGAGTTTAGTGAATTTAGACTGGAGAAGGCTGATTATGGCAGAGGGCAGGTCTTTATCCAGGAACTTGCCTTTGTGTGGTTATTATGTGTTAGTAACTTTGGTTGTTTTGTGGAATATTAACAAATGAGAAAACAGATGCCCTAAGATGTCAAGTAACTTGGCCTAAATTATACTGCTCATGAGTGATAGAACCAGTAGTGGGTTTAGGTGGAGAACCAAGACTGGCAAAAGTTATAGCCTAACCTCCAGGACAGATTTACTTGGAAAGTCACCACCCCACCCCCCCGCCCCGCCCAACTAGGTAGACTCCTTGGAAAACTTAGGCTATATTCCTTACAAATAGCCTTTCATACGAAAGAAAGATTGCCAAAAACCTGATGCATATGTTTATAAGTTATTTCTTTCCAAATCATGTTTTGAGTCTCATTCTGTGTATTTTATTAATGGTTGCCCTCTGACATCTTTATCCAGGTTGCAGTATTAACAATAATAAATAAGAGAAAAATAAACATATACCTATATAAAAAGGGTAGGAATTCTAACTAAAATAATGAAGACTAATTTTTATGGAAAGTTTTTTATCTGTCAATCAAAGTACTGGCTGATTGACCAGCCTTATATTTTACTATTTGACAGATGAGGATGTTGAAGTTCAGAGATAAATTGATTATATTTATTTAAAAATATGAAGTGTTTATTTTTTTATTTGTTTAAAATATGAAGTGTTTATCATAGAAAGAAAAAAATAAGAAAAATTACCTATTTAGAGGTTGTACTGGGGGTGCCTCATAAGTATGTGACTGAGTGGCAGATCCTAACTTTGCCTGGGCAGTGGGGCTGGAGGAAATTGTGTAGCTGCTAGATAGAGATTTTTATACTTGCTAATAGCTCACCTATCATCCATGTGCATTTTCTAACTTCCCATGCAGTTGAGTTGGGGCTGTGTAACCAGTTCTTGTTTATACCCTGTAAGCAGAAATAGTGCAAGTCATTTTGGAACACAGACCCTTTGGAGGAATCTTGCCTCTGCATCTCTTCTTCCTCTGTCTCAGCAACTTTGGAAGCTCTGCAGTACAGACTACATAATTAAAAGATGGAGGTAGCCTGGATACCTGAATGAAGAGTTTTAGGAGAGTGGTAAGAGAACATTCTGAAAAAAAAAATGTGTAATTGTGCAATTAAATTTTACACTCTTAATCCACAGAGATTTGGGGATTCTTTGTTATGCAGAGTAGCCTATCCTATCTTGACATAAACTGTAAGCCACAAAGCAGCTCAACTTGAGATACTTGATGAAGCCATAGTGAGTGCCAGTTACAGAGAGATATGCAAGACAGGATGGGCAGAGAAAAGTTACAGCTGTTTTAAAATAAGAGCCTCATGTTCAAAGTCACAGAGTTAGGCAATAGGAATGGTAGATATCAAACACTGGGTTCTCTAAGAAACCCACTCTTAGGTGGATACTGTAATGCAATAAATTCCGTGGGGAGTGTTCTCAGGATTAACACTGTTGAAGAAATAAATAATGAAGAGTTGAACAGAGGGAGATGTTGCACTGCAATGCAGTCACAGCATTTTTCAGCCATTTTTAACAGGGCACTCTGGAGCTGCAATAGATTTTCAGAGATGTCTTAAATCAGGGCAAAGGGGCCAGGACTTTATACCCCACCCAAATGGATCAGTAAATTGATGGAGGGTGCCCTCAGGAAGGGAGCATGACCTTGGTCAAAGCAGCTCGTTTCAACTGATGTCACATCCCCAAAAAAGATTTAGGTGAGATTTGTCAGTCCATCAGTACTATTCTTTTTGTAGCTTCAAGAATCTTTCCCCTTCTGGTTCCCTGGGGCTGGACGATGGGATCTAACACAGTAGACATTAAGGCAAAGTTAGTAGGCTTCTCATGTGACAACTCTATATACTTGGGCAAGTTGAGATGCACAGATGCCCAATAAGTCTGTATTTGTTTTGTGTGTTTGTATGTTTGCTTAATATATATATACACACATATATATTATATATGTATCTATATTATATATAATATATATTATATATATATATTATATATATATATATATATATATATATATATATAAATATATATATAAATGGAACATTTAGATGTTATAATGTCCCCATGACTGTAGAGTGGCTTGGTATTACGGGTGGGGACTCTCTGGCCCAGTATAGTCAATCATTTGGAAACCATATTGTCTTTTTATTTAATTCTGCCATATAGGTAAACATGAACTTCTACATGTGACTTCTTGGTGTATTAGAGAAAGTAGGTTCAGCATGTTTTCCTTAATGAACCTTTCTCTTCAGTTCCTCATTCTAACTGCTGACAGAGATCACTATCCCTCCCTTCTACAATCTCCTTAGGATAATAAATCTCTCTTTCTCTTTGAGAAAAGTATTAATATTTAATTGGAAAAACTCTTAAAATGTTAGGAAAATATTAAACCAAGCACTGAATAATGCCCAGGAGAGTAGGCAGCTTGATTTGTGCAATGAAGTTTAGTTGTTCATTTGCATTTTTTTCTAATAACAGTGACCTACTAAGTGGATCTTTTTCATGTTCCTTTTTTTAAAAGTAAAGTTCTATTGAGTAAGAAAATAAGTCACAAAAGGGGATGTCAGTTTACATTTCTTTGCCAAAGTACTCTTTGAAACAGTGCTTATTTGAACACATTAAATTTGCTCCAAAAGTATTCAGGTCATACATTATTAAATATGTAGCTTTTAACAATTTTAGTTCTTCCAAGATATGTTATATAGTACATAATTTGTACTTTTGAGTGAATATTACTTTTATGCTTCCAGATGTCTCTGTAATTTGCTATTCAAAGGTTAATGTTATGCACACATTGAAGGTCAAGATTTAGTGGAAATTTAAATGATAAAATGTGATTCAACACATACAATTGTGAAAAAATTTGGCAAAAATGGATTCAGAGGATGGTTAAAGATTAAAGAGGATTAAGGGCTATTTTAACATGTGAAATTTAATGTATTTTATTGATTCTGAATTATTTATATCATCTAGGTTATAAGGGAGAGGAAAGAGCAAAAGTTTGGAGGTCAGTCAATGTCCATGAACAGTAGATTTTTTCACATCTACACGAAGATTACTCCTATGTTTCATGAGGAATTTTTGGTGTATGTGGTGATTTTTTTAACCTATAAAAACTCCATAATAGGATATAGAATACAAAAAAATGTTACATTAGTAATAATAACAATGACAACAATAGTTAACACTTTGTGCCTCCTATAGTTCGGGCAGTATTTATAGTGGTGTTAACATATTTGTATTCCTTTCATCCTCACCAGAAAAAACCCAAAACAAAACTGACCTTCATTTTATCTTCATGTCACCGAAGAAGAATCTCAGGTGCAGACAGGATCCATAAGTTGCCTAAGGTCACATGCCTAGTAAGAGGCATTGTAGGTTTTTTAAGCCAGACACATTGGCTTCAAACCTGGCATACAGCAAACACATGAAAAGATGCTCAACATCACTAATCATTAGAGAAATGCAAATCAAAACTACAATGAGGTATCACCTCACACCAGTCAGAATGGCCATCATCAAAAAATCTACAAACAATAAATGCTGGAGAGGGTGTGGAGAAAAGGGAACCCTCATACACTGTTGGTGGGAATGTAAATTGATACAGCTACTATGGAGAACAGTATGGAGGTTCCTCAAAAAACTAAAAATAGAACTACCATACGACCCAGCAATCCCACTACTGGGCATATACCCTGAGAAAACCATAATTCAAAAAGACACATGCACCCCAATGTTCACTGCAGCACTATTTACAACAGCCAGGACATGGAAGCAACCTAAGTATCCATCGATAGATGAATGGATAAAGAAGATGTGGCACATATATACAATGGAATATTACTCAGCCATAAAAAGAAACGAAATTGAGTTATATGTAGTGAGGTGGATGGACCTAGAGTCTGTCCTACAGAGTGAAGTAAGTCAGAAAGAGAAGAACTAATACCGTATGCTAAGAGATATATATGGAATCTAAAAAAAAAAAAAGTTCTAATGAACCTAGGGACAGGACAGAAATAAAGACACAGACGTAGAGAATGGACTTGAGGACACAGGGAGGGGTAAGGGTAAGGTGGGATGAAGTGAGAGAGTAACATTGACATATAATACACTACCAAATGTAAAATAGATAGCTAGTGGGAAGCAGCTGCATAGCACAGGGAGATCAGCTTGGTGCTTTTCGACCACCTAGAGGGGTGGGATAAGGAGGGTGGGAGGGAAACGCAAGAGGGAGGGGATATGGGGATATACATAAGCATATGGCTGGTTCACTTTGTTACAGAGCAGAAACTAATACAACATTGTAAAGCAGTTATACTCTAATAAATGTTTTAAAAATATATATATATATATGGCAAATAGAAAAAAAAAACCTGGCATAATAAAAAATGTGATATACTGCCTCTTAAAATATAGATTTACGTATTTTATTTGCATACATTTTATTTCTCACAAAGGATGATCTTCAGTTTAGGATAACTTACTAGTTTATGGTCCCCTGCCCCCCCAAAACAGCATAGCAACCTCATTCTTTTATGACCTTTCTTCTCTTATACAATCTTGATAGTCACTAGAGGCCCATAAGGATCATGAGAAGCAGAGTGAATATTCGAGATGAGTGGACACAATGTGAGATATTTCTGGCAGATAATTTCACATGGTACTAGTAATTTGTGATCTCAATTTTTATGTTTCCACAATAAAGAAACAATTTTTAAATGTATCTCCAAAAATGAATAGAGCTATTCCCTTTTTTTTTTTTTTTTTTGCGGTCCACGGGCCTCTGACTGTTGTGGCCTCTCCCATTGCGGAGCACAGGCTCCGGACGCACAGGCTCAGTGGCCACGGCTTACGGGCCTAGCTGCTCCACGGCATGTGGGATCTTCCCGGACCGGGGCACGAACCCGTGTCCCCTGCATCGGCAGGCGGACTCTCAACCACTGCGCCACCAGGGAAGCCCTTGAATAGAGCTATTTTTTATGGCATCACTATAAATGTAACTTTCTTGAAGTACCATCACTCTCAAGAGCTTTTTAATTCTTAATTTGAAATTGCACTGAGACTTAGCAAGGGAGGAAGAAGATAATGTAGGGATGGGCCAAGTTTTGATAATATAGATTACATGCAGCCCTGTGACACTGCCTAATACAACGACCTACACCAGTGGGAACTCCTGTGAAATCAGGTGGCACAAGGCAATGAAACTAACTATATTTTAAAGTAGACAGACAAGGAAGGACATGGGCTTGTTTACATACATGCATACACACCCTCAGTCAGCTTTTTTAATAAAGTAGTAAAAGATATCATTGCATGAATTCATGATCAGATAGAAAAGATTCACATGCTCTCAAAAACTTTGGAAGCAATATTGTTTGACTTCTGAAAGCTAAAATACATCACAATCACATGTAATCAAAAGATATTTTCATCCTGGAACAATAAGGATTTATTATAAAAGAGTTCAGAGGAAATTCACAGTTTCCAATAAAGGCAACCTTAACCTCATTAGTTCTTGACTTTCAACAATTGTTTGAGAATCAAATCAGTTGAAAATCAGGGTGGCCTGTGGTTTGGAACTTGTGACCACCAGCATGAAATCACTTGTTGAAGAAATGTGTACTCAGTACCAAATCCATAAGGGTTTATTGGGTCTAAGATATTTAATGCAATCTGTTGTCTCTGAAGGTGATGCTTAGCTAATGTTTGTTTCATATGGCCGATATGCATGTTTCCTTACTTCGGAGAGGAGTTTACCTTTCACAAGTAGATCTATAACACTATTTATTTGGATTCTTTTAATTTCTCTCTTACAGCTATTTTTCTTTTAAAAAGAACTTACATGCTTTATTTAATCTAACAGTAACTGAAACAACATCCTAAGTCATAATTCAGAAAGTGTTAAAAAAAGAAGTTTAAAGCTTGTTTGAATTGGGAGAAAATATCCGAATCATCAAAGCTTCTGCCTACACCTACCTCACTTCACTGCCTTTCCTCTCCCAGCCAAGTGTCTCTAAGAACTCTTATCTATGTCTGTGGAGGGGATCAAAAATGGAAATGGGTACAACATCCAGTAACAGACTTCCAAAAGCAATTTGATATGTATTTACAGGAAGAGTATAGAAAGAAATATATCTAGGAAAGATGAAAAAGAGTAGTGGGATGAACACACATTCAGAATGCATTAGGTTTTTAGGAGGATGTACAGAAAGTTTGCAGAAGCAGGTAGAGATGGGGTGTGACTGGGTGCTGCTAAAAAGATTAAGGACAACTGTCTTGGTTCATGAATTGGACTTGCAGAGCTAGATGAATGGAGAGGATTTTTGAGGACATTTATTTTGCCTTATAAAGGAGTTTCCCCATTTGTATTTTCTGAGGGGAACATTGAATATTCAAATTCTTTTTTAGCTTCTCCGGAATTGTCAAGAAATGTGTTTATTTAAATAGAGACTTTGAGTCTGTGGAACAATAAGCCAATCATTACTGGATCTTTACTTGGCTTATATCATCTCTGGGCAGTAGAGTCACGAATGCATTAGTCAGCTAGACTTATGTCTATTTCAGTATTTTTGAATCTGTTCTGCTAAAAAGTGTCTCAGAGTTTGTTTCTGTGTTAATAAATGTTATATGGGCAGGAAGGGGGGGTATAAAAGAAACAATGAGAGGGAGGGAAGAAGGAAGGTAGGAAGGAAGGAACGAAGGGAGGGAGGGAGGGAGGGAGGGAGGAAGGGAAAGAAAGGAAAACTTTAACAACTTTCTTTGATGCCAGAGTTCTCAGAGCATTCCCTATGTTCTTCAACATTTCGAAACTCTAAGATGAAAATAAAATACACAACACATCTCAAAGATAATTATCAATTATCACAGCAAGGTGTGTGTGTGTTTCTGTGTGTGAAGTGTCACACATGGAAATAGCATTACGTGAAACATACTTGGGATACTGAGCTTTACTAGTGTTTAACCTCAGGATGTCCTAAATCAGCAAGCACTTTTTTTTTTTTTTTTTTTTTGAGAAAGACCAAATTCACATCTCAAATACAAACTATATTTGGTTAACTAATCAGTAAACTTGAAAAGCTTATATGTCCGTGTATGCACATACACAGAAGAACAATTGCAAATAATGTATCATATAAGGTTCTGATACCAGCTTTCAACAATTGATTAAAGAAGTTTGTGAAATTCATAGCAAGCATGGCTAACTGAATTGTTCTCTCATGGTTTGGATCACTTTGTTCAGTCACTGAAGTCAGTAGTATGCACAGATTCCTTATGTGTTCCAAAACCAATCTCTAGAGTCAATGAACCTTACAAGCATGTTTTCCTTCCTTTTCCCCCTGAATCTGTTATTTCTAAGTATAGAAGACTCTCAGTCTTTCCCCTCATTTCTAAATTTCAGACTTTAAAAGCAGAGGCTTCATCTACTATTTCTTTAGCTTTGTTTGCTTTTGTTTGAATTTACAAAGATCTTTGCAATGGTGTCACACCCAGTGAAAAGGAAAACCTTTCTTCTACTTTTTTTATCTAGGAACATCTACCCTTCTTCTGTTCTGTAAAATGTAGGCTGCTGCTCTCATTTCAGTGCTGTAGGAAACAGTTTTGCTCTAAGTCTGGCCATTTGAAAGAATGGAATTCTCTTCTCTGTTTTGTCAAGGGATAAGATCAGTTTCCTAGCAAGAGTGCAATCTGGTACAAGTTCCTTCATTGCACAATTATGGACTGCATATCATTATGTAGTGTCTCCTTCCAGCTAATTCAGGCATTTCTTAAAGAATATACAGCTATTCCTGTGTTGACTCATTAAATTAAATACCTGCAATTAAGTTAGACAATTATCAAATTTGAACACTATATTTAAATGGTTTCTAAATTGGTGGTATGTGGAGAGGCAGGGTTGTCGATGCAAAAGCCACATAAAATGAAATATAAATCCTTTAGGTACTTAAAACAAAATATAAATGTGATGCAAAATAAAAGTTACAATAATTCGGACAGCAAAGATAGATCAAAGTTTGAAATACAAAGAAACTACTCTCTTCTCTCTCTCTCTCAAATAATAAAAATTCTTATTACAGAAATTATTATCTTATTCTCTTTTACTTTTAATTTACTATTGTGGCAGAGAGAATTTGGTTCTCAGAAATTTGAAGTCAGAAAGGAAGCCACAGCTATACTTTTGAGTTGCATTAAATAAGACTCAAAAGGTGTATTCTGAAAGAAGATATTATCTTTAATATAAACTTCTTTAATGAATGAATGAGTGTGTCAATGGATGGATCACTTGGAGGAAAGCTTATATAAGAACATGTTTTAGAGAAATTTAAATAAGCCTGAATACAAACTGAACTCAAGGCTGAAGACTAGAGAGATTTAAGGCCCATAAAACCCAACAAGAAAAGGCAGAACTGGCTTGAGGAGTTTAAAAATAACCAACTTCATTCAGAACTGAACTTTGTGTTTGAAAATTCTGCCCTTGATATGGCCAAGGAAGCTCCTACTAAACCAATACTCTGCAGTTAATAACTATAAACTGAACAAAAATACCAAAACAAATGACAGTACTAGGGAGCAAATACCATATAGGCACATGTCAGAGGGCACTCGACACTTGAGATAGCAAGTAATTGGGAGAGTTTCGTTTTTCAGTGAGATTTAGCCCGGGGAAAGACTGAACTTAAGTCCTATTGGAGGAAGGGAATCCATGAAAGGAGCAAGTCACAGGTGGGGTAACAAATTTTGTGTCTACTCCAATCAAACATCTGGCTGATCTTGGAAGCCTGCATATGAGAGGTAGATGCCGAGCAGAACAGCTAAAGATGAAGTAGGTGACGTAATATTTAAAATGACCCCCAAGACTGTTTGCGGTTCTAATATAACCAAATTAATTACCTTTCTTTTTTTAAAATAAAATGTATTTATTTATGGCTGAGTTGGGTCTTTGTTGCTGCACCCGGGCATTCTCTAGTTGTGGCTAGTGGGGGCTACTCTTTGTTGTGGTGCATGGGCTTCTCATTGAGGTGCACGGACTTCTCATTGTGGTGACTTCTCTTATGGCGGAGCACGGGCTCCAGGGCACGCAGGCTTCAGCAGTTGTGGCACGTGGGCTAAGTAGTTGTGGCTTGTGTTGCGGGCTCTAGAGCGCAGGCTCAGTAGTTGTGGTGCATGGGCTTAGTTGCTCTGCAGTATGTGGGATCTTCCTGGACCAGGGATTGAACCTGTGTCCCCTTCATTGGCAGGTGGATTCTTAACCACTGCACCACCAGGGAAGTCCCTAATTACCTGTTAAACAAGCAAAACAAAACACACAATCCTCTTTGGAGGAATACAATAGGATCTATAGTGTCCACAACATAACATTCACAAATACAAAGCCTACACTGACAAATTTTAGACCAACTGATTATTGATGCAAAAATTACGCCCAGCTTAATCAAAGACCTAAATGTAAGAGGTAAGATTTTAAGTCTCTTATAAGGAAATATAGGAGGTATAAATCTTCATGACATGGGAGTACATAATGATTTCTTCAATATGACACCAAAAGTACAAGCAACAAAAGAAAAAAAAAGCTTGAATTTCATAAAAATTGAAAACTTTTGTGCATCAAAAAATACTATTAAAAAGGTAAAAAGACCACCCACATTTACAAACCTAAATAATCTTAGCATATGGGCCCCCTCCTAGGTATTTACCCAAATAAGTTGAAAATTTATGTACATTCAAAAACTTGCGTTCGCATATTTATAGCAGCTTTATTATAATTGCCAAAATTTGGGAGTAATCAAGTTATTCAGAGATAAAAAGAAAGAACCATCAAGACATGAAAAGTCATGGAGGAGCCTTAACAGATATACAGATATTGCTTAGAGAAAGAATCCAGTCTGAAAAGGATGCATGCTGTATGATTCGAACTATATGACATTCTGAAAAAAGCAAAGCTATAGAGACAGTAAAAAGGATAGTGGTTGTCAGTGGTTCAGAGGTGGAGGAAAGGGAGAGGGATAAATATGTGGAGCCGAGAGGATATCTAGGGCAGTTAAACTACTTTGGCTGATACTGTGATTCTGTAATGATGGATACCATGACATTATGGACTTGTTAAAATTCATAGAATTGCACAATGCCAAGTGAACCCTAATGTGAACTACGTACTTTAGGTAAACATAATGTTTCAATATTGGTTCATCAAATGTAACAAATATAATCTGTTAATAATATGGGAAACTGTGTTCAGTGGGGGAAGGGGTATATGAGAACTGTCTATATAATTCCTGCTCATTTTTACTGTCAACTCAAACCTGCTCTAAAAATTAAAATCGATTATCTTTTTAAGTAAAGTAATAGAGAAATACGTATCATCTAACACTAAAAGTAAAAATAAAAATACAGTACAACCCACAGAAAAAGAGAGAATATTTTCAAATCATAAAGAAGATAAGGAAATTTTATCCAGACTTTATAAAGAATGCTTACCACTTAACACTAAAAGGATAAATAACTCAATTAAAAACAGGTGAAAGGATTTGAGTAGACATTTCTCCAAAGCAGATATACAAATAACCAATAAACACATGAAAAGATGTTCAACACCATTAGACATTAGGGAAATGCAAATCAAAACCATGAGATAACACTTTGCATTCACTGATTCATTCAGATGGCAATAATAATAAAGACAGATAGTAATAAGTTTTGCTGAGGATGTGAAGAAATTGAAACCTTCAGACATTTCTGGTGGGGATGTAAAATGATAGAGCTACTTTGGAAAATAGTAGGGAAATTTTCAAAAGTTAAACATAGAATTATGATCTGACCCAGCATTTTCAGATGTAGATATAGATATATGTATCTCCAAGAAAATTGAAAGAAAAAAAATAGGTCCATGCAAAACTTGTATGTAGATGTTCATAGCAGCATTATTCATAATACTTTAAAAAGTAGAAGCAAACCAAATTGATGAATGGTTAAACAAAATGTACTTTATGCAATAATGGAATATTATTCAGCTATAGAAAGTAATAAAATACAAATACATGCTACAGTATGTGTAAACCTTGAAAACAGTATGCTAAGTGAAAGAAGCTTGACACGAAAGCCTACATATTTTATAGCCATTTCTATTCAGCATTGTATAAGATGGCCTTAGTGTTTGAAATAAAGCAGGAGAATAAATCTAATGATATAAAAATGTGTAAAGAAAAAGTAAAATTGTCTCTCTTTGCTTTTGACATGATGGCTTATATAGACTATGTTAAGAAATTCAAAAAATTAGAATTCGTAATTAAATTTAGCCAGGTCCTAAATTACAAGTTAATGTATAAAATTAATGTATTTTATATTGTAGCAGCAATAGGAAAGTATAATTAAGAATAAATATCTCTATTTAAAGGATTATAAAAATTAGGGATAAATTTAATGAGCATATGAAGCTTTCTAGACTGAAAAAAAGAAGTGCTGGGCTTCCCTGGTGGCGCAGTGGTTGAGAGTCCGCCTGCCGATGCGGGGGACAGGGTTCGTGCCCCGGTCCGGGAGGATCCCACATGCCGCGGAGCAGCTGCGCCCGTGGGCTATGGCCGCTGGGCCTGCGCGTCCGGAGCCTGTTGCTCCGCGACGGGAGAGGCCGCAACAGTGGGAGGCCCGCGTACCGCAAAAAAAAAAAAAAGTGCTGAGTGAAAATAAAGAAAAAGTAAATGGGGAGATATACCGTGGTCATGGATTGAAAAACATAATATTGTTAATATGCCAATCTTTTCCAAATGATCTATAGATTCAGTGACATTCTGATCATAATCCCAACAGACTTTAAAAAATTTTTTGTAAAAATTTACAAGCTTATTTTTAAATTTATTTGCAAGTATAGGGGCATGGTATAATCTAAGTAAACTTGAAGAGGAGGAACAGAGCTAGAGAAATTACATTACTTGACTTCAAGATTTATGATAAAGCAAATGTAATCTTAGAACTATAATGTTAGCATAAGGATCAATACATAGTTGAAACATAATGAAAAACAAAATCCCAGAGATAGTCCCAAACTTATACCGTTATTTAAATTTTCACCAAGTGCATAAAATAATCCAACGGGTAAAGATAGATCCTTTCAACAAATGGTGCTGGATCAAGTGAATATTCATATGGGAAATAAAGGAAACTTGACCTCCAACCTCATATTATACACAAGCTTAAATTGAACTGGACCATAGACCTCAACATAAAAACTAAACCCATAAAGCTTTTGAAAAAATACAGGAGAATATGTCCATGGATTTTGTAGTCAAACTTCTTTTAAAGGACAGAAAGTAATTACCATAAAAGGAAAAAAATGATAAGTCTAATTTCATCATAAAAGAATTATCCATTAAAATGTAACGTTAAGAAAAATAGATAATTCACAGGTGATATTCACAATTTATATTTTTGGAATAGGACAAAAGACTTGTGTCCAAACTATATGAAGAACTGTAATTCAATAATGAAAAGACAATTAAATAAAAAATGAGGAAATATTTGAACAGATGCATCAAAAAGGAAGATATGCAGATAGCCAATAATAAGCACATTTAAAAATACAGTAGCATATTTATCAGGAAAGTGAAAATTAACATCATAATGAGTTAGCACTGTGCATCCACTCAAATGGCTAAGATTAAAAAGACTGATTGCTACTAAAAGTTGGCAGAAGTGTGGTATTCCTAGAACTCTCATACATCATTGATGGAAATGTACGGTGGTGCAGCCACTTTTGAAGATTGTCTGGCAATTTCTTATCAATATTAAGCGTACACCTCATTATGTAAAGGCAATTCAAGGAATTCACCCAAGAGAAATAAAAGTACTGGTTACAAAAAGGGCTATAAAAAATGTATGTAACAATTTTATCCATATTAGCCCTACATGAAATACTACCTAAGTATCCATCAGTAAAGAATAGATTTTTTTTTAATGTTATATTGATATAGTGAAATACCATCAGTGATCAAAGGGAATACGTTACTGATGCACACAACAACATGGTTGAATCTCAAAATATTATGCTGACTGAAAGCAGGCTTATGCAGAGCATGGAAAGTATGATTCAATTTATATGAAGTTCTAGGGCAAGGAGAAATAAATCTATGGTGGAAAAAAATCAGAATGCTGGCTGTTCCTGGAGGATTATAGAAGAGATTGAGAGAATTTTCTTGAGTGATGGTAATGTTCTATAATTTGATATAGGTGTATGCATTTGTCAAATGTCAGCAAATGTTCATTTATGTTCTCAGTTTTGTAAAGTTTGCCTCAAAAGGAAAAAATACAGTAGATAAATGTCGCACACTAGTCAATAACATGAATGCAGAATTATTTTTGTGTCCTATTGTAAAAATTTACACCAAAATGCATTTATTTGATGGATAAATAAAGCAATCTATAAACAGATAGAAATATTAATAGTGTTAGAAGGAATATAGTAAAATGACAAATATAGAATCTAGGTGATGAGTGTATGTATAGTCACCATAAAATTATCTTGTGTGTTTTGATGCTACACTTACTCTTAAAAACATCTCAGGAGGGATACATTGTGACACATCATTCATTTATACTGAAGTTTTTTTTTTTAAATGTATCTTTCTTAGGGGAAATTTATCTGTCTTGTGCTAATTTCCACTGTCTATTCTTATGGGAAACCAAATTGATCAGAGTCTACACATAAACCCAGAACACTATTATTTGCCTTCAATTTGGGGGAAAAAACCCAAAAAAAACCACCACCACCACCAACAAAAAACAACCTACTCTGGTTTCCAAGCCATGAACAAAATCTATCAAGTATAAAGTATGATCAGGCTTTGCATAATGCCATTTGGAAGAAATGTATCAACCAAACAGTATCAAGAAAGTACAGAACTTTAGAAATTAAAATGACAGGAGAAATAGAAATGGCTATTGGTAACCATTAAATTCATATTAACTTGTTAACTTGAGTTAAGGTTTGGGTAGAGACCCCCTCAGTCCAGTCCTCATCTTCTTTCCCCACTGTGGGCTTCTAAATTATTCACCATAATTATTGAGGGCATCCCTCAATGTAGAAATTCATCACTTATAGAAATTAAATGTCTAGTTTTATCTCCTTGTATTTTAGACAGAATGCCAAGGCTCAGAGAACTAATGTGACTCACCAAGTTCACAAAATATAGTTCTCTAATGGCAAATTGTACTTTCAATTAAAATAATAAATCAGGCTAATATGGTAACATAAAATAGTTGCTTATGTGATTAAATTTTCCACTTCTTTCTTGCAATTATTGATAGACTAGAAAATGTACATTAGCTTTTCTGTTTATTTCCCAAATAACTCATCAATTTGGAATAAATTAATGTAGAAGATATTAAACCAAATGAAAATACCTCCTTTCCAGTGTTGGACCTGTGGAACAGTTTCTGATGAATTTTCTTAGATAATGTGCCAATTTACCAGTGTAATTTTTAATAATATTTTCAAAAACATTATTTCTTTTTTTATTTTTTTTTTAATTTTTAGCATCTTTATTGGAGTATAATTGCTTTACAATGGTGTGTTGGTTTCTGCTTTATAACAAAGTGAATCAGTTATACATATACATATGTTCCCATATCTCTTCCCTCTTGCGTCTCACTCCGTCCCTATCCCACCCCTCTAGGTGGTCACAAACCACCTAGCTGATCTCCCTGTGCTATGTGGCTGCTTCCCACTAGCTGTCTGTTTTATGTTTGGTAGTGTATATATGTCCATGCCACTCTCTCACTTTGTCACAGCTTACCCTTCCCCCACATTATTTCTTAATGCTTAAGTTTTCAGTCTTCATATGTAATATTCACTCAAGGGTTATTACTGTTAAAAGGGAATGATCTCAAATACACCTATCAAAGACACAATCAACTCTTTTTTAAATAAAAATTGTGTATATTTAAGGTGTACACCATGATGATTTGATACTCATATACATAGTGACATGATTATAGTCAAGCTAATTAACATAGCATCTCCTCACACCGTTTCCATTTTTTTGTGTGTAATGAATGAAAGCACATGATGTCTACGCTTAGCAAATTTCTAGTATTCAATACAGTATTATTAACTATAATCGTCATGCTGTGCATTAGATATCTAGACTTATCTAGACATTCATCCTACATAACTGCAACATTATTTCCATTTCTCCTACTTCCTGTCCCTGGTAACTACCCTTCTACTCTCTGCTTCTATGTATTTGACTTTTTTACATTCCACATGTAAGTGAGATGATGCAGTTTTTTTTCTTTCTGTGTCTCACTTATTTCACATAGCATAATGTCCTGTAGGTTCATCCATCCTGTTCTTGAAAATGGCAGGATCTCACTCTTTTTTTTTAAGGCTGAGTAATATTCCACAATTTCTTTATCTATTCTTTTGTTGATAGACACTTAGGTTGTTTCTATATCTTGACTATTGAGACTAATGCTACAATGAACGTCGGAATGTAAATACCTCTTTGAGGTGCTGGTTTCATTCCCTTTGAGTGTATAACCAGAAGATTGATTCCTGGATCGTGTTAGTTCTATTTTTAGTTTTTTGAGGAATCTCCACCAATTTACTATATAATGGCTGTACCAATTTATACTATAACGACTGTACCAATTTACACTCATACCAGCAGGGTATAAGTGTTCTTTTTTTCTCCACATCTTTGCTAAAACATCTTTTTTCTTTTTCTTTTTCTTTTCTTTTCTTTCTTTTTTTTCTCATAATAGCCTTCCTAACAGCTGTGAGGTGATATCTCATTGTGGTTCTGATTTTCATTCCCATGGGGATTAGTGATGTGAGTATTTTTTCAGACACCTATTGGCCATTTGTATGTCTTCTTTGGAAAAGTGTCTGTTTAGGTCCTTTGCCTATTTTTTTTAATTATTTTATTTTATTTTAATTAATTTATTTTGTTGCGCCAGGTGTTAGTTGCGGCTCGTGGGCTGCTTAGTTGAGGCAGGCGGGATGCTTAGTTGCGGCTTGAGGGCTCCTTCGTTGCAGCTTGCCGGCTCCCTAGTTGCAGCATGCATTGTGGGATCTACTTCACTGACCAGGGATCGAACCTGGGTCCCCTGTATCGGAAGCACAGAGTCTTAACCACTGTGCCACGAGGGAAGTCCCTGCCTATTTTTAAATGAGGTAGTTTGGGGGGTTTTTTGCTACTGAGTTTTAAGAGTTCCTTATATAGTTTAGATATTAACTCTAATCAGATATGTGGTTTGCAAATATTTTCTTCCAGTTCATAGGTTACTTTTTCATTTTGTTGATGGTTTCCTTTGCTGTGCAGAAGCTTTTTACTTCAGTGTAGTCCCACTTGTTTATTTTTGCTTTCTTTCCTGAGCTTTTGGTGTTATATCCAAAAAAATCGCTGACAAAGCCAACGTTAAGGAGCTTTTTTTGTATGTTTTCTTTCTTTTTTTTAAGAATCAGTTAAGCTGATATTCTCAGTTTTTCTACTACAAAAGGTAGATGGATACCTTTCTTTCTTTTTTTTTTTTTAAACATCTTTATTGGAGTATAATTGCTTTACGTTGTTGTGTTAGTTGCTGCTGTGTAACAGAGTGAATCAGCTGTATGTGTACATATATCCCCATATCCCCTCCCTCTTGCATCTCCCTCCCACCCCTTTAGGTGGGCACAATGTATGTTATCTTCTAGTACTTTTATGGTTTCAAGTCTTATGTTTAAGTCTTTAATCCATTTTAAGTTAATTTTTGTCCATACTGTAAGATAAGGGGCACACTTGTTTCTTGTTTTCTCAAACTATCAGTGACTGCTAGCATGTAAAAGTGCTGGCTTTTTTTCAACTATTTGCATTTTAACCATTACTGGCGTTTAGTAGGCACAAACACTTGCAATTTCAGCTGTCAAATGGAGACATAGGAATATAAGAGTGAAAACATACTACATAAGTAAAAGCCCATTTCCACCTGTGTGACCAGGTTGTCTGACTTTGTCCTTCTGGAGTAGGGAAACCTGTTGGCAAGTGTATATGATGAAGCAAAACTTTGGTCCTTCTGCTCTTTTACTACAATTATTTGAGTTTCACCTTTGAAACTTGAAAGAAATTAACAATGCATGGAAGCAAATCATTGTGATCTGTCTCAAATTGATTTTCTTTCTCTTTTTTTGTGCTGAGAAAAACAAAAATCCTTGCCATATCATATACTCATCACATATTTTAAGAAACTATCTAAGAGAGTAACTTTATAAAGTAGAATGTTCTATATGGTTGTAAACAAGTGTCCTCAAGTTCCAGTATGCATTCAAAACACCTGGAGGTTCCTGTGCTGCACTCCCAGAACTCTGATTCATATGTCTAGGGTCTAGGGTGGAAGCCTAAGATGGCATTTCTAACAGATTCCCAGGGAAAGCTAATGTGGTCTAGGGACTACACTTTGAGAATGATTACTGTACCCTAATTGCTCTGTAAGTCACATCAAATCATTATTTTCTCTTAAAGAGAATTCAAAAAATTAGTGAAGTTGGAGATCATAGAACACTCTTCTCTATGCTGTTAAACTAGCATAACCATTAGAGCATAATGTATACAGTACATGAATGAAACATGTAGTACATTTGTAAAGATTTTATTTGATATTTGAATCCAAACATATTTTGGAAATGTGGTCTAATAATTTCCACTGGTAATGTGTTTCTAATTTTTAAAACACATGATTTTTAACAATCTGTAAAGTATTTTTTCTCTCCTTTTCTTTTTCTCTCCTTCTCCTTTTCTTCCTTCCTTCTTTCCTCCCTCCCTTTGTCCTTCCCTTTTCCTGCCTTCTTCCCTTTCTTCCTTCCTTTCCACAGAAAAATTTTAATATAAGTTTTCATGTCCAGACAAAGCTGAATCCCATTTGCAGGAGCATAGTGCAGGAGTATAACTCTGGGAGGCTACGAGGTGGGTATTATTACGATGCACATTCATGCCCTCACCTGTGGAATTTAACATCTTAATACATGCCAATAGGAAAAGAATTAAGCAACTAAATCATTTCCATGCCTATAGAAACATGCCACATTTCTGTTTGCCCAGCAATGGTGCAAACATCATAAATTCTGTTTTGAAGTAGATTTTTTAAAAGTATAATCTTATATAATGTGTTTCTTGCCATTTCACTCTGCTTATGATTTGATGGGAGGACAGGGCATACATATGAGGAAGCGAGAAATGTAGAGGTATATCCCTCCCGACCCACTGACTCTGCACTGTGAGTCTATAATTTAAGTAAACTTCCTTTGGAGCTGTGAAAGGATGGGCTGGTGAAGTTTGGTAAGCAGTTTAATTTTTGATTGTCACCTTCTTGTGAAAGTTCACAAGAAATAATTTGTAGTTTACATCTTTCTGTTTTTTGGAAAAGTCATGGAGTGAAAAGAAAAGCATAAGCAATAACAAAAAACAAGTGTTGATGTTGTTTTTGCAAAAACAAACACTTTTCTGTGAGTCTGTCAATTTTATCACCTGTAAAATGCATGGGGAATGGATTAAGTAACCAACCAGTTTCTTGCATAAGAGATGTTTTAATACTTTCATCCTTTAGGCATGATGGGAGCCCATTCAGTAAACATGTTGAGGATCCCACTGAACATATCTGCACATATTTCTTCACATGTGTGCTTGTTTGGCAGTACCTTGCCTTCATGATGGCTGTCTAACAAATAAAATTGTGTAATTTTTCTTTTTCAAAAGTGACTTATATATATTTTCCCCTAAACATTTGGGTAAACAGTATTATTACTCATGCACAATAATGGAAAAGTGTTTGAAATAATGGAGAATGCAATTTAGAATTCTGATGTAATATGTTCTCAACCTTTGGCAAGGAACCTGTATTCTTGGTTCTCCTCAGTTCAGTTTATCCATGGCTATACTGTTTTTTTTTTTTTTTTCGTTACGCGGGCCTCTCACTGTTGTGGCCTCTCCCATTGCGGAGCACAGGCTCCGGGCGCACAGGCTCAGCAGCCATGGCTCACGGGCCCAGCCGCTCTGCGGCATGTGGGATCTTCCCGGGCCGGGGCATGAACCTGTGTCCCCTGCATCGGCAGGCGGACTCTCAACCACTGCGCCACCAGGGAAGCCCCATGGCTATACTGCTTTTAATTTGATTATGCGTTCTATGTTTTTTATGGAAGATCTAGAATTAAAAAAATACACACATATTGGAACTAAAATACTTAACATGATGTATGAAAACAATTTATGAGTGTGACCACTGGTATTTAGTCAGAATTCTTTTATATATGTTCCTGATATTTATTAGAATATATTTATGGGAGCATCTGATTCTTCAATATTGGAGCCCTGATTTATTTTCCTTATTATTTTCTGCTCTTTAGGATGATTGACCTTTATTAACTGGTAATTCAGAAACATGATTTCATAAGGCTCTATCTTATAATGTACACACACAAAAAAATGACATAAGTAAGACTGCTTTTCATTGGCCACGGAAAAAAAAGATTCTCTGGAATCCAGTCAAAATTAAGCTTCAACATATGATAGGATGATAGAGAAACAATGTGTACTCTTCCAGAAGATGACATTAATTGTTACTTTAATTATGTGGCTTTATGTGTATTGTATCTACTTTATTATCCTTGGACAATGCTTGAAAATGTGATATATTTTTTTATTGACTCTATTAAGGCTTTTTCAAGGAAATACATTTTTTTCCTCTAAAGATATTTCTTTCAAGAAACAATATACCATGCAATCTTCCTTCATCAAGCATTTTTGAAATTTCTTATGTACAAGTCGTTATGTGGGTGTGTAGGGAATACAGCCTAAACCTTTTACCAGTCACCTTCTCTTTGTGAGGGACTAGTGTAGGCAATTTAAAAACAGAGACCAGGTTTGTACACTCAAAAATACAAAATTCAGGATGAGAAATAAATTGTCATAGTGTGCTTTGAATGGTGAGACAACGGTAATCATTGTTTGCAATGGGGGATAATTCTCAAGCTCAGTTTGTTTCCATCTCCTCTTGTTCCCAGTCATCATAACATTGCTGTGCACCCTTGTTCTTTCCCACTCATATTCTGAGGTGGATAGTTTTTAAGGCTAGAACTTTCCTAGCTGGATCCAGTTAAAAGCACAGGTAATTTTGCGTAGCTTGTTTTAAAGATTTTATTATAAATTGCTATAAAGACCAGAAATAAATGATAGCACATATGGGGAAATTGTTAATGTTTTGTCACTTTTAAATTATTTATTGTCTTAGGTTTTTATCAGAAATAGAAATATTAATCTGACACTTTTTTTTTTTTTTTTGCACTGAAAGTCATTCTTTAGAAAAGAGAAAATATCAGTATAAATAAATAAGCTATATCGGTTAGGGTTCTAGCAGAAAACAGATGGTTCACACAGACCAGATAATTGAAGAAGGGTTTATAAAAGATCATTTTTTTAAAAAATATTTATTTATTTATTTGGCTGTGCCAGGTCTCAGTTGAGGCACATGTGATCTTCGTTGCAGTATGCAGGATCTTTTTAGTTGTGGCGTGCAGGATCTTTAGTTGTGGCATGCAAACCCTTAGTTGTGGTGTGTGGGATCTGGTTCCCTGACCAGGGATTGAACCCGGGCCCCCTGCATTGGGGGCGCGGCATCTTAGCCACCAGAACACCAGGGAAATCCCTAAGAGTTCGTTTAAATTGATGTGGCAGGGACATCTGCTTCCAGGAAGATGGAGTAGATATATATTTCCCTTTTCCTCTTGCTAAGTGTAACTAATAATTCTGGACATTTTATATAAAATAAGCATAAGGAGCCTCCAAAAGATGAAAGAAGGCACACTAGCTACAGACCTTGGTACTCAAGGAACAGTACAGTGGTGGGTTTCCTTGGTTTTCATTTTGTCTCATATATCCTAAACATGGAGTAGAAGAAGCCAGCAAGCCAGAAATCCCAATGGGCACAGATTTTTAAAAAGCCACCATAAAAGCCTCTTCTTCTAGCCAAAGGACCAGGAAAAGGGTAGCTTAGCAAAACAGAAAATGTTTAGGCAATAATGTTCTGCTTCAGCCAAACACCAAGGAAAAACTGTGGCCCACCCCAGTCCACACCAGAAGGTTTCCAATGGGGAACTTAGGCTTCCACCCTTACCAGACTGTAACAAGACACCAAAACCCCACTGCCAGAGTAGTGTTGGAAAAGCCATGTGGGCAGTCGAGACTTTTATCTCCACCTGGATTTAAGGAAGCACACACCCATTCACCACTAGGCTTCTGCTGACATTCCCCCATGGTGAGTGGGTGCACTCCTTAAACCAGGTGGGGATGAGGTCCTTGCTGCTTACATGGCTTCTCAGAAACCACTCCCAGCAGTAAGGTTAGGGTGCCTCCTCAGAGCCTGGCAAGGGTGGAAGCCTAGGTTCTCTAGAACATTCACTGCCGCCAGCACTAACAAGGCAACCCACCATTCCCTCCGCTGACACCACTGGCAGTACAGGGAACAGTAAATAAGGCAAGTGAGCCTCTGGGAGAGGGTTAAAGAGTGGGTCTGGAGGGACAAACAGGGGCTGTGCGACACATATAGACTTTGGGAAATCTTGACACTTTCATCATGGGGACAGATCTGCTCAGAGTTATTCTTCTTGAAATCATCCAGAAGTCTTGGATATGCTCCTAACAACATATAGCTTTTAATTGCAGGTAGTGAGGCTCAATTTTTTGGTCTGAAAATAGGAAATAGTAATAATTATCTCTAGTATTATAACAGAAATAAGAAAACAAAATTAAAACACTTAAAGTATCACTTGGAACAATGCAAATAGTCAATTATTTTTCTTCTCCTCTAGCCTGTTTCCTTGGACCTTTTCCTTTTGCTTGTCTCTTGCTTGCTCATAATTAGGGCAATGAATATTAAACCATTTATCTAATGCAACCTCCATATTTGTTTCTGCATAGTAACTTTTAGGCCCTGCCTTAAAGCATTCATGGCTGTACATACTGACAGGCATCCTGTTCAGAGAACTGATGCCAATACAAGTAACAGGGGAAATTTTGAAGAGAAGATAGATTGACTGTTCAGAGACTCAGAGTGGTAACTCAAGTCATCATGGAGTTCAAGGCCTGGACTTACCTCTGCAAAGAAAAAAAAAAAAAGTCCTGTTGGATTCCCATTCAGGTGGAATCTCATAAATATAACAAGGACAGAGCATGAAAAATGGTCAAGGAATTGAGAGAGGCCTCAAGACACTCGAGTGTCAAAGAACAAAAGGAGTAATAGTTATGATAAGAAGTAAGGTTAACGATCTAAGGTTCCAGAGGTGGGGACCAAGAAAATGACCACTGGATGCACTGAAGAAAAGATTATAGACAACCTATAGGAGGCAGTTTAGTTAGAGGCTATGTGAGATTACATAGGAATCAATGAGGCTTATTTTCTCTAAAGAAATAAACTTAATGTCTGAATTTTGCTATGTAATTAGTGAGAATAATGATGATGATACTGATGATGAGGATGATGATAATGACAATGATGATGATGATTTATATGAGAAGGCAAGTGTAGTACTGTTGGTTCATCCTTAGAGCCCATTACTGATTTGATCTTTTTGTTCATATTGTAACTTGTCACTGTGGTAATTGAAGGAAATATGGTACCCTGTTTTAAACAGCACAAGCTGTAAATTGGGATTCATCACAAATGAATATGATTTTTCCCATTTTATGTATTTTCCTTTAAAAAAAGTTTCTGTCTGGGTATGTTTTACTCATGTGAGACTTCTGTCATACCATATAAGCCCATGAGAATTAGAGCTGTGTTCTAGACCTTACCAGTCTGTTTCACTTCGGAAAATGGTATTCATACTGGGGGGGGGGGGGTTGACTAGTTCAAGAACTTTCAGATATTAGAGAATGTACATGGAAATTTTGAGTCAAAGGAGCCTTCAACCAATTAAGCCACAGAAAGTGGTCAAGTGGAATGAAGTCACAGTTTATGTGGAAGTCTGGTTGGTTTGAAAAAAATTATCCGTGTTGCTACTTCGTACACTTATATAAACTGTCAATTTGTTCATTAACTATTCATCCATTCACTAAATTGGCATGCGCTATGGACAGACAAGCACTCCTCTGGGTCTTAGGAGGAAAGAAACTTTATTGAGCTTATACTGAGGGAGAATAATGCTGAACACATCTAATATAGTGGTAAATGCTATGAAGATAAAGTGAGAAAAGGGTCTAGGCAATATAATAAAGGTAATTTAAGGGGGTTATTTTCAATTTGCTGTCAAGGGATAGCTGCTTGGAGAAGGTAGCATTTCACTGGATATCTGATTCAAAGAAGGGAGTTTAACTTGCAAAGATACCTGGCAAGGAAGTGTTCCAGACAGGATATAGCAAGTGTAAAGGCCCTGATGTAGACATGAGCTTTGTATTTCCAGAACTGCAAATACAATGAGTATGGCTAGAGCTGAATAGAAGAGCAGGAGAGTTTTGGGGGATATGGTCGAAATAGTAGTTAGGAATGATATTATACTTGACTTGGTAGGCTATGCAGGGGATTTTAATTTTATTTTGAGTGTGATAAGAACCCACTGGAGGTTTCTGAGCAGGTAAGGGGCATTATTTTATTCACATTCACCCCATCTACTGAATGGAAGATATATTGTAGAGTGGCAAGGGTGGAACCAGGAAAACCAATTTAGTATTCCAGGCAAAAGACTATGGTGGCTTAGATCATGATGTAGCTGTGAAAGTTATGGGAAGATATCCTCTTCTGTATATGGTTTGAAGCATGAATCCACAAGAGTTTCTAACTGATTAGTTGTTGGTATGAGGAAAAGAGAGGAATCATACTTAGTTTTTGGCCTGAACAATAGAAAGAAAGGTAATGCCATTATTTAGCTACTCCCCTGAAAGCCACATTTTTGTTTCTGCACCACATTGGGTGATAATCCTTCCTGAAGATCAAAATCATGCTATGACTATGAACAAGCAATTTGTATTCCTGAGTTCCTTCATCACACAGAAGGGCAATAATCTATACATTATAAAAAGTGACTTAAATTTGTCAATATGGGGTTTCATTTTTGATACACTTTTGAAGTTTAGGTTGATGCTGAAAGTCAGACACTTAAGAAACCCTATTTTATATTCCATAGTGCAAGAGTTCATGGTAGTATTTTAAGACTTAAAAAATAAAAAAGAAGTTCCGAAATCTATTATCTTTTTATAGTGCCTAATAATAATTGTATATGACTCATACAAATCAACCTTTCAAGTATCTTGTCATAAAATAAAGGACAAGTCACAGAGTGTCTAACAAGAAGTTAGTAAAGAGAATAAATGCATAATATGCAGATTTCATTTGGCTTAAGTTTAAAACCCTCCAAACTTATCATTAAAGTTAATTTATGATAACATGTCCTAAAACTACTCTTTCAAATTAATCTTCACCTTATAGTTCATATTAAGCTCTGAAAATCCTTTTATGAAGAGTATAAAATGGTTATGGATCTGCAGTAATTCCATCCCTGGTTTTCATTCAAAAATCAAAGAGGTGGGATGGGGTGATTTACATATGGCCATATAATTATCCTGGCACAGAGATTCAGAAAATACAGATCCAAACTCAGTGTAAAATAATACAGAAACTGAAAGGAATGACACACCATGTAGCTTTAATAATCACTTCATCATCAACTAGTGTCATGAATAAATTACCTTCTTAAGTGAGAAATTATAGACAGCCATACATAGCTGACCAAATCTGGCAATAGATATCTTCAGCAAATAAAGTAGAAATACTGTATTTAATTAGCTTCATTTTTTGGGACTTCTACAAAAATAGGATTAAAAAATAAAAGACAGTATAAAAATATCCATCCGACATGCATAATGCCACGCCTACCAAGACACCTGGTGTTAGCCCCAGGGAAATACCTCAAACTCTCATTTGTTACATTCTGAAGTCTTTCTAGAAAGATTATTTTCATACTAAATGTGTTTGCTTGAGATGATTGGACAGAAGGATGAAAATTCAGAAGATACAGAGAACTTTTATTTGTCTCAGTTTGTATTTTTGGTGGCCTATCCTGATTACCTTTTTTTTTTTTTTTTTTTTTTTTACCTTTGCAAAATGGGAACAATCACAGGAATAGCTACAGCTTTATTTTAAGGCTTCAATGAGACAATGAAGATTTAGACATTTAGAATACCCCAATTTTAATGCCTTTGTGCCAGATTCATAAGCATGCACAATTTTGAATACCACAGCAATGTATACAGCTCAGCACACATTGTAGCTGAGGACTTTCTATAGTTTTATTGATTCAGTTCAGTCATCTGTTCCAAGGAATATTATGAGGCCACTCTATGATATAGTGGTCTCTCCTTTCTTGGGACTAGGCTTTATGATGCAAAGCCATATAATCTTTCTGTTGGAAAGGCTCTTAATGGTTGCACTGCATGTCTTCCCTTTGATACTTTGAATCTCCTTTATGATGTCCCTGAAAGTTGTCACTACTTGAGTACTTTTAAAGAAGAAAAACCAGTCCTTTCCAGTCTGGTGATGGAAAAAGAGCACTGATCCAAGAGGCAGAAGTGGTTTTTCTGCTTACCAGGGTCCTAAAGTAGCTCTCCCTACTACTCAGGATCTCTTCTTTATGAAACATGATTTCTGTAGAAATGACCTCGAACTATTTCTTGAGCCTTGAGATTCTGTTATTTTGAGGTGCTCCATTTCATTCTTTTACCTTTTGTTGTCTAGAGCTCTTCATACATACATAGTTACTAGCAGGAAAATGACTTATTTTAGTACATATCACTTGGTAGACTATTGTGCAGCCATCAGAATGATAAATACAAATCCACATAAAAATCTCAGAATGTAAGGTTAAATGACATGCAAGAGCACATACCATGATACAACTCTTTTTACATAGGCCTGCTTATGGACAAAATCAGAAGATATTATGCCATTATGAACATATATATTAGAGGAAAGAATTATGTATACATTTTCCCACATTTTAAATAATATTTCTATACTTTAAGTATAGCATTTTATTTATTTATTTTTGGCTGTGTTGGGTCTTCATTTCTGTGCGAGGGCTTTTTCTAGTTGCGGCGAGCGGGGGCCACTCTTCATCGTGGTGCGTGGGCCTCTCACTGTCGTGGCCTCTCCTGTTGTGGAGCACAAGCTCCAGACGCGCAGGCTCAGTAGTTGTGGCTCACGGGCTTAGTTGCTCCGCGGCATGTGGGATCTTCCCAGACCAGGGCTCGAACCCGTGTCCCTGCATTGGCAGGCAGATTCTCAACCACTGTGCCACCAGGGAAGCCTAAGTATAGCATTTTAAACAGACAAGAGAATAGACAGATCTTTATATTGAAGCAAAATAATCACCCTGCAGCTTTCACCCCCTGTCTTCACTCCCTCCCCCAGAGAGAATCTAGTTATTCTCTCTGGGCAGCCTTCCAGTAATTTGAAGGTGAACTTCATACTGGTCTATATTTTTTCATCTAAGTCAAATACTCTGAGTTTCTTTGGTTACTCCTCCTAGGACATGGTCTTTTAACCTGGGCAATTTAATTTTGTTTAATATTCTTTTAAAAGTTAACACCTAAAAATGAACATAGCATTCCTGTGGTAATCTGACAAATATGGGACTATCACTGTCCTAGTTCTGATGAGTATGCAATTTCTGTTACTGTAGCTGAAGATTAATTAGCTTTTGAACTAGCTGCATCACATAGTTGACTAGCACGAGATTTTCTGTCATCTTAGAAGCCTTACATCTTTATACATACATTGCTTCTCTGCTTTTTTCCACCTCTCACATTTTATTTTATCAAAATAATTCTCTTGGATATAATTTGAGAACCATACATATATCTCTAATTCTGTTTCCCAGTGAAGTCAATGATATACCTTACTTTATATCCCCCACAAATATAACTTAAATGGAAAAGAAAATGCCGTTATGACATTAAAACAGATCTTATTAAACTTTGCGGAACGTATGAATCAACTAAGGGACTTTTAAAAAATACAGATTTTTAAGCTCCAATCCAAGAAGTTCTTATAAGTCTGGTAGATGTGGAGCCCCATGACTCCTTGCTTTTGAAGACACTCGCAAGGTTGTTTGAAGCATGTGATCCAGGAACCCACTATGAAAAACTGTAACCTAAGAGAACTTCCATTTTCTGAACTGTGCTCAGTCAGTAATTACATTAATTACTTATATAGTTCTTTATTTTGTTTTTACTGGAGTATAATTTTTTTTAAGATTTTTTTTGATGTGGACCACTTTTAAAGTCTTTATTAAATTTGTTACAGTGTTGCTTCTGCTTTTTATGTTTTGGTCTTTTGGCCCTGAGGCATGTGGGATCTTAGCTCGCCAACCAGGGATCGAACCTGCACCCCCTGCATTGGAAGGTGAAGTCTCAACCACTGGACCGCCAGGGAAGTCCCTATTGGAGTATAATTGCTTTACAATGTTGTGTTAGTTTCTGCTGTACAAGGAAGTGAATCAGCTGTGTGTATACATATATCCCCTTCCTTGGACCTCCTGCTCACCTCCTCCCCGCATCCCACCCATCTAGGTCATCACAGAGCACCGAGCTGAACTCCTTGTGCTATACAGCAGGTTCCTACTAGCTATCTGCTTTACACATGGTGGTGTATTTATGTCAAACCTAATCTCCCAGTTCGTCCCACCCTCCCCTTCCCCCTCTGTGTCCACATGTTCTTTAGTTTTCATCAAAGACCCTGCCAAATCTATATTGTGGAAGAACCTTCTTGGTCCTAGACAATAGGATGATTCTGGCTCACTCAATTTCTACTGCATACCTAAGCACAGAAAGGTTTGAGAGGATGGCTACGTCAAGCACTAAGGCTTTGCTAACTGTCTATGTGGGTGTACCCATCTACCTGTTCATTTGTGTTTGTTTATTCATCTGACAAACATTTATTAAAGCTTATTATGTATCAGGTACTATGCTAGGATAGAATATAGGATAACCTTGTCGCCGGTCATTCTTAGATTCTCCTATCAGGAGTATAGCAGTGTTCCCCCTCGGTGTTCTTTTGACATGACTGCAAATTCTGAGCTTACTCCTGCTCTTCCAACCCAGTCCTATATATTATTTCCTTGCTGGCTCTTTCCTTTCCTGCATTTTCCTTTATCCAAGTCTGCCTTCTCAGGACCTAGCCTATTATTGTTCAAGGTCCTTCATATATTCACACAATGATCTGTTCAGCCAGATTCACCTGTGTTATCCCCATTTTACAGTTGAGAAAACTTGGGTGAAGAGAAGGTAGATAGTTTGACCAAAATCACAGAGATATTGGAAGAAAGGGGTTAGAAAGTAGGTCTCTAACTTCTGTCTCAGTCTATTTCAATTTCTCCATACTGCTTTTGAAACTGCATGGTGCCTGGCACATTTTCACTTGACAGATGCTCATGTGAAAAAGGATGCATATAGATATGCCCCTGACAATACTAGGCAATTTAATGCTAGGACTTATTCCAAGTGCATATTGATGGCTCAGATCAATATAAAATACATGGCTTTTGAGATCCACAGAATAAAAGTTAGGTGATAAGAATGCAGAGAATTCAGAGTGGACACAGAAGTAAATAAGTGTGTCATATCCCTACTGGATCTAACCTGTGAGTTACTCTCAAACCTAACCCTTCATGCTCAGTAAATTTCAGCCACAGTAGCTTCCCTTCTGTTCTGAGAACATGAACCATGCTCCTTTTCAACTCAATATTTTTGAGGGTCCATTGCTCTCTTTCTGAAAAACTCTGGACCCAATTCATCAGATGCCTGCTTCGAGTCATTCAGGCCCCCACACAAATGTCACTGTGTCACTGGAATCTTCTCTACTTTATCAAATGACACCTCTTTCCCAGTTACCTGGTATTAACTCACTCTGTGTTATCTTTTTGATAGTACTTTTGAATATCTGAAATAATCTTCCTTATTTGTTTATTGTTTGTCTCCTCACTAAAATATTGATTGAGCCAGAGTAATTTTTTAAATTTATTTGCAAGTAAAATCTTAGAATAAAAACAGAATCTGCTATACAGTAAGCACACAATAAATATGCAGATGAATGAAATAATGAATGTTTAGGTGTTATATGGAAAAAAAAAAAAAAACACCTCAGTGTGTTCAGAAAAAGAATAAGTGAGAAGAATGATCACTGTATCTATTCTGGGAAGCTGTATGTATGCTTCATTGAGGAAGTTCTGAGGGTTTTCATAAGATAAATAAGCATTGCATAGTAATTTACAAATCCCCCATTGTCCAGTTTCTTAATTTTTGAATAGGAAAACAAGATAAAAAATACCCAGGATGACTGTATTTCAAGAATGTTCCTCCAAATAGGTGCCTACTAGATATTTCAGATATATTAAAATTTGTCCATTGTTCAACATGATAACACTTTCTCAGTTCTACTGAATGTGTGTCTGGAAGTCATTATCAGTTGTTATCATCCCTTCTGACAGCTATTTGTCATCACTCCCTCCATTGGTTCCAACCATCTATACTAGCTAGAAATGATAAATGATAAAAGGAAATCTAGCCATATTTTTCTCTTTCATTTCCTGAGAATCAAGCAGTAAAATCAGACTCTTGAACACAAGACTTTGTTTTTCCAGTTTATTTCCTTTTCCTTTCCTTCCTTCCTTTGTTTTCTTTTTTTTTTTCCTCTTTCATTGTTCTTTGGGTTTTTTTCTACATTGCTCCTGAAATTGTTTTTATTTGGTGCAACAGCATCAAGATTTCTGTACTCTTCATTTGCTAAAGCTTGGCTTGAGCTTTGGGATACTTTAAGCTTTGGAATGTAATGCAGTGCAGAACACAGTACATAAAACTAGTTAATGGTATTATGGCTTGCTCATTCACTTTATTTCTGGGAAATAACTGTCGTGGAAACTTTCAGCTTTCAATAATGAGATATACCTCTCCATTTTTTTTCTTCATATTGTCTGATAACTTTTTCCACGTGTAGAAAATCAATACATTACCCTTTGGAAAATTCTGCATAGAACTCTGGGGTGTTCTTTTAATTGATTGGATTAAGTGTCAAGGAAAGAGAATATGAATGTCTACACGTATGGCTCTTTGCTGCTTAAAGGACACAGAGGTGACTGGAAACAGTACAGACTCCCCATTTCTATAATTCTGCTTTCAAATTTGAATTTAATCACCCATTTGACATGTGACCTTGGGTCACTTTTTAATATCTCTGAACCATAGTTTCTTCATCTCATGCTTATGAAAATACTTCACAGGATTATTGGGAGGATGAAATGAGATAATCATTACATGGGCTAAAAACATTTATTTTTCCTTTACAGAAAGGGTAATGTGGATGGTTTGGCTGTCATTAAAAGAAACACATACACATAAAAACACACCCACCCATTTACATAAGTGTACACACACAACAAATGTAATTTGATTAACAATAAGAATTTTAATTATCCAATTGGTACTTAATTTTATTAATCATGCTTTTATCAGTCTTCCTCTTTTTCATGATTACCTGGCCTTATCATGTACCATTCAGGTGTCAGGTGCTTCTATTTTTAAAAGAGAAGTGGTCAGCATTCTTCTGCAGAGAACTGAGACAGGGATAATTTAATGTGGTTTTCAAGTAGAAGGTTCCAAAGTTAAGAAGAAGTTATTTCCTTTAGGGAAAGACTGGTATTACAAATATAGAATTATTTAAGGCATATTTAATTTTAAAATGTTGGAATTTAAACATTTTTATTTTCAACATTTTTTAATTAAAAATCCTCTGGTCTGACCCCTGAGCTGGCAGAGTCATGTAAAGCAAAATTCTTAAGCAGATGAAATTCTTTTGGATAGATGTTTGATAGCAACTGACATTGTTCTCTGGATGTAAAATTCTGAAAGTGAAGGTCAACCGATAAAATCCTATGACACTGTTCTGCTAGACATAAGGCTGCTGTCTTACTAATGCTGTGAATGAAAGGTTGGGTGGAGAAGAATATACTGAGACTCCTATTTTCTAGTCAGTCGAGGACAGAGATCCACTGAAATGAGAAAAACAAAAATATTTTCATTAGAAGGAAAAGCTAGGTTTGACTTAGAGGTTTTCATTGTTCTCATTGAACCAAAGGAAGGGAGATAAAGACATAGAAGAAGGACAGTGTTTAGTCTGATTGACCGTAGGGCTCACTTGAGATCACATTCCAAAGATACAAATCACTTTAAAGTTTGGGCCCTTCTCATCTATGAAATTTTCTGTTACACTGGCCATTTTTGTAGATCTCTGTATTTATTTTAATTGTATTTCATGTACCATTACAAATCTAATGCAGTATTGTAAGTTGAGGGTCTTTTCATATTTTAATAATGTATAATAAGTAATAAATTTCATTTAACTACCACTAAATATTTTTGTGTAAATTTTTTTTTCATATTTAAAAATTTCCCTTGTAGTATTTCTAGGCTCAGCTATAGTATAAAGGTGTTTAAACTTTTCAACATTAATGAAACATAGGTAGAAAAGTTGTGATAAGTAGCTGTATAAAAAAGTCTGCATTGTAAAAGATGATACTGAGTTTAAAAAAAAAGTTAACTATTTGGGGAAGTCATATGCACATAGAATTTAAGCATTCCATGAGGAATTGAAGTTGCCTTTCAAATCTTTGTCACTCCTAATAGTCTCAATTTAACATTCATTCATTCAAAATATGTTGTTATAATCTATTTCCTAATGGAGTTTATAGTCAAGAAGGCAATATGGACTTTACACATAAATTTTAAAAATATAATCATCTAATTTGGATTTTGATGAATGCAAAAAATTAGTATAGGTGATATTAGAAACTAACCTAGGCAGGAAATCCTGTTCAACCTAGGAAGGACATTTCAGGTGAACTTGGAAATATAAAAGGTGTTGCTCAGAAACTGTGTGAGTAAGGAAGGATGGAGGGAATTAAGTTCAGTCAGAATGTACTGTATGTTTAAAACCCTTAGTCCTAGAAAAATAATAATTGATATAGCAAGGTATCTAAAGGAGGACTTAATAACTGTTGCACAGGAAAAGAGGCAGAAAAGAATCTCAAAGGGCCTCCTCAGTCATGGTGAGGAATTTGGACTTTACTTGATATTCAATGGGAAGTCATTGAATAATATTAAAAAGGAGACCTGTATAATCACAACTGAGTTTAATAAATTCTATTAATGATCCACTGGCAGTCATTTCCCCTTCTCTGTTTCCATTTCCTCATCTATAAAATGAGAACATATGGTCATTTTTAATAGTTGCCTTTTATAGTTTATCATGCTATAGATTCTTTTCTGGCCACATACAATAAATCAACCTGTCATGGCACTGGGCATCTTATGAGTCATGGAGGAGATGTGACATTTAAATTTCATTCCAGTCTGGCCATTAGCACAATGCAGTGGAAAGAACACTGGGCAGGAATCACGCTTCCCACTCGTACTGGCTTACGGGAGCTTGGAAGATACTCAGCTTGCGAAGCCCTAGTTATTCCATTTGTTAAGTGGAAGGATAACAATACCTCACTGGTAAATTTTTCCATATGTGAAGTGATTTTTGTTAATGGCTTAACTCATTCCCTTCTCCGAGATATCTGAAAATGTGATTTAGTCTCAACTGCAACATTTTTCCATCTTCCTGCCCATGACTACCATTTGTTTTTGTTTGTTTCTTTTCAAACCAGACAACCTTGGGATTTCTAAGATTAAAGGTAGTGTCACATGCATGTGACAATATTCCCAAACTTTCCCTATAAGTATGAAGGCATTTGGCATTGTTCATAAGTGAAGTATAGTACAGGGGAGTATGACATATTAATTTAGATTTAAAAAATGAAAAACAACAATAATAGTCCATAAAGGAGAACTTAGTAACTACCTGACTTAATTAAGGTGAGCTTACCTGGGCTTACGTCTTGAGCTGTGCCCAGGTACTATTCTTCACTTTACCAGTCTTACGTGTAGAGCCTGAGAACATCTGTGAAATTCTGTGGGGCTTCCCACTGCTTCTCTGTGATTTGAGCTACAGTGAAACCCATAGGGCCACATATGTGTCCTATTGACATGTTAGGATGAAAGGCTAGGCCTCAGGTATAACCACCATGTCTTTCTACTCCTGTTCAAATAGGTGTATGATAGCAGTCCCTTATCTATCACCACTGCCATTTGCTTGCATGAAAAATAAGAGGCTAAAAGAGATTTCTTCCACAGCTGATGTGACACAGTTTTTTTGCTTTCCCGCCTAGTTTTTCATGGTGATGGTTTGTCTTCTATTTATGATTTGGAGCTGCAGTGATGTGGCTGGTTTGACTTAAAGAGTTGCGGCACACAGGATCTTTATTCTTCATTGCCACGTGCAGGATCTTTAGTTGTGGCATGTGGGACCTTTAGTTGAGGCATGTGGGACCTTTAGTTGAGGCATGTGGGCTCTTAGTTGCAGGATGCGGGACCTTGTTCCCTGACCAGTGATTGAACCTGGGCCCCCTGCATTGGGAGCACAGAGTCTTAACCACTGGACTGCCAGGGAAGTCCCTATTCCTTTGATTTTTAATTAACATTAATTTTATGTGTCTTTTAAATTATTGTTGTATGACTTATTGGAACATCCTGAAAATTTTACACTGACCTTAGCCCCTATAATTGGACACACAGTTTATAAACATATCTTAGTTAACTGAGGACAGGCTAAACAAAAATTATTCTTTTCTTCCTGTTTCTACTTGCTGTTTGCTATTTATAAATCATCATGCTCCTGGTAACTTAGAATTCAAATGTGGGTTCAATCCATATCTCATGGATTAACAATGGATAGTGTGTAAACAGTCTATAGTCCACAAGAGGCATTAAATAAATGTGAACAACTCTTAAGCTCCTGTCTCACCCATCTCAGGTTTTGTGTTTCAGTCGCTGCTCCCTTAGTTCAAGCCCTCACGACCTTCATTCTAACTTCACTGTTAATTCTGCAGGTTTTGCTTTTTTATCCTTGGCATAGCACCCAATATAGGTAGAAAGTGTGAAAGAACATAAGTTTTTGAGTCAAGTAAGCTCAGCCAGGATTGATCCCTAGCTCTGCTTTGTCCCTGCTGTATGAAATTGAGAAGTAGCTTACCCACTGATATCCTCAGTTTTCCCCTCTATGAAGTGGGGACAGTAATACCTAATTAGCAAGGTTTTGTCAGGATTCATGATGACCATACATTAAGTGCTCAGCACAGTGCCTTATAAAGCATATGCTTCTGAAAGAATAAATATTCTTATGAATGGAGTCTTCTGTCCTTTTGAGAGTTGTCACTTGACTGAGGATGAATATTGTTATCGTAATAATCCCAGTACTAATCCAAAGGTCTGTCTTGTCTGACTTGGGGAAGAGCGAATTTCAGGCTATACTGCAGCTTCTAGACCAATCATATGATCCTTGCTTTTAAGGATGTAAAAGTGAGGAGTAGCTTTGTCATTGTCATATTTGAGAAGAAAAAGAAGGGGGAGGGGGCATGTGAGAACCAGCAAAAACAACAAATTTTGGAGAATTCCTGTAGCAAGAGAAGGCAAAGACATTTATTTAACTCTCTTAATCAATTACTGTGAAAATAATCTGACTACAAACCATTTGATCAATGTGAGTGGGGCCCAAAACTCTGGGAAGTGGTGTTTTTCTTCTCTGATTTCAATTTCATTTTCTATAGTCCTTATATGAAATTGGATGAATTACAGCAGCTGAAAAGATGAAGTGGCTGTTAGTTTCTGTAAGAAAGACTGATGACAAAAATTGGCCTGGACAAAAATACCAGTTATAATCACCAGCCAACTGGTAAGGGGGAGGAAGTGCTATTCATCCCTAATTCCAACTGTTAATTACCTAAAAATATATACATTTCTTACTTATATTTTTGGCATATCATGATTTAATCAAAACATGGTCTGTCATAAGTTTAAGAGAAGCATATTCAATTTATAGGGCATCTTTTAACAGTGTAATATTCCTGATGATTCAGTGCAGTAAAATATAAATGAGTAACAGGCTAATAGACAATATTTAGTGTTGTTAATATACTGATATCCTAAATTAGGTGCCAGATGACAGAATGTTATACTTATTCCTAACCTATTTTACAGTTTGCATGATGAAATCTGAGCTTTTTGGCAGAGAAGTTCTGTAGGGTTAGGCAGAGATGGTAATTGCAGGTGCTTGGAAGTTATATCCAGGATTCTCACGTGGAAAATAAACTCAGTGCTGGATCCATGGTGAGGAATGTGCATACGTAAAGAACATTTACACATATATTAAAGTATCTGTTATAGAACCTACCTTTTATTATTTATAAGACGCAAGTCAAGACAGCCTTTTTCTTTGAGTCTCAGTTTCTTGTCTGTGAAGTGGAGTAATAAAAAATAAGTTGAAATAATATTAACATTATTAATGTTTCAAATGATTAGAATTAATCAAGTGCTTAACTTAAATGTTCCAAGAGCTACTCAGATGGCAAACGGTTAAACCTCACATTATTTATTTACTTATACTTGAATATAAGTGTATTTAAACATTAGTATACTAAGTAGAAACTTATTATACATAAATCACCCAGTATTCAAGGTAAATTCTATTACTATCTTTCTCTGTAGAAGAGGGGACACCAAAACACAGTGAGATTAAGAAAATTGCTCAATTTTATGCAGCCATCAATGATGAACTCTGTATGTGAACACAGGAAGTAAGCCACCCAATCCTGCCATCTTAACCATTCCATCAACACCCTTTCCTACGGGGAATGTATTCAGAAGAAGGAACTGCAGTTGTAACTATAGTTGTTATCACCTAGGAAAATGATGAGCATTGTTACTGAAGTTGGCAGGAGTCCAGCGTATCATACAAATACAGATTTTGCTAAGACATAGAATCATTACACATGATTAGGGAAGGTTTCACTAAGAAGAGACTTTTCAGCTGGCCCTTGGAAAGTGCACAAATTTTGAAGGTGAAGGGGATAGTGTCTTAGTCAATTTGGGTTGCTATAACAGAATTTCATTGATTGGATGGCTTGAAAATAACAGAAATTTACTTTGCATCATTGTGGAGGCTGGGATGTCCAAGGTCAAGGTGCCAGCAGATTCAGTCTCTGGAGAGACCTGCTTCCTGGTTCATAGCCTTCTTACTATGTCCTTACATGGTGGAAGGGGTAAGAAAGCTCTCTGGTGTGTCTTTTGTAAGGGCACTAATTCTGTTCATGAGGACTTCACCCTCATGACCTGATCATTTCCCAAAGATCCCACCTCATAATACTATCCATCCCATGGGGGGTTAGAATTTCAACGTATATATTTTTGGGGGAAACATAAACATACAGTCTGTAACAGACAGGTATGGTTGTTGGAGGAGGAAGGGAAGTAGAAAACATTTTTTTTTTTTCAATTAAAGGGAGGAATTGTTTCCTTGGTACAGAGTTACGAGAAGACTGATATGACTAGAAACTTGAGGAACTCACTCTAGCAGATTCTAGATCATGTTGTGGTGTGCAGAAGAGGAGGTTGTATGAGAATTTGACACTAGGCAATGAAGTATAGCAATCAGAACCACTGGAGCTTTACCATCAATAATCTAATGGCCAACAAACTTTTTTTTTTTTTTTTTTTTGCAGTACGCGGGCCTCTCTCCGCTGTGGCCTCTCCCGCTGCGGAGCACAGGCTCCGGACGCGCAGGCTCAGCGGCCATGGCCCACGGGCCCAGCCGCTCCGCGGCACGTGGGATCCTCCCGGACCGAGACACGAACCCGTGTCCCCTGTGCCGGCAGGCGGACTCCCAACCACTGCGCCACCAGGGAAGCCCGGGCCAACAAACTTTTTAAATGGCAAGTGGGAAAAGAGAAGTGAGGAGATGATAGGACCCACTTACATTTTTTAGAATTCTGTGATTTTCATAATGTTGAAGTTCAGACTAAAGGAAAGAGAATCTGTTGGCAAGGGGAACCAGCCAGTGATAGGATTTCTACTTCCATTTGGCTCTCCTGTAGAATAATGCAGCCCTATTTCCTGTCAATGGGAATCTCTGTTGTTTTTAAGATCTCTCATTTATAGCATTTCTTCTAGATTTCCCCAGCTTTGTACAATTTAGAGAAATATTCCAGAACGCTGAGTTCTACGCTCATTATAAAACTGTCAGAAGTGATTTTGTTGTGACCTAATGTGTGGGCAGCTACAGAAAAACACATTATCAGCTGGTACAAAAAAATGTCCCAATAGAAAAAGCTGTACAAGGATGGGTTTGGTAGTTCTAGAGGTAGTGAGCTCCCTGAGAGCACAGGACTGCACAAGAGAGTGCAGATGGGATACAAGGAGCAGTTAGATTTAAAACATTAATGTATGTAAGAATCATCTGAGGACCTTGTTAAAAATTTAGATTCAAGTATTCAATCCTAGAGATTTAGTAAGTCTGGGTGGGTCCCAGAGATATTCATATTTAATAGGGTACTCAGATGTTTTTGATTGAGATAAGCTGTTGGTTCACTTTTAAGAAACAACAACCTTGATATTCTCTTTATGCTTTTAATATTAAATCTTAGTTACTCACTGGAATGAGCCTTTTAGATCCTGGGCAACATATTGGGAACCCAGAGACAGTGAGCGGAGGCGCCATGTAGGGTGGCGGCGACAGCGGTGGTGGTGGCGGCAGTGCTGGCAATGGTTTCTGAATAGAACTTACACTATGTTTTCTTCTTTGTTTGAAACTATTTTAAGCTTCAGTCTAAAAAGTGTGGACTGTGGTCAGATTATGAGATTTTAAAGGGGTTCTTTCCCCAAAAAACAGGACATTTAAAACAGGGTTGTTTATGCTAACATGACTCTGGCAGCAGGAAACATTGATTAGACCTTCAAGAAGGTGATCTTTGGTTCACACTTGGAATGTATAAAAGATGGCAGGGACCTTGGGTGTGCAATCTTTGTGCTGGGCTCCCATTCTACAATCAGGAGCTTTGTGGAATTCTTATTGCCCTGCAGTATTGTTCCTTCCCAATCAACAGAAAAGACTTAGAGCAAAGATTATAGGCACTCTGAGTTGGGTATGAACACAGCATTTGGGGAGAATAACAGGAAAATGATGAGGTTATTGAAGTTGGTTAAAAGTCAATTCAAATTGAGTGAAATTGATCAACCTTGGAATCACTAAAGAGCAGTTACAGACCTTTGTCTCTGGGCACTTTTCTCTTGCCTTTGAATGTACTATCACTTATAGTGAGTGGCGCGTACTCTTAGTTTTCAAACCCAAGCTCATTAGCAACCTCACCTGGGAAACCTCTGCTACACGTGGACAGAGTAGAAATTACATATTATTTTCTGGCCAGTAGAACTGTGTTTGGATTTCAACTGGATTGTGGTCACTTATAAGCAACATCACCCTATGAGAACTGCTTAAATTCTCTCAGATTCAGTTGATTTGTCTGTGAAATGGGAATTAAAAAACTGTTCTTGTGGGTGTTCCCTGGTAGCCTGGTGGTTAGGCTTCCAGGCTTTCACTGCCGTGGCCCAGGTACAATTCCTAGTTGGGGACCTGAGATCCCGTAAGCCACTTAGCATGGCCAAAAAAAATAAAAATAAAAACTGCTCCTGTAATGTGAACTTAATTAAAATATCATCCAATATTGGAAAACTCTCTCTGTTTTTCAGGTTATCATTCATAACTAAAATAATATAAGAAGTTCTGCAAACAGACTATACTTTGTTTTTCCCCTAATGTTCAAGTGATGACTAATTTTCATTCTTTGGTCAATTTGACAAATATTTATTGAGTACTTATATTGAATCCACGCTTCTAAGTGGATTCACCTAGAGGATTCCTAGAGGAGTCCAAAAAGAAGGTTCACTTTTAAAGAGACAAACAAGGTCCTTACTGTCTTGAGGCTTATACTTTAGTGATTGAGAGATACAACAAATAAGAATACACATAAAGAAGATGTCGGATGAATCTATTATTATCATCTGTTGATTAGTTGGTTTCTAAACTTTGTTTTCTTAATTTTAGATGAGGATTGTATTGAGGTAAAGCTACAGTCCCAGTTGCATGCTTCTGACCCTCCCATGCATGCCTGGTTCCTTCACAAACGCAATCCTAACTTCAACTCTGGAACTGATAGCTAACAGCTTCAAGGGCTGTTCTTGGCCTTTGGTAGGCAACAGACCATTGTTTCACTACTGGGAATAGCTGTTGGCAGAGAGAAGGCACCACGCTGAATCATAAGTGGAGAGAAAGCAATATTCCTGTTATAACAGATGGTAGTTCTGAAGTTCCAAAAAACAAAATAAAAACATATACATACTTAATACACACACACACATACAATTATATTGTCTATTATTTAACTACCATATTATTTAATCAGTAATTATCTTCAGGGACTTCCTTGGCGGTCCAGTGGTTAAGACTTTGCCTTCTAATACAGGGAGTGTGGGTTCAATCCCTGGTCGGTGAGCTAAGATCCCACATGCCTTGAGGCCAAAAAACCAAAACGTAAAACAGAAGCAATATTGTAACAAATTCAATAAAGACTTTAAAAATGGTCCACATCAAAAAATCTAAAAAAAAAAAAGAATTATCTTCAAAAATGAGTTTTGAGACTGAAGATCAGAGATGCTTTTAAAAAAAAAAAAACTACTTTTGAAACAGGCAGCCTCTCTTCTAGTCACACTTAGCTCAATGTAAACAACACTCTCATGTCTGTTATCTTCACATCTAATTTTTCCATTCTCTACTCTGCTGCCTATTGCAAAGACCTCTATGAAGTACATCAATGAACTCCCCTGCCTCTGGTTCTGGAGCTGGATTAGGACATTAGGGGGCCTGGCAGGAGATGAGAGAGAGAAAGGAAACTGAGGTGAGTGTATTTAGGTCCCCAGATTTCTTTTTGCAGGGTCATCTTGGGCTTGCTGTGTCCTCTGCTCAAAGCCATTGGTTTTCTCAAGGTGGCCTTTTTCACACAATTCTATATTTCAGTAACTACTTACTGCCCTTGCCCCTTCAGGTCCAGGGATAGGAACAGCTCTTCTGTTACTAGCCCAGGGTTTTTGCAACATTCATAATGGTTATCCTACCACCCGCACTTCAATATATAGTCCCTTTTTAGATAAACTTTCCTCAAATTGTCCTCATTTGAGCATAGCATCTGTTTCCTGTTGAGTCGCTGACAGTTCTAACTATCACCAGTAAAAGCATTCATTCAAATCTATTAAGTGACTCAGAGTGGGGATAGTAGAAAGTACATCAGAATTAGAAGTTTGGGATTCAAATCATGGCTACACTTTTCATAAATGTGTGCCTGAGGCAAGTTATTTGGACTCTATGAGTTTTAAATGGGGATGTGCCAAATGGGGATAATAATGCCTCAATTGCAGAATGAAAGCATGAGCCAGAGGTATTGTTTGTAAAAAGCAATCTATATGAGGCATGAAAAATGGTATCCCCAATAGTGTTAGTCTTACTAGTTATATTAATAGTCATTACATGAAACACACCCTGAGTTCACCAACTTTATAACATTAATAAAGTAACTTCTAAATTTGCATCTCACCCCTATGATTCCAATTTGGAGTATGGGTTAATATGTCTAAGAATAAGGGGTTATGCAAATGCCTAATACCAATATAACAGCTGAATGTGCACATCTTCTACTACTTCTCAGAAGCCCTTTCACATTTTTTTCTGAAAGTGCAAGTTAATTAACACTGATAACATGTTTAAATGCCTGATACTGAAAGCTGAAAGAAAAATGCTAGTGTTAAAAGTCTTCAATTGGTTGCTGACTAATTGCCCCAGAAGACAACTGTCACCGGTAAGGAAGTATCTGTCAATCTTGTGAAATATTACAAAGCCAAGACCTCCTGTTAAAATCTAATTAGTTTAAATGTTGCAGATCTCTAAACTTTGTTCATACAAAGGTTGAGGTTTTTTAAAAAACAGATAGTGTATTTATTAATCAGAGCAACAAATGGTTTGGTGAGGGCAATTCTGTGACCAAGATCAACACCACCAGATATTTCCAAGCAACTCCCATATTAGGGGGGAAGAAGCCCAGCTGAGGGATTTGTTTATCCCCAGATAAATTCAGACCAATCTCCAACTAATAGGCCCAAATATAATAAGGTTATACTTTTCCTAACTTTGGATGGTTTTATTTCTATTGTATAGTGAGAAATTGTATGTAGTTGGCAAAGTTAACAAAATCACTCAGAGTGGTATTATTGATAAAGGTAATACTTAATGAGTTCCTCCTATGTGCCTAGAACTAGGATGAACTATTTTACATGATCTCATTGAATGCTTGCAGAATCCCTTTGAGGTAGGTACTAACTCTAAATCTGGACTCTAATTCAGGCAATCTCACACTACATTCTGTGGTCTCTACTATAAAGCTATAAAAGTATACCTACTTTTGTTAATTATTTCCCCATCTTGTACCAAAATAAGATACTTAACTTTCCATATACAAATGAATTGTATGACCTTGTTTTATTATGTTATTGACACTTGAGGTCCATAAATATCAGATATGTTTACTTTTCAACATCAAATTTAACTGGATCAGACCCCACTTGTCAGTGTTTTCCTGATTCTAATTGTGCCCACTATCAGGGCTCCCTCTCTCTTTGGCTATATTATGCAGTGTTCCTAAGGTGCACCTGTTCAGGGGCACATGGAGTTGATTCTGGCATTCAGTCTTGGTGGCTTCAATGATTACTTTCCATCCTTTTGAATGGAATGTATCTGTCTAGTCCTAGTTTTTATACAACTATCTGTCCACAACTCCTTCTACAGGTGGGTTATGTATATATACCTCACAGAGGTCTTCTCTGCTAACAACCTCAGAGAATATTACCCACTGCTTCCATGGTCACCATCTTTAATGTCTGACTCCTCAGAGCCTTCCATGAAATTATCCACTCTTCTCTTCTTTAGCAGTGCTTATTATTTGTTCCAAGACCCCTGTCATTCATGGGAATGTCACAGCTCATCCCCTTCCATTTCTCCAGAGCATGACTTCTTTATCCAAGTTGAGCCACTCTCACTTCAATTAAAACTTTAGGCTTTTATCCATTTTTTTTCAGTAGGAAAACATCAGATTAAATTATTTTGCATCATAGCCTTGCATCATAAAGCTGTTTTGGTGTTTTTAAGCTGACTCCTGAAATGCAAAGAAGCTGTTAATTCTCTAAGGGTAGGGCTATATGTATAATGAGGAGAGCCAGAATCAGGATCTCAGACCACAGCAGTGGTGGAGGGGAACGGGTAACGTAGAGTAGGGAAAGGGGTAGGGTGGGGTTGAATTTAAGCACTCTTTCTTTAAATAATTTATGTCTTTGAAAAGATGATTTAGTCCTTCCCCCAACAACTGGTGTAATTTTCCTGCTAATAAGGCATGAGTTTGTAGCTGACTTTAATAAAAAGCTTGACATATGTGAGCCATTTTACATTAGAGAAATGCAAACAACTTAAATCCCATTCATAACTTCCCATTCATAAAGCTCCATTGTCTTCTCCACCATACTGCTTGTCTTCTTCTCTCTCTCTCTGTCTGTCTCTCTCTCTCAATGATTCCTACTTCCCATTTTCCACCACACCTCAAGTCCTCCTTTTATTATGTAGTATAAATTACCTCTCCACTTCCTATTCATCCCTAGGCTTACCTTGGATAGCTGAACATTTATTCTTGTGTGCTTTAAAGGACAGAAAATCTATTCTAGATCCAGCAAGGTAGGACACAAATCTAGGTACAGAAAATCTAGAAACAGCTTTAAAATGTCATTCCTCTTTTTCCTCCCTCCTCTACTGTCTCTGGGAGAATAAGGAAAAACAGATTTTCCCCACTAATAATGAATTATATTATTTCTTTATTATAATGTAGAATTAAAAAAAAAATTGAATTGAACTTCCTTTCCTAACCCCCCTCAACACTATTTTAGTATAAACACAGGGTAGTATTGTTATTCCAATATCACAAACATGGGAACAGACTCAGGTTAATTGATTAATATCATTGATTTTATTGACTAATATAAATCTCATATCTAATAAAAAGCTGGAGTTGGGATTTGAATCTAGGAGTTCCACTTCTGTCCATTTTCATTACGTACCACGTTTCAGATCCATAAAGATAACCAAATATTCAACATAAGCTAGGCCAAAAAATATAATTTTCAGAATTATCTTAGAAATGGTAAAGACACGTCCTAGTTTCTGACATGTCATGCAGAATAAATTTGGGAAATAAGAGTATTACATGGTTAGAGGTAATTCCCACACCAAAATGACTTTTTCCCTAACTGCATTAGATAGTTTCTGAATCATGGTAGGAAAAGGTTCTAGAGCTTTTTGAGCTTTAATAGTGGTATTTAAATTATGTCTCAAATTGTGTAAATTTTATGATTTTGATCAAGTAATTTCTTAAGAGTTTCAGTTTCTACCTCTATTAGGAACAGATAAAACTTGTCTTGCAGTCTTTTTTTTTTTTTTAACCTGAAACCTTTTTATTCTCCCCTCAGAAACCCATGGCATTTCTTCAGCAGTCTTCTCTATATCTTCTACTTCTCCTCCAAACATTCCCCTTTCCTTTTAAGATCTTCCCTGATGACCTCTTTCACATCTCTTATACTATTGGACAGAGAGATGAGGTAGTTCTCAGTGAACATTATGGCTGTTTCCTAGCAATTATCCCACACCCTCCCTCAAAGCCCCCAATCTTAAACATCATGTCATCATATCAAGCTATACTCTAATCCTTTGTGTTAGTCGTCTTCAGGTTACTTATCATTCCCCTTCATTGCTTGAAGATGTTAACCCCTGGATCACTGTCTCTATCCCCAACACAACTGCACTCAAAATTCTTAATGATTTTAATATCCATGTAGATAATACTTTCAAGACCCTGGCCTCTCAGTTTTTCCACTTATCCTATAATCTAGTCTTCAACCTTACATAGGTTGAAGACTTACATGCTCATAACTCTGACTTTGATATGACCAAAGTACACATTCCTTCCTTAACAGAAATTTCAAGCATATCAACTTCTGACCATTCTAAATCAGTCCCTCAAATATACCAACTCCAATAATTCTTCGCCCCACCTAGGTTTTTAATACTTTAACACTATTACTCTTTAATTGTTTCTCATCTCCTCACATTCTCACTTCACCTCTTCCCAACTTTAGATTCTATGGTCAGTCATTATCATTATACCATCAACTCCATTAGTTCTCTTCCCCTTTTGAATACTCTTCTGCCAAGTCCCAACATTAGTTCAGTTCTTCTGCATTCTTGCAGCTTCATGTAAATGTTGGGGGGGAGAGGAGGCTCACAAAACCATGCTGAATGGTCTCACTTTAAATCCACCATGCTTAACTCAAGCCAGGCTTCAGTGCTGCCAGGCAGTCCTACTCTATTTCCCTAGTCTATGTGCTCTTCCATCTCCTATATCATACTCCTCTTTCCTCAAATCTTAAACATCCTCTACTTCATCCTACTGTCGGGTGATGATCTTATCTCATCCAGCATGATGACTTTAAATACTATCTGTATATAGATATCTGTATGTTTACCTGTTGGGATCTCTTCACTTACCTCAAAACAATTGTATCCGATTTCTTACCCCTGTTGAAAACTGAATGCCTGTTTTCTCATCTTTCCATATCAACTCTTCCCCCAGTCTCCCTTCTCAGTTAATAATAACTTAATTTTCTGTTTCTCAGCCATAACCCTTGAAGTCATACCTGACTTCTCTCTTTCTATTCCCCTCACATTTAATCCATCACCAAATCATATCAGCTGTCTTTGTCTTCCAAGTTTATTTGGTATCTGACCACCTCTCATAATATTCTCTGTCCTCCGAATGGAGCTCAATTGTCTTTTTTTTTTTCCCTCAACACTCAGTGGCCTGTTTTCAATCCCAAAGCAAGAATGAGCTTTTTAAAACACATCAGTTGTTTCCATTGCACAACCTTCCAGTAACTTCCTGTCTGATTTGGGTAAAGTAAAAACCCTTATACTTTCCTTTAAGGGTATGGTCTCCCTCTACACTTTGACCCTATCTTCTACAACTCTCTCCTTTACTCATTTACTCTAGCCCCTATGGCTACCTTGCATTTCCCCAAAACATTAGCACCTAATCTCAGGGAACACTCTCTATATTTATTTGTTAATTTATGTATTATCTGTCTTCCCATCCATCTCCATCCCATACATGTTACTAGATTATAATCTCCATGAGAGTAAGATAAAAACTGTGGGTCTTCACTGATGTATCTCAGGAACCAAAGAGAGTGCCAACTACACAATAGATGCTTAACAAATATGGGCAAAAGTGTGAATGAATTAATTAATTCCAAAATTATATTTGATACTCATGTAATTTTGGTGGTAGACTCCTTTTATTTTTACCTCCTAGGGGTAGGACAGGAATAAAGATGCAGATGTAGAGAATGGACTTGAGGGCACAGGGAGGGAGAAGAGTAAGCTGGGATGAAGTGAGAGAGTGGCATGGACATATATACACTACCAAATGTAAACTAGATAGCTAGTGGGAAGCAGCCACATAGCACAGGGAGATCAGCTCGGTGCTTTGTGACCACCTAGAGGGGTGAGATAGGGAGAGTGGGAGGGAGACGCAAGAGGGAGGAGATATGGGGATATATGTATATGTAGAGCTGATTCACTTTGTTGTACAGCAGAAACTAACACACCACTGTAAAGCGATTATACTCCAATAAAGACGTTAAAATAAAAAAAAAGAAAGAAAGGTAGCCAACTACCTTTTGTAGTAGAAAAATTGAGAATATCAGCTTAACTCATTCTTAAGGAAGGATGTTCTCTCTTTTCCTTGTTCATATTAATAGTATCATTATCTAATATATGTACATATTCTGCGCCCAGTAAAATTTAGGCAGGTATATGCAATGTGTTTAACTGGTTGCCTTTATGATTTTGTTTATAGGAACCTATGTTATACCCCTGATTCAATCCTGAACCTTTTTATGATATCTGACTAGGATATCCCCTTATTTCTTAATTTCACCTATTCTTTTTCACTTCCCACACAACTCTTCTTCTAAATTCTTTTTCCATCCACTTTCTAGAATATTTCATCCAACCTATAGAAGTGATCAGGATTGAGTCTTGTCGTATATCTTTACAGTTGCAAAGCCTGAAGTATTAAGGGCTTATGGAGTCGTTTGGAGCTGTCAAGTTATTGCTACTCTGTGAATAAAAGTGTGGAGTTGGGCCTTGCTACTGGAAGATTAAATGGTAAATTGCTTTCCTATAGATAGTGGTAGCGGCTATGCCAGGTGTCAAGGGAAGGATGTTGTGCGGGGGAGCTTCCTGTCAAGCCTGTAGTAGTTTATTCTCTAGAGTATCTAAAATCATATCTTGCCAAAATGTGAAATCATATTCTTCCAAAACCTCTACTGAGTCTGTATGGTAATTCAATGTAGTTTTTAATAGCGCTAAATTTCATAGAAAGTACTCATCTTTAACCTTGCCCTTATTATGCTAAGAAGCATCCTTACCCCCTACCTATTCTACCACCCTTAATTAGTGCACAAAACATCCCATATTAACTGGTGATAAGTAGTGTGGTATCCAAATTGTTTCCTTTGGAACTCAGAGGAGAAAATATTAGTCCTCCCCGCTTATTCATTACACTTCCACACACACAAATATTATGAAAATGCTTGTTCCTCCCTTTCTTTTCTATTAGTGTATATTAAGTCAGTTATTTCACATTCATTATCACTGAACAAGCTCACAGTAGATAAACAATAGGAAATATTGCCCATGGAATTGCCACCTGCCTAACTGCCCAAATGTCTCTAATACCCACTTTGCTTTTACTGACATTATGTCTGATTCTGATGAATACTTTTACTTTTAATATTGCCAGCAACTCTGTACATAGTTAAGGAATGGATAAAAATCCATGGACCCTTCAAGTATAACTATTAAAGGAAGCATTCCATAGAACTGTAAACATTCTTGAAATAGAAGGAATGAATGTACATTTGTCAAAGAAAAATTGCACCAGATACAGTTAAGTAAGGAAGACTTCATTCAAGATTTTTGCAGTAGGGAAGGGAAACTGAACCCTACTCTGCTGAAATGAAAGGTAAAGGCTGGGGTGATCTAGTGGAAAAGTACTGGAGGATGTTGGAGGGGAGGTTGGCCAATGTGCTCAGGTCAACCGTGTTTGCTAATTGTCACTTGTGAAATTTAGCCCCCTTCCTCCCATAGAGAGATGGGGGATAGGGACACTAGTTTTCTTGTTGATTGCATTTCAAGAAATGACTCCCAGGTCATTCAGAGTGACATTCCTGGGTTTTAAAACAGGCAAGAGGCAGGAAGAAGATTTATATCTCACAGGGAAAGAGAAAGACTTTACAATTGCAAGTTTTCTAAAGTACAGCTCTAAGAAAATGGAGGTTAGGGGCCTATAGTCAGGGAAGAATCGTGTCTAAAGTTTACTCAATTTTAGGGGAACATTAAGAAGATCTAGGTCACATAAAAGTTCTTGTACAGTAGGCACTTTTTTTTGAATAACCTTATAGCATCCCTGAACAGTAGGGACTATAATATACATTATATATAACGGAAAACACACTCCAAGTGTTAAGTTGCCAGCCTAATAGAGAAAAAGGGGAGGGGTGGATTCTCTCAAGATACTCTAAGGAAGTCTGGTCTCCTTACCCGTCACTGTCCAAGTTATCTCTTCTTTTCTCAGTATTTCATAAAATGCTTGGGGAAGCCACAAAGAGCTCCTCAAACCACCTGTCCTGTCAGCTGGACCACACTATCCACACTACTTCCTGCAGAATAGAAATGCTTCCAAATCTCTCCAGGATCACCTCAAATAATCCCAGACCTCTCCCCTCTAAGGCTTGAGCCTCCCATTGCTTCTTCCCCACCTGGGAAAGATTATCCCCATCCAACTCCAGGTGGTTTGCATCAAGCAGTTTTTCCTAAAACAGCAACTCACTTCAGATCCAGCAGAGTTCTTTTTAAGTGATCATCAAGGAAATCACTTTGGAGAAAAGAGTCCTGAGGTTAAAAAACAAAAACAAGAACAAAAATAAACAAACAAAAAAACAAGCTACAAGTGACGAGGTCTTTGAGTTGGTGACAATAAGATCAGGGAAGAAAAAATTCAGTTCTTCTTTGAGCTGATATCTCCCTTCCGTAGTCACTCCTAATGCTATCAGAGTCTTGGTCTTTAGCTTAGGTGAGATCTTACACACAGGAAAATTCTTGGTATTGGAAAAATTGTCCCCATTTCCAAAATAATTTCATAACTCTATTCCCAAATGAATGCTTGAAGAAATGACTTAATTAGACCACATTTACTCTAGCTGTGATAAGCTCCTGTTGTTTACTAGGTCAAAGGTGTGGTGGATAATCATTTTTTACTCAGCCTGAGATTGTAGAGGGGGAAATAAGCAAGTCTTTGGTGCATTTGATTAGCACAGACTGTGATTCCAGATGACTTAGGTCAAAACCCTATGTTTATTTCTCAAGAGGAAGTATTTGAACCTGGATAAGCCATACAAATGTGATTGCATATGATTGTGTAAACTTGGATTTGGTGAGAGTTAGAGCAATTCAACAAATATTTATTGAGTACTTATTTACTTTTTCCTGTAATCCAACCTCCACATTCTCAGCTAGAGTGATCTTTTTAAATCACAAAGTTGACCACACCACTCTTCAGTTTAAAGACCCCCAATGACAGGCTGTTTGTTAGCTGTCGCTTTAACTTGAGGGCCCAGACACTAGGGGTACAAAGTGGTCTGCCAAGGATATCCATAGTATAGGATAAGGGATTGATTCAGGATTTATTTTTTCAAATATTTGGACACAGTGTTTATTTTTATAATAAAAACAACTAATCATGTTTGGAATATAACATTCACACACTTTTTAAGCCGAAGTAGGACATTGTGTAAAACAAATGACCTTATTGGTGGCATTTTGGGCTGTATCTCTAGACCCCAGAGGATATGCATTCTAGCTTATCTTCTGTTAGCAATATTTGAATGGAAGAATTTGAGAAACATTGGCCAGGGTAAGATACAAATTCTTCAGCAAATAACACTAAACCCTGCCTTATCCAACACTGTTTGTTCTTGCACTGTTACCTTTTGGCACCTCTTGTTCACAATTTATTCTCCACCAATTCCAAACTGTACTTTGCTTTCATGAAAACTGTTTTACTCACTTAGAATGTCCCCCTCTCATCCTGTTCTTCCAAATACATTCCTATGTGTCCATCCTTCTCCATTAGCTGAGAATCATCTTCCCTTTTAAATCTTGCCTGAAAATTCCAAGTATAATTAATTCACTGCCATCTCTATGAAAACATTATGACCATCTTATACTCTGCATACATTTTTATTGATATTTTATGTTCATATAAATGCTTTGCTTCCCAAGAACCAGATGGGTAGTAAAGACAGATGCCAGTAATCCCCATATTGCTAATGCTTTCAAGGTAAGCATCAAGTTCTTCTCCAGCTCCCAGTACCCTAGCCATGTCTTTGCTCTCACCTAGAACTTCTCTCTTCTCATTCTCCTCTGTGTTCACACCCCACAGTCCTTCATTTAGTTCCCCAACTGGACCATCATCTCTTATACATGCTATTATCTCCCCCTGGATGCCTAGGAAAATGACCAACCTTCTCCCATGCCCAAACTTTTTTCCAGTTAACTTATATTCAGCTATTGGACCCCAGTGCCACTACTGGTTTCTTGAGAAAGTTTTTCCTGCTTCCCTCAATTAAATATCTCTTGAATACATGTTTTTCAACATATATTTCATGACCCCTATTAGATGACAGGAAATATTCTAGATCCTATGAATTTAGCAGGAATAAGATAAACACAGCTTCTACTCCCAGGTTACAATCTAGAAAGGGTAGACTGGCAATAAATGAGAATGTGTCATTTTCTTCTTTGTTCACTAGTGTAAAAATATGCTATGCAGTAAGTAAAGCAACAAGGATTACCAAGTTGCTATTCTAATTTGAATAGCCAAGAGAATCTCTCTAAAAAGTAACGTCTAAGCATGGATCTTTAAAGGGAGCTCAATCATGCCAAGTTTAAATAAAGAGAATTCCAGCAAAGGGAAGAACTGTTGCAAAGCCCCTAGGTTAAAAATAAGCTTGACATGTTTAATAAAGAGAATAATGTGAGTATAGCTTACGAGTAATGGTAAAAGCAGGGGGTATGATATTAAGGGGAAAAAGTAGACAGAGGCCATATATACAAACCAAGAAAAGGAATTTGGATTTTATTCTAGTTTGCAGGAAAACCATTGAAAATTTAAGCAAAAGAGAATTATGATTTCTTAAAAAAGCAGTTTATTTTTGCTACATGAAGAATGGAATATAGTAGTAATGAGAATGAATGCAAGAGGTATTTAGGAGGCTTTCAAGGTCCAAAAGAGAGAGTATAGTATCTTGGAATCAGGAGATAGTAATAGAAGTGTGGGAAAGACTTGTGGATATTTTGGATGTGACGTATGAAGGAAAGAAAAGATGCAAAGGAAAATCCTTTATTATCCAGGTGAACAGCTAACAAGTAGCTTTTGTTTGATGGGAAAGATTGAGAAAAGAGAGGTTCGGAATGGGTTAGAGGGATTAAGGGTCAGGAAGAATGTTTGTTCATGTTAAGTCTTCTTTTTGTCTACACACTCAGAGATGCCAAGTAAGAAATGTGACATATAAATCTGTGTTGAACAAACGAATGATTTATCGAAAGCTTGGCCAAAAACTAATAGATAAAATCATACTGAAGGTCAATTCACAGGAATAGAATTCTGCCAGTGTCGTTAAATTTTTTTTTTTTGGTACCTCATTGCAGTTTTTATTTTATTTTATTTTTAACATCTTTATTGGAGTATAATTGCTTTACAATGGTGTGTTCGTTTCTGCTTTATAACAAAGTGAATCAGCTAAATTTTGTCTCAGTACTGGAACATCCCAATCCTTTCCCCATCACCATTAAAGCACACTTCTCTTAACCTGTGATTACAACATATGAATTGATCTTATAATTGCGTTGCTTTTGGTTTTCTCCTCTTCTACCTTCACTTTATTTAAATCTGCTTCAGGCCAAAATTTTAAAAAGGCACAGTTTTCAGGAGAATCACAAGAAGATATCCTGGCATGTGCTCTAATGCAGCACCATTGTACTAACTGGAAGGGGCTCAACCTCAGCTGTGGTTTAACCTTTCTCCTGTGAATATTGTGTTTTGGTGTGCACACTGGTAATGAGTTTGAAACCTCTTACTAGTATGAGAATGTTTGGGGAATTCTGGCACCACTGTCCTTCCCAATACACAATGAGTCATCAATGATAAGGTTGCCAAGATTACACAGAACCTAGATAACAATTGGCTGTAAAACCAAGCTGCAAATTTAACTGTATCCTAATTACAAGGAAGATTATACAGTATCCATGTGATAACAGAAGTGTCTGCAAGATGGCATAAAGCACAAAGTAGTTCTAAGTACGAATTCAAGACATGCTTAGCCAAAACAAAAAAATTAAGGCATAAAGAAGCACCATATAAGGGAGAGGACTGTAGAGGGAAAATCACAACATGATTTTACCACAATTACCTCAACAACAACAAAAACAAATACCAACAGTAACAAAATTATCACCAGTGGAGAGGCAGACCCAAAATAACCACTGAAAAACCTTCTACTTTCAAGCAGTGTCTGGGAAGTAAGGTTTCCCTCAGTTTCTTTATTATTTCAATTTTATTTTTAATACCCTGGAGCATACTTTAATTCTTTCCACTCATCTCTTATTTTTCCCCCCCATGAAGTTGTTTCTTTCTTTGTTGAACCATATGCCTTCTACATTTGAATCCACAAACATTCTGTCATGATAGTCCTTCTAGCTCACTCTGAACTTCAGGGAGGAATGAATGGTGCACAAGATAATAATATTCAAAAATAGAGAGTAGATATGAAGTCACTGCCTTACAGGGGTGATCCTTAAATCATTAGTTTTTCCCAGAAACACATAACACTTATTTATCTAGTGCCTATACTATCACCAAGTAATCTACTAGGTCCTTATTCATGTAATGGCATAGCAATAAATATTAAAATGACACAAATAATCAATAGCATGATGGATTTTACAAAAGAGGATGTAGAGGGTGCTATGGAAGCTTGACTTTTGGCACAAACATCTTGGGCCTGGGCTCTTGAATGTAAAGGTCCAAATGATTTCCCACTGTCCACATCAAAAAAAAAAATGTTAAAACACAGGCAAGCTGAAGTGGGATAGAGAATCATTTTCTCCTATCTTTTATTATTAATTATTAATAACTATATATTATTTATATCTAATCAGAGGAATCCCTTCCCACATCCTCTCCAATACACCCCCATACACACACCCATCCGCATACACACGTGCCCAGTTGAAAAACTGAACCTGCAAACTTGAAATATAAAAAGAAAAAATGACAAAAAGAATATGGCTTCTTGGTATGTGGCAGATTCTCCCACTCCCCTCACTTTCCCTCCTCTCCCATTCCCTAACCCTCCTCTGCACTCTGCCCTCCTCTGCCTCCCTTCCTCCCTCCCTCCCTCCCTTCCTTCTTTCCTTCCTTCCTTTCCTCCTTCATCTGTAATGTGCTAGGTATTGTGCTAGGAATTGTAATACAATATTAAACAAAGGAAATAACTATTGGGATTGCCTTATCTCCTAAACATTTCACTAACATGGATATCTATCGTATGTTACAACTTCATAGCCTGCAGTCCTCTGAATCTGTTTAACCAACAGCTCAGGTAATTCTGACATTGACAATAAGCAAGTCCCTCTTTGAGAGAAGAAAAAAATGTCCATTTCTTAGGCAACATAGCTAATTCTCAAGTTGCCTCACATTGGTAAATGAGCTATCTCAGCACTATTATTTTTTTGTTTTATCTATTCTTATTCCACCTATATTTGGTGATTGCTTTAAAATCCTGTCCCTTGTCATCTTCCACCATCACCACTCCAAATGTGTCCAGCAAAACCTCACTTGGATCAGGGCTCTGCAGGCTCTGTGGAGCTGCTGCTCCAAACTAAATGAGAGTATATCCCATTCCCCACAGTTCCAACAATGCCAGCAAAACCCAAGATTACTGGCTAACAGAACAATCATGGAGGAATAATACAAAATAAAATAATGCATTGTAAAATATTTTTTCAACATATGAAACAAATACAGAACTCTATCATCTAGCTTAACCCATAAAGAAACCGAATCCAGAAGGACAGTTCACCTACAAGATAGAAGTAAAATTTTTGAGAGATACAGGCCCTAGTATAATTTAGGATATTAGTATGGACCTGTGCCATTTTTTATGACTTCAGTGTAATTCTTTGCACTTTTCCAGGTATCCTCATTCCAATAGTTTGATTGCTCCATGAGCATTCTCGGGTAAATTCTTCAGAAACTTTGTCAAGATTTTATCTGTCTTAGTTTTCTCAGATTCTATTGGAAATTCAGCAAATATTTATTAAGAAACTAACAAAGAATTATCAGAGCTTGAAGAACTAACTGCCCAGTAGACAGGGATAACATAGAATAGGATATTTAAATCCTTAATTGTATACCTATGCCTAGCATTGTAGCCATGTATCTATATTTATATCTAAATGGTATTTATATCTAGTGGTATTACTTATGCATACAGGATTCTAAAACAGTGAGTTGGTCCATATAATCTACTCTCTACTTCTCTGTTTATTCTTCAGTAAAACAGGGAAATATGAAAAACATTCCAAATAGGTTATGACATGCATTTGCATAATAAGCAGCAGCTACTATTATTATTTTATGATTATGTTTTTACTCTTTATTTTGGGCCTCTTGACATCAAGAACACTGCTTTATTCAAGTCTCTATTTCCTATGCCTATCACAATTCCTGATGACCTTTAAAAATCTTGCTATGTCTCATATGTGCCATTTATAACAAATGTAAGATGAAATCCCCAGGTATTTTTCTTAGAAAGGTTTTAAAAATATAATATTGATAGAAATGGCTTGGAAAGTGATGGGCATATGGTAAGTGCTCAATAAATATAATTTGTAAGTATTATCCTTAATCCTTTCCCTCTAGTGTACCATTTTCTTATGCTATTAAAATGGATAATTGGTACCAGGTACTTATTTGATTGTCCATTCTTCTGCCCTAAAGTGGCTTGAGGATAAGTCTCTAGTTTGAGTAAGGAAAGTATTGCAGGAAAGCTGTCATATATTATTAAAACACCCTGTGGAAAGTTATCTTGCAAACAGAAAGATAAAAGGTAATAGCTACACCTGAGAACATGTATGCCTTTGAAATGCAATTATCCTTGCCTAGGCTTTTAGCCAGATAACTTGGGACTAATGATAAAATGAGTTTATATAACCCTTTCCTTCATATCTTTCCTCCTTTCCATCTCGTTTAATCTTCTGGTTAGCCTGTCCCAGAGGAGGTCTTAGAGGGATCCAGTGGGGAAGTAAGTAACATTTTAATCACATCTTTATGTGTGCAAGGCACTTCCCATACATAATCTCACTTAAATGTCAAGGTGCTTTATGTATTATTCAATTAATGACTATACTTAATAGATAGTAGTTTAGGTTCAAAGAAACTAAATCGTTGGCTCAAATGAGAATGGCCAAGTCAAGATTTGAACCTTGGTCTCTCTTTCTTTGAAGTGCTTGCTCTCTCCAGTATGCCACGCTTCCCCTGAGTTTGCCATCTGTTCCCATAACATCTGCCCAGGTATTACTGAGTGTCAATTGTCCACATGGTACAAGGAATATAAGGGCAAGAGGTCCTGGATTTCTTTGTTAATTATGTTTTCCATATCTCTCAGGTATCCTGCCAAGGCTCTGACTCATCCAGGTGGTGACCTTTAGAGAAACACAGACTTTAGTCCTTCAGCTCCTAAGGAGCCATCCGAGTGGATGACTCATGTGCAGCCAGTGGCTTCACAGGGACTGGAATGAGAATGGGCAAAACATATCACTTAATAGAATGCTTCTAATAAAATGAGCTAATTGCAGCATGTCATGTAGTTATTGGGGACATTCTATTTTTCTTTTTGGTTTGAGTTCTCCATTAAGAAAAGGAAGAAGAAAAAAGAAAACCATGTCATTTTTTGTTTTATTCACCAAAAAGCACATTCCGAGGAAGATAATACCGATGTGCTTATTAGGACTTTGTAAAATAGATAATAAAAGTAGGGAATTTACATGAAAAAGGCAGTTTTATGGAGAGGATACTGAATAATCTCATAAAACCACCAACCCATATCGGGGGTGGGGGTGGGCTCGGCCACTGGGGCAACTGTTGTGGAGATCTTGGCATTTGGGGAGCTCTCAGTTTTATGCCTTGGCTTCTGTCTGCAGGGCAGTTTTATGCATCTTTCTGTACATGGCAGGTTTTGTGTGTTTTTTTCTTTTTTAATATGATGGAAAGCACAGCCCCTGACAATTCTTTATTAGTATAACTTTAGTCTCTTTTTCCTGTGTCCAGTCAGGCCAAGGAAGGGAGATATCCACCCAGCCAATGTCCAGTTCTAGAGCAAAGTGGTCAGTGGGAGTCTGGATATTATGACTGACCTAATTTGTACCAGGTGATCATTTATGATCTAAACAAGTAGGGGATGGGGTCATGCAAGTTCTTATGTAGTCCTATCTGAAAATTATATGGGCAAGGTGGTGAGAAGTCACAAGAGTGGTATCTGACAATAGGAGCACGATGGCAATGACAGTGCACAGATCACTGGGGTAAAAACACAAAATGCCTTATCTTCCCCACACCTGCTCTGTGCCCAGGCAGAGCTCTGGCTCATTCAGCAAGACTGCTAACTTTCAGGACTTTGGCCATTTCTCTCTGCTAAAAAGCGGTTTCCCGAATTGCAGATGGGGAAACTAAGATTCAACAATGAGCTCGGACACTTGGGGCATCACAGCTAGTGAGTATTCTGGGACCTTTTATCCACATCAGTGGTTACACACAGGTATAATTTGAAAGACTTCAGGAAATTGTTTGTGCTTAGCAATGTACTTCTCAGAATCCTGGAATTTTATCAGAGAATTATAAAACTGTTTGATACCAGGGTGTGAAGGAAATATGACTTTTGATGCTCTACTTTAGCTGCCTTTTCACATTTCATATAACCTAATAAGGGTCACTAACCTCCTGCTGGTGGGACAGTACACCAGACTAAAGTCTTCTAACACCTTAAAGTTGTTCCTCTTTCTGCATAAACACTTTATAAATGTAGAATGAATACAGTATAAAAATGAATGCTTTATATAATGTGTGTTTTCCCCAATTGGTTCATCTTTTTAAATTTTTTTCACCTATCTGAGTTCTTATATGTGCACTGTCTGGCCCCTGTATGTTTGAATCTATACATTCAGACCCCATTTTGAAGAATTCTTCCAGCTTGAGTGTGAATGCTTCCAGTAGCAAGTTCTCTACATCCAGACCCAGACTTCTTCATTATCAGGTGGTTTTAATTATTATAAGATTATTCCTTATATTGATGTGGATCTGCCACCTTTCTAATAATGATCTTTAGATAATCTAATGATCTAATAATAACTTTCTAATGATGATCATTGTTCTTTCTATGGCCATCGAGGAAGATCTTTTTCTCCTGGATATGGAAGACATTAGAATGTTTGAATCTATTCCTGCCCTTCTGCATGACAGCATATCTACCCTATGCTTAATTCTGCAGATGCTTCAAGCTTTGCTTTTTTTCCTGAGAAAAACTTTCATTGAATATGTGTTTTCCCTCTATCTTACCTTATCCTTTAGTACCTGAAATGTGTTTTCCCTCTATTTTACCTTATCCTTTAGTACCTGAAATCCTATCTCACCATTATCTCAACGTAGTCAATGTCTGGCTTCGGTACTAGATGGTATCCAACAGGTAAGGACAGGGACTCCTCTCCTTTGCACTACTGTTACTAAATGCCTATTGCAGTGCCTGATGTATTGGAGTTCATTGAATGTTTTGATAAGCAAATGAAGAGTAGGTCTTCAGAAGTATTGTAAACGATTCACTTATCACCCAAGTGAGAAAATATTAAATTAAATATTAAATTGGGAAAATGCTAACTTTGTTGAGAGCTTTCTAGTCTATGTTTAAAACTGAACTAAATCTTGTAAAATATATTAGTTATTCAAGGGTGTACTTTTGTATTTCTCCGCTCTGAGGGAGAAAGCTGAGTTGAATTCCACTTTAAACATTCCACCGTCCTCTCTTGGGCTTTTTGCAAGGAAGGCATGGATGCATTTTGCTTCTGTCAGTGTTGATATAAGCTCAGTAAATCCCTTCTTCTCACTTCTCCCTTGTGTACCATCAATTGCATTTCCTTGTGAGAGTTCTACTAAAATTGTTTGGGTCTCTTCATCCCTCTGATTTTGAAGATCAGCTAACGTGAAGGGGGCTTGAACCAAGTCCAATTCTGATGACTCCACTTTATCATCTGTGGTGTTAAAAAACATAGTCTGGAAGAACATTTGACCATTATTCTCCCATGCTTTGATGACTCCATAAGACCTGAAGACTAAAAGTCTTACATGTCTCTCTAAAATTGTCTTCATGCACCTTATAAAATGGCATTAATTACGTATTTATTAGTGTGATTATTTGAATTGCATGCCTCCTCCACTAGACAGTTCCATATCTCTGAGGAGGTGTGGGCCATATCTATTTTAATCTCACTCTGCTTCCAGCCACTAGGGGAGAAGAAGTTTAAGAAAAATGCATCGAATGACTGGGTGAATTACAATTCCTAATGCATAAGCTTGTAAAAAATCTCCTTTTGCAGTCTCCTCTTTAGTACTCCTTATGTCCCATCTATGAGGACCTTTTGCTCAGCCATTTAACTTAACCCAGGAAAAAACAATTTCTTTGCTAGTTGATTCACTCTCTGGAAATTTCTTTTTTCACCTCAAAATTTCTAGGTCTCTAATTCCAACTGATTCTTAAAGGTTCAGACTTTCTCCATTTACGTGAATTTGTCCTAAATATCCTGGCAGGGCTGTAGTCTTAATAACCAATGATAACTCTACCATAATCTGACACACTTTAAGGCAATTACCCATTTATTTCTTTCTCTCCCCACACTGTCCTCCATGATGAAAACCTTGAGAATAGGGAGCCCTTTATTATTCAATATTCTAAACACTTAGCACAATCCTGGTTCCAAAAGAAGAGTTACATGAATGTTAGAAGATGAAATTGTCAAATGCCTTAAAAGGTACTTTCATCCTTTCATATAACCTGTCTTCAGATGATGATTGGATGAAACAATGACATAAACTACTGTAAGAGCGCTCAAGAAATTTGGAATTCTTCCTTCTCTGAGTTCTAATATTACTGAGAGTAGTAATAAAAGTGGCTGCTTAAATTTGCAAAAACTTTTCAGTTTACAAATAATTTTACTTCCTCATAAATGTTTCAATGACTTCTATCATTTGGAGGAAAAAAAAAAAGCAACATAAGTTCTCTTTGTCGATATGCCCCGACTTCTTTCAGTTTGACAAATGCACCAGAACACGTGTAGTTGTATGGAAAGATTGAAGGGAGGCAGGGGGCAGCTTTCACAGGAAGCAGCCCATCAGGCAGCATTAGCCATTTCTGGTAAAAAGATGTCTGTGCTACGAAGACTAGAACTGAACATTTCCATAGTAATTGCTACTCAACTACAATGTGATACATACCTCGAGATGCTACAGAGCAAGTTTGTAGCAAAAGTGATGTATTTATGTTTTAGTGATCTTTAGAATAGTGTGTGTGTGTGTGTGTGTGTGTGTGTGTGTGTGTGTGTGTGTGTGAGAGAGAGAGAGAGAGAGAGAGAGAGAAAGATTTTAACTGGTAGTTTTGATTGTCTATGACCCCTTGATTTTTGAGAAACAGTTCAAATTCAAGTTTGGGGAAATGTTGTATAATAAGTATATTCAATTTGCGTAATAATCCTATTTAATAATATGGTCATTCTGAACCATCTAACCGACAGCAAGCTTCTGAAAAAAGGCTGAGGATGCCTCATCTTCTTTTTCTCATTGTTTAGTAAAGTGTCTGGCATGAGGTCCACTCTGATTTCAGACCAAAAAGTAATTTATTCAACCTGGAATAGAGATTAATACAGTATAAAGTCTAATATATTTGAGAATAAATAACACAGAGAATAAACACACCAATAATCTTGGGAATTAATATAGTTATCATCACCACTATTGTTTGAAATCTTCCTTTTTTCCATAGTAATACTCAGGCTGACTTCAAAAACCAAGGGTAATTGAAAAGCACCATTACATTTACAGTTAGTAGTACTAACTTTAAATCAGACAACTACCTGCCCGTATGAGTTAGGAAAATCAATTAACCTCTCCGGAAAGGTTTCCTGATTAAAAATGAGGCCAAATATTCCTTTGTCACCTGCATCTCCAGGTAGTGTTGAGAAGCAAATGAGATAATTTTAAATGAGAAGTTTTCTGCAGCATGAAATATCATGCAAATATAGGCTACCATAACATCTCCCTAAAAAACAATAATCTAGGGCATGACCAGGGATCAGCCTCACTGGACTGTCCCCTCTGCCTGCTCTTTCAGGCAGACCTAAACTCTACCCTATTTGTTTTTCTGCATCCATTCTAGCCTCATTTGAAAACTCTCTGCTCCTTGAATATTTTACACACTTCCATGTGCCCATGTCTTTTTACTTGCTTTTCCTCTGCCTACATATTCTTTGTTTAATCTTTACTGCTGATCCACTCTGTCAACTTCTTCTTATCTTCCAAATCCCAGTCCATCTGGGCTGCTCTTTCAGTACTTCATCTGATCCCACCCTACCCAGCCAGAATTACAGCTGCTTGGAAAGCACATTGTTTATGCCTTCACTATAACATTAATCAATTATTTGCTGTTATTTATTTATACATTAGATTCCCCAGCTATTACATCAGGATTATAATGGAATGTGACAAGTTCTAACAGCCATAATGAATTAAATGCCTAATCTGTGTTAGGCACCATATCCACATAATTATGTCATATTTTTAGAAGCAACTCCTCTCCATAAATCTTACAGGAAGTAAATTTAAAATGACTCCAGTGATGTTGAAATTGGCACCTAGATGCTATTTCTCGAAAGCTCAGTAAGAAGAGTTTTCCTGTGTACTTTTTGAGCAACAGTGAACTCCACGTTCCTTGTGGGCAGGCACCGTACTTGACACTGCTTTGTCTTCTTCACAGCTGTTCACATACATCATGGACATGCACTCAAACAGTGATCATTGATTGTTGATGATGTGTGTCACTTCTTCCTCTTCTTTTAGGATTCAGGACTTGAGGTCAAGTCATTATGCTGACACGTCTTGCTGTTTTACCACATTATGTGCTTTCTAGGGTATAGATTTCTAGTGCCTTGTCTGTTTGTACATTGCCAACATAGCAGATGTCACAGCAGCTTACAGCTCTTTCTTATCCCCCGGCCACTCTGCTTATGTGTGGTTTATCATGATTAGCTTGATAAATGGCTTTAGTTCTTTGGAAACTAATTGTTCCTTTTTCTCTAAAACGCAGTATAATTATAATTTTATACAAGGAAACAAGAAACTTTCTCTGTATCTTAAAGTGATGATCTGCATGTTCTTAGGAATGAGCTTTTAGTCTGGGATCCAGGGAACCATAGATGACTTCTGGGGTTCTAGGAGCCTGTGAAACTTGACACTGAATCCATGTATTTCTGGCAAGGTACGCATTTATGTTTCTCTGAAAACAGGAGCTAAATTTGTTAGATTTCAAAAGATTTATCCACAGAAAAAAGGTAGAGGAAAAAACGTTTGTAGCAACATTATTTACAGAACTTCAAATTGGAAATAAGCCAAATATCCATCAATACTTAAACGGATAAACAAAATGAGGTATATCCATCAAGGTCATATACTTGGGAATTCAAAGGGAAGAAAAACTATAGATATACACAACAACATGGACGAACCTCAAAAGCATGACAAATGAAAGAAATCAAGGTACAAAAGCTACTTACTATATGGTTCTATTTATATGCAATTTCACAAGAGGCAGAACTATAGAGATAGAAAGCATATCAGTTGCTTGAGGTTGGGGTGAGAGTGGGGACTGACCTTCAAGTAGACGTGAAGTAACTTTTTGGAGTTATGGAACTATTATAAAACTGGATATTGGCTATGTATAAATTTATTGAATATGAATTTACTATGTATATGTACACATGCAATGGGTGACTCTTAGGTATATAAATTTTATCTTAATCAAGCAGTTAATTTAAAAAGCTAGATAAGAACTAGAATTTTAGAATATATTGCCTCACTTATATATAATAATCAGATTACAAAGCTGCAGGTTCACCAGTATTAACATTTTTTGGCAAATAAAGTTTAGAAATTGTTCATCTGTGAAGAAGACTGAGAAACAAAAATCATCATTTAAAGACTACAGGCGGGGCTTCCCTGGTGGCGCAGTGGTTGAGAGTCCGCCTGCCAATGCAGGGGACACGGGTTCGTGCCCCGGTCCGGGAAGATCCCACATGCGGCGGAGCGGCTGGGCCCGTGAGCCAAGGCTGAGCCTGCGCGTCCGGAGCCTGTGCTCCACAACAGGAGGGGCCACAACAGTGAGAGGCCCGCATACCGCTAAGTATTCACAGGTGCTGTGAATACTTGTGGAAAATGGAAATACCTGGAGTCAGAGCAGTTTACCATTTTAAATAAATCATACACACACACACACACACACACACACACACACATTGTATACAGTGTAGTAAAATCTATTCACATTTTAACAAAAGATTCAGATGTACCAAAAATAGGATTCAGAACTTAGAGAATAATAGTCTTGACACTAGGCATTCAGAGAATGGCACAAGTTTAATTATAATATTATAATAACGTGCATTCTATGCGGCAGGCACTATTTTAAGTACTTTACGTACATTATCCCAATCAGTCTTTACAATAACACTATGCATTAGTGTTTCTATTCTCTGAATGTTACATTTTCAGAAATCAATTTCAAAAGGGTAAAAGTAATTGTCTATGATTATATGAACCTACAGGCTGCTTGACTCCAAAGTCCTTGTATATAACCTCAATGCAACTCATTGCCTTATCAGCTTCTGTAATGAATCATAGCATGTATAATATACACCACTAAATATGGCATACACGCACACACACACCACTAGGTGGTATCAGAGGAAGCTGGACCTCCTGGAAAAGAGAGGCAGCAAAATAGTCATACAGTCTCAAATTTTAGTCCTGTATTCACATTTCTCAAGCTTTCATTGCTAATATCAGCTACCACCACAGAAACTTTGCCTGAGGTGTTACCATTACTTCTTTAACACACTGGTGTCAAAATAGACCAATCTCCCACCCGCCTTCTGTTTAAAAAAGCTAAGATCTTTCAAAAGACTAGCTAACTCAGGTTCCCCTACAAGAAACTAGAGCTAAGGGGAGGAGTAAGACATGGTGATTTGTGAGAAGTAAAATTTCATTTCAGGCCCCAAAGTTGTCTCATATCCACCAGGGGGATGAGGATAACTTCAAATGTATCCTTTTGCCTGTTCAGGGTTATCTCTGTGACTGGGACAAGCAGGACCTATGACCTCAGCTAAGCAGGGCATAGGACTAAAGCATATACATAGCTTATAAACAGCCTAACCACCAGAATAAACCATCTACTAACTCTTTTTCTTAAAATTAAAAGAGAGAGAGAGAGAGTCAGATAAACTAGGCTAAGAAAATACTTGGCAGTTTATGTTCCTCCATTTGGTTAACTAAATCCTTCTCCCTCAGGCTAAAAATTGTCTCATTAGGAAGGCATTGGTGTATTGACAGTTATAAACAATATTAGTTGTGCTTCTCAGGGATCCATGTTGTCCCAATTACCATTACTCTAAAAAGATTTCAGTCACCAGTCGGGCTTTATACAAAGAAAAGATCAAAACAAGCTTGCAATTAGATGTGTAATTTTAGAGCATCATTTTACATTAACACATTACTTGAGTCTTCTGATAAAACCCTTTTGGACAAGAGCAAATAGCATGAGCTTTCCTCATTAATAACTGATTCTCTTTAAAATTTTTTAATGTCCAGAATGAGATGATCATGTTTCAAAGCAATTAAATACCTCTATTCTCCATTGCAGTTAAGCTGAAGATAGCATGATGGAGGAACGCTGTTATTTGAGTTACAATTAGGGTACCTTTTAAAGTTGTGACAGCTAAAGGTAAATGTAATCACGGAACAATTAGCAAGTAATTATACTGTTACTACTTAAACTCATGTCTGGAGTGAGCAAAGATCCTGAATTTCAGTCTGTGACAATTTAGGTGAATTATTTATTTTCATTGAATAACTATTGAGGAAAGCAAATGAGGCAAGAACAAATACCATCTGTTTACCTGACAAAGCTAAGTATAATAGTTAGACTATCTACACAATAGGTGGAAGTCCATTTGAAAAATATTATTTACATAACTGTTCTCTTGGAAAACAATTATGTGATAAGAGACTTTTTAAAATAATGTTTTAAATTATAGCTTGGCAGTTATGTTATTTAAAAAAAACTAAGTTGATGTAGCCAGTATGTCATCTATCTCCCACCTTTTTAGTCCTTATGACATTGTTTTTGAACCTTGAAATAGTCTTTCTCTTCATGAACTGTAGATAACTTTTGATTTCTCCAGGGTCTAAAAGATTGCCTTGCACATAGTGCTTGGTGAATATTTGCTGAACAACTGGACTGTGTAACTGCTGCCTCAGTTAGATTTCAAGTATTGACTTCTCTGCCATTCCATTTGGAATGTTGTTGGAAATTCTAAGTATTCCTGTCATTAAGGGGTTTTCAACCTGGTAAGGTCAAAAAATACATATAGTTAACACTTCAATGATATGTCCCTCAGTTGAGAATTTGTTCCTCAAAAGATGTTTATTGAATCCCTACTATGTTCCAGACCCTGGAATAGCTACATTCTTGTATCACATGTAATCCTTAGAAACAACTTGTTGGCAGGCTTTCTCACCTCTTTTTACACTGGGAAAAGAGGTTCAGAGAGGCAGCAGTGATCAGTGAAAAGCAGAGGGCTTTTGACTCTGTCCAACCTGGTTCAAATCCTGACTGATGTGTGGACCAGGCTGTTATTTACATCTATGATGGTGGGTTTTAACCAATTGTAATATGGAGGCAATAAGGAGGCTGCTATTGGGCTTATAAATCCTGTATTCATAGTGCTCAGTACAGAGCTCAACTCATGCCAGGCATTCAATAAGTGGAGGATTTTTATATTACTGTTGTTTTTTTGTAGTAATAATAAAGGTGTTAATCATAACGATGGCTGATGAGTTTGTTGCCCAAGCACGTGATGTGAGATGTGAATTAAAATAATGGCCCTTACTCTTACTGTTGGACTCCAAGGCCAGTGATATTTTTACTTTAAATCATCATTTGTTTGTAAGATTACTGAAAAACATACAATGATGCACTTACAAACAACACAGACCCACACGTGTGTCCATCAGGGATAATAGAAAATATCTGAACTTGGCTAAGTAAGCAAAAGAAGAACACAGAATAGATTTCCTGAATCAAATAGATTCAGAAAATACATACATTAGGCCCCTCTAGGAGATCCATAATATATATATATATTACCAGGTGAAAGTTTTTAATAGAATTTAAAGAGCTCCTACTTTTGTCCTGGCACATTGCAGATATATGGCAAGCAACGCATAGTGTAGTAGAGAGGAGCAGATATTAATCAAATAATAAAATAAATGCATTTAAAATCCCAGTGACAACAAGTACCACACACACACACGTGTGTGTGTGTGTGTGTATATATATATATATATATATTTTTTTTAACTGGTAAGTGTATGGTATTAGAAGAGTGTGAGGTACAAAACAGGTGAATGCAACCTAGACAGGGCAGTAAGGGAATGCTCCTGATGATCTGATATTCAATCTGAGATCTGAGGTAAACAGAAGCTAGCTCATTGAAGAGAGGTAAGCAAGACCTATGAAAAGAAAATGGATTTGGAAATACCGTTGTTCAGTAGTTGTGTGGAATTTATTAGATATGGTGTTCCTTGAATGGAAAAAAAGAAAGAGGGAGCTGGTGTATTTGAATTTGAAAATAGCAGGAGGGCTTAGTACTTCTTGTTCTTAGTCTTTTTTATGTGTATTTTCTCCATTTTGAGCTCTACACTGTTTTTAGCAGTTTTTAATGTCATTTTAATGTCTACTTTTTTGAATTTTTCTCTTCTCTATTCTAGTTCTGTTACCTTACTATTCTCCTGTTTCTATATGGTTGCCTATTTTTGCATGTCATTTTATGTTCTATTATAAAAAACTTCATATTCTCAACAGTTTTCAAAAGTGTCAAAAAGTATTTTCTGAAATTTTAATTTCTGTCCAGGTTAATTTTTGAAATTAAAATTTCATTGGTCATTTAAAAAATCTTTAATATTAAAAATGTATTCATCATTTTCCTCTGCCTCTCACTGGTTTTTCTCTCCTTTTCCTATCCCCCAACTTCTTGTTTTTTTAGTATTCTTGCATGCATCATATCTTAAAATTTTGACTTCTTATTCTTCTTTGAATAGCCCTGAGGGCCATTTTAACATTTTTCTTGTTTGTGTCTAAGGTGTGGTGCTACTGTTTTTCTCATGTGTCCTCATTGTGCTTCACTCTAGAATTATCAGTACACTAAGACATTAGGTCAGAGATTTTTCCAAGAGAAGCTTCCTAAATCTCTTTTCTGGCTTGTTTTTAAATTTAAAAATTTACTGAGGATTTCTCTATGACATTTTTAAGTCAGCTCAACAGATGTAAAATGTATCTTCTCCTTCCCATTAATTGATAGGGATATTCTCAAGATTATTGGTATAGTTTTGAGGAAGAAATGTCAGTTGGATAGAGTAGTGAGTGGTAAACTAAATATCCAAATGAGAATATCACACACACACACACACACACACACACACACACACCTTTCATCGACTTAAAATTTATTGCTATTGTGTATATGTGCATGTGGAGGTGCATAGATATTAACTCATTACCTATTTTTTTAAAACTCAGCTTTTTTTCATTTCTTTACCTTTATAAATAGTATTTTTGACAAATGAAAGTGTTACATATTGATGAAACCAAATTATATACCATTGTTGTTTTCTGTCTATTAAAAAGTCTTTCTTCAAAGTAAGACTTTGATATAAATATATCACATTTTCTGTCATTTAAGGTTTAATATGTTCCTTCAATCTTATGTTTACTGAAATGTATTCTACTGCCACCTTTTCCCTAAAATCCTAACCATTTATTCCAGTTGCACTTATTAAAAAACACATCCTCTCTTGCTGACTTAAAAATGTTGGCATTATCATATTCTGAATTCATTATGTCACATTAACAGCTAATTCTGTTTCTGTACCAAGACCAAATTATATATGTGTGTAAATATGTGTGTTCTCAAGTGTATGTTTTATAGTTTTATTACGTATATATGGTGAAGCTCTTCCTTCTACATTATCCTTCTTTTTGTCCTGCCTCCCAATAGCCTATTTGTCTATTTTGTTTTTACCAAATGGACTTTTAAAATTTGTTAGAGAAATATCTTTATGGTATTTTTATTAGGATTTCTTTGAATTCATGTGTTAAACTGAAAATGCCTTATATCTTTGTAATAGGGTGCCTTTCTATCCATTGATTTGAGCCCCCTTTCATGACTCTGGCAACGAAAAATAAGTGAGTGAACCATGGTAGATACTTTCTCATGGCCAACTGCCCGAGTGTGAAAGGAAGAAGACCTGAACTTGGGCAAAGACAACTTGTAGAGGAAATGGATTAGATTAATATGTCATTTCTGTAGTAAATATAGTGAACCTTTTTTTGTTAGAGATTGAATTTGGATTTTTAAGGAGGACCAATAAAATATAAAGTTATTTTTACTTATAGAGCAATTGTTTTACTCTTAAGATTACTGAGAATTGAAACCAAAGTAAAAATAGGGATCTAGAGCTGGTTATTTAACAGCAATCTTTTGTTACTCCCTCTCACTGAGCCTAAATAACAGATGGAGATCTATAAGAATGACTGGGGAGAAAGCAAATGAAAATTAAGAAAATTAAGTGGGCAGTTGCCTGTTAGGTTAACTAAAGAAAATTTTGTGTAGCTGTGGATCTAGGAAGCTTTGAGCACAATTGTCATATATGCACATAGTAAGAAGGCTTCTAATGTAAATTTATTTTTGTGGAAATTGTACACAAATGGCTTCATTTTGGAGATCGCTTAGTCTTGTATTTATTCATTATATAATATTTTATATAAAATAATATTAACAATGTATTTATATAAGCATAATAATAAAATGAAAACACCGCCAAATAAGAACCTATACATCTGCAGTATCTTTGCAGATGTCATTGTGTGTTGGACTCTATTTAGCCACATGGGAGGAAGATGTGCAAAATTATATATTATTTTTCCCTGCTCCAAATGAGTTTCTTCACCTTCTGTATTTCTTTTAATATGTACCATCCACCTAACTATGTAAAAGATCATATTTAACTTCTTCTTTTCTTTCATCACCTACCTACTCTCTGGAATAAGGGATGAAGCAGGGAGTTTACCATTTATTCCTCTCATCTCTAAATCTTTGTAACTGTATCCTCTGAGACATTTTTTCAGCAAGATACATATCACAAAAATCAACAGCATGGGATAGCATTTCAAAGGCAATCGCTACATTTATTTCTGAAGTATAAAAACAAAGCTATAAAGAGAATTTTTAGGAAAGTTAAAACTGTGAATGGAGTCAGTGGAATGAAAACAAAGCAGTAGAATGAGACTTGAGGATTATATCCAGGAACTGAAATAGAAACATAAGGAGGAAAGACATAAGGAGAAAGATGGAAAGAATCAAGGAAGTCAGAAAGACATATCCATGACAACGAGTGTATTTTGGATACACATGTTAAATGCCATCAATAATGGACAGGATGCTGTCTCAATGAGTGTCCTATGTTAAATGTGAAGTACTTATTGGAAACCCAGGTGAAGATGGCTGGAAGACAGTTTGAAATCAAATCTGGGGTTTTAAAAACTGGCCAAGACTAGAAATTGTAAGTTCCAGACTCTCCTGCATGCAAATAATAATGTAAACATCACAAAGCAATGAATTTATGAGAAATTTAGTATTTAAACTGAGATTAAAAGAAAGAGTAAGGAAACATCTACATGTAAATAATGAAAGAAAGAATAACAGCTGTAGAATAAATGCATGTTGGAGTACAACTTAAAATGTACAAATTAGGGATGGTAAAAAAATAACACTACAAAAAATAAAGACAATTTAGTGTAAAATTTATGAGCATGAGAATTGAGAGGATATGATTGAAAAAAATACTTGGGTTCTCTTTAACATTTGATTCTACTGTGATATGAGATTAGTTGACTGAGGATTGTGAAGGTGGCAGGTATAAATTAAATTTATGCAACAAACCTGTTTTGATTTTAAAGGGTAACATCCCAGAACCTCAGGATTATCTCCTAACTTCATGGCTGAATTTTCTAGATTATAGAAGATTTCATTTTTAAAGGAAATAACTGTGGTTAAGGTGGATTGTCTCGTATCATCACAATTTATAGTATGTATTGTTAACTGCATACCATGCATCATAAAGATTTTAGTATTAATCCACTAAACTCTTAAAGTAAACTTTTAACTTTATGAAGTTTTAGATTTATTGAAAATTTGCCAAAGAGTTCTCACAAACTTCCCACCCAGTATCCCTTATTATTAACATCTTATATTACTATGGCAAGCTTGTCACAATTAATGAGCCTATATTGATATAACTAAAGTCCATACTTTATTCATATTTCCTTAGTTATTACTTAGTATCTTTTTTTTTTACTCTCTGGGATCTCATCTAGAGTATCACATTGTACTTACTCATAATGCACCGTAAACTCCTTTTGTTAAGTTTCTCAGACTTTCCTTGTTCTTGATGACCTTAAGTTTTGGTCAGATATTTTATAGAATGTCCTTCAATCAGGATTTTTCTGATGTTTTCCTCATGATTAGACTGGGACTGTGAGTTTGGAGGAGGAATATCACAGGGGAAAATGACGTTTTAATCACATAACAAGGGCACATATCAACATGATTTATTGCCATTGATTTTAACCTTGATCACCTGGCTAAAGTAGTGTGTTAGGCAATTCCACTGTAGTTTTTCTTTTCCTCTGCTTTTTCATACTGTTCTCTCTGGAAGGAAATCATTGTGTACAGCCAACATTTAAGGTGTGGGGAGGTATGTTCCACCTCCTGAGGGCAGAGTACCTATAAATTATTTGAAATTCTTCTCTACGGGATATTCGTCTCTTCTCTCCCATTTATTTATTCATTAAGTGATTTATTTATATCAGTATGGACTCATTGTTTTTTATTTTATACTTTGGTTTATAATCCAATTCAACTTTGTCGAATTATTCCAGCTTTTGCTATTGGGAACTCTTCATTTGGCTCCTGTTTCCCTTTGAAATACTACCACCGTTGAGGGATTTTCTTTTTAAGCACTATCTTACATTTTCTTACTACAAGATGCTGTAAGCTCACCTTGTATAATTCCTTTCCTGTGCTATAATCAGCAACTTCTCCAAGGAGCCTTTGTTTCTTTTATTGAAGAATGGTATTTGAAACCAAGTTCTGGGTGCTGTGTGTGATTATTGCTACTCTAGTAGAGATGCTTCTAGACCCTCTCAGAATGAGAGAACATGGACTTATATGTTTGTATACCAAACTGTATATATACATATATCTATAAATATTTCTATTTGTACACATGTACATCTATATTAAGTTAAACATGGCTTCATACCGGTACCTTCAATTTAAATTCATTACCACATGGATCATTCTAGCCTCCTCTTGTTTATTAGTAACCTCCCACTCCAACAGTGAGGAGTCTAGCTCCCACCATTGGACATTTATTTACATAAATGTTCATTTCCGTTATACATGTAAGACAGTATCACAACTGCTAACCTGTACCCTCATGGTAAACCATTTTATCAGCTTCAGTATACTGCTTATGTAGTTTATTTTGCTTTTAGTCTTAAGACTCCACTCATTTCCAAAGTTACTTAGGTCAGCATCCTTTCTCCCCACATCCTGTAGCGAGGTTACTTCATATATGTGTAATATAGTTAGGTTGTTTTATCACATTCTGTATTCCATCCAAGGATCCCATGACATTCTAAATGATTTTTTAAAATTTGCATACATTAAGGTTCACTCTTTGTCCTACGTTCTATGGATTTTGGCAAATGCACAGTGTTATGAATCAACCCTTAAGATATCATATAGAAAAGTTTCACCTAAAAGAATCCTTTGTACTTCATCTATACAATAGCAACCCCTCCTCCCAAACTCATGGGAACAACTGATTATTATTTTTTTACCATTCTTATAGTTTTCCTTTCTTCAGAATGGCTTTCAATTGAGAGCATAAAGTATGTAGTCCTTTTAGACTGAATTCATTCACACTTTTGTGCAGGTTTTTGTGTGGACATAAGTTTTCACATAAGTTGGATGGATACCCAGGAGCATGACTGCTAAATCATAAGTTAAGACTGTGTTTTACTTTATAAAAATTCCCAAACAGTTTTGCAAAGCAGCTTTACCATCTTGCAGTCTCACCAGCAAAGAATATGAGTTACTATTGTTCCTCATTCTCTTCAACAGTAGATATTGTCAGAGTTTTTTTGTTTTGCTTTATGTTTTTTTTTTTTTTGTGGGGGGAGTGTGTGGATCTTAGTCATTCTAATAGGTGTCAAGTGATGTTTTCTTGTTATTTGAACTAGCAATTCCCTAATGTAAAATTATGCTTATTTTCCATCTGCATATCTTCTTTGGTGAGCTGTCTGTTCAGACTTTTTTCCCATTTTTTAAAATTGTTGATTATTGAGAGTTCGTTCTATATTTTGGATACATGTCCTTTATCAGATATGATTTTGCAAATAATGTTTTCCAGTCTGTTGCTCCTTTTCATTCTGTTAACAATGTCTTTCACAGAACAATGTCTTTCACAGAGCAGAATGTGAAATTTTAATAAAGTCCATCTTATCAAATTTTGTTCTTATAGATTGTGCTTTTGCTATTACATGTAAACACTCATCACCAACCCTAAGGTCCTTGAGACTCTCTTCTTTGTTTTCTTCTAAATGTTTTATAGTTTTCTATTTAACATTTAGATCTATAATCCATTTTTATTTCATTTTTGTGAAAGATGTACAGTGTGTGCCTGGGTTCCAGTTTTTGCACATGTATATCCAGTTGTTCCATTACTGTTTGTTAAAGTGATTGTAATTTTTTTATTAATTGGACTTTGCTCTGTCAAACATCACTTTGACTACTTATGTATGCGTCTATTTCCGGGGTCTCTATTCTGTTTCATTGATATTGTTTCACCAACACTATGTTGTCTAGTTTACCATAGTTCTATAGTAAATCTTGAAAAAGGATAGTGTGAGTCCTCCAACTTTCTTCTCTTCCTCTTCCTCCCATTTCTTTTTCTTCAGTATTTTGTAGGTTATTCTGTCTTTTGTCTTTCCTTATGAATTTTAAAATTATTTTATAAAGATTTATAACAATCTTATGATTAAATATCAGCCTTTAGTAGACTTGTGTCCCTAGGCTGTGACCTTCACAAGTAGTTCTCATATTTGTCCACAATCGTTGAGGCAGATAGGCTACTGTAGGTTGTAATGGTAGAAATACCCTTTTCCCAGTTGGGATAGGCTGTGATAGTCTTTTCTCTGGAAAGCATCCCTTTGTTATAGAGAATGCTCAGGAAATATTTCACTATGTTTATTCTTCCTTTCTCCTTCTCAGAATCACAAGAGATCTTCCTTGACTCCTCACTATGAGACCCTGGTAGGGTTCCTGGAGGTAAATCCCTGAAAAATGTGGGATTCCCTAAGACTGCCTCCCCCAGCAGTTTCTTACTCTCCCCCACATCCACTCTCCACCTCTAACAATTAGTCAAAATCATCTTTTAAGTTGTCCTATTACTTTATGGTTCTAGTGGTATTTGCTCCAAGTAGGTTGATCTCTACTGTGACTCCATGAGTTCACCTGTCTCTCCTGAATTCAGAATATTAGTTTGCCCTATATTCTTATTTCTTTGGTTAGTCTAAAAAAAGTCACTGATTTCCAGTTTGTTTAGCTTTTTCTTGTTTTAAGGAAGGAGTGATGACTGCCAGCTCTTCATGTGTTGGAGCTGAAACCAGAAGTATCAAGACTGCTGACTTTTACAATAATGGTATTCTTGGTCCACCTCAGGGTTACTGAACATGAACAGAACTTGGATTTGACGGTAAAGGGAATCAATTGTTTGCTGTATCTTATGGCTCAGGAATTTCTTAACCATTTTCACACAGTATTTAGAAGTTTAATTGATACCTTGCTCAGAAGAATGAACAAGGAGTCTGACCCCAGGGCTTTATAGTGGCAAATAAACTACTCAAAATGGAATTAATTGAGTAGAATTAACCTCCTTCATAGACCAACATTTATAGAAATATTTTGTCAACAAGAATGCCATGTGGTGGGCATGTTTTGTATGTGTGTTTATTGTTGTTGTTTATATTACCAGCTCATCATCTCTTTCACTTCATTTCACTTCATTTCATTTTGAAATGTATTACACACACACACGCACACACACACACCACACCTTGGTGCACCCCAAAATGATGTTAACATTCCATTTTAAAAGCTGAGGATTGATATGAGGGATATACATACTCCCTAGAGAGAATTCAATTTTCACTTTTACAGAAATCACATTCAGTGTTAATTCATGTGTTTAAGAACTCATGTAAAAACAAAACAAAACATTGCCAAAAATTTAGTGAGGAATATTTATATACACACATATACACACCTATTCGTATATGTACATTATATATAGATATACATATAGATATAAATGTAGGTATAGGTTTGTGCAAAATTTTAATATCTTCCTTTTATGATTGTTTTAGGTATCCATTGTCTTAAATGAATTATAAACATCAAACAACAGTTAACAAGCTGACCATTATATTTTTATCTGACACTTGCTAGGTACAATGTAACATTTTTATTCACTTCCACAAACATATATTAAAAGTCTAATATGTACCAGACATTATGCTATGCATTGATTTATTTCTTCAAAAAAAAAAGTAAGGTGAATATGCTGGAGTTATTTTACAGGTTTAGTGGCTTGGGGTGGAAAGTCACAGTATTGGCCTTTATCTCATAAAGTGGGATTTGATCGACAAACCTAGTGATAATGTGAATGTGTGTAGATGTCAGGAAAAAAAAGTAAACCTTTTCCAAATTGAAATAACTAACCCTAATTTAGTCGTAATTTGTCTGCGGGCTTTTTCTATGGCAATTCAACAGTTCTAGTCCTCATGTAATTCACACCTCCTTTAGGGAAACATTTTTGGCTGTAAATGTAAGAAGATATTGAAGTTGATGAGCTAGCATTATATAAAATCACAATTTATTTCCACAGGAGTGAGTCAAGAAAACATGGAGTAGAAAATCTATGTGAAAGAACTTCTGTTTATGGTGGTGGGAGTGTCAGGCTAGGTTAAGTCAAACAACAGCTATCAAATGCTAAGTTAAACCCAAAAAAACCCCCAAAACCTGAGCATCTGAAAAAATGTAGCAGAATTTCTAGTCCAGTTCTGGAAAGAAAGCCTATAATCAGAAAGGCATACAGAATGTAAGAGCACCAAAGCTCCACATAACCTAACGTATTCATCATAAACAAGTGTTTCTTGGCTCTGTGGGCCCTATGAGCCAGAGTCAGAGGTTAGGACTCAGGGCTTGAACAGGGGAGAGGCTTACGGGAGAACCATCCCATATGGATTTGGGGTCTTAAAGGCTATGTTCTCAGAGTGAGAGGAAGTCAGATCTATAACTGACTCCTCACATCCTTTGGGCATAGTGCTTTTATCTATCCTGAAAATTCATATCCTTGATGGTCCCGGGACCCTCAATCTTTAAACAAGGTTGAAAGCAGTACCGAGTGGAAGGGATCTTAGGTGCCTTTAGGTACTCAGTAGAAGCAAACACAAAACCTCTCTAGAGAAAGACATATCAATCTAAGTTTCTAGGAGGACCCCAAAATTAATGTTATTGGGCAATTGCAAGCAGGCAATAATTAGGAGGCTTACGACCAAAAAGAAAAGGGAAAAAATATATGTCAAAACTAACCAAATTAAAGCTCATATATCTATATTATTATCAGAAAAATGTAAGTCAAGGCAAAATCTGTTACAGAGATAAAGGTAACCATTACTTGAAAATGATAAATTGTTAATTAAAAATCACAATTTTAATTACTTTTTTCCATTTAGTAATATGGCCTCAAAATATATAAACAAAGATGGATAAATGACAAAAAAAATGGGATTTCTAATGGGCATATTTTAACAGAATATTCGAAAAAGCAATAGAAAAACTTGACAAGATATTATAAATAATATAAAACATTCTTTTGAAGTATTCACAAAAAATTGACCATGTATTTGGTCATAAAGCAATTCCCAAACAGTTCAGTTTGTCAATAGTAAGATTTAGTCAAAATTCAAATATAAAAATAAAACGAACATTGCTTTCTGTTAGTAATTTAGAAATGTGTTGTTTAATAATCTATGAGTGAAAACAGCAAATAAATAAAAATAGGTTATATGTTGACTTGAATTATAAAGAGAAAAACATATCAAAAAATTGTTTCATTGAAAGCAATACTTGCAGCACAATTTAAAGCCTTCCCTTTTTGTTACAAAAGGGAGAGAAAAAATAAAACTAATGAACTAAACATCAGAACGAAATTTGTGAAAGATTATCAAAATGGTTTCAAGGGCTTCCCTGGTGGCGCAGTGGTTGAGAGTCCGCCTGCCGATGCAGGGGACGTGGGTTCGTGTCCCAGTCTGGGAAGATCCCACATGCCGCGGAGCGGCTAGGCCCGTGATCCTGCGCGTCCGGAGCCTGTGCTCCATAACGGGAGAGACCACAGCAGTGAGAGGTCCGCGTACCGTAAAAAAAAAAAAAATGGTTTCAAGTTATGTCTATGGAAAAAATTATTAAAGGTGAGGGCAAAATTAAATGGAACACAAAGCAAAATATATGGAGCATTTACAAGATCCAAAATGAATTAGTTGTTGATTAGCTTTGGAAAGACTAATAATGACAGACCTATAATAAAACTTATCAAGAATTTGAAAATGGAAGAAGACCATGAACATAAGTCATTTGCTACAGATATGTAGTTAATGAATACTTAATAACATAATAACATTAACAATTTTAGGCTGTTAAATTTGAAAATGTAGATGAAATGGACAAACTCCATATATGGAATTGGTATGTCATTAAGTTTTTGACTATTTTCAATAAATGGTGATGGATAAAGTATGTATATACAATTCCATGTGTACCTACCATCTATCTAACAATTCATGTATATATATACACTCAATATGTACACACACTTCTGTATAACATGTTTATATACATAGATACTCACATATACATATATATACATAGATAAAAGAAAGATTGAATCATGACTTTTACAATATACCAAACACAAAAACACAATTCCAGATAAATTGTTAATCTAAATTTGAAAGGTTAAAAAATAAACAAATAAGTAAGTAAATAAATAAAACTTTTAAACAAAACATAGGAAAATATCTTTATGATTTGGGGGTAAGAAAGGTGTACTTAAATAGGACCCAAAAGTTTTAATCATAGAGTAAAATATTAATGTATTCAACTAGATTAAGAGATTTTAAAATTATCTCTCAATATGATTTTCTTTGATATTTTCAAATAAAAATTTGTACTTTTAAAAAATATCAAGATAATGAACAAAGACAGACTGAGGAAAGTTTCAGGTTGAGAACATAAATGATATGACAAATGCACCTCATGACCTTCAGTTTGATAACAGGCCAGATTCTTTTTCTTTTGTTATAAAGGTAGTAGCGGGACAAATGACAAAATTTGAATAAGGCTTGGAGATTGGATGATCATACTATATCAGTGTTAATTTCCTGATTTTGATAATCCTGTGGTTATGTAAGATAATGTACTTATTGTTAGAAAATGCACTCTGAATTTCTTAGAGATAAAGTGACATTGTTTATGTGATGTATTTTCAAGTGATTCAGAAAAGAATATGTGTGCATGAGAATGTTTGGGAAGGGGAGAAGTGAGAGGGAGAGAGAAAGAGAGAGCAGGGTCGGAGGAAGGGAAAGAGAAACTGAAGAAAGGGTATACGGAAGTTTTGGTATCATTTTTGCAACATTTCTATAAGTGTAAAATTATTTTAAAATATTTCCAAATAAAATGAAAAACTTAAGAAATGCTCATCAAAAGACACAATATTAACTTCTACCAATCGTGAGCAGAGCTAGGATTTATTTGATGTTTCTAATAAATATTCAGTATTACCTCATAAATTTCTCTGAGTGGAGATAATAGAAAACTCTGAATTTGGAAAAAAATTGTAGCCTTGCCTCACTTTTACAAGATACATGATATTCAGTTTAATTAGTGACAGTAATTAGGTCAAAAATAATTTTCATACTGCAATATGGCATTCAATGAAGTTTTTGGAAATATTGTTTAAGTGTTTTATAAACAGCTTTGCTAAGAATTCCTTGTATGTAGTAATTATACTTGTCAAAAATTATTGCCTGTGTATGTGTATTCTTAAATGTGTCTATCAGAATTCAGTAGAATTTTTTTGCCTGTACAGTCCTATAAACATGAATTACTTGTCCACTATAGCACATAAAAACCTATATTTCTGGCTTTCCTTAAAAAAGTTGACATCTGGCAACAGTGAGGTTTCATTTTCCCATGGCAATAATTCTCCGGCACATGTGTTCTCCAGTTAGCCTAGGTCTCTGCCTCACTGTTTTGTGTATTTCACAAATACGCATTTCACATGCCTTTCTGCCCTTTGTAGGCATTTTAGTTTGTGATTTTGGCCTGAACCTTCCCACTGAGATTTCACTTATGTAAGAAATCATTTTTCTTATTTTTCTCCTATAGCTAGTGAAAGGTAAAGCTCCAATCCAGCCCATGAAATAGTATTATTGCACCCTCCAAATGAAGAGAATTTTGAGTCAGCCTGATATGAGGACATGGAGCTTGGCATATCTGAATTTCAGTTCCCAGCCTGAAGGGCTGTCATTTCTTCTTCTTTTATCTCAGTTTTCTCATAACCAAAATGGGGATAAACATGCATACTTATTTTGAGGCTAAGGTAATTGCCTGACATACAGTAAGCACTCAAATATAGTAACTATTTCTTTTCCCTCCCTCCACACTATACCAGTGCTTTCAAATGTCCTCCTTTCCAGACACATTCCTTCTCACTAACATTTCTGTGTATCATGTAAGGAAAAAAGACATTTAATAAGTTTAATAAGGATCTAATAAATAGAACTCCTGTTACTAAAGTATAAATATCAAATATAAATAGAATTAGATAATTACTGCAAGTTTCCTATGAAATGACAACAATATGCATTTACATGGCTTTAGAAATTAGACCTAAAAATCGTAGAGCGAGTGCAGAATGCCCACTTTGTAATACCTGCAACTCCATGTCATATTTGGGGCCTGGTCTTGTCCTGTCACAATTGCTGTGATACTCTGTTCTCAGAGGAAATTTTGAGTGTAATTATTGGTAGAACCATGTTCTTGTGATAGATCAAAGAGAACACCTTCTCCTTCTAACACATCATCATATCAGCTCATGAGCTAATCCTTTCTTAGGTTTAATAGGAGCACCTCTTAGAAACATTAGACTCAATCCTACATCATGCATAAGGGCAGTGACCTTGTATGTCTTACCTTCATTTGAATCCCTAGGCCAAACATGGTTCCTGGGACATAGTTGACACTCAGCAACTATCCATTGATTGGATGAATGAATGAAAGCATTGATTGTTATAGAATATCCATTTTATAAGCAGTTGAGATGGTTTTGATTGCAAGTGTCAGAAAACACCAATGCAATAGACAGCAACAATACAGAGTTATTAGCTCAGATAATAATGACTTTAAAGAATGGGAGCCTAGCTCAAAGGTGAGTTACCTCATATGTTTTCAGGAGCCCATGATTTTCTGTCCTCAATACTGGGCCTTTCTTCTCTGGCTAGCTCTCTATAGTAACCACTTGGTTGCAATGGTTTCATAAATCACATCCAGCATTTCAGTGACCAAAAGTGGAAGAGTAATCTCCTCTGTCTTGTGTCTATTTTTAAGAGAAATGAAATTCTTTACCATAAACCCACATCTGGGCTTCATCTTATTTCTCACTGGTCAACATTGGGCCATCTAATCAGCTCTACTAGCGAAGAGAAGGGGATTTTCCATGATCAGTTTACAAGAATTAGATAAGCTCTGAATTAAAGATGAAGTTAGCTCACCGGAAGGCACAGGATGTCTAAATAACACTGGAATTTTGTTAATAAGAAATAAAGGGGAAAGGGGCATCAACCACACTGGAAAATGTATTAATCAGAAAGCGGATTAATATTTCTTAAAACATAATTTCTGAGAAAAGAAGATTATTTTGTTCAACTATTTAAACAGTAGATTCCAAAGGTAGTTTGTTATATTTTCTCTCCATCCAGTTTCATGTTACAACCCCTTGTAGTAAGGACCAGAAAAAATACTTTTAAACAAAGTTTACAAGTTTAACCTTGCTTAATAAGCACAATAGTCACAGATATCAGTTTCACCTGTTTCCTAAGAAGACAAGATACTTGCTTAAGGCCCCCTTGCACTGCCATGTAAAGAGTGCTTACTGAAAGTTTACCATAACAGCTCCCCATTTTGATAGATGAGGAAATTGAATATTAAAAAGCCTAGTTACTTTTCAAGGTTATATAGCTGAGAGTGATAGAGTTAGGTTTTAAGACCAGAATAGTCTGACTCTGAAGACTAAGGTCAGCTGCCTCTAAATGAAGCAGATATGTGCAGGAAAATTCTTTCTGTCCATTGTGAAATGATTTCAAAAGAAATAGTAGTCAAAAGAATTGCAAATAAGGGACATTAACATTTCAACAATTTTCATGTATTCAGTAAATGTTTCTTCAGCATCTACTCCATATCCAAAACACTGAAAAATAAAAACTCAACTGTATCTTCCTTTATCTTGTGAAGATGTGGAATACATTATTTTTAAAGCTAGAGATCATTTCCAGTGTAGTAGATAAATGAGTGGGAAATGTTGAAAGAAATATGCATAGGGTCATGGGCGAAGTTCATTATAATATCACGGAGTAAGTTTTATCCAGTAAGCTTCATAGAAGTACAAAACAAATCTAAGTTACACCTCAAGACTCAACAGAATTATCTATGGGTATATGTATCTATCTAAATTATGCCATATATTCCCTTAACACTCTTTTTAAAAATTTACATTTTTTTCTAGATCTTGTAACTTCTTTTTATCCAAGTTCCTTCATCAAATAAGTTCTGAAAAAATAATATAAATTAGCTTAAAAAGAAATATACTAAATGGAGATATTAGCTACAAGCAACTTATTTGCTTCCATAAAATATAAGAACTACTATTTTAAAGTTAGTATGGAGAAATATAATTGGAGGAAATTTAGATAAAGGAATAAGTAATTCACAGAAAAGAAAAATTCCACTGGGAAATTTAACATATAAATAAGTGCTTAATCAAGAGAATGGTAATGAAAGCAATGATCATATACATATATATGTATATATACACAAATATTATAGTGTATATATAGTTACAAATAAATATATGTCTCTATACATGTAAATATATGTATATGTTTATGTACACATATAAATATAATTGCATATGTGTATGTATACACCATTAGATTGGCAAGCAAAAAAACTATCAATATTGATTGTTTAGACAAGTATAAGATGAAATGAACTTTCTCACTGCTGGAGGGTGTTTAAATATTGAATATTGGCTCTGACATGTTGAATAGGAATTTGGTAGGTAGGACCTAATAATTCTAATATATATGTATCTATTAATGAGAAATTCCATCTTTGAGTGTATGTGTGGATATTCACTGCAGCATTTCAAATGATAAAGAACAAAAAAAAGTGAGAACAATATAAGTATCTTTGTATAGAGGAATAATTCAATGACATGTAGTGTATTGAGAAAATAAATTTTGAAAAATAGTCCTGATAGCTGGCAGCTGGCTGCTGACAGCTAGGAGTTGACAGGTCAGCAGTATTCCCAGCTGAACATAAAGAACTTTCACAGAATTTGAACAATACTCAAGCAGGCTACTATGTAACCATGATGGAACAGGAGAGAGATAAGGTCACTCTGAAATCACCACTGAAAAGAGACACAACAAGGATACCATGCAACCACACAAAAAACTAAGCATCCTTGTTTTTTGATTAACTGACACTATTTCTTGAAATAAAATTCTATAAACTCTAGGAACATAATGAAAATTCTAACTCCACGTTACTGCTCCCACCTCCTATTTTATATATTTTTAAATATTTATTTATTTCCTTTATATTTTTTGGCTGTGTCCAGTCTTTGTTGTGGCCGGCGGGATTCTCTCTAGTTGTGGCACATGGGCTTCTCTTTAGTTGTGGCATGCGGGCTCCAGGGCACATGGGCTCTATAGTTGTGGCGTGCAGGCGCCAGAGCACGTGGGCTCTGTAGTTCACGGCACGCGGGCTCTCTTGTTGACACTCGAGAACTCAGTAGTTGTGTCACATGGGCTTAGTTGCCCTGTGGCATATGGGAACATAGTTCCCCAACTAGGGATGGAACCCACAACCCCTGCATTGTAAGGCGGATTCTTTACCACTGGACCACCAGGGAAGTCTCTGCCCCCTTTATATTTTGACCATAACCAATTCAAAACAGGTCATTGCTTTACTAAGCCTTTCTCAAAGACATTTAACACAGGACAGGCTAAGAGTCCCTCCACATTACTTTTGTAGTTCTGTGTATTTACTTTAATCATGGCACTTCTCACGCAGTTATTATTGCATTTTTGTGTTTCTATACCTGCTTCTCTTCAAGACTTTGAGTTCCTAGAGGGAACAGACCCTGTGTTGGTTTAGTATTTTGCGTCCAGCACGATGAATGGCACATATGCTCAAGAGACATCTTACTGACTGAGAGAACAAAAGGATGGATTGATCACTGCATTAATAACCAAATAAATACAATCACTGGGAAGCAATCTACATTTCATTTAATTCATACAATGTTACATACAAAGAAGATAATATTAAAATTAAAAACTAAGGAAATGTAATTTTTCTGACATTTCCTACCATCATCTCACATCTCACCCCTCCTTAATTCCACAAAAGGGAGAGAAAGAAATGAAAAATAAAAGGAAGGGAAATATCTATTTATCGATTTTCAAACATGCAGCTTCTATTTGCAGCGTCCAGATCCCTGTTTTGAAAGTTGTGTGCACAGTAGTGTATTAATTATGGGGATTATGAAACCCTGAGGCTTGATGTGTTGAAATAGAAAAGGGTTTTAATTCTAGGGGAACCATCTCTAGATTTTGATGTGAAATAAAGTTTCTGGCATCGACCCTGCGCTAATGAAGATCAGAATGTTCTCTTAGTGTGATCAGAGCTACTCCCACGTTGATTACCTCTCGGTGAGTTGAGAGGAAATGGAAAAGCAAAAGCATTGATTTTTGAAGAAATTTCTTGTCTTGCAAACCACTTATTACCCAAATAGATTTACTCTTAATCTTTTAATAAACTGAAACAGTTAGTGATTTCTGCAAATGATGCCTCAGTCTAATCTCACAGAAGACTCTCAGTTCTGCAGTGGATTACAAAAGTTTCCCATCTTTCAATATTTGTCTTTGCTTCTTTCAGCAGCTGAATTTAATTCTTATTATCCTCAACGACAAGGCAATTTCAGATGATGAAATTTCTCATGTGAAACCTACACCTTTCAAATAATAATTTACAACTCCAAATTGGATTTGTGTGTATGAGTGTGTGTGTACATACACACACAGTTCACCTGAAGATGACAGTCTGATTTGTGAACTTATAATTCATTTCATAGATTAAAATGTTTTTAGCCATAAGAAATGAAGCATCATTGTTTTCAAAGAAAGATTAAATTCACATGATCCTCGGGTTCATAATAAGAAATGAAGTGGCAAAAGTGAAAACAACAACAAAATAAACAAACAAAAAGAAACCCCTCATATTCTTAATCAATGTGATGAGTCAATCGTCTTAGTTGAGTTTGAAATCCCTCTTGCACCTACCCAGGTTCACATGTGCATTATTTCTTGCCTAGTTACTGTATCATCTTCCTAATTGCTTTCCACGCGTGAAATTTCACCTATCCATCCTTTGCTATCAGAATGATCTTTCTAAAAAAGTATTTAAGATAAAGCAAAACAAACATGTACTTTGCCTGCTTAAATCTAAAATGTTAAAGCTCTTAACTATGTGCCAGGCACTGTTATAGATGTCATGATCCATCTGGTTTTTGATTATCATGACTCCTGTGTAGATATGGCTCTCCCCTCTCAACACATGAGAAATCTGCAGTTCAGAAAAGTTAAGATGATTTATATAAGGTCTAGAATAAGATTTTTCAGCAGCAGTATTATTGACATTTTAGGTCAGACAATTATTTGTTGTGAGGTACTATCCTGTGCACTGTAGTATGTTCAGCAGCTTCCCCGACCTCTACCACTCTATGCCAGTAACAGGCCCCTGACCCCAGATGAGAAGGCCAAAGATGTATCCAGACATTGAGAAATATCCCCTGGGGAAACTGACAAAATTATGATTGAGAAAGTTAAGAACCATTGGCCTATACATGTATCTCTTTCATAATAATGTAATCCACATAGTTTAATGGCCTCACGGATGCATGCTTTATCATTCCCAAATATTCATTAATTCATTCATTTCTTGACTCAGTTTTGGGATATGTTTTAAGAACTTGGACTCTGTGCCAGTCTGCCCGAGTTTTTATCCCGGGTCTACCATTAACTGGCTTTATGACATTGGGCAAGTTCTCAAGCCCTCTCTGCCTTAGGACCCTCATCTGGATTTGGGAATGATAATCACACATCATTCATAGGTGTGTTAAAAAGACTAAGTAAGGTTTTCTATGTAAAGATCTTAGAAACAGTGGGGTTCTGAATTGATGCCTATGGTGATCAGGGAGGAGAGTCTGAAAGTTTTCCATCGAGCCACCTTTTTAACATTCTTACACCTGACTACCCATGTCAAAGAGCGGAGAACCAGCTCAGTAAAGCAACCCCATTGCAGACAGGATACTGGTGATCTCCTTCCCTGCCTACAGCCCCTTTACTAGAACTTCTCTCCCAAACATACCATCACTATAATGCCTGCTCACAATATAATCTGCCACAATCACTCTCTTTCTCCTTATAGTGATCACCACATTCTTATCACTAGTACGGTTGTCCACAGTTATCCAATTCCAGGAGATAGAAAACAAGGATCCACTGTCATATATTCTCCTAAGATTCCTCAGTAGTGTCTTACTCTGCAGCGCGTTGTGAACCATTTTCCATAAGATTGTGCGAATACATGTGCTGGTTTCACCCTGCTCCTTGTAGGTCTTCTGCTCTTCCGGAAACTAATTATCTTCTCCTTACATCTTTTATTTTTTAATTGTATTTTATTGTGATAAGAGCAGTTAATATGAGATCAACCCTCTAAACAAATTTTTAGGTGTGCAATACAGTATTATTGACTACAGGTACAATGCTGTTTAGCAGATCTCTAGAACTTATGCATCTTGCTTCACTGAAACTCTATGCTTATTGATTAGTAACTCCCCATTTCCCCTTACTTTCAGACCTTGGCAAATACCATTCCACTCTTCGATTCTATGAATTTTATGATTTTGGATTTCTCATATAAGTGGAATCATGCAGTATTTGTCTTTCTGTGACTGGCTTGTGTTGCTTAGCTTAATGTCATCAAGGTTCATCCCCGTTGTTGCATAATGCAGAATTCTCTTCTTTTTTAAGGATTAGTAATATTTCATTGCATATTTACACCCATTTTCTTTATCTGTTTATCTGTTGATGGACATTCAGGTTGTTTCCACATCTTGGCAATTGTGAATAGTGCTTGCAATGAATGTGAGAGTATTAATACCTCTTCCTTACTTATTTGGAATGATGATACATATTTATCTACAGTTTAAATAGAGAAATGAGCTTAATATAAGAAAATAAACTCATACATGCTTATACTCAAGGGTCATGGAAACGTTCCACAGTACATGATATTTGAACGTAAATCTAAAAAGAACAGTAGGTACTAACCAAAAAAAGAGTGAGGCAGTGGGAAAATGTACAAGAGAAAGCCAACAAATGCTTGGTTCTAGAGGTGAGACAACATGCATAATCGAGAAATTGTACAGATATTTGTGAAATACATAAATGTTCTGGCATTTGACATATAAGAATTTCCTGGTTGGAGAAATGTCTGGTTTACATACTGATCTATCTGAAATAGTCCACCTCCACCCTCCCCATCTCCATTCTTTGGTCTTCATGTGGCCATTTCTGTCTCGTCTTTCAGTTGTTAGCTCAGAATTTACCTTCTCAGGAAGTTCTTCTCTAGCTACTTCATCCTAGTATGAAAAACTCTAATAATTGTTATGGAGAAAATTTTTTTAAAATAGCAAGTCTTCCAACAGGAACTCTTGACCTAACTCTATTGTTTGCTTTCCAGATAATAAATGCAAGTTCCTGAGTGCTGAGGACTTCTGCTTTGTTGATCTTTTCATTGCCAGTGCTTAGAATATTGTCTGGCACTCAGTTCAGTTGGTGCTCAAAATATATATACTGAATGAATGAACGAATGAATAAAAGTTGTCCATTGTAATGTCACTCACCACTTGTATTCCAGCAACCTGAGGCCTTGACAACAGCTGGATCCCTGTAATACTAGGCACATCTCCCTAATTAGAAAGTGTGGGGGGGAGGCCTTTCTTTCAGTAAGTCAATTTTTTTACTTACTTACCCAAGAATTTGGCTTTTCTATCCTTGTCCAAGGCCAAGAATGCATGGATACCAGGCCAAGCAATTGTACAGGGGCTTAATTTGCAATTCTCTCCCATTTCTGGAGGCTAAAAAAGAAGAGCTACCCAATCTCATACCCAGCAGGGTTAGGAACAAACACATTTTTAACAGCAAAAATTGTTTATATACTTGATTGGCATTGAAACAAGCACATACTTTTTCTGAAAGTCAGTTGTCATTTTTTTGGTGGAAGTGGGTTGTGTACTTTCATTTTTAAGACAGCTGACATCCAGCAAAATACATCCAGAGGGAAGTGTTAGTTCTGTTCTAAGCATGGGTGGGAAGCAAGATTTAAATCTTTGCTATGAAGGACATTTTTGATGTCCTAATTTGCTCAGTTTCATGGGTCTCATTTTGTTCTAATTAGCATTAGGGGTAAGAAATAAGAGCATGTGAGTCACATCTCACAGTGGGCTCAGATTTCTAAAGGTCTAATGTAAAATATACAATTTACAATGTATTTTCAGTTACTCACAATAATTTGAAAGCTACATGAATAGAGTACAACAATGGATTTTTTCTCAACTAAAATCCAGCTAATGTCCAGCTCATACATTTGCCATTTTCATTTCTGACCCTTTCTGCAGCTGTGGGTCCATGAAGTCATGGTTTTGTTGAATTCATTTTATATTATGCTTCCTAGTGCAATGTTTTGACCATGTCTGATTATATAGCTCAATTGGAGAGGAGAAAATTACCCATTAATTTAGAAAAAAATTCCCTTTCAAAGCCTGAGGGAATCTGCTCTTCAATTCTGAAAGAAATTTACAGAATCAGGTTGTTTGTATCAGTTGTAAGTATTGTTTAGTGTTTGACCCAGGGTTGCTTGATATATCACTCAAGCAAATATGACTTTATTTTTGTCTCTTTTCCCTTTTCTCTGTGATACGAATTCTGGTGAACTCAGAATATCTTCTCTGCCATTGAGTTTTGCACACCCTTCTCTCTATAGTTTTGCCATTGATTTCCATATATATGGCTATATATTCAAGCCATAACTATAATAAATAAGGCTCCCATTATAACCTTGCTTAAAATAAGAGATGGGTGCATTTTCTTCTACTTTCTTACAAGAACTTTTTAAAGGCACTTCTATTTTTAGAAAAAAGAAATAAAAAATTAAGAATGCATATGTTAACAACCTGTGTTGATTGGAAATACCCAAAGGTGTTTGTGAAACCGAGCTTTCATGAGATCATTTTCTCTTCCTTTTATGTCCTAAACTTCATCTTCATTGCAAATTGCCTGACCCTTGTAGAAGATTGCTGTTGGGCACACATATGAAGAGGTTAATTACTACTTACTTTATTATATCTTACATGTTTCTCTATTTTACAGCACCCAGGTTTTTTCTCTGTTACTCAGTGGGGATGTGTTAGATTTCTTTCTTCCCTTTTTGAGAATGATTCTGGTTCTTTATATACTTAAGAAAAAGTCCTTCCATACAACATAATCACATTTTGGGCGTTTGCCATGCTCCCCAAATCAATTATTTAACATAAAATGCTAGGTACTGTGTGTTCACAAATATCTAATGCATGCATTCTGTCTAGTGAGAAGATCAGGTGGGTACATGAGCAAAATAAAACATGAAAATCCAATAGTAGGAGTGGGTACCAGACACAGCAGACAGGGATAAATGAGGGATAGGTGGTTATTGGGCTCGGCAAAATCTATCTAGAGAAAGATATCATGAGATAGAACTTTGAATGGCAGGCAAAGGAGGAAGGACATTTTGGAAGGAGGGTGTAATATATGTAAAACGATGAAAGCATGCGAGATATAAGATACACGTTGGGGACTACAAGTGTTTAATATTTTAGGGTCTCAGGACTCATGGGGGAATGAGATTATCAAATTTGAGAGCAAGGGCCAAAACATGGGCATGGGTCATAAAATTTCCAGTTATCAATCTATATCCGCAGAGTAGACCTAGACAAAACCCTAATAACATCTACTGCTTTGATGTCGTAGAAAGAGCATAGAGCATGGAACCAGAAGTCTTGTGCTCCCACCTGCTGAGTTACTTGGGACAAGTTGTCTTCTAATTTGAGCCTTCACTTCCTCAATTAAAAATTAAGAACAATAAAATATTAATCTCCTAAGGCTTTTGGATAATTTTGCATGTGTCAAAAAAGCTTTGAAATTTAAAAAGTACCAGCCAAAGTAATGTCCCTCTTTCACATAGTCCTTCACATACTTTCAAATATTTAAGGGTTTAGAATCTATCAGGCACTGGTCTAGCCAACAGGCAATTTATCAGTAAGCACAGCAAGTAAGACCCCTTCTAGTATGGAGCTCATGATTCCCTTTTCTGTGGCATTTAATCTGAGACCTATAAAAACCATAGGGAGAAAGATTTCAGGAAGAAGAAACAGCAAATATAAAGATCCAAAACCAAGACTGTTATGGGCATGAAATACATTCACAGAAGATGAGAGGACTGGAGTACCTCTTCAGATGCTGGGCCCCTTGGGGAAGGATTGGGCAAGTGGGATTTACACCCAGCAGAGCAGTTCTCCTAATTATAGACATACAGCATGTGGGCCAGAGGCAAGTGACATATATGCAAGGCTTTAGCCTTTAACACCCTCTCACCAAAAAAGAAGAAAATTCCTTTTGTGTTGCTAGGATACCTCTGCATTTTAGAATCTGCAGTGCATTGGGCTCTTGACTCTTACCCTTTCATGTCTTTTTCATCTGTCAAGGTTCTCAGAAGAGAGTGTCAGGAAAACTTGCAGTGGTCTCCTGCTTTGGAAGCTACAGGTCGACTTCTCTATTGCTCCTATTACTTAATATTTTCCTTTCCTTTCTTCTAAATGGTCCTGGGATTTTTTTATAAAAGTGTCATATTAAGTCAGGAATGCAAATACATGCTAACTTAAGTGCTCACTCTGATCCACTGATGGTAGGTGCCTAGAATACCATGTGGAAAAACATTCTAGCTAAGGTGGGGAGCTCAGCAGAGAGTGAGACAACAAAATTGTCTACGTCTTCTTTGGATTGAGTGAGTAGCAAAGAGGCAGAATTGGACTGAATCTTCCTTAAAGTAAATCTGCCTTTTTGCTCTAAGATTAAAGTCACAATTGGGTCATTCTTTTCTTTAGCATATTTTATTTTCAATATATTTTCCTAGGTAAAAGAAAACTTATCATAGTTATGTTAAATAAACATTAGTACCAAGAGTGCAGCCTAAAAAGCTATAGATAGTATCATCTATGGCACTTTTTTCCTTAGTAAGTCCACATACACCGCCACTGATATTCTCAGCTTCTTGGACATTATACAAATGACTTAGTATTTCCCAGCCTGTTTTCTTATCTGTATGGTGGAGTTAATAAGAGAACTTACCTCCTAGAATTGATGTAAAAATTAAATGAGAAAATCTCTTTAAAGAACTTGCACTAAGCTCAACACAGAAAACTTTCTTAATAATTCCTTAATAAAAGTTAAATGGGGACTTCCCTGGTGGTCCAGCGGTAAGGAGTCCACCTTACAATGCAGGGGACGTGGGTTTGATCCCTGGTTGGGGAACTATGATCCCACATGCTGAGAGGCAACTAAGCCCACGTGCCACAACTATTGAGCTTGTGCACCTCAACTAGAGAGCCTGCGTGCCACAAACTACAGAGCCCACGCCCTGGAGCCTGCACGCCACATCTAGAGGAGAGAAAACCCACACGCCGCAACTAGAGAGAAGCCTGTACTGCAACAAAAGATCCCACGTGCCTCAGCGAAGATCCCTTGTGCCGCAACTAAGACCTGACACAGCCAAAAATAATAAATAAAATAAATAAATAAAACTAAAAAAAAATGTTAAATGATGGTGATGATGATAATCAAGTCTCCTATGCCTGTGAAAAGAATGGTTCACAAATTCAACCCAAGAAGGGAGCATCTAGCCAATTCCTAAGTCCGTGGTAATTGCACGTCCAATTCACTTTAGTCATTTACTTTAAAGATCCACTGAATGGCTCCATCCAGCTGTGTCATTAGAAGTTAACAAGATATGTGTCATGTCTGCCACTCTGTCAGTGTTTGTTTTCTTTCAATATAAATTCAGCTTCCACTACATCCCCTTTTAATATTTTTAATGTTTCAGTTTTCTCAATTGTAGTAGATGAAACAGAGAATTAAATTATCAGAATTAATACTAAAAAGAGGGAAAGTAATAAAATGTAATGTGCAATCTAGTAACCTTAACTTGGCGGAAACGTAGATACATTCAATCTGAATTGAAAATAATATTTATAAACGGGGCTTCCCTGGTGGCGCAGTGGTTGAGAGTCAGCCTGCCGATGCAGGGGACACGGGTTTGTGCCCCGGTCCGGGAAGATCCCATATGCTGCTGAGCGGCTGGGCCCGTGAGCCATGACCGCTGAGCCTGTGCGTCCGGAGCCTGTGCTCCACAACGGGAGAGGCCACAACAGTGAGAGGCCCGCGTACTGCAAAAAAAAAAAAAAAATTTGTAAATGAACAAATTATTTGCTGTATAAATTACCAAATAATCATTTAATCAGTTGTCACATTTCAGTCAGATGTTTTGATAACGTCTAGACTAGTGCTGAACAATAGAAATAATAATGCAAGATGCATATGTTATTTAAAAATTTTAGTAGCCACATTAAAGAAGTAAAAAGAAACATATACAATTATTATATTTAACCCACTATATCCAATATATTATCATTTTAATCAGTATTTAAAAGAATAAAGTATTTTATTTTATCCATATTAGTTCTTGAATATGCAGTATGTATTTTTTTTTTTTTTTTTTTTTGCGGTACACGGGCCTCTCACTGTTGTGGCCTCTCCCGTTGCGGAGCACAGGCTCCGGACATGCATGCTCAGCGGCCATGGCTCACGGGCCTAGCCGCTCCGCGGCATGTGGGATCTTCCCAGACCGGGGCACGAATCCGTGTCCCCTGCATCGGCAGGCGGACTCTCAACCACTGCGCCACCAGGGAAGCCCTGCAGTATGTATTTTAAGCTTATAGCACATGTCAATTAAATGCTAAATTTTCATCAAAAACACTGATCTATCCTTAGATTTCGTAAGCTTTACAGTTGATAAAGTCAATTCACATACTCTAATATTCCAAACACACTTAAAAGTTTTCCAACATCTGGACTGATTGCTCCAAAATACTTTTATTTTAATACTCACATAAACATGGACAAAACTGGTTTATTATTTTTAAAAGGACTGATTTGACTTTGAAGCAAAAGCATACTAATTTCAAAACCACATCTGTCCAAGTTAAATAAATTGACTAACACTTGGGTCAACTCATTATGCTAATAAACATCAAATTCAAAGAGGTGTTATATAGAATGAAAAACAACGCTAAATTTATCAATATCAGAAAGTCTTCTTCATTTTTCCGTGTTTTGTAGTCAATTTGCGTGATGCTGTTGTTTACAATTAAAATCTACATATTGACTTATTTTATAAAATGTCATAAATCATAGTTCATGATTTGTTTTGTGAAAAGTTTCAATTTTGATGTAAATTTTCTTACCTGTCTAGCTAAGTCACAAATTACCTTTTTCTTTTTCCCCACTTGGTGCTTCAAATTTAGTTCTTCCATATGCAACTTAACATTGACGAAATCACATAATTCATGCTGCCACATTTTGTCTTTGATTATTGAATATTTAACAAACATTCCTTTATTTCAAGAAAAACTTGAACCTAAATTAATAGTACAGTAAATCATTTAAACCAATGAGCATTTTTGGTAAAGAACATGAGGCCATTAAATTTTTTGTTTACTTTGGATGTGTATACTGAAAGACTTGAACTATATCATGAAGCTTTTCACAAAGTCTTTCTCAGGAAACTGGAAGCTTTTCACAAAGTCTTTCTCAGGAAACTGAGAACAAATATTTTCCACACGTATCATACAGTTGAATTAAACGTAAGGGAAACATCAGTCTCCTAATTTAAATTAGAATAATTATTTTTTTAATCTAATATACCTGGAGTACCATTCATCTTCATAGAAGTGTTAGGAAAAAATATATAGCTAAGATTTCTCTTCTTCAGATGCAAACATGTCAGAAGGATATATGTCACGAGTTTCATATTTTAGACTATGAATTGACAATATTTTCTTGTGAATTTGGAAGATCTTTGAAATTTAAAATGTACCCAAATACTATTGGGGCAGTGTGCTTTATATTGCATGACTAATATAAAACTAGGGAGAAGTAATGACAACTATTCAAATTTTGAGTCAATTGATAATTGATATTGTTAGAAATATTTTAAAATTTACAGGCAATTATTTGCTGGCTTAATTGAGAATCTTTCATTTTATGTAAAATATATTTTTAGTCTTTTTATCATAACATTAGTAAAATTGTCAATATAATTATTTCTTTAACTGGCTATCAAAAAATGGTTGCTTCTTTTTGTGCACAAACCCAAGCATTTTTATGGCTGACCAATATTACAAGCTCAGATTCTTTTATAGATCATTAACTTTTTTGTGTTTGTTTCATATTTGTTTCCGATTTTAGGCAACCATATATGTTCATTCTCTTTTTTCTTTTCATATTTAAAGACAATTATTTTAGAGCAGTTTTGGTTCACAGCAAAATTAAGAGAATGGTACAGAGAGTTCCTATATATATCCTTCCCCAGCTCATTCATAGCCTCCCCAGTTATCAACATCTCCCACAAGACTGGTACATTTGGTACATTTGTAATTCTTTATTAGTTCCAGGAGTTTTTTGGTGACTCTGATTTTCTACATAGATTATCATATCATCTGTGTATAAAGACACTTTTATTTCTTCCTTCCCAATCTCTATACATTTTATTCTGCTTCTTATTGCACTGGCTAGGGTTCAAAGTATGGTGTTGAAAAGGAGTGGTTAGAGGGAACATCCTTGCCTTACTTCTGAACCTGATGGGAAAGCTTCTAATTTATCTGTATTAAGTGTGATGTTAGCTGTAAGTTTTTTGCATTTTTTGTATCTACTATTTTTTGTAGATACTCTTTATCAAGTTGAGGAGGTTCGCACCATTCCTGTTGTACTGAGAGTTTTTATAATGAATGGGTGTTGATTTTGTCAAATGTTTTTTATACTTATATTGATATTATCATATGCTTTTTCTTTTTTAGCCTGATGATGTGATGATTACATTAATTGATTTCTGAATGTTGAACCAGCCTTGCATACCTGGGATAAATCTCACTTGGTCATGGTGTAGAACTATTTTTATACATTTTTGGATTCAATTTGTGAATATTTTGTTCAGGATTTTTGTACCTATGGTCATGAGTGATATTCATCTGTAATTTTATCTTCTTGTAACATTTGTCTGGTTTTGGTATTAAGGTAATTCTGGCCTCATAGCATGAGTTAGAAGTAGTCCCTATGCTTCTGTTCTCCAAAGGAAATTGTAGAAAATTGGTATAATTTTTCCCTTAAATATTTGGTAACATTCACCAGTAAACCCATCTGAGCCTGGTGCTTTCTATTTTGGAAAGTTATTAATAGTTGATTTAGTTTCCTTAATAGGTACAAGCCTATTCAGATCATTTATTTCTTCTTGTCTAAGTTTTGGCAGATTGTGTCTTTTAACAGATTGGTCCATTTCATCATCTGTGTTATCAAATTTGTTGGCATAGAGTTGTTCATAGTATTCCTTTATTATCTTTTTAATTTCCCTGGGTTCTATAGTTCTGTCTTTTCTTTCATTTCTGATAGTAGTAATTTGTGTTCTATTTCTTTTTTCTTAGCTAGCCTAGTCAAAACCTAATTAATTTTACTGATTTTTTTTCAGAAACAGCTTTTAGTTTTGTTAATTTTCTCTATTGATTTTCTGTTTTCCATTTCATTGATTTATGCTGTAATTACTACTATTATTTCTTTCTAATGCTTACTTTGGATTTAATTTGCTCTTCTTTTTCTAGTTTCCTAAGGTGTAAACTTAGATTACGGACTTTTGATCTTTTTTTTTTCTACTGTATGTATTCAGTGCTATAAATTTCCCTCTAACCAATTATTCTGCTGCATCCCACAAATTTGGATGTTGTGTTTTCCTTTTCATTTGGTTCAAAACATTTTTTAAATTTCTCTTGAGATTTGTTCTTTAAGCCATGTTATAAGTGTGTTGCTTAATCTCCACATATTTTAGGACTTTCCAGCTATGTTTTTGTAATTGATTTCTTGTTTAGTTCCATTGTGGTCTGAGAGCAGACATTGTATAATTTCTTTTTAAAAGTGTTAAGGTGTGTTTTATGTTTCAGAATGTGGTCTATCTTGGTGGAATATTCCATGTACGCTTTGCAAGGATGTGTATTTTGCTGTTGCATGAAGTCCTCTGTAGATAACCATTATATCCACCTGACTGAATTCAACTATTTCCTTACTTTTTGCCTGTTGCATCTGCCCATTTTTGACAGAATGGTATTGAAGTCTTCAGCTATAATGGTGGATTAATCCCTTTCTCTTTGCAGTTCTGTCAGTTTTTGCTTCATGTAGTGTGACAATCTATTGTTAGGCACATACATCTTAATAATTCTTATGTTTTATTGGAGTCTTGACCCTTTTTCATGATGTAATACCATTCTTTATCCCTACTAACTTTCCTTGCTTTGAAGTCTGCTGAGTCTAAATTTAATACAGCTACTCCTGCTTTCTTTTGATTCGTGTTAGTATGGTATATCTTAATCCATCCATTTACAGCACATAGTTTGGGCAGGTCTTGTTTTTTGATCTACTCTGGATCTTTGGTGCATTTATTTATTGAAATTCAAATTGATTATTGATATGTTGGATTAATATCTATCATATTTTTTACTCTTTTCTTTTTTCTGCCTTTTCTTTATTGCTATTTGTGTCTTCTACTTTTTTCTGCTTTTTGTAGTTTTAATTGAGCATTTTATATGATTACATTTTCTCTTTTTTCTTATCATATTAGTTTTATATATATATATATATATATATATATATATATATACACTTAAATTTTAACTGGTTGTCCTAGAGTTTGCATTATACATTTACAATGAATCCAAATCCACTCTAAAATAACACTATCCTGCTTCATGGGTAGCATGAGTAACACACATACACACAAAGATATATACATAAATATACATAATCAAATACATTGTTGCTCATATTATTTTGAATAAACTTGTATCTGTTAGATCCATTTAGGATACAAAAAAATAAATGTTTTTATTTTACCTTCATTAATTACTCCTTTGATGCTCTTTCTTTATGTAGATAGAAATTTCTGATCTATATCAGGTTCCTTCTCCCTTAAGAACTTATTTAATACTTCTTGCAATGCAGATGTCCTAGTAACAAATTCCTTCAATTTTTGTTTGAGAAAGTATTTCTCTTACACTTCTGAAGGATAATTTTTTCAGAGTAAATAATTCTAGGTTCATCTTTTTTCTCTCTCAACACTTTAAATATTTCCTGCCATCCCTCTTGCTTGCATGGTTTGTGAGAAATTGGATGTAATTATTTCCTTTCTTCCTCTGTAGATAAGGTGCTTTTCCCCTCTGACTTTTTTCAGGATTTTTTTTTTCTTCTTTGATTTTCTGTGTTTTGAAAATGGTATGCCTAAGTGTAAGGGTGTTTTGGCATTTATCCTGCTTGGTGTTCTCAGATTCCTGGATCTTTGATGTAATTAATTTTGGGGAAATTCTCAGTCATTTTTGTTTTTAATATTTCTACCAGCCCTTTCTTATTTTTGTTTTTCTTTGCGGTACACGGGCCTCTCACTGTTGTGGCCTCTCCCCTTGCGGAGCACAGGCTCCGGATGCGCAGGCTCAGCGGCCATGGCTCACGGACCCAGCCACTCCGCAGCATGTGGGATCTTCCCAAACCAGGGCACGAACTCGCGTCCCCTGCATCGGCAGGCGGACTCTCAACCACTGCACCACCAGGGAAGCCCCCTTTCTTGTTTGTTTGTTTGTTTGTTTGTTCCTGGTATTCCCATTATATGTATATTATACCTTTTGTAGCTGTCCCACACTCCTTGGATATTCTGTAGTTTTGTGTTTTTTTTCAGTCTTTATTCTCTTTGCTCCAGTTTTGGATATTTCTTTTGAGTCTTTCTCAAACTCAGAGATTCATTCCTCTGCCATATCTAGTCTACCAATAAGCCCTTCAAAGGCTTTCTTCATTTATATTAGATTTTTATATCTGTTATTTCTGTTGGTTCCTTCTTAGGTTTTCCAACTTTCTGCTTACGTTTGTCCATCTGTGCTTGCATTCAGTCTACTTTATTCGTTAGTTCCCTTAGCATTTAATCATAGCTGTTTTAAATTCCCAGTCTAATAATTCCAACATTCCTGTCATTTCTGGTTCTAATGCTTGCTCTGTCTCTTCAAGTGGTGTTTTTCTGCCTTTTGGTATCCCTTGTAGTTTTTTTCTTGATAGCTGGATATGATGCAGTGGATAAAAGGAGCCACCATAAATATGCTTTTAGTAGTGTAGTGGTAGGTTGTGGGGAAGGGCGGAAGCATTCTATAGTTGTATGATTAGGTCTCAGTGTTTTTGTGAGCCTCTGCCTCTGGACTGTGAACTTTACAAGTGTTTATTAGTTCCCATCCCACACCCACACCCCCGCCCCACCTTTGGCGGATCAGGATGGGTAGAGTGGGCTGGCGTTGGGTATTTCTCTTCTCCTTTGTAAAAGCTTAGAGCTGACTGGAGTCGGTTATATCCCTTCCCCCAAGCAGTAAGGCTCTGGTTAACTAGTTTCTTCTGAGGGCAGTACTTGTAAAGAAGAACAGAGTGCTCTGGTGTGTTTCAAAATGGTTCCTTTTACCCTTTCCCTGTTGGAAGCCTGAGGAGATTTTTTTCTCTAATTCTTACTATGAGAACCTGCCTGATAAAACCAGATAAAACTCACAAAAATTTTGGGGGCCCCCTATGACTGGTTCCCCCAGAGTATTTAACTCTCAGATTGTCTGTACTGAGTTTCCAGCAATTCATCAATTACAGTTCAGGTTTTCCTACCCTGGCACAGATTGCCATGGAGTTTTCTGCTCATGAATGTCTCCTTGGATAAGGTGTGACTCCCTGCTTTCATCTGTCTTTACAGTCTTGGGGGAGTGGTTTGCCCTGTGTCCTTACCTCTCTTGTGGATTCAAGAAGAATTGTTGATTTTTTATTTACTCATTGTTAGAACAGAGGGGCAATTTCCAAGCTCTTTATGCAGTACAGGAAATCTGAAGTCACTGTCAATTCTTTTTTTTTTTTTATTGCTGAAACAAATCTTGTAATATTGTTTATTTTATTTTAAAATTTTCACAGTAAAAAAAAAAAATGGAGTTTTATTTTTGCTCTGCCACAGTAAAGTGCATTTGTTAGTCAATGTGAAATATTTGATATGCCTACGTCCAGTTTTCTTTCTTTCTTTTTTTTTCTGTCCTTGATGTATAACAGCTCCTCTGCTGCATCTACACACAATTCTGCATCATTAGAATGCTTTTGTTTTTAATATAAAAATTTGTCCACACATATTTCTTTTATACCAGTGAAAATTTATTTATAGTAAGTATTTCAATTTAATTACCAGTTACAATTGCATTGTGATCATTTTAACTACTGCTGTCTGCATAAAGCATTCAAGTAAACAAATTACAGCACATTAGATTGATACATAGAAAAAGTCATTTGAACTGAATCAATCTGTTGACTCCAGCTAGATCAGTGATGTGTTTTGTGTTATACTCAAAATGACATACATATTTAACATGCACACCCAAATGCAACAGTACTGTACATGTTGCATCAGATAAAGTAAAATGCAGTCCAGACAAACCAGTAAAGTTACGTGCAGTGTTCCAATGAATGTTTCAATGGAATAAGAAATTACCCTTCTTCACTTTTAAGTGTAAATTTAAATTAATTAAAATTAATATTAAATGAAAAATGCAGTTCCTCAAACATACTGTAAGCCACATGCCAAGTGCTTTATGGTCACATGTGGTTAGTGGCTACCTTATTGGACATTGCAAGTCAAGATTTTCTTATGGTCAATTTATGAGGACTGATCATAGGTGAGTAGTTCCAAGTATATACTTTCAAATATTTATAATCGTAAAATAGTTTGCCTTAAATGTGCTTTACTATGGAGAGTGATTGTAACCATTCATACTGGAGGAAAATCTCCAATCTAAGGCTGGAAATTCACTTTTGTTATATAAAGAGGTGCTTTCTCCACTGGATAATGTATACTTCAGCTTTCATGAATACTGTGTAGTAGTCAGCTTTTCAGTAATCAATTTAAATAACCAAAGCTCTAAGAGGTTATTACGGATATGACACATAGTTATTCTAATCACATTTCATTTTGTTCTTAAGTGGAAAATATGATGCCATAAAAACAAATCATTGTTTGCAACCCCTCATTGAATTTATTTTGCTCTTGGTAATTTCACTTTTATATTAAGGTTCATCTTTGGACAAAAGTAGACCATCAAGGGGCTTTAGCTTACGTCACATAGACAATGAATCCATGCCTACCTTTAGATGAATTTGCCTGACTGACTGTTTTTAGGACTACAGTGCTAATTAGAGCAACTAAAAGTTAAGGCAAGAAAGAACAACATCCAAGAATGTAAAGGTAACTAGGTATGGAATCTCCACAAGGCAGACTCTGCCACTTTATTCAGATCTGAGCTCAAATGCCATCTCCTCAGAAACGGTCTCTCCAGTCACCTCTGTCAACCACCATTCCCTTATGTGATTTAGCATTCTTCATATTAACAATCTACAATTTTTAATTTTTCTTTAATATTTATTTATTTATTGGGTCTTTGCCGTGTGCAGGATCTTCATTGCAGCGTGCGGGCTCTTAGTTGTGGCATGTGGGATCTAGGTCCCTGACCAGGGATCGAGCCCAGGCCCCCTGCATTGGGAGCTTGGAGTCCCAACCACTGGACCACCAGGGAAGTGCCATTTTAATTTTTATATATGGTGTTTCTTACCTTCACTCCCATAAAAAAATTAAGCTCCATGAATATGGGAAGCTTGTCTCTTTAGTTCATGACTGTATTCCCCTCAAATAGAGGAGTATCATGCATTTTTTGGGTGCTCAATATGTATTCAAGTATCCACTGAATAAATTAATAAATTTGTTAATAGTAAATTCTGCATTCTTAAAGGTTGTGTGTATATATACATACATAAATACCTACATACCTACATACAAATGTGTATATGTGCATATAAACACATACTTGTGTGTGTGTATGTACGCCTTTGTTAATTGGGCATCCATTGTGGGAAAACACGATGAGATTATAATGTTGAAAAAACACAGATAAGACCCCTTTTGACTTCAGAGATCTTAGAGTCTAATTGGGGAAATATATTTTAATCAAATTATCAAATCACCCCAAACAATAATTTCTAAGTATGGTTACTGCTATGAAGGAAAGTGACAAAGTTTTATAAGGGCGTATAGGACCTTAGCTTCATTTCAGGTGTCAAGGAAGTCTTCCCTCATGAAATGATATTTAATCTGAAATATTAATAATGAAAATAAGTAATAGACAAAATGGAGAAAAGGTCTTTCCCACTGAGCGAATAGCATAAGCAAAGGCCCTATGGAGGGAGGTCACATGGAGTTCTTACAAAACAGAGCTCAGAGCTCAGCAAGCACAGAAACCAAGTCAGCTTTATAAGAGATGCAGCTGGGGAATTAAGTCAATTTCGTAGGGACTTGTATGCTGTGCTAAGTATTTTTGCTAAGTATTTTGATCTTTATTCTAAGAGAAATAGGACACTATTGAATGGTTTAAAGCAGTGGGTATATGGTGTTTATAAAATATGGAACTGATATAGATAACCTTGGATTAGAGCAGTGATGGCACATGTCTTTTTGCTTTAAGAACAAGTATACATAAAACAGCACAAAGTCTGCCTTCATGTTCCCAATAGGATGTTCACCATATCAACTTGACTTCATGTTCAGCCTGATCATTAAAACTAAACTCTCTTATCCTCTAAACAGTCTTTCTGTAAGTGGAAAGGTGAGTTCAAATCTTAACTGCCCCCTTATAGTACTCAGTACTCATCTGAATACAGATACAGACTTTCATTTACCCTGAGTGTAACAATTATGTTTAATATTTATATAGCACTCATATAAAAGGTACTATTCTCAGTCTTTTACTTGTATTAAGTAATTCGATCCTCCAGCCACCCTATGAGGTAGGTGATATTATCCTCATTTTACATATGATGAACTGAGGATGTTAATGGCTGTGTCCATCCACCTGTCCCAAATTAGAAGGTGACCCTCCAACACTGTGATCATTTTCAACAGTGAAAATGCGAAATATATAGCCCTTCCTGACTTCCACCTTAAAGGCATAGCATTTGTATCTTCTACCGGAAACATACAGAGGCAATGGCATGATCATAAGTCCATGTTACGTCAAATGCATGGAGAGGTTAAGCAGTAGACAAAGTTATAAACTACCGTAGGGATATATTTAACAAGGCCAACACTTCAGATGTAGGCCAGCTGGTAAAGTCAGCCATCAGACTAGAAGAGGAAGCAAAACATTAAACAATATTCACTTAGCTCTTCAATGACATTTCTTTTTAAACGACCATGATAAAGTCTAGGGCTTGAAGGAAAATTTAGATGGGGATATTCCTTCACCAACAGCTTAAAGTCCCCCAGATATGCTTAAGGAAGTACCAAAGAGACTAAAATAAAAATAATTACAAGTAAAATGGTTTTAAGTTTATGCATTAACTATAGTTAAGCACAGAATCATTGTTTGAGAATTACTGAGGGATTCTGTGCTGGTTGAAAAATAGACTACAAGGTCGCAAGATTGTAATCTGCTCTCATATTCTTTCTCTTCTCTGACTTCTTTTTTTGTTTTCACCTTTCTCTTTTCAAAGAGGGAGTTATGGCAACTCATTAGCAGCTAGAGTAGAAATCTGGAGCCTGACAAAACTTTGTTAAATCCCTGCTATTCCACATAATTCTGTGACCTTGAACAGTGCTTCAACTTCTTAATTCCTCCCACCTTCAAAAGTGGGTGTTGATAGACTACCTTGGAAAGTTGCAGAAGTTAAGGGAGATAATGCATTAAGTGTCTAGGACATAATAAGGGCTCATTAATAAATGAATGATTGAATGATTTCATGTTATTTCCCTTAAAATTCAATTCCATGTTCTTTAGAGGTAGAGGTTAGGACAAGATTTTGGAGAATGATGACTGAAAGAAAAATATAAATAGTACTTGGGAAAACCACTATTTTGCTTAAATTTTTTTCTTGGGCATTGCTTTCTTAAGTTCCAAGCTGAGGAAATTTAAATAACATTTTTATTATTTTTTTTAGAAAGAGCAATATTGTGTCTGAATGCAGACTGTCATATTCGGGTATTTAATTCAGACAGGAAGTACCTGACCAAAATCTTTTGCATGTACTTGGTGGGTTGAATAAAATGTCTTCCTAGGTGTAATTTTTCTTTAACAGCAGGTACCTTCCATTAGGTAAAATTATAGTTCTTATGTGGCATTAGAAAAAATCCAAGTATTTTCAGCTAAAAATTTACATCACCACTAATAGCTCTTATATCCTTTAAATATATATATATACTGCCTTCCATTTTAGGATTTCTATTTCTAGTACATAAACACAAATATGAGATCATTTAAAGATCTATAACCACATAAGGACTTGGCTTATATTAATGAAAAGGAACACATTCTGATTAGTTTTGATTAAATTAGAAATATTATATTGCTTTCCTGAGACATAATAAAAGGAGACTTTTTATAGGTAGTGAGACACTTAACTTTGCCCTTAACCAGCTGCTTGGCATTACCTATTCTGATGGAATTTAGCTGTCTTTGGAAATTAACAGAGGTGGCTGAAATTAAAGACATTTTCTTAAGAAAAAGAGATCTTGGATTTTTTTTTTTTTTTCCCAAGGAAAACATTTTCACAGTACTTCCTTTGGTATAAGGTACTTTTCAGCATTAATTATTATTCTGTTGATCCAGAAGCCCAAAGAATTTTAGTTACTATTTTTCCTAATAAGTAAAAGGATTCACATACTGTTATATAAAAGTATTGACATAAGGTCAAATTTCTGATAAAGCAGTGGAAAATTAGAAGCCACTCTGTCCAATGTCTTAGCTGAATCTTGAATTCCCCCAGTATACCTAAACAGGCTGGTATTAGAGCCTCTCTTTTCACGAAGTAATAGTGCTCCCTTTTAAAACTACCAGTGAACAAAAGAAACACCTCCTATGACTTTACCAAGAAGTCTTACTTCTGTCCTATGTGGTTACATGTAACAATCTAACAGTTTTTCAAAGATGCCACTGTTACCTTGACTCTACAGGAGTATCAGACATATGGAAGGGTGTCAGTGGGCATTCCATTCTCAGGAATGGAGCACAGTTGATCAGGAGCACTCATGGTCCAAGATGGTGCACAGCATGATCATCTTTGAGTGTGTTCATTCTACTTACGATGAATGTCTGAGTCCCAGTTTTCTCTGATCCCTTTTCTCCTCTCCCTTTGCTCCTCTTCATCTTTTCTGTCATTTCCTTAACACCCCATTCCCCTTTCTGGAGAGATTTCTTAAGGTTCTTGGCTCCATCATGGAAGACAGACCAAAATGGTCAATTATACCAGATTCACTGGGATTGGTTCTCTATAAACAACAGATGTTTAGAGTTCTGATAATGGTAAACTCTACCTCAAATTATAATAAAGCTTAATTAGGTTACCATTATTTCAAATCTTGGTCTTTGTACCCACCCCCAGAAGTGTGGGGTGTTTTCTTAGATTCTGTATTTGTCTATTTGGTATCCATTCATCACGGGGTCAATTATACTGGCTCTATTATCTTATTTTCTCTATTCTTGTTGCTCTGACATTTATGGCCTCACTGACAAGGGAGAGAATGCCCTTCGAGGGCAGTCTTTTTTAGCGAAAGCAAATGGCTTGAGGAAGCATGCTTTTCATGTACAGACCAACCAATCCCAAGTCTAAACTCCATACAAAACCCCTTTATCTAACTTTCACACACCAAAACATTATTTTCCCTGCTCTAAATCAACCCAGAGCCAGGTACCAGACACTTAGAGACCACCCATATCGCCCAGAGCCCATGTGCATTATTCAAACTATCTAATCCTAAGCTATTTACCATGTCCTGTCTTGCCTTTCCTGCAGAAACCCCAGTAAAGGTTTCCCATTGGCTTTCCCATTATTCTTGCTAATAAAAATCTTCTTGAAAAGGCACTAGCTTCTTCATGTTGTCACTCAGTCACCTATATAAATGGAGACCTGGGCACAGAACATGTGGAAATGGGAAAAGAGGAGGATGTCTGAGATAGAGAAAATGTAATCCAGCTCTGCTCCTATAACTGAAATGACCTCAGATTACATAAACTCTCCTTCCGAAAAGGCCACAGCAAGACACTCCAAGTCTCACAAATATGAGGAAGCACGTCATTTTATAATTTTTCTTCATCAGATAAATCCCAGAGAAAGGATATCATGCTTCTATATCTGACACCGTGGCCCCATGGTCAGTATTTCCTGTCAGCTGAATCTTTCTGTAAAACCTCATAACTTGTTCTTGATCAACCCTTATTTCAGGCTGTGTGTGTCCATAACCCCTTCCCTCAATGTAGCCTATTTAAACATAATATGAACAAATCTATAGATGTAAAATATGATACAAGATGCATTATACAAATATATAATAATTCTGAAATGCAAACACTCTTTTCACTAAAGTCTGTATTGACCTGAAATGTGTTATTTTATAATCTCTCTTCAATATTTATCAAGAGCTTAAAGTTAGTTTTCAAGTTTATTTGGTATATATATAAAAATAAAATCTTCCTCCTGGAAGATTTGAATCTAGAAGGACCTTGACTCACCTTTTTCTGGGTAAACATATTGAACCCAGAGCTGCATAGATTCCTGGTGACTAAGCTTCTCCTCTGTGCTACTTGCTGTGCCCAGAAGGCGACTCAGCAGTGAAGGCAGGATAGGGCTGGCCTGTGGGTGTTTCAATTGCCATGCTATGGTGTATAGTCTTTCCTGTCATCAAAAAGTAACTGTTGGGCTTCCCTGGTGGTGCAGTGGTTGAGAGTCCAGCTGCCGATGCAGGGGGCACAGGTTTGTGCCCCGGTCCGGGAGGATCCCACATGCCGTGGAGCAGCTGGGACCGTGGGCCATGGCCGCTGGGCCTGCGCCTCTGGAGCCTGTGCTCCGCAGTGGGAGAGGCCACAACGGTGAGAGGCCCACGTATCGCCAAAAAAAAAAAAAAAAAAAGTAACTGTTGAAGGGAACAGTGTCCAAAAATGTTAGGAGATTATGCCATGAGAAAAGGCTCATTTCAATATTAGTTATCCTGATAAAACGTTACAGAGGCACGGGGAAAGAACAGATTGCTGACCTGAGGCTTGTTAACAAGAATCTTCTGTAGAGACACAGAAGATCATGGCCCCAAATAATGAATATTGTAGCAGGGAAATGGCATGACAGGTTCCTTCTTGTTCCAACTGAGCCAGTTTCTGCAAGAACAAAAGGTCAGTTGTGCTAAAGATACTTAGAGAAGCATAGTTTGGATATGCCTTTCAGTGCACCAGAGTTCGATGGTTGCTGTGGAATTGATTTCTTACACCAATGCCAGATGGTGACTGGGGAAAAAAGTCAGAATATGCCATTCTATTTACTAAGAAGGATTCAAAACAAAGTCACCCTCAAGAGAAGATGTGGCTCTTCAGTGGGCCACAGAGGTAGCCTTTTATTTAAGATTAAATTTGGCTCAGTGAAATGATCAAACTACCATTGATGACCCATTGAACCAAACAGAGCTTTTTAATAATCAATAAATCATTATTTACATCAAGCATATTTGAAAAAAGAAAATGAATCACTTTTAATATCCAACTGCTTTGTGGAGTTCTGAACAGATTTTCTTTTCTCCACTTTGGGTATTGTGTGTGCATCTTTGTATAAATGTACATAGTATATAATATCAGTGCTTCTTAAGAAAAATTTTTAAGAGAACAAAAGAATAAGGAGGAGATTGGTTCAAGATGGCAGAGTAGAAGGACGTGCACTCACTCCCTCTTGCGAGAGTACCAGAATCACAACTAACTGCTGAACAATCATCAACTGAAAGACACTGGAACTCACCAAAAAAGAAACCCCACATCCAAAGTCAAAGGAGAAGCCACAATGAGATGGTAGGAGGGGCACAGTCACAATAAAATCAAATCCCATAACTGCTGGGTGGGTGACTCACAAACTGGAGAACACTTATACCACAGAAGTCCACCCACTCGAGTGAAGGTTCTGAGCCCAACATCAGGCTTCCCAACCTGGGGGTATGGCCACAGGACGACAAATTCCTAGAGAATCAGACTTTGAAGGCTAGTGGGATTTGATTGCAGTACTTCAACACTACTGGGGGAAACAGAGACTCCACTCTTGGAGGGCACACACAAAGTAGTGTGCACATCAGGACCCAGGGGAAGCAGCAGTGACCCCATAGGAGACTAAACCAGACCTATCTACTAGTGTTGGAGGGTTTCCTGTAGAAGCAGGGTGGCTGTGACTCACCGCAGGGACAAGAACACTGGCAGCAGAAGTTCTGGAAAGTACTTCTTGGTGTGAGCCCTCCCAGAGTCTGCCATTAGCCTCACCAAAGAGGTGGATAGGCTCCAGTGCTATGTCGCCTCAGGCCAAACAACCAACGGGGAAGGAACCCAGCTCCACCCATCAGCAGACAAGTGGATTAAAGTTTTACTGAGCTCTGCCCACCAGAGCAACACCCAGCTCTACCCACCACCAGTCCCTCCTATCCGTAAGCTTACACAAGCCTTTTAGATAGCCTCATCCACCAGAGGGCAGACAGCAGAAGCAAGAAGAACTACAGTCCTGCAGCCTGTAGAACGAAAACCACACTCACAGAAAGATAGACAAAATGAGAAGGCAGAGGACTATGTACCAGATGAAGGAACAAGATAAAATCCCAGAAAAACAACTAAATGAAGTGAAGATAAGCAACATTCCAGAAAAAGAATAATGGTCGTGAAGATGATCCAGGACCTCGGAAAAAGAATGGAGGCAGAGATGGAGAAGATGCAAGAAATGTTTAACCAAGACCTAGAAGAATTAAAGAACAAATAAACAGAGATGAACAATACAATAACTGAAATGAAAAATACACTGGAAGGAATCAATAGCAGAATAACTGAGGCAGAAGAACGGATGAGTGACCTGGAAGACAGAATGGTGGAATTCACTGCTGTGGAACAGAATAAAGAAAAAAGAATTAAAAGAAACGAAGACAGCCTAAGGTACCTCTGGGACAACATTGAACGCAACAACATTCGCATTATACGGGTACCAGAAAGAGAAGAGAGAGAGAAAGTACCCGAGAAAATATTTGAACAGATTATAGTTGAAAACTTCCCTAACATGGAAAGGAAATAGCCACCCAAGTCCAGGAATCACAGAGAGTCACAGGCAGGATAAACCCAAGGGAAAACATGCCAAAGACACATAGTAATCACAGTGACAAAAATTAAAGACAAAGAAAAATTATTGAAAGCAACAAGGGAAAAACTACAAATAACATAAAAGGGAACTCCTATAAGGTTAACAGCTGATTCTCAGCAGAATCTCTACAAGCCAGAAGGGAGTGGCACGATATATTTAAAGTGATGAAGGGGAAGAATCTACAACCAAGATTCCTCTACCCAGCAAGGATCTCATTCAGATTCAATGGAGAAATCAAAAGCTTTACAGACGAGCAAAAGCTAAGAGAATTCAGCACCACCAAACCAGCTCTACAACAAATGCTAAAGGAACTTCTCTAAGTGGGAAACACAACTGAAGAAAAGGACCTACCAAAACAAACCCATAACAATTAAGAAAATGGTAATAGGAACATACACATTGGTAATTACCTTAAACATGAATGGATTAAATGCTCCAACCAAAAGACACAGTCTCGCTGAATGGATACAAAAAAAGACCCATATATATGCTGTGTACAAGAGACCCACTTCAGATGTAGGGACACGTACAGACTGAAAGTGAGGGCGTGGAAAAAGATAGTCCATGCAAATGGAAATCAAAAGAAAGCTGGAGTAGCAATACTCATATCAGATAAAATAGACTTTAAAATAAAGAATGTTACAAGAGACAAGGAAGCACACTACATAATGATCAAGGGATCAATCCAAGAAGAAGATATAACAATTACAAATATATATGCACCCAACATAGGAGCACCTCAATACATAAGGTAACTGCTAACAGCTCTAAACGAGGAAATTGAGGGCTTCCCTGGTGACACAGTGGTTGAGGGTCTGCCTGCCGGATGCAGGGACGTGGGTTCGTGCCCTGGTCCGTGAAGATCCCACATGCCGCGGAGCGGCTGGGCCCGTGAGCCATGGGCGCTGAGCCTGCGCGTCTGGAGCCTGTGCTCCGCAACGGGAGAGGCCACAACAGTGAGAGGCCCGTGTACCGCAAAAAAAAAAATAAAGAGTATGTGTAGTTTTGTAAGGATTTGCCAAGCTGTCTTCCAAAGTGGTTTTACAATTTTGCATTCCTACCAACAATGTATAAGAATTCCTGTTGCTCCACATCCTCACTAGCATTTGCTGTTTTCAGTTTTTCAGATTTTGGTCATTGTGATGGATGTGCAGGGGTGTTGCATTATTATTTTAATTTGTATTTCCCTGATAACATATGATGTAGAGAATTTTTCCGTATGCTTATTTGCCATCTGTATATCTTGTTTGGTAAGGTGTCTGTTAAGTTTTCAGTGCATTTTTCAATCAGGTTGTTTGTTTTCTTACTTTTGAGCTGTAAGAGTTCTTGGTATGTTTCAGCTAACAGTCCTTTATCAGATTTATCTTTTGTAAGTATTTTCTTCAAGTCTGTGGCTTCTCTTCTCATACTTGACATTGTCTCTTGCAGAGCAGAAGTTTTTAAAATAATGAAGTATAGCTTATCAATTATTTCTTTTATGCTTTGTGTTTTTGTATTGTATCTAAAAAGGCATTCCCATATACAGAGTCATCTAGGGTTGCTCCTATGTCTTCTTATAGGCCTCAAAATTTTTCATTTTATATTTAGATGTATAATTAATTTTGAGTTAATATTTATAAAGGATGTAAGGTCTAGATTCTTCATTGTTTGTTTGCATGTGGATGTCCAGTTGTTCCAGTACTCTTTGTTGAAAAGATTATTTTTGCTCCATGATATTACCTTTGCTCATTTATCAAAGATCAATTATGTTTATGTGGTAATATTTCTGGGATTTCTATTTTGTTCCACTTACCTATTTGTCTAGTCGTTCACCAATACCACACTGTCTTTATTCCTATAGTTTTGTAGTAAGTCTTGAAGTTAGGTAGTATCAGTTCTCCAACTTTATTTTTATTCTTCAATATTGTGTTGGCTATTCTGGGTCTTCTGCCTCTTCACATAAACTTTAGAATCAATTTGTCAATATCTACAAATAACTCATTGGTATTTTGTTTAGGATGCATTGAATCTATAGAACAAGTGCTGAAGAACCAACATCTTCATAATATTGAGTCCTGCTATGAACATGGAATATCTGTTTATTTAGTTCTTTAATTTTGTTCATCAGAGTTTTGTAGTTTTTCTCATACAGATGTTGTATCTATTTCGTTAGATTCATACTTTAGTATTTCATTTTTGGGAGGTGCCAATATAAACTTATTTTCAATATCAAATTGTACTTGTTAACTGCTGGTTTATAGGAAAATTACTGACATTTGTATACTAATCTTGTATCCTGAAACTTTGCTATAATTGTTTATTTGTTCCAGTAGGGAACAAATAAATTGTGTGTCAGTTCTTTAAAATTTTCTACACAAAGTCATTACATCTGTGAATGACGATATTATGTATTTCTTCCCAGTCTACATATTTTTTAATTTATTTTTTATGCTTTATTGTATTAGCAAGGAGTTTCAGAATGACGTTGAAAAAAACTCATGAGATGGGACATCCTTTTCTTGTACCTGATTTTGGTAGGAAAGCTTCTAGTTTGTTATGATTAGTACGATGTTAGCTAAGGTTTTTTGGTAGATATTCTTTATTTAGTTGAGAAAGTTTCCCTCTATTCCTATTACACTGTGAGTTTTTTTCATGAATGGTATTTAATTTTGTGAAATGTTTTTCCTGCATCTACTGATAAAATAATGTGATTTTTCTTTTTTACTCTGTTGATGTAATTGACTACATTAATTGATTTTTGAAGTTGAACTAGTCTTACATACCTGGAGTAAATCCCATTTGGTCATGGTATATAATTCTTTTTATGCATTGTTGACTTTGATTTTATAATATTTTGTTGAGGATTTTTACACCTATGTTCATGAGAGATAATGATCTACAGTTTTCTTTTCTTGTAACATCTTTCTATACTTTTGGTATTAGGGTAATGCTGACCTCCTAGAATGAGTTAAGAAATACTCCCTCTGCTTCTGTTTTCTGAAAAAAAGATTGTAGAGAATTGATATAATTTCTTCCTTAAATGTTTGGTAGAATTATCCAGTGAACCCATCTGAGCCTGATGCTTTCTGTTTTGGAAGGTTATTGACAATTGACTCAGTTTTTTAAATAAATATTTACCTATTCACAGTCTTTTTCTTCTGTGAGTTTTGGCAAATTGTGTCTTTTAACAGATTGGTACATTTTATCCTCTAGGTTATCAAATTTGTGGGCATAAAGTTTTTCACAGAATTCCTTTATTATTCTTTTAATTTCCATGGAATTTGTAGTGCTGCCTTCTCTTTCATTTCTGATATTAGTAATTTGTGTTTTCACTGTTTTTCGTAAGTTAGCCTAAGCTAGAAACTTATCAAACTTACTCATCTTTTCTAATTGCTAACTTTTGGTTTTGTTGAGTTTCTCTACTGATTTCTTTCTTCTATCAAATTAATTTCTTTTTTTTTTTCCTTCTACTTACTTGGACTTAATTTGCTCTTTTTTTTCTACTTTTCTAAGGTAGAAACTTATTTACTGTAGATCTTTCTTCTTTACATATATATATATATATATATATATATATATATATATATATATTCAACACTATAAATTCCCCTCTAAGCAGTGCTTTTGCTGTATCTTAGAAGTTTTGATGTTGTGTTTTGATTTTCAGTTAGTTCAATTTTTAAAAAAATATTATCTTGAGGGCTTCCCTGGTGGCGCAGTGGTTGAGAGTCCACCTGCCGATGCAGGGGACACGGGTTCATGCCCTGGTCCGGGAGGATCCCACATGCTGCGGAGCAGCTAGGCCCGTGAGCCATGGCCGCTGGGCCTGCGCGTCCGGAGCCTGTGCTCCGCAACGGGAGAGGCCACAACAGTGAGTGGCCCGCGTACCGCAAAAAAAAAAAAAAAAAAAAAAAAAAATTGAGATTTCTTCTTTGAGCCATGTGTTGTTCAGGAGTGTGTTGCTTAATTTTCACATATTTTGGAACTATGCAGTTATCTTTCTGTTGATCTCTGGTTTATTTTCATTGTGTTCTGAGAGCAGACATTGTATACTTTCTATTCCTTTACATTCCTTAAGGTGTGCTTTATGACCCAGATGTGATCTGTCTTGGTAAATATTCCATATTAGCTTGAGAAAAAAAATGTGTATTCTGCTGTTTTTGGATGAAGTAGTCTATGGGTGTCAATTATATTCAGTTAACTGATGGTGTTGTTGAGATCAACTGTACTCTTACTGATTTTCTGCCAGCTGGATCTGTCCATTTCTGAGAGAAGGGTGTTAGTATCTATAACATAGTGGACTCTATCAGTTTTTATGGCATGTAGTCTGACACTCTGTTAGGCATATACTTATTAAGTATTATTATGTTTTCTTGGAAGACTGACCTCTTTATCATAATGTAATGCCCTTCTTTTTTCCTAATAAATTTTCTTACTTTCTAGTTTGCTCTGTCTGAAATTAATGTAGCCACTCACGATTTCTTTTGATTAGGGTTAGTATGGTACACTTGTCTCATCAACTTACTTTTAATCAATAATAGTCTCTATATTTAAAGTGGGTTTCTTGTCAGTACCATGTAGTTGAGTCTTATTTTCTGACCTAATCTGATAAGCCCTAGATTTTATTTAGTTAATTTATAGTAATGACTTTGAAAGTGATGACTGATATAGTTGGATTAATATATGCCATACATTTTACTGTTTTTCTATTTGCTGCCCTTGTTCTTTGCTCCTATTTTTGTTTTTGGTATTTAGTATAGTTATGTACCTACTTTTTTTGGTATTTAGTATAGTTATGTACCTAACTTTTTTTGTTCTGTTTTTCCCTGCTTGGATTTCCCAGAACATATTGAAACTGAGGGTTTGGGATTGTCTACCAATTTTGGAAAAATCTAATGCATTATCTCTTCAAGTATTGCTTTTTCACCAGTCTCTCTCATCTCCTCTTTTGTGACGCTAATTACACTTATTAGTACCTGTAACCACCATCCTTTTATCTTTTACTCTTTCCTATGTTTCCTGTCACTTTTACTCCTCGTGATTCAATTTAAATATATTATTTTCCCTGATCTTTAAGTTCACTATTTTTTAAAAATCTGTCGTGTCCTTTTTGTTGGGAAATCTAGCAAGTGAAATGTTATTTTCAACTGTCCTGTTTTTCAATTTAAATTTTTCCTTCGGTTTTTTTTTTTCTGGTTAAATTTCTCATTTTCTCATCGTTTTTCTTACAAGTATTTACCCACCTTTATATCAAAGTCTGATTATTAAGATTATCTAGATCCACTTCTTAGCATTTTCCCCAAAGTCTTTGTTAATTCATTTATTCCAAACAGAGCAAAAAGTTTAGGAGACAAAAAGAAAGTGGTCACATAGAGATTGAACAGCTAAGCAGTTTTAGCAGTGACCTAGTGTTGGAGAGAAATATAGATAGAATTCAGAGCTCACTAAGGATGAAGAGCCAGTGTAAGCATGAACTAGACCAGATCTTTAAAACTCTGACACCCAGCTTTGTATTACCTGGATACTCAGCTCTAATAATTATATAATATATCATTGATACAATAAGACATATGTTACAGAGCATCTTCAGTTATCATATACAGTACTCAGTAATCAATTTTTAAAATTTGGGCAAAGGACTAAACGAGGGGCAAAAAACAAAACAAAAACAGCTCAACAGATGATCCAGATGCTTTAGTACTCATTTTGATGAGTCAGTATCTCATTATGAGCAGAAGGTCTTAGATAGTGTTTGTTTAAATTTATACAGTATTCCTCTCTTTTATTAAAAAATATATATATTTTTAAGAATTTTCCTTGATACACATAGAAAATAGTCAGCAAATATTTATGGGGGAAAATATCTTTGCTTCAAGACAACACAGGTAATCAAAATGTTTATAAAAGTTATTTTAAATTCCAATTGCTATTATAGAATATTTGATTTTGTTTTCAATGTCTTCTTGTTGATACTGAGCCTCAGATGAGTTGAACAATGGCGTATTAGTACAATAGTATATGGATGTTACTTTTGACCTAGCAACTATATAGAGTACTTTGCAGCAATCTTACTTCCCATAGTATAACTTACCATACAGAGTGTATTATAAATCTGAGTTTGGATCATCTTCCAACACTTTATCTTTTGTATTTTCACTGTCATAAAATATCTGAGAGTTCCTTTAATGTGAAGGTTTTGCCAGTGTCTTTCCTCTGGGTCATCTTCATCTTTTTCTTCACAACAACTTTCCTCATTTATGTCAATAACTTCACCTTCACTAAACTCCTCCAGCTGCATTCCCAGAATCTCTCAAACAGTGTCAATGTCAATGATCCCCCAAGGTCAGTTATTTATTCTATAATTCAATTTATGTTCAATTCAAATCCTGCAAGTTATTTGTAAGTGTGGTAAATGTTTCTGTCATAATGTATACATACTACTTATTAACTTCCTCCCATTATGCTCTTCTGTCACCCTTTTCACATGTTCTAATCACATCCAATTTTACTTCCACTATTATAATTTTTTGTTTTGTTTTGTTTCGCTTAGTTTCTGCACATTCATCTTTGTTGGCTAATTCTCTTTCAGTTATCCAATTTTGTAAAAGCTTATCTGGGTTCATCATTGAGAGACAAGGAGGCAACACAAATACTTGCTTCCTTTCTGTGCATGAAGTGAAAATGGATGTGTAGTGTTCAATCACTGACAGACTTTGAGGGAAGCAAAGTGATTGATCACTGATCATGATGCACTGATGTATGGACTCAAGTCTAACAGGGGAGTTTGTACATTTTGCACTTGCTCACTGTTAATATACCATGGTAAGTGACATTTGAACTGTGTTGTTAGAGGATGAATGTATTATTTAATAAGGCATTGTAACTGAAACTTGCGCCTACTGAAACCATTCAAAGCAAGGGCTGCCTTTAGTTAGTTTTGCATGGAAGCATTGGGCTGATTATCATTTTTATCTTTGTACATTAATGCTTTGTACATATTTTCCACATTTTGCACTGAATATTCACTTAAGAAGAAAAGAAGGATATTATCTCCCCCCAAAATCCTTAAATAGACAACTAATACATGCTATTTCTTTTCTAATAAACTTGGCTAAATCTTACCATTTGCAGTATTCAAGGACCTCTTCTTAACATGGACTTTGGAATTTGACGCATATTATCCAAACCATTTAATTGGTTCACTTTCCTTTTCTGTAAAATTGTAATAACATTATCTGTTTTTTATGGTTGGTAGGAGGATGAAGTAAAATTACAAATGGATAATAACAGCATAGTATATACCTCATAGAGGGTATTTGATATACACCATTGAACATCCCAACGTTTTCTTCAAAATAAATATCAAAAGAAATTATTCGATCTATTTCCTCATTTTGTTGTGCAGTGGCTTCTACAAAGCAAAAAATAAAGGTCTTGTCTTACTAGACCATATGACAAATCACAACTATAATAAAAAGCCTTGGCTCTCATATAAAACCCCTCTTGGCAAGTCTTCTGACTATCTGAGAAATTCAGTAAAAAAGTCTTCCAAGTTATGTTAGTTTAGTCATCAAGAACAATCTAATGGATCTCCAAAGCACCAGACAGAAATTAATCTGTGCATGCATAACAGCAACATGGATGGGAGGTAGTCCAGTGCTGCCACTAAGCAGGCAAGCAATTCTTGAGAGACTCCACATAACGATAATACTAACAAGAGATATCTCCATTTCTTCCGGTGCTTCAAAGCTAATAAATGCCAGCTGGTAAATGTCACAGTGGCCACATTCTCTGACACTTTCTGACACCTTTATGAACTGGGTATCCATTCAATGTATTGAGTGTGGGTTACCTTATATATGCACTGTGTGGTTTAATATGGGAAACAGTGCCAGTAATACACTGTCCCTCCTTTACTTCTCTATGAATTAAAGATTAATAGGGAATTCTGTTATGTAAATAATATCCTAATATAAGACAGATATATGGAAAGTGTGCTATGTTAATAAGAAGCAGGACTTTAAGACTGCTGGCTGGCAGGATTTCCTTATTCCAAGTGAGAGAGAACGAAAGGAAGGTAGGATTTGAATGAGCTTCAATAAATGAATGGGAGAGAAGGGGGGAAAATACTAAGAGGAAAGCATGAGTGAAGATTTTGGAGGTATAAAGATACAGTGTTTGCTCCAGGACTGACCCATCATGGTATAGTTGGAGTTTCAATGATACAATGGAGAGAGGATATAAGGATCGTGGGCCTATAAAGAAATGCTACTTGAGTCATTAAGCATTAAACATTCATGCATTGGTGTCAGACAGACCTAAGTTTCAACATCAAAAATACCACTAATAGCATTATTATTCTAAAACATATTCTAAGATATACCCCAAATACTCCATGACTGATTTATTATTATCATTCTGTATATAATGCAGTGCTGCTGTGCTGGATAATTATTAAGTGTTATCAAGTTAAAAGAAATGCCTTATATTTGTTGAATGACTAGTGTGTAATAGATACTTTTAAAAGCACTTTATAAGTATAATGTCATTTTATATTTTAAAAAACATGGATTATGTAAAATTATAATCTCCATTTACAGACTGAAAAACTGAGGTTTATGAAAAAGTAATTGCCCAAGGTTCATACAAGTGGTAAATCTTGGAGCCTAAATTCAAACTCAAGACAGCATGAGTGTAAAAACAAAACAAAACAAGCAAAAAAAGAATCAAACTAAAACTATCCCATATTGCAAGAATCTCATATATAAGTCAAGCAAGGTATCTCTGCCATTTAAGAGATTTCTTATACGAAGAAGCAACACAGACTCAAGAAAGACTAATAATACAAGAAAAATAGTAAAGGAGATGTCAAGTTCAAACAAGTCAGAGATTGCTTCTAATGGTGTTGCGAAAGAATAAGGAGGTAAAGTTAAAAATAAATTGAAAGATCAGAAGGTTTAACTTCAATTTCTTAGAAAAGGTAAAGTGTCAGAACAAAATAAAGCTAAGAGATCAACTTTGCTTACCTTTAGATTTCTAATGACAGAGAAAATATTTTGAATCATAAAGGCAGCAGCAAGATTTGTCCTAATATAATTTATTTTATCAGGAACCATGAGCGATACGTAGTAAGTTCTCTCTTTTTCTTGAATGAGCAGATATGCTCAATAAAGATTGACCTGTTCTTTCTGCAATACTATATTTGTCATCCTCTTGACTTATTTTAAAGCTTAAGTGAAGTATAACTGATATACAAAGAACTGTACATGTTTAATGTGTACAATTTGATGTTTGAATATATGCCATCACCTGGGATACCATCACCACAATCAAGGAAATAGACATATCCAACACCTCTTGAAGTATGATTGGACCCTTTTGCTTTGGTGGGGGAAATGGAGAGTTGTTCAATGGGTATAAGATTTCATTTACACTGGATGAATGCATTCTAGAAATGTGCTGCACCACAAATGCTTATAGTCTTCTTACTTTTGAAGATGAAAATTCTTCCTAGAGGAAGAATTTTAGAGGAGTTAATACGTGAACTACATATTAAACACTAAGTGGCTAATGCCACTACCATTATTTATTTTTTTCCCTTTCACTGAAGTGTAATTGATTTACAATATTATATTAGTTTCAGGTCATTCAACATTGTGATATACAATATTATAATGCCACTACCATTATTTATTTTCTTCCCTTTCCCTGAAGTATAATTGATTTACAATATTATATTAGCTTCAGGTCATTCAACATTGTGATATACAATATTACAATGCCACTACCATTATTTATTTTTTTCCCTTTCACTGAAGTATAATTGATTTACAATATTATATTAGCTTCAGGTCATTCAACATTGTGATATACAATATTATAATGCCACTACCATTATTTATTTTTTTCCCTTTCACTGAAGTATAATTGATTTACAATATTATATTAGCTTCAGGTGATACAACATTGTGATTCAATGTTTTCATAGATTATACTCCATTTAAAGTTACTACAAAATAACGGCTATGTTTCTCTGTGTAGTACAATATATCCTTGTTGCTTCTTTTTTTTATATATAGTAGTTTGTGTCTTTTAGTCCCATACCCCTGTCTCACCCCTCCTCCTTTCCCTCTCCCCCCTGTTAACAACTATTTTCTTCTCTATATCTGTGAGTTTGTTTCTGTTTTGTTATATATATTCATTTGTGTTATTTTTAGGTTCCACAGATTAGTGGTGTCAAATAGTATTTGTCTTTCTCGTCTGACTTATTCCACTAAGGATAATATTCTCTAGGTCCATCCACATTGCTACAAATGGCAGAATTTCATTCTTTTTACGGCTGAGTAATAGTCCATTGTCAATCTTCTTCATCCATTCATCTGTTGATGGACACTTGGATTGCTTCCATAGCCTGGCTATTGTAAATAATGCTGCTATGAACATTGAGGTGCATGTATCTTCCAAGTTAGTGTTTACTTTTTTTTTTTCAGACATAAACACAAGAGTGGAATTGCTGGATCATACGGTAGTTCTATTTTTAGTTTTTTGAGGAACTTCCATACTGTTTCCCATAGTGGCTGCACCTATTTATATTCCCACTGACTGCATACAGGGTTCCCTTTTCTCCATGTCCTTGCCAACATTTGTTATTTGTAGACTTTTTTAATGTATTTTTAACTTTTTAATTTATTTTTTAAATTTCTGGTTGTGTTGGGTCTTCCTTGCTGCATGTGGGTTTTCTCTAGTTGCGGCAAGTGGGGGCTTACTCTTCACTGTGGTGCACGGGCTTCTCATTGCAGTGGCTCCTCTTGTTGCGGAGCACGGGCTCTAGGTGCACGGGCTTCAGTAGTTGTGGCACGCAGGCTCAGGAGTTGTGGCTCACTGGCTCTAGAGCGCAGGCTCAGTAGTTGTGTCACATGGGCTTAGTTGCTCCACGGCATGTGGGATCTTCCTAGACCAGGGATCAAACCCATGTCCCCTGCACTGGCAGGCAGATTCTTAACCACTGCGCCACCAGGGAAGTCCTATTTGTAGACTGTTTGATGTTAGCCATTTTGACAGTTGTGAGGTGATATCACTATGGTTTTGATATGTATTTCTCTAATTATTAGTGACGTTGAGCATCTTTTCATGTGTCAGTTAGCCATCTGTATGTCTTCTTTGGAAAAATGTCTATTCAGGTCTTCTGCTCTTTTTTTTTTTTTTTTTCCATTTCTTAATAACATTTGAAACCCTAAAACCATCCAAAAGGGAATCCCTGGTGAAACCAAGTGCAACCTTCAGTTTTACCTCTGACTTCTACTGTGACCTTGAAAATTATCTCTTACTGTAAAACAAAGAAAGTAACATGAATTTGTTGCAGGAAGGGGGACCCCTTCCAGGGCCTGAGAGTGGGCTCTTGTCTAACACTTGGAGGTGAGTTGTCCGAGGAGACACACGTGCTGACAAAGCAAGAGACTTTATTGGGAAGGTGCGCCGGGCAGAGAGCAGGAGGGTATGGGAACGCAGGAGAAATGCTCTGCCACATGGCTTGCAGTCTCGGGTTTTATGGTGATGGGATTGTTTTTCGGGTTGTCTCTGGCCAATCATTCTGCCTCAGGGTCCTTTCTGGTGGCCCGCGCATCACTCAGCCAAGATGGATTCCAGCGAGAAGGATTCTGGGAGGTTGGTAGGACATGTGGACTGGTGTCTCCGCTCTCCTTTTGACCTTTCCCCTATTCTTCCAGTGGGTGGTGGCTTCTTAGTTCCGTGTTCCTTATCAGGATATCCTGTCATAAAATAACTCATGCAAATTGTACTGTCTTTGCCTCGCCAGGGTGGGAGGTTTCAGTCAGTGTTTCCCCTAACAACTTGCCCTTGAGAGATTTCATACTTAAGATAATTCTTGGGAATTGGGGATGAGGTCTCTTTTTTCTGTAACTACTTCCTGCTGAGAGTGGGCATAGTCCTGCCTCACAGAGTAGAAGTCTCTCTCCACCTGATCTAAACTGAGGTATTCTGTACTCAAAACTGGCATTTACCATTGTAGTAACAACAATTTAGCCTTAAACTGTTGGACTCTGTCGGAGATGAAACAGACAGGGGCCAAACAGGAGGTCTAACAAGATGGTCATCACCAGGCCCAGAATAGGAAGGCAAAATTTGGGGTGAGAGCTGCAGGATGTGCGACTTTCTTCTGATTGGTTGGTGGTAGGGTAACAGGGCGGTGCTCCAGGAATCTTGCACTCAGCCTGAAATTACCATCCTCCACCTGGCTGGGGGCCCCAGTTCTGCAGAAGAACTCAAAGATATTGTTATACATATTCCTTGAGGAGGAACCAGGACTCTGCCCCAAGCCTGTACCACCATTTGATTGTTCCTCCCTGCTTCTGTATCCCCTCCCTTCCCTGATTAGCAACTGTCTGAATATGCCCTTTGGAACTCAGGGAAGGTCAAGGAGGATGAATGAACCCTGTATCCTACAGACAAGAAACAGGGCAGAGAAAGGATTTGTACTCTGGAGCCCCACAGAGCCCTGTTCAGTTTTAATTCAGGAAACTGGGCAACAATGGCTCTGGTCACTTCCTGCTAACATGGGGCATAGTCCTGCCTCAATTTGGAGAATAGACACTGAATTGGAAATATTTCTTTGTTCTAAGTCCTGGATCTGAGTTTAGTATGATTAAAATCTCAGTCCCTTGGTCTGCCATTTTAGTGTAACAGACCCAATTAGAAGTAGCTGGAGGAGTGACAACTGGAATTTTAATACACAAAATAAATCTCATTTCTTTTCAGGAGAATAAGCCTGAAACCCAGTCTGGACCTGGCACTTCAAGGGAGACTTATAGCCAGGGAGCCAGTTGTCCAGTTTTATGTAAGTAGGCTTTAACTTTTATGTGGTATTAACACATAGATAACAGGTGCTACTGGTCATCATATATGTCTCCTCTCTTTTGTTAATATCTAACCTAAAGCAATTTTATTGTCTAAAAATATAATAGTTACAAGACAAGACCTTTAAAAAGTAAGGTTGCAGTTACCAGGTGCCAGCAGACATTGTTTTAAGAATGGCTGGTGGCATCCCAAGTCTGACACAGCTCAGAAAACTCAAGTTTTCAGCAATACAAGAACTTGTGTGAAATGACACCCATAGTGTCACCTAGTTATTTCATTGGGTTCTGAACCATAGCTACCCCATTTTGACTTTTAATTGTAATTTTCCCCTTAATAGCCAAAGCAGATGTCACCAGTAATGATGTTAGTGTTTCTCTAGGTATGAGAAAATGCAAGAGTTTGGGCTCATAAAATCTTCTCCTGAAAATATCTAACTATCTGAAGGCCTGTTCTGCCAGTTTTTCCCAGAGCACAGAGTGCCTCATTCCTGATCTCCACCCTGAACTCCTTTCAGGGGGTGTCGAAGGTCAGTGGCTGCAGTGGGCATTGACTTAATCCTTGCAGAGGCAGATGGCCATTTTCTGTTGGCAGAGCCCCTTCAGGGTCATAAATTTGACCATGGTTTCGGGGGCCTTTCATGACCATTTTGTCCCATGGTGCTAAGAATGCTTATTCCCAGGTCTGGCGAGGATTTCACTGATAGGCCACTCAACGTGCTGCTATTATTGGACTAGGCCTTACAAGTAGCCAAAAAGTCTCCAGACCACCTGTCTACTCTAGTCTCTTATGGTTCAGGAAAATATTCCCTCTAGTTGCTTCTTCCCATATCTAGAGTTACACTGTTACCATCATAGATCTTGTATGGAACTATATATAATCATTTTATCAGAGGCTCACTCACACATTTGGTAATACAAGAAACAACAATTTTGTAAAACAGACAATACAAAAAAACAATATAGCTAGCAGATTACTAAGGTCATAAGCAAGAATATAAGTTAAGAACTTCCATTAGGTGCATCCCAGTATATCCCAGGTCATCTGACTTAGTCTGTTCTGTACCAATCCTTATCTTTAAGGGAAATTTTATATTGGCATTGTCCATAAGGCACCCAGCCCAGCTTCCTAGTGTTACTGGACTGATTATCCTTAGTATGACTTAATTGTCCCCAACATAGAGGAGCCTCTAACCTTAAATTACCATAGCCTGGTATTAACTACATAAATCCATCCCATCATGGTGGAAGATCTTATTCCTTGGCTGAAACTTTGCTTGTTGCTCTGATTGAGCTTGAGTAATAGAAAACTCATATTTATGGCCACAGTCAGAGCAGGCATTATTAATCGGTCAGGTGAGGGGATTCCACCTAGTAATATCAATAGTTACCTGAACATGACTGTAATTTTTCTTTTAAAGTAAATTTCCTCAGGGCCAACCAATTAGAGCCTTGGAGTGGAGAAATTCACCAAGGTAACCCAGAAGTACTGGACACAGGTAATTGGCCACAAACCCAACAATTGGATTGATTTTTAAAACTAGCATGGGATTGTGCCCATGACAGGAAAACATTTGATTCATAAGCAAGGGTCCAAGAAGTCAAGACAACATTGTAAATGATCATACAAGTCAGGTTGAGGATCTTGGGCAAGCTGTCTTCTTCTGATGCTGTCTTCTTTTTGTCCTAGGGTGAGTGTAGTTTCTCCTCTGTTTGTGTGTTGTTTTAAGGTGAGTTTGAGTCAGCTGTCCTCTCTATAGGCCAGTCCAGTGCAGGGGCCCTTTGTGAGCGGAAATTAATCCAAGAGTCAATTCCCTTCAGTTTCACCGTGCTTGAGCTAGTTAAGAGTACCTGATAAGGGTCCTTCCATCCAGGTTGGAGATAGTCCTGTAAATTATGTCTTTTCCAGTGTGCATAATCCCCTGGTGTAGGTCATGGGGCATCTGATCTTCATCCAAATATAGATTACTGAGATAAGCGTCAGAAAAAAATTTAGAGTGTTCTTCAATTAAACTTTACATTAATATAGCAGCAAAGAACTAACTGGGAGGTGAGTCTTAGTAAATACAGATCTCCATTAATAAAACGGGGATTTAACATTCATTGAAACAATCTTTTTCTCTCTAAAATTACCCTCTTTTCTACTGGATGTAACCAAATTAAGACTAATTTGTTTGCAAAATAAGTCTGGTCTCAATACTTGGTCTGATGATTTATATAACTGTAATTGATCATCTAGACATGCTGAAACTTTTATAAGGAGTCTCAGACTGGACTTTTAAATGACCTCTCAGGGCCAGGAACGTCATGCCAAGGGCTTATCATAGATTTTTTGCCTAACAGATGTAGGTGAATTCCTCCCTTTTTGAGGTCTCCAAAATACCTTGGGATTTCTGTACCTGCTAGTGAGGTAGCCTTCCTAATTTATCTGACAAAGCTGCTGGGAACCTAAGAGTTTCCAATCTCTGCAGAGAACATATAGAGAGGAAAAGATAAATGTTTCAATTCTGCTTACAAAAGTATAAGTTACCAAATTTCTGTAAGTCTTAATGAGTTTGAGGGGAAGGTTTCCATATACCTGGAAAACACAGATTTAAACCAGCAATTTTTCAGATGGAAACCATAAAAATTATAACCATATTCGCCAGTTCACTCAGTCCTATGTAGCTAATCCTTTTTGTTAACAGTTTTATGAAGCCATCAGGTTTTTAATTAGAATTTTTCAGTTTCTTAACCAGTTCAGCATTATGGTCTGAAAGTCAGAAACTTGTATTTATCCAAAAGTCCTTTCTATAAATTTTCTTGAAGAGGAAGCATTTTTGCAAAGGCATTAGAGTGAAACCTTAACTGTCTATAATGACAAAAGACTTGAGAAGGCCCATTTAAATCTGATTACAATGCAATTAACAAAGAGACTTTGTTACTGCTGTGACATAACACTTTAAGATAATAACTAGAATATTGACCAGGACATATCAGAATTTTAGGAACTCCATATAAATCTAGGATATCTATATTAGTAACATTTACCATACAATATAACCTGAGAAGATTTATTACTCATTTGACAATACTTCCCATGTAATTTAACATACCAAATGAACCTAATTAGTTTAATATTTCTCTTTGGGATGTTTCAGGGGTCCTTTGAAGCATCCCAAAGTTAGCTAGAGGTCAAAAGGACTTCATTAGAATTTGATTTAGGAAATTTTGTCAAAAAAATATCAAAAAGGGTTTAGAACACTCAGTCAGATGGGATGACAGGTCACTGTGAAACAAAAGTTAATTCACTTAGCCAAAGTAACAATAAAGATTTCAAAGGCAAATACAGAACAGATCACTTAAAAGGTCAAGAAACTTAAAATCTGTTGTCAAATGCAGTTCAACATTTTAAGAAATCTTGTCCTCTTAAGAGAGAGAAAAGCCAAATTCAAGTTTTGTACCCGTTTAAAATTCATTTACTCAATTAAATTTATTTTAACCTTAGTCAATCCTGACCATGCACAAAACTGTTTTCTCGGGGTCCACTTTCCACAAACTTTTTTATCTCTTTCTGTATTCATCACTTTATTTTTCCATCCAGAAACAGCCACCTGTAAGTCAGACCTACTTCCTTTTCCCTTAATAAAATGCAATTCCATTCCTCATACTCTTTACTAAAAACACACATCCTACTTTCCTTAAGCAACCATGAACTGTCCTTTATATCAACACTGTGTAGATTGGTAAACATAAATCCAAATAATAAATGTTGATAATAAATGTGTTTTCTTATATAAAACATCTCAGTGTGGCACCAACCATTTATTAAGAGTTCTAAATCTTTTGTTTCTCTGTAAAAGGAAGCTAATGTTCAGTAATTAATGTTTTATTTTATTCCTAAAAAGTTCACCCAAAGCTCTTATCTCATTTTCATTTTCTTTCCTTAAAAGTTTCTTCACATTGAGTTACTTTCCTTGCTGACAAATTTGCAACAGATATAATAAGATCTTATTTAACTTCTATTAAACCTAGGTACAAAAGTGATTTCATGAATCAGACATCACAGTATAAAATTCACTAGTTTATAAATAACAGTTGGAATAAGTAAATGTTTAAAGGCTTCTTCCCATTTTCCCCTCAATCTCAGGAATTAGAGGTGGTCTAGATAAGTGTTCCCGAGAGCCCTGGTCTCAACGTACAGGGAGAGAAAATCAAGTTCTCCCAGTAGGACCTGTTCCCTCAGAGTCAGAATTCTGAAAAGGTGTTTGATCAAGTTTGCTTTTACTAACTGTATTTGCAAAAGAACCAGTTTTGGAATTTTCAAGAGTTTTACATAGACCAACTTTCTCTGGAGTCTAAACAAAATGGTGGCCACACAGTGTTATCGCATTTCACAAGGCAGAATGGCCATCACAAATCACAACACAGAGTACAAAGTATAAAACACATACAGGCCTGGCTGTCCTGATCAGACACTCCCTTAAATACAAGATTGCAGTCTCTCAGAAAACCTCCTACAGAGACACAGAACTTCAGATCTGAGTACTAACAGAGTAAATGGAAATATCTCAGGTTTTCAAAGATTTCAAAGGGGCGAAAGGAGGCCAGGTAAGAGGGGAAGGAGGGGGGACAAAAAGGGTGGCCTTACAGATGTCTCTTGCCACCTGCAGACACCCAGGTGTTATGGGACTTTTCCCTGGGCTTCTAGGAAGGGAGGATGGGAACTCAGCCCTATCAGAAACCAGATACCAGACCAGAACCAGAATTCGAGTTCTCTGCCCACAGGAGGTGATCAGGCTCTGACCCTCAGATCAGGCTGAGGCCCTTCAACGAGACTCCTGCATCCAGGATCAGGACAGAAGGAAAAAAGGGTAGGATAGGAGGGGTTGAAAAGAGGAAAGAGAGAGAGAAAGGGAAAGAAGTCAACAAAATCTCTTGTTCCTTACCCAGTCGGGGCACTCTGGCCAGTCGTCCGCGTCAGGAGGAGACCAGGGACAAAAGGGTCCCAGTTGTGGCCACTGGGTCTGGTCTGACGGTGGGTGAGCTGGTCCCCGAGTACCTCGAGTAGTCAGGCAGTCAGTCATAGCGAAGAAGAGATCCCACCAGAGTTGCCATTTGTTGCAGGGAGGGGGACCCCTTCCAAGGCCTGAGAGTGGGCTCTTGTCTAACGCTCGGAGATGAATTGTCTGAGGAGACACACGTGCTGACAAAGCAAGAGACTTTATTGGGAAGGTGCGCCGGGCAGAGAGCAGGAGGGTATGGGAACGCAGGAGGACTGCTCTGCCACGTGGCTTGCAGTCTCGGGTTTTATGGTGATGGGATTGTTTTTCGGGTTGTCTCTGGCCAATCATTCTGCCTCAGGGTCCTTCCTGGTGGCCCGCGCATCACTCAGCCAAGATGGATTCCAGCGAGAAGGATTCTGGGAGGTTGGTAGGACATGTGGACTGGTGTCTCCTCTCTCCTTTTGACCTTTCCCGTATTCTTCCAGTTGGTGGTGGCTTGTTAGTTCCATGTTCCTTATCAGGATCTCTGTCATAAAATAACTCATGCATATTGTTACTGTCTTTGCCTGGCCAGGGTGGGTGGTTTCAGTCAGTGTTTCTCCTAACAAATTTAAGCTCCTTTCTTTAAAGGTCTAGATGGGTAAGAATCCTGGTCCTAAGTTGAATATAACCTGCCTGGCCTCTTGTTTTAATAGAACCATTCAGTTGGATTGTTTCTTTAACAGTAAGAACAATTCTGTAAAACTTTGCATCCTGCTGTGTCCACTGTAATTGCTTCCTATTTTCCCCCTGAAAGGCAGATTTAGCTAATTGGACTTTAAGCTTACACTTCAGAGAATATCTCCTCTATATTTTTTCCTTGAGAACTCTTTCAGAGCTACTTAGTATACCACAAACCAACAATCATTAGTATTGTTTTACTGTTGCACAGTGCCTGCAAAATAAAGAGGTTGCATGCATTTAGTTTGAAATGTTTTCTAGTTGTTTTAACAGCTTTTGAGTGGTTTTACAATATAATTCTTTTTAAGAGGATAAAAAATAATATTGAATGGAAAATACACTGAAGTATTAACTCTGGAGAAGTTAACACTTGAAGTAACAAAGTAACCGAGTGAGAATAAATACTTAGTAAGCATTCCCAAAGTGGAGTGGCATCAAACTTTCTTCGTTGCTTATCTGTGAGCTTCATAAGAACCTCTTGAAGATAAACTTCATATTGGAGTGTCAAAAAATGAGTCTGTCCATTTCCTGTCTGTGTGAGAATAAGCTAGAGCGCATAGGCTTCTGTGCCCTCAGAACCATATAGTGTTTAATCACAAAGCCATCTGCATGTGCTTTTCTGAATCCCTAACAGTAAATTTTCACCTTACACTACCTCTAAGGTACTTTTCTGTTGCTCCTTCATTTCTATTTTGTCTTCCTTTATATTCTCTCTAGCAGTCATCTAAAAAGATATTCAACCTAGTTTTATTGAATGAATGAAAAGAATTTAACACAAGAGTAATCAATCCAACGAGTTACAAATGCTTCGTGTATTTTTCCCCTACTCCCTCAGCACTTACTAATCTGGTGCACATGGGATTCAAGCAACATCATCTACCTGCCTGAGGGCCTTTCTGGCTGTGGTCACCAGAGTCATTTGGGCAATAATAATTTTGCTGTTTTAAATCACTAAGTTTTGAGGTGGCTTGATTTTCACCAATAGGTTATTGATATTAGCTCCAATGCACACACACACACACACACACACACACACACACACACACACACACCATGGTTCAGTTTATATTTCTGCTGCTAGCAACTATATAGTTCTAACTTAAACATCTTTATTTATCCACTTACTAGCTATGTTGCTATGTTATCTTTTACTTATTTATTTATTTATTTATTTATTTTATGTCTGCGTTGGGTCTTTGCTGCTGCACGTGGGCTTTCTCTAGTTGCAGCGATTGAGGGCTACTCTTCATTGCAGTGCATGGGCTCTAGGCATGCGGGCTTCAGTAGTTGTGGCTCCCGGGCTCTAGAGCGCAGGCTCAGTAATTGTGGTGCACGGGCTTAGTTGCTTCGTGGCACATGGGATCTTCCCGGACCAGGGCTCGAACCCGTGTCCCCTACATTGGCAGGCAGATTCTTAACCACTGTGCCACCAGGGAAGTCCATAGCTATGTTATCTTGAATAAGAGACTATTCCATTTTTTTTCAGCTGTGATAAGGGTAGCAATATGTGGTGTGGATATGAAGATTGGAATATTGCATTTGAAATTCTTGCACAAAGAACAAATTTTCAAAACAAATTTTACACTTGTAATTCTAAAGTAATTGTTTATCTTCATAATTCCCAGACAGTGACAGAGTGTCTTGTACAGAATAGGTACTTTACTGGATTCATGAATTTACAGAATGAATAGAAGATATTAGTCGATATATTGATACTGATTCAGATTTATCTTAGGAAGACAGGAATCTGATCTAAAGGGAGAATTCATGCACCCACAGATACACAAAGCTATGCATATACATTCTAACCACATGCCCTTGAAAAATTTTCAAAATTAAATAATACCTGTAGTTTGGCATACCTAATGTTTGTCTACATTGTCTGTGATAAAATTAGTTAATGTAAATATTAAAGGACAAAGCATTTATTTACATTATGCAATAGAAATTGATTTCATGTATTTTAGTGACTTTAGCTAAGTAGTTACTTTTTAATTCTCCCATATTAATTCAAGCAGTTTAAAATATTATTAGTGTGAAAGATATGGGCAAGGAGAAACATAAATTACATATGTCATCTCTTTAGCTTCTTAAAGGGATGAGTACCTTTAAATTTAAGAACCTAGACAGGATGACTACTTATAGTCTCAGTACAAATAACAGATTTTTTAAATGAAAAAACTACTTTGATGAAGTAAACTTTTACAACCCGTTTGATAGATGGATTTGGAAAGCTCAGAATCAGAGTTTAATCAAATATTACTATAAATTGTGTCATATGCACGTCTCATTATTTTGGCCCCAGATTTTAAAAATTCTAGAAAGCTAAGGTTAGTAATACCTTTTGGGGCTTCCCTGGTGGCGCAGTGGTTGAGAGTCCACCTGCTTATGCGGGGGACGCGGGTTAGTGCCCCGGTGCAGGAGATCCCACATGCCGCAGAGCAGCTGGGCCCGTGAGCCATGGCCGCTGAGCCTGCGCTTCCAGAGCCTGTGCTCTGCAGCGGGAGGGGCCCAAACAGTAAGAGGCCCGCGTACCGCAAAAAGAAATAATAATACCTTTTGACCAAGTAATTTCTTATCTAGAAAGACATCCCACATAAGTTATTCAAAATACAGAAAAAGCTTTATATAAAAATATTATACAATTATCCATGTTATAGAAACAAAAGGAAAATAAGCAAGATGGTCAAATTATAAATTAGGCTAGGTAAACTAAAGTATATACTTTTTTAGTGTATATAAATGATGATAGAGATCATGTAATAACAGATAAATAGCACACTCTTTAAGAAATTAAGGGTAAAAGTTAATGTATAATGTAATGATAAGCTTAGAATAAAACTGAACAGACATGCAGCTAAAAAGATACGTAGTTACTTGGGAATAAAAGACTAGAAAGTCACATGCTGCAGTAAAAGCATAAGTGAGGTAGTTCTGTTTTGAAACTTGGTTCTGCCCTTAATGGTTCTATGATATATGTGGCTTGTCATGTAATCCCTCTGAATAGTTTTCCTCATCTGTAAAAGGAAGATATTAGTTATATCTACTTTGCAAGGTTAGTACCATGATTAGAAATAATTTACTTGAAAGACCAGGTCCACAGTAGTACTCAATGAATTCCAGTTAATATTATTATTATTTCTCTTGCTTGTGATTAGGTAGAGAGATTAAGGGTGATTTTTTTCTCACTTTTATTGAGATATAGTTGAGATACAGCAGTATGTAAAGTATAGGTGTACAACAGAAGGACTTGATTTATATATTGTGAAATGATTACCACAGTGTGTTTGGTTAACATCCATCATTTCATACAGATACAAAAATTTAAAAAAAAAAGAAAGAAAAAGAAAAAAATGTGTTTTTTTCCCTTGACATGAGAACTTTTAGGATCTACATTCTTTTTTTTTTAATATATAAATTTATTTATTTAGGCTTATTGCAGTGGCTTCTCTTGTTGTGGGGCATGGGCTCTAGGGTGCACAGGCTTCAGTAGTTGTGGCACACGGGCTCAGTAGTTGTGGCTCGTGGGCTCTAGAGCACAGGCTCAGTAGTTGTGGCACATGGGCTTAGTTGCTCCGCGGCATGTGGGATCTTCCCAGACCAGGGCTTGAACCCGTGTCCCCTGCACTGGCAGGTGGATTCTTAACCACTGTGCCACTAGGGAAGCCCCTAGGATCTATATTCTTAACAACTTTCAAGTATAGCATACTGCAATATTAACTATGGTGATTTTTTTCTCTCTTTTCACTGATTCTATAGTCATTAGCTTTACAGTGGAAAACATTTATGTATGAATAAAGAAACTAGAACTCAGATCTTGATAGTCCATCTTGTTTCAACTTCAATTCAGATTCGAGAGTCTAAGGATGCCGTTCTTCATGCACCAGGTGATTGTTGCATCCCCAGCTACACACCTGCACTTTTTGTTTTCATATAAAAGGAGAGCAAATTCCTTCCAGGGACCCAAAACTGAGCTACAGAGGGTACTCGAAAGGAAACTCTAAACATCGTCAGTTCCATCAAATTGAACTTTTTAAAGTTTGATGGCAGTCACATCACTTCATCTTTTAAATCCAGCTACATAAGTATAAATATCACAACATAAAGTATTAAAACTAGCCCCATAAACAGCACTCCAAGGATGGGAAAGAGGCTTGGGGATAGATTCACCGGGTGAAGCACGTTAGTTTTCACCTTCCTGCTGATTTTTTTTTTTTCCTCTATTATACCGAGTAAGTTAATTACAGTTCTCATTTGGCATGCATTGGGCGAACGGGAGATTTTCTCCAGTCATCTGCGATTCGAAGGTACGTGTTCCTCGCCAGAGGAAAATCCAGCAAACGGCCTTAGTAGACTATGTAGAAGGGGACTTATTTTTAAGTCTTCTTTCTTTCTTTCTCTTTCTAAGTCTCACCATTTGCTGATCTGAGGTTTCTAAAAATATCTGATGTCATGTAAATCCCAGGGCATTTACTTGGAACACTATATAATTAGGTTTATGAACACCCACATTTTTATTGCATTATTCCTGTTACTTTTTTAATCGCACAGTTAGTCTGCTTACACACTGTGCATCGAAGCTAGCTTTCAGTTTTGTTCTGATAGATACTTTTTAAAAGTAAAATAGGGGAAAGTTATCATTAAATGTCAGCTTCTCAGTTTAAATGGAAGAAGCTTTTTCTGATCTAAGAGAATGGGCTTTTTCTTCCTGTTATACTGTGTCATGCCAACCTATGTTTCTTCCACCCTCTCCCTGTCATTTGACTCAACCTGTTCCCTCTTATCACAGGCTCTTTTCCCATTCTCTTCCCACTCTCTCAAAGTTGTTTTTCCTCCTTTCTTCAACGAATTAACTTTGCTAATTCTTAAGACCTTAGCTCCATCACTGCTTCCTCAGGCAAAGCTTCCCTGATCTCCTTGACTAGGAAAAATCCTCTTTTGAGGGGCACACACCAACACGTACATCACCACAACACTTTTCTAGCTGAATTTTACACTTGTGCATAATTAATTTGATTGATGTCTTAATCACTGTTAGCCTATTACAGATGTGAGGGCAAAAGCCAAGTCTATTTGCTAATAATTATATCCCTCGGGTCTAAAACAGCACTGGAAATATGGAAGGTACTCAATAAATATTCATTGAATAAGCAAAGATTTTAGCATTACATAAATCAATATATGTAGAAACTCTAGTCTATATTAAGTGATCTTTTGTAATTAGAGTAACTTCTTTTTGAGTAGATTTGGAATTTGAAAAGTAACAAATATCTCTCAATGAAAATAAGATGAATTGTTTAGTGTCAATTATTCTCTAATGTATTAAAAGAGACAAGAGGTGATATCAGTGTGAGAATTGGTTCTCAATGCATAAGAAAGAAGTCTGAACATTGCATGGATACTGACTGTTTCATTGGCAAAGTACATGATCTGAGTGGAATTTGTGGCAAAACACTAGTTTTTCATGTTATATAATTCTGGAAGATTTGTTAAAAAATAACATATTAATTATGATCTAGCATTTTTAAAAATGTGGCTATGCTTTCCATGGAGAGGGATATTGTGTGATAAACAGAAATGCTTTGGAGGCAGACAGATGTGCTTTTGAACCTAAGCTCTGTCACTTCCTAACTGTGTGAATCCCACTGCTTTGTAAAATGGAGGACATGACTCTTGCCACTAAGGATAACATCAAAAAATCAAAATGAATATGTATAGCAAATATTCTGTGCTATAGAGCAACTTGAATAGTGATACTCCCATGCCCCCCCCGCACACAAACATACAAAGGCAGGCCTACCAATGATAGTTACCTAGTTGTCCTACGAAGGAGAAAAAAGAGAAAAGTGATATTTCTCAAGTAACTTTCATATGCAAAGCACATTCATGTGAATTATCTAATATCCTCTCCAGTGGCCTGAGAGGTTGATGCAAGAGAGGAAACTGAGTTCAGGATAATTAAGCATGTTGCTTCAAAATCACAAAGCCACAAGACTTTCTTTTCAGAAGAAGAATGTAAGGGCATAACCTGTGAGGCATACTCTAATTTTGTTGACATAAAGATTTAACTAGATGGACCTAAACACCCTACAGAGATGAAATCACTTTGAAACTCTGGCAAAGGAACCCATAGCTTTTCTTAATGTTCCTATTTTTCTAACAAATTAATCTGTTAATTTCTTAGCAAACAAAATAAAAGGATATGAAAGAAAGATTCAGAGTCATGCAGGCAAGTCATCATCTTGGTGAGCTTGCCAATGAGAAAACTGCCAATAATTTAAGTAAAGACTTTATCCTACTGAAGGCAGTAAAGCAGACCAGCTGAGCAAGTGCCAAAACAAGTTCATAGGATGTAACGAAATTGGGTTTTCACAACAAAATGTTGTATATTCCAAACTGATCTTAGCAACTTCTAGCAATGTGATCTTAACATTATAGTAACCACTTTCTGTTTACTCAGCAAAAGAGTAAGAATTAAAATGATTTGGGGGTGAGAATTTCAGATATTTTATACATAAACAAAGTTACCTGTACAGTCTTGGTGCTCAATAAAATAGCTATTATGCTTCATGTTAAAATGTCTCTAAGACATTGTCTGGCATACTGTGCATGTTCACAGTGATAACTCCCTTTGTAAGTGAAAGAACTGAGAGCTTATTTTTCTTTTACCAAATTACTACCTGCCTCCTAGTACCTAAAATGGACCAAGGCACCTAAAATAAATGAAGACTGTTAGCAGAATTACTAGTTCAGTCACAGAGGAAATTTATTTCTCCTCCTCCCCCTTCCTCTTCCTCCCCCTCCTATTCTTATTTAGATAACAAAGAACTTAACCTGGGGGGGGAAAAAAGAACTCTGTCTCTAGAATGTGGTAATTGGGGTAGAATATGCATGCAGAGAAAGCAACCTAGTAGGGATGTTGTCCAAACCAGAAATGCAACACAATACAGGATATTATTTCAATTCCAATGAAAGTGGAATTATCTTATAAAAGTTGTTAAGCAAACAGCCTCAAAAAAGTTTGACTAATAACAGAAAGAAAGTTACTTTGTCTGTTCAACATTCTCTCAGTACATCTATGTGTCCAGTTCTTGAGATACCTGTATAAATGAGAGAGAGCTCCGGCTCAAAAACAGTCCAGGATACCACTCTCTGAGCATTTGGACTCAGAATGGATACCTTGGGATTTCTTGGAGGACACACTCTATAAATAACAGAAAACTTCAAAACCAGATATACTATGCCTCAGAACAGAGAAAGATAACTTGAAAATTGTGATACAAAGCATGCAATGAACTTTATGATTCTGGACTTTCTTGATTATTCAACTCAGTTATCATAACCATTTTAAAGTATTTCATTACTCACATGTTCTTTGCATTGTTTGTCACCATTAACAATTGCAGTCCTTATATACATATGAGAATAATTTGGGATTAGTCCATAATAATTAGCATTATGTGATCTGTTTTACAAAGCCCTTTGCAAAAACAAAGAGATTTAGTGTAAGAAAATGTCTCATATTATTATATGAGGAGTCCAAGATCTGCACTTGGCCAGCTGGAGACCCAGTAAAGCCAATGATATCATTTCAATCTGAGTCCAAAGGCCTAAAAACTAGGAGAATCAGTGGTATTTCAGTCTGAGTCTGAGTCCAAAGGTAGGAGAAGACTGATGCCCAGCTTCAAGACGGTAAGGCAGAAAGAAAGAATTATTTCCTATTCAGCCTTCAACTCTAGGCTTTCAATGGATTGGATAATACCCACCACATTGGGAAGTGTAATCTACTTTACAGAGTCTACTAATTAAAATGTTCATCCCTCGCAGACATATCCATAAAATATGTTTAACCAAATATCTGGGTTCTCCATGGCCCTGTCAAGGTGACATATAAAATTAATCATCACAGGAAACTAGATCTCTAAGTACTCAATAGAAATTTTAAAGCAATCCATCAATACTTTCAGATAAATATGTGTACATTATAAAGTCCCTGATACAAAAAAGGCTTATGGACAATGTCATATTTGCAAATTAATTGTTACAGAGACAGTCTCACTTGTTAGGTTGCCTTAGTGATGGGAAGGCCAAGATCACTGAATCCTTACCACCAGGCTTTGCCTGATGCATCATATTCACTGGGCTATAAAGCTGAAGGCTGCCCATTTAACCTTAGCCATATGTCTTCTACTTCCATGCACTTGGTCATATGGGAAGTGGACAGCTGCCTGAATAACTCATCCAAAGTTCTTGGAAGAGTTTAAAAATAGAGGTCTAACATAGCATTACAGACTTGATGCCTCTTTAAATATTTCTATAGTTTTCTCCCAATATTTGTTCATCAAGCATTCATTCAACAAATATTTATTGAATATATACTTGGTGAATTTATAGTGCAAGATGCTGTTGGTATTAGAGGACAAAACGTGATCCATAGGCCCTAGGGAAGTTAAGTGTGTCAAGATTTTTCCATTTTGTAAGCTGGGATTGCCCGGAATAGATTGCCCTGCCTTCTACATAGTAGGTTTGCCTAAGGAACAATCAGTTTGCTCACATCAGCATAGCATATGGTGCCCATTAGGTATCTAGAAACTGAATATTCTTGGTCTGTTCTAAAGTTGGACTGACACTTGCTAGCAGTTCACTTTAATATCACGTGAGCTTGAAACTTATATCAGAAGGCATTTTATTGTATGATTGTAACAAATTTTCCATGTACCCATATAGCCCTGATAGAAATCAATGAAGGTCCTCAGTGCAGGTGGTATTAGAGAAATTTAAAGGGGATATTTTTTATAGGCATTTGTATGGTTGGAAAAGTAACAGCTATCCATTAGAGAGCATCAGAAAACCCAGAAGGAAAAATAAGAGTAAAAGAAAATACCACGACTTACCACCTAAATATAACCGTTGACAGCCAGTTATTAAAAGATGTTTTTAGTCTCGATATATGAAATATAAGATATAAAATGCCTAATATTTACTGAATGCTTTTCTGCTAAGTTTCTGTTCACAATTTCTTTCTTTCTTTCTTTCTTTCTTTTTTCCTTCTAGGTGAAGTTGATCGATTGATAAAAACTAAGAGTTAAAATATTTTCAAAGCACCACTATTTGGCCAGTGGTTCAGGGAGTGATAAAACCTAACTTGTGCCTTGCAATTTAGCAAAAAATTAGCAATGTTTAGAAACACTTATAGTGCATGCTGTAGATAAACTTGTGGATCGACCAGTTACATAACTATCTAGAAACATTTTATTTGCAAAGAGCACTACACCTTGTCAAATTCAGCTCTAAGATGAATTTAGGTAGATATTGTCAACAGGCTACAATGGAGTTGGAGTAATTATCTGAACTGGAATTCCACTCTTTGCCCTCTTGGATTTAGCAAAATTTTCTCTTTTCCCCCCTCTCCTCAAAAAATAAAAGGGATTTCAGCATTGAGATCAGTTTTTCAGATAGTTGGGTTTTTTTTTTAATAATTTAGGTTCATGACACTACAAGATTTAGTTTCTAGATCCTGTATCTATTTATTTGTTCAGAACATTAGGTGGAAGCTGTTATACCACATGTCTCAATACCCCTGATTTCTCTGCCCCACATCTATCTCTGCAGTAATGAGATCGACTGGGGAGGGCTTACCAGTGAATGAGCATGAACTTTCCACAAATGTTTCAAGTCAGATATCAGAGCAACATCTACATTCACAAATACCTCTGATTAATCAATCAGCTAATTCAACAAAACATTAGTTTCATGTGTTAAGTAGTGTCCATGCCTGGCTTTCTCTGGCCAGCCCATCAGGGTCTTTCTGTGTACCATGAGGCAGGTAAGAGGAAGTAGAAGGCTGCCGCTTCTCCGAAGATGTAAAAGTGCAGCTATTAAAAATAAATGAAATGCAGGAGAAAGCCTACTTAGTTGGGAGGACTGGGTGCAAATCTATTTCCTTTATTTTTTCAGTAATGATTTTTTGAGTGCATATTATGCACTAGTCACTATGTCAGGTGTTTGGAGATAAGAAAATGAAACATCTAGTTGAGGACCTGGTCCTTAGAGCTTACAGACTAGTGATGGGGCTTACTTTAATATATATACTTTAATATATATTCATCTTAATAACTATAGATTTCTAATTTTGATAAATGCTTGAAGGAAACACATGGTGCTCTAAGAGTATTTGGCCTCAGAAGTGGAATCCATGAAACCTTCTAGGAGGAAGTAATTTTTCTGATGAGATGCACAAGTACAGTAAAAATTGATTAGGTTATGGTTGAGTAGATCCATGAAATGAATATCAGATGTACGACGCAACATACGCAAAGGCCATGTGACAAAGGCAACAAGGCTCATTCAACGAATTTGAATAAGGTTGAATTGCAGAGAAATTTAATAGTTTCGGTTCACATGGTGGGAGGTATAGCTGGACAGGAGGTTGGTGTCAAGAAAACATAGGGTCCAGTAGTAAATATTTGCTACCTCCTATGCGTGAACATTGGAGAGTTCCTTTCTAACAATGGCTGCCTTTTTTGTTGAGTCCTTATTCACTAACTGGAAACATAATGTCCACTGGAAACATAATGTCCATTCTGTATCTCCACCACACATTCTGTCTCACTGTGAAACCTATGTCCTTTCTTCTCTGTGGCAACATTTTTCCATTTTTGTGGATTTCAGTTCTCTCATCTATCTTTAGAATCCCTGGCTGTCCCAAAGATAGCTAATATACATTTTGAGCCAGATACTTTTATACACTTTATCTCATTTCATCTATCTATCTATCTATCCATATCACTTTTCTTTAATGCAGGCATCATTGCTCCCATTTACAGAAGAGGGTTTCTCACATGTGTTAGGTGGGCAGAGCTATATGACATCCATGCCCATGAACTTTGCAATGCCTCATCTGCAAACTCAAACCAGTTCTATGAATGTGTGTTTAGTGAGGAGGCATTCTATAAATTACAACAACCCGATAATGTTCATATAATCAATAACACATATAAAATAATGTGTAAAAAACTAACTTTATAGTACATATTTAGTATCTAATGAGGATTTCAGAATTTTAGATTTATTAACATATTTATATTTTACACACCCAAAATTTCAAAATTTTTGAAAAGCATTTCAACCAGTAATCTCTTATTTGGTCTTAAATAACTAAGAGGCTGGTACCTGTATGTATTCTTTTGTGTCAATGTGTTCTGAGTCGAAATAAGTGCTGCCATCTATTTATATAAAATGCACTATAATTGAACACATTATAAACTAATCTAGTGTAATGTGCACCAAAAATAAAAAAAGAGGGAGGGTGGGAATGAAGATTCAGTGCTTTCATCTTGTTGGGGAGGGCATAGGCAATGGAATCATGTAGATCAATGCTCTATCCCTGGCTCTGTCACCAGTTAAATGACCCTGGGTGAGTCATTTCTCCAACCTAAGGCTTAGTTATTTGTGCAATTTGTAAATTTTTAAAATAGGACAGTTGTTAGGTGATATATGACATATGGATGATACCCATAGCAGTATCTGCTTCTAACAGAGGTTTTAAAAAGAGAGAAAACACTATTATTGTAAAACATTGAGTTGGACCTATTATCAAGGTCACTTTATTCTTCTTAGACAGTCCAAGTTGTAATTAAATCATGTCTCCAACTTATCAGAAAACCCCTCAGCTCAGAGAACCTTCCTTATTAACTTTTAAATTAAAAAAAAATAAAAGTAGAGCTTACTTTCCTCTCAGTCAAATTATGGTTGACTATTTTTCCTTCCTACATGATTTATTTACAGTATATACTTTGCCTTTTGTTTATTTCTTCTTTCCGTAACTAACAAAGACATTGCTATCCAAGATACACTCACTGCTCAGCTGGCTAGGATTTTTCTCTGATGCCCCAAGGGACAAATGTCTGAAGGTCACCACAAGCACTTTTGTTCCAAACATTTGTTTTGGCTTTGTGACGTTGTTTTAAATCCTTTTCCTCATAACTGGGAATCAGGAAAGCCTCTATTCTAACTGTGGCTCTGCATCTGTTGTTGTGGTATCTTGCTGTTGGCCTCCAGGCAATTGATTCTCCATGTATTGGAATTTACATCTATACTGTGTACAGGCTGGATCAGTTTGGTATAGCAGATGGGCACTATTTGTTTGGCTTTCTGAAGAAGAAGTCATATTGCCTAAAGCCCTGGATGGAGATGTAGAACCTAACTGTGAAGAAGAGCATGTAAAGATGGATTAGATACGTCTGCCATGAAAACAAGAGGTGTGCTGTACATTTCCCCATCCTGAGCGTCTAATGGTCTTCCCGGCATAGACATTCTGTGATTAGGTTAATCTGTGAGTGAGTATGATTAGCACTTCTTCGCATCTCCGGTGGGAAATAGTACTAATGATGCTGAATAATATTTGCAACTTCATGTGTCTCAGATGCATGAGTTACCCTTTCACAGATTTCCCACTCCAATCTCTCTTTCTCTCTCTGAATCCATTTCACTTATTTTCAGAAAGAGAAACATGATGAAGAACATTTGTAAACCTGCACTGGAAACATTTAAGACATAAACAACAGGTGAGAGAAAATATTAATTAAACATTTTAGCCATAATCTTGAAATTAATAAAAATACTACTAGTCTATAAACACACAGGCAATGTAGTAGTTCTTTTCACTCTTTTACTGGTTCTATACCTTGCTGATAGCAGCTCCATTAAGCAGATATTATTGTTCTCATTTCACTGATGGAGAATAGTAGCAGTTAGGGGTAAAATGACTTCTCATGGTCCCATAACTAGTAAGAGATAGAATTGACACTAGCCTCCATTTTAATAACTAGCTCAGGATTGTATATCCTCTAGTTCACCTGCTTCCAAACCAATATCTGATATATTAAACATATCTCAGTGTGAATCATTAAATATATCTCCTTGAGTAGCTTTCATTGACATCATCACAGTCCAAAATAAATAAATAAATAAATGACAGTCCACTGTGTGCTGTATAAAAAGATGGTTATAGGCCCAGGTAGGCATCTTGATAATTGACCAAGATGGTATGTGTTTATTAAACTAAACAACCTCACTTATGACAGGGAGTTTTCTCTCCGATATTATGTGAATCCTATGGATGTGTGTGGAAATTCACTTTGCATGTATTTGTGACTGTACATATGTATGTGGGGGAGTACACTCATGTAAGAATTTGTGAGCTTGGGAAATTGTTTATTGAAACAAGGGCATCATTTGCCTTTAGATTCCCTATCTCCAAAGATAGTCCTGTTGAAAATAGGACCATTCTAATCCCAGTGTCCAGCACAGTGCCTGCACAAATTGAAGACAAGGTCATAAATATTTGATCGATAATAGGGTAATAGTCTTGGCCATATTTCCTCTTCTTTCCTTTCACATTCTTTTAAAATATATGTTAGGCACTTAATCAGTCATAAGATAAACCTAGTGAAACACCACCCTTTATCCATTCCTAAGATGAAACACTCCTCATATCACTGTTGTGGTCTTAGAGGGACTGCCTTTTCTTCACCTCTTATGCAACAGGAATAGTTATGTGATCTGGGATGGTCTCTGAAGTTAGTATAGCCGAAGCCATATCAATTGGATTTTCCTTGGGAGGATTGTGTCGCAGATAGCAGGAAAATTGAATCTTTCTACTGGAGTTCCTAAATTGGGAGTAGGCAAATACAGGCTCATTGGGGGATATCTTCATCACCGTGTGGAGAGATCCCATCTAAGTAGTAAAACTAACCAAGAGCATCAGAGTTGAGAGGGGAGAGCAAATACCAAGGATACCACTTGGGGTGCTCAATATGGCAATGATTTTCTTTGTGACAACTCTAGACTTCCCAATCAGATGAGCCAGAACTTCTCTTTTACAAATTGACTAGTTGTTGCTTGCACCAAAAATATCCTGGACAATGCATGGTACAAAATATATATAACAGTATTTTTCTGCCTTTAAGCACCCGTCTGCCTACCAGTGGGGTGGTTGTGTGTATTTAGCAGTATCACAATGAGATTCAGAATCTGAATCTTCTATCACTGGACTCCAAAAGACCGGGAGATATTAAGCAGAGTGAATTAGCAGGGTCAGAGGATTATTAAGCACACTTACTACCCACAACCCCTACATTTCATGATATTTTCAAGTGACTCTTTTGAACCTTCCAGGGAGGAGTGGTATGTCAACAGTGTGAACATTATCATTTTCGTATTTTCAGTAATCAACACACTTACAGAACATTTCATATATGTCAGGTACTATGTTCCAGTGAGATTTGGAAAAGACTTCACTCTGGGGATATATACACCCTACTGATGGAAACAGAGATGTCAGTAGAATATCACAATAGTCAGTGATATACATTCTGGTAGAAATATAAGCAGGGGTTATGAGAACACAAAGGACAGAAACATTTCTATGTTTATTAGATTTATCTTAGCCAGGTAAAGCCAGAGAGAATACAGAAAGTGTTTATAAGAGAGAATAGCCAGTACAAAAGGCATGGAGGCAAGAAGGAACTTTAAACATTTGATATATATGTGTTTATTGGTATATTTGGAATGGAGGGATAGTGGGTAGTGTTAGGAGGGGAGATAAGAAAGGTACAGAGGTACATGATAAGGAAGAGCCACAATAACTACAAATAAAGGTATTAAAGTATTTAAACCGAACTTTGTACAGTATGGAGATTGGACTTGAGAATGAACCTGAAATTGGTTTGATGCTTTAGAATCATGATGAAATTTAGTAATCTCTGCCATTACATAGGAGGAATACGTCTTCGAAGGGTCACTCTTTGCAAGAACTTCTGATGACATCACATTTGTTATGTCCCTGTAGGAAAGTTATTTCTCATTTCTGAACCTCAGTTTACCTACATGGACTATGGGATCTGCTGAGCCAGATAGATCCTAAAGCTCCTTCCTTCTCTAAACTTGGTGACTCTATGAACCATACATCCCACATGAGAAGAATTTGAAGCATTTCACAGACTTGAGCCTAAAAACGTAGCTGAAGCAATTAGTCTGGTTCCAATAATGCAAGAGGCAGTTGTGGCCATCCACATCAAGGTACTTAAATTTACTGAATCTTATTCTAGTTTCTGTAAAGGTGCTAAACCCACCACTTACTTGAATAAAAATGGTACTTATTTTAGTGTAGGTCTGATCTACTCTCATTCCAAAGCAGCCTTTTCTGCACAAAGATCTCTCTCTGTCTACCAATGTTTTCTTTTTTCCTGGATATATCAAATTTATTTAAGTGCCAAGTTGTTGGCAAGCTGAATTAAAATTCTAAATAATAGTCAAAAAGAAAACAGAGAAGCAGACATAAATATGCAGAATAATGATGCAGGAAAATGTTAACAGGGAATATAATCAAACTTTGATAATTTGGGTAAAAACAAGAAGATCTGTGTCATGACAGAAATACAATTCTGGTAAAAGAGAAATCATCATTCTGTTATTTACAATGAATATAAATCCTGAAGATAAGGATTGGAAAGAGATATGGAAATCACTAAAAAGTTTGTGTCTATCAATGCTTAATATAATTAAAGTGCTTATTTTTACTGTAAAAACAGTTTAGAGGGTATGCTTACTCAATATTTCCGTTTAAAATAGACTGTGGCTAATAATGTACAGCCTGATCCAAATGTTAAAACTTCTGATGAAAAAAAAAGGAAAAGAAATTCAATATGAACTTAGAACCAGCTGCTCTCAGCATCAAGTGCTGTCTTAGAATCAGCAGCTCTCTTTTGACATTCACTTTCATTTCAGGCCGTCTGTTTCCCACTGAAGTGAAACAGTAAGAGTTCATCAGAAGATTGGAACATGATTAACTCTTACTCATACCATATGGACATCATTGCCATTCAGGATTCTAAATAGTATCTGTGGCAACTATAAAGATATCCAGTGGATGTCAAGCATCATATATGGAGAGTAGCACAGGGGACTAGGAGAAAGATGCCAGGTTCTTAATTTAGTCCAGTATGTGGGTCCTGACCTAAGCTGTGTGACTTGGGGAGACTGCCCACTTTGACTCACAGTCCCCTTCTGGAAAATGTGGATTGTAATACAATAACTACATAAAAGATTATAGTTTGGTGTGCCCCACCCGCCCCCCACCTCTCAGTCACCTGGAACTCATATTATTTTCTGAAAATTAAATACACCTAATCGTGGAACTTGGTTGGTACCCAACTTAGATTCATGAGATCTATTTTCTCACACCTTTGAAACCATTACTCAACTTCTGTGTGCTTTGTTGTTAACAGCAAGCACCGGTACCTTCTGGGGCTGGCTCCTGGGCATGAGAAACTCCAAAACTGAGGGAAGATACAGAAGTAACTGAGAGTTTTACTACCGTCTCCTCCCAACACAGGGTATCCCATAACCAAAGTCAGTGGGGGAGTACAAAAGCCCATCTCCTTTGCCTCAAAGTGTCACAAACTCAGGTGTAATTTCTTCTTCTTCTAAGCCCTACTGGGGATCACATTGCGTGCGGGACTTCATCTGAAATCACACCTTTGGTTTCTCCCCTTCCTATTCTGGCCCTCCACATTTCCTTCCTAGTTCCTCCTGGGAGCATTTCCTTAATACATATCAGTACTACTGAACATTCACCCAGGATCTGCTTCTGATAGAGCCCAGTCTAAATAACATACATTGAGATGTTCAGTGTTAGTCTCATGTATAGCTTTGGTTGAGACTATAGTATTTGAGGGCATGAGTGACTAGATATTAAAGACTGTTATCTGGTGTCTTAGAAGATGATGTTGGACTGGAAAGAGATTGGGAGTAGCAAAGAAGAAAAACAGTCAATTCTGTTTAGAAAGGCTCTGTTAACCACAAGAAACTTGCCAAGTGAAAGTCAGAGAACAAGAACTCATGGGTGTTCATCCAAGACCATGCAGAGAACACCAGCCTTGGTGAAAATGAATGCTCCAGTCACTGTTTTATTTAAACAAGCCTCACCCTTCTATGAATGGAAAATCACTCAAGATAGGTTGCTTTTGTTCACATTCTGTGATTCTCAAACAGATGACTAAGTAATGTGGAGAAAGAGGGTGATAGTCCAGGAAAAAAATATAGGAGACCAGTTCTACCTGGTTCTAAGACATTGTTTTTGTTCCCCATTTGTAGCCTTCGTACTGTCCTTAGAAAACTTCTTACTTTTTTATTGCAATTATTTTGTTTCATATTCTGATCAGAGACCTTTTTGTTACTCTCCCCTCCCCGCAAATCTTTCCAATCTAGACTAGCTGAGGTGGGATCTAGGATGTCCTGTCCTAGTGCTAGCTCCTGGGACCCAGACTTCAGCACCAGACCATTTCATTCATCTGGGTCTGGAGAGGCCTATTCTAGGAGGACACTGTCAGCCACCAGGATGTATTCCTAGAACTATTTCATAGAGCTTCATTTATATGCTTTTTGTGGGAGCCGGGGAAGCCTTCTCAGCATATATCTCTGTCCTAATATACACCCATACGTTAAATATATATACACACACACATACACACACACACACACACACACACACACACACACACACACACACACACACACACACACACACACACACACACACATATATGACTTGCAGCCATGCTGCCAAAGCTGTGACTTACCTTCTTTACAAGCTCAGGTCTATTCCACTCTAAGTTAAAAACCCAGAGCCCTGCAGGGCTATTTCAGTAAGTAAATGTAATCATGATTGAACCAAGAAAGTAATGATACACTGATCACAGGCTGGCAGCCAGGTTAATGGTAAATACATGGTCAGTTTTGGGGGGTTTTTGGTTATTGTTTTATTTTCTTGCTTGAGAAGATTAAACACATTCAGTGAGTCATTTCACATAAATTAACTCATATCTCCACCAGCATTCGAATCAGTGCACACACACTTTGTCTTTTACACATTTGATTTGAATATACGTTTTTGGGTAAAAATGTACATTGACACAGTACATTTGGACTCTATCAGACTCACAATCCACAGGAACTTATTACATGTATACTATTGTGACTCTGAAAGAAAATTTCGTATGCAAATTCCTGAATATATCCATTTGAAATATCTGAGCATTTTGAGCCAGTACAAGTGTGCTTTTTTTTTTTTTTTTTTTAATCAAAGAGCCACTGTTTAGCCTCAGAGGCTGGATATGTTAGAGCTTCCTTAACTATTTAAACATGACTTTTCTAAAATGCCTGTCCTCATATCAGGATATCTTAACACTATAAAGAAATTTTGTTTAAAGCTGGATTAGGGCATTAATCTCTATGCAGTGTGAATTATGGCAGGGAAATATGTCTACATAGAATATAGATAAGGCCTATTAAGTAAGAGGCTTTCAAAAGAGGCAGGATACTTATTAGATGTCATGTACACACTTTTCAGTGATACATGAGTTTACACATAATGGTAATATACATTTCAGAATGCTATGCTCCTCATATAATATGTATGGTTAGAAATAGGGGATATAGAAAGACAGTAAGCTCACAAAAAATCAATATGTTATCATTTAACGTGCCACACTGCCCCTATCCTAAAGTAATCAGCAGTTGAAAAGAGTGCAGGATATTCCATTTCTCTCACTGCTCAGTTATGAAAAAAACATATTAGTGGCTTCCATTTTTCAACATTATGTTAATGGAATGCAAATAGAAATCGTGGAAAGGAAAACTGGATGGCAAGATGAGAATTTCTGCTGGATTCAACATTTTAGAAAAAAGTCCACAGCACAAATCTCATTTTCTGTGTGAAGCAAGAAGGTTAAAATTTGTATTTAATCATGGATTGGACTTGCTACAGCTCTGAAAAGCCATCATAAAGCATTGCTAGCATGGGCATATTTGTTGGCCGGATAGTAGCATATGATTCAATTTTCCACCCTTTGCAGTTCAATACAGATAAAAAAGGAGTGAAATATATAAATTCTCTTCCCCAAAATGATATTTCTAGTTGATGATATTCAGCTGTATCAGAGTCTGCAAAATTTCTTGGCTTTCCAAAGACAATGACTAAAAAGAAACCTGAAAGTTGACAAGTTGACATCCTTAAAATAAATAGAGATAAAAACATTTTAAAAAGATGTAAAAGTAAATAAACAGAGAAGGTGTATGGACAGTGTGTAAATTGTCCCACTTTTCAGCTGTCCAGGTCCTTGATTCAGCAAAGTCCCAGCTAACGAAAGGTAGATCATACTCATGGCCTGGTGAGAAGTCTTGGCCTAGTAGGAGTTCTTCTCTGAGACAGCACAAAGTACCAACAATGCAAAGTGATTCCAAGTCTTTAGGAAAAGCCAAGTACACTGGCCCCAGAGGTCATAGGAAGAATCAAATACATGACCCTGAGTGTGTTAACATCAGGGAGAAGTGAAAAGAGTCCGGAGAATTGTCAGTAATAGCAGACTGGCAAAAGGAACAAGCAGTGGGACAGGTAGCTAGTGATATCCTCAAAGGTTAGCCTAACTGGATAATGGCATTAGATGAGCAAGTTCGAACTACCATAACCAGGCTGATGGCAAGAGCCCAGGTTTCAAGCCACACATGATTTCGAAATATAGTAATACTCCTTTATGGGCTGAGAAACCTTAAATTTATAATCTTCCAACATCTTAGTTTTATTACCTGTAAAGCAGGTTCATAATTTACTTTATGTGAAGACTAGAGAAGCAGTATTTATCATATATCTGGTTTGATCCTTATCACACAGCATACCTTAAGTAAATATATTTTTTTCCCTTTCACTACAAAGGGCAGCAAAAGTTTTATTAAAAGAGAATCTCATGGATTTGCATTTCTACCTAGAAAATCAATTTGAAAATTTCAAATTACAAAGTGAAATGTCTGTTTTTTACTGAGACAGTTGGGGGATAGTCAAAGCTTTCTCCTGATTTTATCCACAAACAAAAACAACATCTGAGAAAAAATCAAGGTTCAGTATTCTAGAGAATAGTCTTCAATTCAAATCTGTACATCAAAAGCAGAAATAAGTCGGGGTTCACAGAGATAGGAAATTAGAGATGGAGCAAGAGGGTGATTGGATATTACCAAGATTGCCAAGATCTCTCAAGATCTCAGCAGAGTGCCTGTGTCATGGCCAGTACATGTGCATGATTTGAGACTATATTAAGCTTTATTATGGAGCTATAGTTGAACATCTGTGAAATAGGAAGCAGAGTCTACTTTATCTTGACTGTTGAAGGAAACCCAAACCATTACTGAGTTATTTGCTTCTAATTCATTATTTCCACCTCCACTGTCTCATTGCCCTTCCAACTGGGATACCAGGCCTGCAGCTTCATAGAAAGAAGACAGTAGGTAAGAACCTGAGGACCTGCTTGGCTTCTTCTGATATAAGCACAAGTACTATGAAACCCTATGTCTGGAGGAAGCCATGATTTCCTTTTACTAAGAATTTTAATTTGAAAGAGGTAGAAATGAAAGCGTAACCACTAAGCTCCTGTGTGTGTGTGTTTTGTAGCTGTTTAGTGTGGCTTTTCCTGATTTAGTCAGTGCTGAATAATGTCCAGCCCTAGGGACCCAAATCCAAGTCAGCTTTCGACATGAGAAAACTCATTTTGATTCCCCCATTCGACAGAGGTGGTGAACCTGTATTGACCTTGGTGACAGTTACATGCAGGAGCTGGGCACAGAGTGTAAAACAGCAGGCATCAGTGAACAGGCTCTCAGAGGTAATGAGCCAAAGATGAGACACTCTTCCAATTCCTTTGGGAAATTGCTAAAAATAGACCCTTTGCTGACTCTAAGTATAAAACTAGAATAAAGACTGGGGAATATTGAGACCATGAGGTATAGACATTAATTTAAGGCCTACAAAATTATCCAAAGGTGAAAAGATGGATTCTTGAGGAATATTAAGCTTGATTGAAAGTGACAACAGAAATCTATGTGTCCGTGGGGTGTGATAGCCGAAAGGGCCCAAAGGGAACCAACTCACCGTCTTGATTTTACAGATAAGGAAACAGGCCCCGGAGAGTTTATCTAACTTGCCTAAGGATGAGAATAAGTTAGAGGCAGAGGCGAGTATATAACCCTATAATTTGCAGTACTATTTTGCACTTATGTTCCACTATCACAAATTATCTCCTGTGTAGAAGCTATAAACATGTAGTTGTTTTCTTAGATACAGTAAAGGTTATATAAAATATTTTAAAATGATATAGATTATCTCAAATACCTGAAAACTATATTCTCCCTGAATAGCATTCAATTCTAACCTTGGCACATAAAGAATGATGACATTCAGGTAATTAAGTGGATGTGTATGTCGGGGTGGGGGGGTTTCTGAGAACTTTGCTAAATGCAGAATGATTAGGTAAGTAAATTATCAATCAATATTCAGTTTTAAATCTTGTTGGCCAAGCTGTACATCTTTACTGAATTAAACATGCTCTAACTCTAGGCATTTAAACAGGAAAATAAATACTTGATTTTTAGACAAAGAAGAAAAGACACAAATAGCACCAATTTACCAGCTGACCATTCTCATTCTTGGCCCAAGCGATGAATACTGCTTTAACCTTTGGATGCGTTCCTTTAGAATGCATGTGGATAACAGAAGGCATGTTATGTAAAGCTTTACATTGATCACAGTTCCATTGTGTGGGTCTTCATCTTTCCCATCCAAGAGAAAGCCGGAAGTACAGGTTTACACCTTCAGACATTGTCCCTGTGGAATGAAATGACCAAGGTGCAAACCTTCTATTATATGCTATGTTATTTGTTGTTAAGACGTTTATTTGGCAACCTCAAGTTTGTTAAGACGTTTATTTGGCAACCTCAAGTTTGTCTTCTTCCTTAATAATAACATTAAAAACCTCAAATTTTAGCTAGCCACAGACTAATCATGAACCTCAAGATTACATCTCCCATTTAGTTTTATCTCAATAACTGAGTTCTTAATGAGATGAAAATGGAAGTGTCACAGGGTTTCTGAGTCTTGTGTAGGGAAATATTTGACCTCTGTTTGTCATAATTTGCTTTTTCCTTCTCCCATTATGCTGTTTGAAACACGGATGTGATGGTTGGAGCTCCAGCAGTCACCTTGGGTGATGAGTTTTAAGATCCATAGCCAGGCTCTTGAAGGCTTCATGGAGCCACCACATCAGACCTAAACTGTCCATAGCAGGCTAGCCTTGGGTGAAGAAGATAATAATAATTTATTACCTATTTAACCCATCATATAGCACATGAAGTTAAAATTTCTAATATATCTGTCTAAGATTCAGGAAGATAGAGGATCTCATTATTATTGAATCAACAACTTTGTCTTAGAAATTTGGGTTTTCATACTTTTTGATCTGTCTTAAAAGAAAAAAGTTAGCTTTGTTATGACACATATTGTAATGTAGGACCTGAACAACACACTGAGTTTTCCAAGGGAAGAGAAACATTAGCAGACAAATATGACTGGTTAAAATATTCTCTGACTTTATTATTTTAACTCAAATGTTAGATAATCACCTATAGGACATAAAACAAGTACACATAAAACTCTACATGAAACTTCTTCAGTACTATACCATCATCCATTTCCTTCTTTCGTTGTTTTTTTTGGCTGTGCTGTGCGGCTTGCAAGATCTTAGTTCCCCGACCAGGGATCGAACCCAGGCCATGGCAGTGAAAGTGCCAAGTACTAACCACTGGACCGCCAGGGAATTCCCCCATTTGTTTCTTTATTGAACAATTATTGAGCATTCTATGCTGTGCCAGGCACTGCCCTCTGTGCCTTTAGATATTTTTTCTTCTTCAATACTCCTAAAAATCTAGTAGATGAACTTTTCAATCTATTTTTCAACAGATCCTAATTAAGGTTTTTCTTGAAAACATGACCCTCATTTGTTTGCATAAATTCTGTGTGCTCCAGACTTGCTTTTCCATCTAGCCTGGCTTTTCAACATGGCTGAAAGAAACAGAGGAAGAGGAAGAGAGGAAAAAAGAGGTAGAAAGAATGAGCACTGGGCCGTATTTGTATGTGGTCGTGGAGAGGCATGTGTTAGTGTGTATGGTAAACCTTGAGCAGTTCTCTTTTGGATTCTAGAAAACAACATTTGCAGAGATCCTGAGGGTACTGTAAGTGCTATCACCCGCTGCCTTAGATTTGTCAGGCTTGTTACAGGCTTGCCTGGGCCCGTGGAGTGGTACTCTTAATTTTCTGGCACTGTGACTCTACCTCCCAGCTGGGCTCAGCACTGTCAGTGACCTCGTTAACCCCCCAAAGGGCTTGTAAGGTTTAGTTTCCCAAGAGGACCAGGGAATTTTAAGATTTCTTTGTCATCTCAGCGTCAGCTATGCATTCTGTGACAGTCTTTGCATCCGCTGAAAATAAATGTATGATTTAAAGGGTATGCTAAGGACTGGGTGGCCCAGTGTTTCTCTTACCCATACTAGCGATGATGGGAGCTGGTGGGCTCTTAGCATGGTCACGAATGACTCTACTCACTGGTCACAAGCATTTAAACCAACATCACTAATTTGGCATAATTATGTCTTAAGAGCTGGCTCTGTTGAAGTAATAAAATATGTCAATTATTAAATAGCTTAAAACATTTAAACATGGATTTTGTTTTGGGAAGGTGTATTTAACTCCAGTGAATTGCTAATGCGTGGTGAAAATCAACTTTAATATTTAGATGAGAACTCAAGGCTGCTGTAATGAATAGATATGACTAACCATGTATATTTATGTGTAGCAATAATGGGTTTCCACACTTAGTTTGCTTTTATCTAGGGTCTACCATGTGGAGGACCTTATGATACGAGCTGTTGTAGTTAGATACACACATCAGTTGCACATAGTTCCAGCCCACAGGCAACAAGATGGCAGAAACAAAATGAATAGCATTGAATTCAGATGTGGATTCAAATCTCAATCCATACATTAAAAAAAATGTGTTTTGGATGATTATGTCATCTCTCTGAGTCTTTATTTGAGCATCAGATATTTGCGATGGTCAAAAGGAATAGTAAAGTCAGTTCCAGGCTCAGGATATTTGTTTAAACTGTGTTAGTTCCCTTCAAGTTTATAAGAGAGAGGGGAAACTAATGATTTAGAAATGTGAAAAATGGATTGATCCCTTTGGAACTGCATAGCGAGGCTTTGGAGGGCAAGTTGGGGTGGCTCTTGCAGTAGATATAATGCTTGGAGAAATAGAGGTATGAGTAGTGTTTGGAAAGGTAAATTTTACTTGGCAAAGTGGAAACATTTGAGCAAAGTGTTGAAAACAGGAGGGCATGATACCTGTGTAGAATGTATGGCTTGTTAAATGTGGTTGAAGCATAGTTTAATTTTCTAAAATAATTTTCTTCTGCAACCTGAGTCTTATTTAGAATCTTTGTCGGATTATTAAACCTATTTTTTTCTGACATCATTAAAATGAGGTATTTCAAATTGCCAGGACTTGAATTATCACACTTATTAGATTAATGGAATCTGAATAAGCACCCAGTGGACACTGAACTTCCAACTCCACTGTGAGAATAAATTTATCACCTTCACTTTCATCAGTGGGCACTTGACACAAAGGAACCCATAGAGACATAACACAATGTCTATGTCACTGCTGCTTTTTTTAAAAAACTTGACCTTTCTTTCTTTCAAATAGATATGCACAGAATTGTTTATGAGATGAAATAACCTGACTCTATTTGAAGTGTTTACAGAAAAGATTTCCCAAAAGATTGCTAAAGAAGAAAGATTACAGAGACTATCAAAGTCTTGTTAACAGCCATCAATAAAACCATGGCTTAGTTTATCTCGTGTTAATCTAAGCAAAATTTTATGATCCAAGGTCAGCCTTTCATCTTGGTTAGACCATCAAGCCAGGAATGAAAATTAATTTCAGGAATTATTGAGTTGCACTGGACATTGGCATTAGGAAAATCTTGATTTGAATTTTAGTTCCACCATTAACTGGTTATATGCACATATTTTTAAAGTTCTGTCTTCTAATTAACAAAATGGGAATTAGAACTTTTTCATAAGGTAGTTGCATTAACAGTTTAAAGATACATTTTTAAAACCTAGCAGTGTGCTTAATAGTAAGGTTTTAATACTTATTTATTATCTTTATTTTATTGTATAAATGACATTTAGTATACACAACTATATGCCAGAACTAATCGCTATTTTAATGGTACTTTATAGTGGAGGGAGGACTGATTTATTAGTAATAAATTATGGTAGGGTAAAATTAATCTTTAAAAAATTCATAAACGTAATTCTAAGAGAGTGCAAATGAAAGAATGATTAATTTGGGTTTGAGAGATTAGGGGACGCCTCCAAGCAGCATTGACATTTGAGTTTAGCCATGAAAGATGACTATTCTAATAATCTGAGAATGAAAGTAAAGATGCTATGAACGAGGAACTGCATGGAACCCAGGGTCAGGAATAGCAGTCCTCCTGAAATTTGGAATGGGGGAATATATGATTAGTCTTTCAGTTTTTGAGAGACAGTAGGCTGCCTTATCTTTGTTTCCATCTGAGAGCCCCCTATCATTGCATTACATCCCTGTCCTCCACTTCCTCCTCACTCTGGAGCTTATCCGTCTCCTCTTATCTTTCTACTTTGCATTTCACAGAGTCCTGCCAGGTCTTTTTCCATAAGACCTCTCATATGCAAAGGAGTCACCAATACATGTAGTCACTAGCACCATAAGAGTTTTGGGGAAAAAATATACAAGTAGAGGGCTAATAGAGTGCACACAATTCCCCCACACTCTAATTAAACCACAGCTTTGTCCAGCCATGGTTGCTTATTCATTGTAGCCCAAGTTCCAATGGAGAGTGCCCCTGCATCCATGATATTCTGTATATTACAGAGACAAGAGGCAGGGAACATTGGTGCCTCTGTGTGATGATGGAAGCTCATTGGTCAAAACACAAACAAAACAACTACCATGCTATAAAGAGGAAATTTCTGGACTTCATGAGCTGCTGTTAGCTTGTTTCTCAGTTTAGCTAATCAGAACCGTCAAATCAACATTCTTCTAAGCAACAGGGTCTCCAGATTTGTTTCTCACCCACCTTATAGACCCAAATATTGATTAATTGAGTCACTGTGACTCAAATCTAGATTTGAAAGAGAAGACATGACTGTCCCAACCTGGGTCAGGCGAGCACCCAGTGCTCACACAGTGGACACAGCCCAGCAAGTAACTTGACTGACATGAATTCCTTGATATGACAAGAAATGTGAGCTAATGTGTGACTCCAGACTCTCCACAACAATGGGGAAATGATGTCTAAAAGGAAGAGGCAGCATGGCAAGTTTTAGAGGAATTATAGGCCAGTAGCAGAACTTAAGGGCATAAAGATATAGACCAGGAACTAACAGTGATGATCACCAGATGTCTGGCACAAATGTGGCAGATATGGTTATTTATGCATGACACTGTGCTCCCGAATACTCTTGAACTTTTAGACCCTTTCTCAAGCTATTGCAACCATCACAGATTTTTGCCCCAAGTTGATCCATATAATAGAATGTTGGGAAAATAATTATTCTGTCACATCTGAACCAGCAGTGGTAAGTAACATGAAATTAAAGTCAGGTTTCTAAAAGTACCTTATATGTACCATATAAGCATGGAAGTTACTTTTCCAAATGAAATATTTTGTTATATTTGGTTACATTTGTTTACATCCTGTTGTTTGTTCCTAAAGACTGCCTTTTAGAAAAAAACAAAATATATATATATATTTCTTTTATTGGCACTGAAAAAAACAAAATGTTCAGTGATGTTATTATACAAATTATATAAGTAGAACATAATCTCCAAATAAATACTGAGATTCCAAAATAACTTTGATCACATGGTTTTATACTTGGAGGGAAAACTGAATAACCAGTTGTAAAGAGCAGGAACTTTTTAGTGAGTAGGTTTGGGCTCCTATTCCTGACAGTTATTAGCTTTGGAGCTTTGAGCAAGTTACTTACATTACCTTTTTTTTTTTTTTTTTTTTTTTGTGGTACACGGACCTCTCACTGTTGTGGCCTCTCCCGTTGCGGAGCACAGGCTCCGGACGCGCAGGCTCAGCGGCCATGGCTCATGGGCCCAGCCGCTCTTTGGCATGTGGGATCTTCCCGGACCGGGACAGGAACCCGTGTCCCCTGCATCGGCAGGTGGACTCTCAATCACTGCGCCACCAGGGAAGCCCACTTACATTACCTTTTGAGTCATAGTTTTATCCTTTGCTAAATGGGGATTAAAAATACCAACAATGAGAGGGCATGTAGTTCTGTAGAAAGTGTGGGTAAACATTGTGATTCATAGCAAATGATCAGTGCATGATTTCTGCTATTGTGATAGTATTTATGGAACTCCCTTTTCCAAAAAAAAAAAAAAAAAAAATTAAACACTTGTTTTTGTCTCCATCTGTATGCTAACCACTTTAAGAGAAGTTGCGTTCTATCAAAAATCGGATTCATCCTCAATAGACTTCTACGTAACTACTTTTGCAACCACCTAGAAATAGTGAGTAAGCTCCACAGGCAACCAATAATTTACACTTCATGGCGTGGCTGTTGTTGAGCTAAGCAGACTGGCACATGACTTTCTTGTAAAATAAATGAATTACATATGAGGAGTTTGGGGCAAGGCTTTTCTCTCATGGACTTTCAACTGCTGTAGTACCCATTACAGAGGAATTATGAGCCGTATTTGACCCACTTTAGTTGTTTTCTGTCAAGTGAAATGCTAAGCAAAGTGAATACTACAAAATTCTTCCTATGAGACGCTTATTAATATAAAAAGCTGGATATCAAAAAGGTCAAAACTTAATTTTAAAGGGCTCCAAGCAATTTTGACAAACTCTCTAGATAAGGGCAGATTGTACGTAACAATTTTCTACATGGCTAATTTTAATAAGACCGTTTTCCCAGTTCTTCTGTGAAATTAGTAAGAGGACTGCAAAGAAAGGAATGCCTATTGATGACATATTATATTCCCAAAATTATTAGATATTTTGCATGTATTAGTTTTTTTGTGTGTCCATAACACTATTCTATCGTAGATATTTGTACATCTGTATTAATCAAAACTCTTTGAAAGTGTCAGAATTAACTTAGATGACTTTGGGGAAAAAAAGAAAAATAAACTACATGGTTTACATAACTGCAGGAAAGGTAGTGAAAAGCTATGCTTTCAGGGCTTCATGAAGGAACCTGAGACTTGAATGCCACTGGTGTTCTATTTGCAAGCTATGAAAACCAACTCTAGCTATAATAATGAGAAAAGGGAAATTTATTTGAAAGATATCAGGTACTCCTGGAATTCAGTGTAGCTTAGAGGCTCAAGTTTGGAATGTGACAGAAACAGAGGAAATTCCAGAAGGCCAAAGAGCAGTAAATTTAACTGTTTTTTTCGTGAGAATGTTTCTCTTGGAGGCCACTTATACTGTACCAGGATGAAGCCACCACTGGCGATTAAAGATCATCACCAACACCACATAATCAAATAACATTTGCACAGTTGCTCTGTTTTCCCCATCTAGTACAGACACTGGGAGAGAAACATCCAATTAGACTAGCCTAGAAATTGGCCTCTTCTCCTTGAGGTTTTTTCCATGGGAGGATTCTGACCATTTGCAAGACTCCATACAAAGAGGGAGTTCCTTAAATGAGTAAAGATAATTGGAGGCCTGACAGTCCCTCCAAACAAGAGATAGTCCTCATAGCTCTCTCCCTTTGCCCAGTAAATTTGCCTCTCTGGATTGGCAGCATCAACTCCTTTATGTCAACTTCTTCCATTTGTTAGGAAGGAAGACTGCCAACATATTACATATTCATTACCAAAGGGGAAATAATTAATTCTCCTCTTTGCATCTTTATAAACTGTGAGAATCCCTTGCATTATCAGTATTTGGATTGCATGCCCGTCTCTGATGCCAGGAAAGTCCCCAGTTGACATCTCTCCTTAAAACATGGTTGAATTGGGCATAGAATCATTTACTCTAAAGATACTAGCTTTATATAGCTACCCAAATTATCACTTGACTGAAGAGAATAATGAACTTAGAAGATATCAGGCAACTTCTATACAGTTACAAGAATGCTAGATGCTGGAATATGTATTGAAATTCAGCGTGTGTGGTTGTCTTTAAAATGCACCATTCTGCCTTCCAACTTTTCCATAAGTGGAGAGTATGGTCACACAAGCTATTTAACTCTCCATTGTTCCAATAATTTGATGAAATAATGGACAGTTTGAACAGTTTCAAAAGTGAAATGGCAGTAAAGATTTTAATTAAATCTTCAGAAATCAGCTGCTTTGAGCACTACCAAAAATATCTGATTGAAATTTTCTAGTCAACTTAAAAAAAAAAAAATTAGCCTGATTTAGCAAAATATCTCTGTGGGGGCTGGAGGGGAAGCACCCCCCTTGATCTTTCAAATAATGATTTATGAAATAGTCTTGCTATGACCTTTAGTTATTTGGGGGTTGATTACCAAAGATAAAATGTCATCCCAATGATTAGAGGATACTGTCTCACTAATGATAATTTAGGCAGAAATTTTATATCAAATTATACAATGGTGTATTTATACTAAATCATTGTTTCCAAACCTGGATAATCATCAGACTATCCTTAGAGAATATTCAATATTTCATTAATACAAATACATAGGTCTCACCTAAGAGCTTTGAATTGTAAACTCTTGGGTTATTTATAATAGAGAAATCCATATTTTTAAATGCTCCCAGAATAATTCTAATGATTAGATGGGATTGGATACTATAGAGCTATATGATATATGTAACAGAAAAGTTAAAATTAAATGTTTGCTTAGTTTTTAAACCATTGCACTGCAGGATTTTAAAGTTAGATGTGAAAGGACTTTCCTATGGCTCCATTACTATGCAAAATATAGAGCTGTTAATTTATTTGTACTATTTTTCAGTGTCTTCAGACATTTATTGTGGATGAAATATTCACCTATAGGTGAACTTGTACATGGAAATTCAGAGATAACTGCATGTTCGGGAAATAGGATATGACCTCTGGCTTGGCAACCATTAGCCTCAGTTAATTCAATTAATTTTTTTTGCATTTATTGAGCAACTTCTATCATGTAGACAGTGTTAGGGTCTGTAAAAGTAGCAGAGAAATATAAAGGTAAAATTCTTAAATTTGGTCAGTTAAATCACCATGTGAGATACAGTTAAAAAGACAGGGAGGGAAGAAGTGATGGTAAATATCATAAAGCAGATTTTTCTGTTTAAATGATAAGGAATGTCTGCATTTTAGGCAGAATTAAATGCACCAGCAAAAACAAACAAACAAAAAACAAGGTAGAAAATAAAGAAAACATAAAGATGGAATGGTTAAAAAGAACAAATAAGAATTGCCATTATGGTATTACTCTGGAAGCCAAGGGTAAGATTTATCTGAGTAAGAGAGAAAGTTGGAGTTTTGAGAACTGCAAGAATTAAGAATCAGAGTTTCACAAGATGAAGGATGAGAAAGTACAATAGGATCTCCAGTTCTGCCAACTGCCAAATATCCCTGTTGGGTTATCTCTAGACTTAAAGGAAACAAGTGCAAATGCTTTGTCTTTATGCAATGTTATAGATGACATTTAGTCTAGATTCCCTAATTTCAATGAAAGTTCAGACCCCTGATTGTTATTTAATGGGACTATGCTGCTATCTAGACATAGCGCTTCCCAAGACAGAGTGAATTGTCCACATTCCTCAGGACTTGGCTCAAGATAACACTATTTTTCCCAACTAGAGAACGGCAGACTGTCAGAAATGGTATACAGCTAAAAGATGACTCTCTTTCCCACTCTACTCCAAGAAGTGTTGCTAAAAGTCAAAGACTGTTGCTTCACAATGCAGTCAATATGATTTGTTCCCTACGGTTTAATTACCTCTTAAGGTAATTAAACTTACCTTTAAATAAAACACTTCAGGTTTTATCTGAAGTGTTTCTTATTTTGGTTAATCAGCATTTCTTAAGCACTGTCCATTTCCTGCTCTTATACTGTTCCCATTCCCCTCCTCTTTTCCACATACGCTCTCATTTCCCTTGCCTTGTCTATTGATGGAATACGACTTCCTAATGGAAGTCTTTCCTTTTCACTTTTGTCTACTTGTAGGTGATATCATGACTATAAAGCCTAACCTGTGCTCCTGTGCTTGTATTGCTGGAATGACTTCCTTTGTGACAGGAGACTCTTCTCAGAAACAAATGTTCACGTAAGCTTTTTTTCTCACCCCTAAAAGGACTCTGTGGTGAGGCTGAGAATGTTTGTTTATTTATTATACCTTACCCTTTTTGCTCCCTTCTCTTCCTGAACCTGTAGCAAGACTATACCTCTAGGCCCCCTATACAGTGAATTGTGACCTTGTAACTGAATTCTGGCTATAGGAGAATGTAGGCAACGATGGTTATTAAACAACAGCATCGGCAACAACAACACAATTCCTAATCCTCTGTGTTCTCTCTTTCCTACTCGTGCTACCTAATGCAGAGGACCTATCTGAGGACCCCAAATCCCTTGGGGATGTCAGACCTACCAGATAGGATAGACACTGGTGCCTGCCAACTTAAATTATATTGTGAAAGTGCAAGAGAACCTAATTCCCACAGTAGTAAGCTGCTGAGACTAGGTTTACTGAAACAATTATCTTTCTGAATAATATATCTGAGCACAATTTAGCCAGCAGCCTTGAGCTAAACCTGAAATTGCTGATAGACCTTGCACAATTCATTGAGTTTACCTGAACCTCAGTTTCCTTATCTGTAAAAATAAGAAGAAACAAAGCAAAACAACATTTCATCTTTAAGCCAGTGGTGATGTTATAGACTGAATATTTGTATCCCCTCAAAATTCATGTATTGAAGCTGTAAGCCCCTATATGATGGAATTTGGAGGTGAGGGCTTTGGAAAGTAATTAGCAATGAGGTCATAAGTGTGGCCTCTCCCCTTGGGATTAAGGGCCTTATAAGAACAGGAGGGAACACCAGGGCTCATTCTGTCTGCCATGTGAGGACACAGAGAGAAGGTATCTGTCTGCAAGCCAGGAAGAGGGAATTAAATTGGCCAGCACCTTAATCTTGGACTTCCCAGCTTTAAGAACTGTGGAAACGTCTGTTGTTTAACCTTTTCAGTCTATGTTATTTTGTTATGGTAGCCAGAGCTGACTAAGATAGATGATAATTAAATAATATGTTGTTACTATAAATGTCTAGCCCAGGGCCTGGAACACAAGAGGTTATCAAACATTGTTAGTTTCTTTCACCAGTTTTGACTTCCTGAATAAATATTCAAAATCAAATATTTAATGCACATTTCTCTGAAACAAAAGTCACAAATATTCACATTTTGTTCTCTTTAAAAATTAACAGTTTACCTCAACAAATAATTCATACTCTAGTGATTATATTTCTGTCTTATTCATTTCTACTGCCCTATTACTTTTTGTTTTTTAGTTTTAAATATATATTCAGTAGTAAAATTAACAAGTTGAAAATCTCTCTCAACAGTCCACTCATGAATATTAAAAGTTTTTTTACAACTTTTATCAGTAAAAGGCCATTTTATTAACCATGCTATATAATCTCCTGCATTTTTAAAAAATATCAGGACAAGATAGGATGGTGGCAGGTAGTACTTAGCGTGTCTTGATCTATGTGAACTCTTGAAGAAAGGGGGGTCTAGAGACTAGATATACAGATTATATATTTGGCTAAATATAGTGTTGACACTTTAACAATATTATTATTTTCCTTCTATTTGATTTTATTTTTTTTAACATCTTTATTGGAGTATAATTGCTTTACAATGGTGTGATAGTTTTTGCTTTAACTCCTACATATCTCCTCCCTCTTACGTCTCCCTCCTTCCCATCCGCGCTATCCCACCCCTCTAGGTGGTCACAAAGCACCGAGCTGATCTCTCTGTGCTATGCGGCTGCTTCCCACTAGCTATCAGTTTTACATTTGGTAGTGTATATATGTCCATGCCACTCTTTCACTTTGTCCCAGCTTACCCTACCCCCTCCCCGTGTCTTCAAGTCCATTCGCTAGTAGGTCTGCTGTCTTTATTCCCATCCTACCCCTAGGTTCTTCATGACCATTTTTTGTTTTTTTTAGATTTTGGGTTTTTTTAGATTCCATACATATGTGTTAGCATACACATATATTTGTATTTGTTTTTCTCTTTCTGACTTACTTCACTCTCTATGACAGAGGTCCATCCTCTAGGTCCATCTAGGTCCATCCACCTCACAAAAAATAACTCAATTTCGTTTCTTTTTATGGCTGAGTAATATTCTATTGTATATATGTGACACATCTTCTTTATTCATTCATCTGTCGATGGACACTTAGGTTGTTTCCATCTCCGGGCTATTGTAAATAGAGCTGCAATGAACATTTTGGTACATGACTCTTTTTGAATTATGGTTTTCTCAGGGTATATGCCCAGTAGTGGGATTGCTGGGTCATATGGTAGTTCTATTTGTAGTTTTTTAAGGAACCTCCATACAGTTCTCCATAGGGGCTGTATCAATTTACATTCCCACCAACAGTGCAAGAGGGTTCCCTTTTCTCCACACCCTCTCTAGCATTTATTGTTTGTAGAGTTTGGATAATGGCCATTCTGACTGGTGGGAGATGATATCTCATTGTAGTCTTTGGGTTTTTTTGTTTTTTTGTTTTTTTGTGTTTTTTTTTGCGGTACACGGACCTCTCACTGCTGTGGCCTCTCCTGTTGCAGAGCACAGGCTCCGGACACGCAGGCTCAGCGGCCATGGCTCACGGGCCCAGCCGCTCCGCGGCATGTGGGATCCTCCCAGACTGGGGCACGAATCCATGTCCCCTGCATCGGCAGGCAGACTCCCAACCACTACGCCACCAGGGAAGCCCTCATTGTAGTTTTGACTTGCATTTCTCTAATGATTAATGATATTGAGCATTCTTTCATGTGTTTGTTGGCAATCTGTATATCTTCTTTGGAGAAATGTCTATTTAGGTCTTCTGCCCAGTTTTGGATTGGGTTGTTTGTTTTTTTGATATTAAGCTGCATGAGCTCCTTGTAAAGTTTGGAGATTAATCCTTTGTCAGTTGCTTCATTTGCATATATTTTCTCCCATTCTGAGGGTTGTCTTTTGGTCTTGTTTATGGTTTCCTTTGCTGTGCAAAAGCTTTTAAGTTTCATTAGGTCCCATTTGTTTATTTTTGGTTTTATTTCCATTTCTCTAGGAGGTGGGTCAAAAAAAATCTTGCTATGATTTATGTCAAAGAGTGTTTTTCCTATGTTTTCCTCTAAGAGTTTTATAGCGTCCAGTGTTACCTTTAGGTCCTTAACCCATTTTGAGTTTATTTTTGTGTATGGTATTAGGGAGTGTTCTAATTTCATTCTTTTACAAGTAGCTGTCCAGTTTTCCCAGCACCACTTATTGAAGAGGCTGTCTTTTCTCAACTGTATATTCTTGCCTCCTTTATCAAAGATAAGGTGACCATATGTGTGTGGGTTTATCTCTGGGCTTTCTATCCTGTTCCATTGATCTGTCTTTCTGTTTTTGTGCCAGTACCATACTGTCTTGATTACTGTAGCTTTGTAGTATAGTTTGAAGTCAGGGAGCCTGACTTCCTCCAGCTCCATTTTTCTTTCTCAAGATTGTGTTGGCTATTCAGGGTCTTTTGGGTTTCCACACAAATTGTGAAATTTTTTGTTCTAGTTCTGTGAAAAATGGCATTGGTAGTTTGATAGGGATTGCATTGAATCTGTACATTGCTTTGGGTAGTATAGTCATTTTCACAATGTTGATTCTTCCAATCCAAGAACATGGTATATCTCTCCATGTATTTGTATCATCTTTAATTTCTTTCATCAGTGTCTTACAGTTTCTGCATGCAGGTCTTTTGTCTCCTTAGGTAGGTTTATTCCTAGGTATTTTATTCTTTTTGTTGCAATGGTAAATGGAAGTGTTTCTTTCATTTCACTTTCAGATTTTTCATCATTAGTGTATAGGAATGCAAGAGATTTCTGTGCATTAATTTTGTATCCTGCTACTTTACCAAATTCATTGATTAGCTCTAGTAGTTTTCTGGTAGCATCTATAGGATTCTCTATGTATAGTATCATGCCATCTGCAAACAGTGACAGCTTTAGTTCTTTTCCGATTTGGATTCCTTTTATTTCTTTTTTCTTCTCTGATTGCTGTGGCTAAAACTTCCAAAACAATGTTGAATAATAGTGTATTTTATTTTTATTCCATTAGACTGAGCAACTTGTTGGTCAACACTATTCCTTAAAATGAGTGGAGATTATAGATAGAGAGGGAGAGAGAGAGAGATAAATAGATAGATAGATAGAAAGTCATACTTTGTTCTCTGACTCCCATTTAACTGCATTTTAAAAAGTGCTAGAAGTACCCTACGACCCAGCAATCCCATCCCACTACTGGGCAAATACCCTGAGAAAACCATAATTCGAAAAGAGTCAGGTACCACAATGTTCATTGCAGCTCTATTTACAATAGCTAGGACATGGAAGCAACCTAAGTGTCCATCTACAGATGAATGGATAAAGAAGATGTGGCACATATATACAATGGAATATTACTCAGCCATAAAAGGAAATGAAACTGAGTTATTTTTAGTGAGGTGAATGGACCTAGAGTCTGTCATAGAGAGTGAAGTAAGACAGAAAGAGAAAAACAAATACGTATGCTAACACATATATATGGAATCTAAAAAAAAACAAACAACAAAAAATGTTCTGAAGAACCTAGGGGCAGGACAGGAATAAAGATGCAGACGTAGAGAATGGACTTGAGGGCACAGGGAGGGAGAAGGGTAAGCTGGGATGAAGTGAGAGAGTGGCATGGACATATATACACTACCAAATGTAAAATAGATAGCTAGTGGGAAGTAGCCACATAGCACAGGGAGATCAGCTCGGTGCTTTGTGACCGCCTAGAGGGGTGGAATAGGGAGGGTGGGAGGGAGGGAGACACAAGAGGGAGGAGATATGGCGATATATGTATACATATAGCTGATTCACTTTGTTACACAGCAGAAACTAACACAACATTGTAAGGCAATTATACTCCAATAAAGATGTTAAAAAAATAATTTAAAAAAGTGCTAATGAACTTAATTTTTTTAACAGATGTACAGAAAAATTGTGAAGATAGTACACAGATTTCCCCAAACTCCACACCCAGTTTACCCTATTATTGAGATCTTAGGTCATTTTGGTATGCTTGTCACTATCCATAAACTAATACTGATACATTATTATTAACTAAAGTCCACACTTTATTAAAATTTCCTTAGCTTTTCCCACTGTCCTTTTTGTACTTTTTCTGTTCCAGGATCCCATCAAGGATGCCACATTACTTTTAGTCATCATGTCTACTTAGACTCCTCTTGACTGCCACAGTTTCTCAGACTTTTCTTGTTTTTGTTATCTTGAGAGTTTTGGGGAATACTAGTCATGGATTTTGTGGAATATCCATCACATGGGATTTGTCTGATATTTTTCCCATGATTCAGGGACTATGGACTACTGGGAATATGACAACAAAGATTAAGTGCCATTTCATCACATCATGTCAAGGGTACATGCTAACACAATCAGTCATTACAATTAATGTTGAACTCGGTCACACGACTGAGGTAGTCTTTATCAGATTTCTCGACTGTAAAATTACTCTTTCATCACCCTTCCCATTCTCTACTTTTGGTAGTTTTTTCTCCCTTGCCTCATTTATTTATAATTATTGTTCAATGACTTATTTGTGTAAGTATGGATTCATAGATATTTTATATTTTATGTTACAACCCAATCCTAATTTTATTGTTCAAATTATATCAGCTTGGGCCATTGAGTGCTCTTTCAGTTGGATCCTGAGTTGTTTTGATAAACCCTTTGTCATTGTGTTTTTGTTTTTAGTATATCCTTTCTGGCACTTCAAGATGCTACATGCTCACCTTATATATTTTCTGCTCCAGTCCTAGAATCAGTAATTACTCCAAGTAGTTCTTGTCCCTTTTATTGGACAGTGGTTTTAGAAACTATAAGATCAGGGTGCTAGGTGTGTTCATTGTTACTGGGGTGTTTCTTCTAGGCATCCCAGATGAAAGAACAAAACAATATATGTGTGCATACACGAGTCTATAAATATTTATATATGTAACCTTCTTTATCTGTTTTAACCTAAATATAAGTTCATACTGATGTTTTTACCTCTAATCCATATCACACAGATAACTGTTGACTCCTTCCTTTATTTATCTTTAAATTCCCTTTTCAGTGGTGAGAAGCCCAGCTTCCACTATCCACATTCTATCTACTTAATATTTTAATTCCAGAATTCAATTATGGAACTATCAGAATTATTAGCCCATACCCCTGTGGAAAACAACTATATCAACTAGAATACAGTACTTCTATAACTTCTAGTTTTACAGACTCCACTCATTTTCAGTTTTTCCTAGGTCAGTAACATTTCCCCCACCCTTTTTATTGAGGTTGTTCCATCCATTAGTAGTCCAGTTAGAACATTTTCCCCCAGTCTGCTTTCTACTTGAAATTTCCCAGAACTTTTAGATTATTTATTTTTAAATTGCCTGCAGTGAGGTTCCTCTTTGTGCTGTAATATTCTGTGCATTTTGATAAATGCATAGTGTCATGTATCCACAATTACAGTATTAAATGGAATAATTTTGCCATCCTAACAAATCTGTGCTTCAACTATTCGACCTTCCTTCCCCTCTAGCAAATGTTCACAACTTTTTTTCTGTTTTATCCCTTTTCCAGAACATCATATCATTAAAATCACACAATATATAGTCTTTTCAGACTGACTTCTTTCAACCAGCTGTGGTCATTTATGCTTCATCCATGTCTGTTTGTGGCTAAATAGGTCATTGCATTTTTTTGGTGAACACTATTCCATTGTATGATAGCATAGATCTATGTTTATCCATTTACCCATGGAAGATCACATTGATTGCTTATTTCTTGACAATTTTGAATAAAAATAACATAGACATTCATGTGTGGGTTTTTGTGTGCACATAGTTTTTGAATCATTTGAGTAAATACCTAGGAGTGTGATTGCTGAATTATCTGATAAGACTATATTTAGCTTTGTAACAGACTGCCAAGTGGTATTCCAAAGTGGCTGTATGATTTTGCATTCCCACTAGCAATGGATAACATGTTTTTTGCTCAGCATCCTCACCAGAAATTGGTAGTGAGTTTTTATTATTTTTTAATCATTCTAATAGGTATATAGTTGTATCTATTTTTTGCTTTAATTTTCAAACTCCTAACAATATATGATGTTGAACATCTTTTCATATGATTATTTTTCATGTTCATATCTACTCTTGTGAAATGCCTGTTCAGCTCTTTTGGCCATTTTTTATTTGGGTCCTTTGTTTTCTTTCTCTTGGGTTTTCTTGCCCTAAAAATCCTCTATGTTCCACCTATTTATAACTCCCTATACCCCCCAATGTCTGACAACCACTGATATTTTTATTGTCTCCATAGTTTTGCGTTTTCCAGAATGTCATATAGTTGGAATCATAGAAAACTTAGCCTTTTCAGCGTTTTAGGCTTTTTCACTTAGTAATATGCATATGTTTCCTCCATGTCTTTTCATGGCTTAATAGCTCATTTCTTTTTATTGCTGAATAATATTCCATTGTCTGACTGTACCACAGTTTATTTATCCATGTACCCACTGTAGGATATCTTGGCTACTTTCCCATTTGAGCAATTAAGAATAAAGCTGCTATAAACATCTATGTGCAAGTTTTCATGTGGACATGAGTTTTCAACTCCTTTGAAAGTAAATAACAAAGAGCTGCTGGATTGAATGGTAAAACTATTTTTAGTTTTGTTAAGAAACTGCCAGACTATCTTCTGAAGAATGCTATTTAGCATTCCCACCATCCATGAATGAGAATTCCTGTTACTCTACATCCTCACCAGCACGCCATGCTGTCAGTATTCCCAGTTTTGGCCATTGTAATACATGTGTAGTGGTATCTTATTGTTGTTATACATTGTTGAGTTTTAAGAGGGTTTTTTGTTTTGTTTTGTTTTTGTTTTTGTGTTGTGTTGTTCTGGTTTTGTATATTTTGGATACCAGTCACTTATCAAATACCTGTTTTGCAAACATTTTCTCCTAGTCTGTAGCTGGTCTTTTTATTCTCTCAACACTGCCTTTCCCACAGCAGAAATTTTAATTTTAGTAAAGTCCAAGTTATTATCAAGTTTTTCTCTTACAGACTGTGTTTTTGATATTGTATCTAAAAAGTCATCACCAAACCCAAAGTTACTGCTATGGACTGAATATTTATTTTCCTCCAAAATTCATGTGTTGAATACTAATGCCCATGATGATAGTATTTGGAGTTGGGGTCTTTGGGAGAAAATTAAGTAATGAGAGCAGAGTCCTCATTAATGAGATTAATGCCCCTGTAAAAAGACACAGGGGAGAGATGATCTTTCTCTCTGCCATGTGAGGAGATAGCAAGAAGGAAGCTGTCTGCAAACCAAGAAAATGCTTCTTATGGGTATAGAATCTAGCAGCAGCACCTTGATCCTGGACTTCCTAGCCTCCAGAGCTATGAGAAATAAATGTGTTTTTCATTTACTTGTTTGTCTAAGTCACCAGGTTTTTCATTATAGCAGCCTGAACTGACTGAGATAGTCATCAAGAGTTTCTCCTATGTTTTCTTCTAGAAATTTTATAATTTTGCATTTTACAGCCACATCTATTATTCAAAATAGGTTACTTTTTGTGAAAGGTGTAAGGTCTGGGTCTAGATTAATTTTAGGAATATGGATATTCAATATTTCCGGCATTATTCTCTAAAAGATTATTCTTTCTCCGTTGAATGCCTTTGCTCCTTTGCCAAAGATGAGTTAACTATATTGTGTGGTTCTATTTCTGTACTCCCTATTTTATTTTATTGATCTATGTCTCTATTCATTTGCCAGTACCATCCTCTTTTCATTACTTTAAGCTCTGTATTAAATCTTAATGCCATTAGTCTTCTTTTCTTTTCTTCAGTATTGTTACTTATTCTATGTCTTTTGACTTTCCATATGAACTTTAGAATCATCTTGTCAATATTTACAAAATAACTTACTGGGATTTTAATTGGAATTTTATTGAATTTATGCATCAAAGTTGATTGAACTGGCATTTTAACAATATTTAGTCTTCCAATCCATGAAAGCAGACTATTTCTACATTTATTTATAATTTTAATTTCTTTCTTCAGTTATATATTTTTCTGCATATAAATTATATACATAATTTGTTAGATTTATATTTTTTATTTTTAGTATTATTATAAATGGCACTCTGTGATGATGATGGTGATGTCAAACTCCTATTTTTTGTGCTGGTATATAGGAAAGCAGTTGACTTTTTTATATTGACCTTGTTTTCAATGACCTTGCTATCTAGATATTTCTCAACTTATGATGGGGTTATGTCCCAATAAACCCATCATAAGTTGAAAATATCACAATTTGAAAATGTATTTTGTATACCTAACCTATCAAATGTCATAGCTTAGCCTAACCTACCTTTAAAGTGCTCAGAACACTTATATTTAGCCTACAGTTGGGAAAAATCATCTAACACAGAGCCTGTTTTATAATGAAGTGTTGAATATCTCGTGTTATTTATTGAATGCTGAGTTGAAAGTGAAAAACAATGGTTGTGTGGGTACAGAATGGTTGTGAGGGTATCGGCTGTTTACTCTTGTGATCAAATGGCTGACTGAGAGCTGGGGCTTGCTGCTGCTGCCCAGCATCATGAAAGATTATCTCACTGCGTATCACTAGGGCAGAAATCAAAATTCAAAGTGTGGTTTCTACTGAATGCATATCACTTTCACACCATCATAAAGTCAACCGTGTAAAGTCAAGTTTCCACCCATTGTAAGTCAAGGACCACCTGTGCTTGCTTACTATTTTCAGAAGTTATTTTGTCAGTTCATCTGTGAACAGTTTTCCAATGTATTTTCCTTTCAAATGATTTACCTTTTATGTTCCTTTCTTGTCTTACTTGAACTAGCTAAGATACCCAGTACAATATTGAATAGGATTGATGAGAGAGGGCTTTCTTGCCTCTTCCATGTTTACACCTAATCTCTCATCGTCCACTATGATATTAGCTTTAGGTTTTTGTTTTTGTTTTATTTTGATTATTTGAATGTTCTTCATTAAGTTGAAGAATTCCCCCCACCCTGTTACTAACTTGCCAAGAGTTTCTCTCATGACATTGTTGGATTTTGTCAAATGCTTTGTCTGCATCAACTGATATGATTGTATGATTTTTCCCCCTTATCCTGTTAACATGGTTCATACACTGATTGACTTATGAGTGTTGAATCAGCCTTGAATATCTGGAGTGAATCCCACTTGGTAATGAAATATATATATATAGCGAGAGAGAGAGAGAGAGAGAGAGAGAGAGAGAGAGAGAGAGAGTTGAGTTTGATTTGCGTATATTTCACTGACAATTTTTGCATCTGTGTTTGTAAGAAATATTGATGTGCATATACATCTTCATTTTGTTTTTTTATTGGAATAATGCCGGTCTCATAGAATGATTTAGAAAGTTTCCCCTCTGTTTCTATTTTCTGGAAGAGATTGTATTGAACTGGGATTTTTCTTCATTACATGTTTGGTAGAATTCACCAGTGAAACAATCTGGGTGTTATGCTTTTTTTTTTTTAATTATTATTATTATTATTATTATTATTATTATTTGGCTGTGTTGGGTCTTCATTGCTGCACGTGGACTTTCTCTAGGTGTGGCGAGGGGGGACTACTCTTCATTGTGGTGTGCGGGCTTCTCATTGCGGTGGCTTCTCTTGTTACGGAGCTCGGGCTCTAGGGCACGCGGACTTCAGTAGTTGTGGCCCGTGGGCTCAGTAGTTGTGGCTTGCGGGCTCTAGAGCGCAGGCTTAGTAGTTGTGGCACACGGGCTTAGTTGCTGCGCGGCATGTGGGATCTTCCTGGACCAGGGCTCAAACCCATGTCTCCTGCGTTGGCAGGCGGATTCTTAACCACTGTGCCACCAGGAAAGTCCCTATGCTTTATTTTTTGAAAGGTTATAAATTAATTGAATACCTCTAATAGGTATAGGCATATTCATATTATGTATTTATCCTATCGGTGTTTGTGTTTTGGTAGTTTGTGTCCTTCTAGAAATTGTTTCATTTTATCTAAATTATCAAATTTGAAGTCATAGAGTTGTTTGTAGCATTCCATTGTTATCCTTTTAGTGTCAAAGGGCCAGTGATGACCCCTTTTTTGTTTCTGGTGTTGCTATGTGTATAGTCTCTCTTTTAGTCATGGTTATCCAGGGTTGAGGCTTATCAATTTCATTGATCTTTTCAAAGAAGCTGCTTTTAGTTTCATTGCTTTTCTTTACTGTTTTCCTGTTTGTCATTTATTTCTATTCTTAGTTTATATTGTTTCTTGTCTTTTGAATATTTTAGGTTTAAATGGCTCTTTTTCTCTAATTTCTTAAAGTGGAAACTTGCATTATTGATTTTAGATCTTTCTTCCTTTCTGATATATTCATTTAATGCTACAAATTTTTCCCTCTCTCTGCTTTTGCTGTATCTCACAAATTTTGATAAGTTGTATTTTCATTTTCACTTAATCCAATGTGCATTAATTTATATGTAATATCCCTAGTATGTAGTATATAATATGTAATAGTATATATAATATAATATGTGATATAATATTGTATTACATAATATATAATAGTACATAATGTATTAACGTGAGTCTTATTTTTTGAGGTATGTGTTATTTAGAAATGTGTTTTTTAATCTCCAAATATGTAGGAATTTTCTAACTATCTTTCTGGGTTTTATTTTTAGTTTAATTCAGTTGTGGTCTGAGAACATACTTTACATGGTTTCTTTCTTTTAAGTTTGTTAAGGTGTGTTTTATGGCCCATAACGTGTTATAAGTTGCTGAATGATCCACGAGAGCTTGGAAGGAATGTGTATTTTGCTGTTGCTAGATGGAATGGTCTAATAAAAGTTAATTAGATCAAGTTGATTGATAGTGCTGGTAAAGTCAACTATATCCTTACTGATTTTCTGCCTTCCTGATTTATCAATTTCTAAAAGAGGTGTGTTGAAGTCTCCGACTATAATAGTGGATTTGTCTGTTTTTCTTCACAGTCCTATTAGTTTTTGTTTCATAAATTTTAACACTCTGTTGTTAGGTACATACGCTTTTAGAATTGTAATGTCTTTTTGGAGAATCAACCCTTTTATCACCAAATAAACACCCTATTTATTCCTGACAATTTTTTGTGTTCTCAACTATGCTTTGTATGCAAGTAAATGACTGCTTCATCTTTATTTTTGTTACTGTAACCATGGTATATCTTTTCTCCTCTACTCTTAACCTATCTGAGTCTATATATTTAAGTTGGTTTCTTGTAGATAACATATATTTGGCTCCTTGTTATTTTTTTATAATCTTTGCCTTTATACTGATATGTTTAGAACATTCCCATTTAAAGTGATGATTGATGTGCTTAGATTAATATCTATCAAGTTTTAATTTTTTTTTGTATTTTTTGCACTCGGTCTTTGTTTTTTTACCACTTCTATCTTTTTATGCCTTTTTTTATTTTTTGGCTTTTAACTTATCAGTTTATATGATTCTATTTTATCTACTTTCTTAGCATATCAATATGTTTCTTCTAAAAAATTTTAGTGGTTACCATAGAATTTGCAATACATATTTTTAACTAGATATACCTTCTAATAACATCATACCACTTTATCTATAGTGCAGATGCCTTATAAAAGAGTATTCTTAACTCCTCTCTCTTACCCATATGACATTGATGTCATTTATATCACTTATACATTGCTACTATTATTAAATTAAAGAAAGAATTATATTTTAAATAAGAATAAGAAAAATAAATGACTTTATTTTTCTTTCAGTTATTCTTTTCTGATGCTTCATCTTTTTTGCTGTAGATCCAAGTTGCAGATCTTTTTTATTTAAAATCTCCCTGAAGAATTTTTTAAAATAATTTTAGCAGCACAGTCTGCTGGAGATTAATTTCTTCAGTTCTTTTGTTTGTTTTGGTTTTGGTTTTGGCTGTACCACGTGGCATGCGGGATCTTAGTTCTCTGACCAGGGATGGAACCCGTGCCCCCTGCAGTGGAAGCGCAGAGTCCTAACCCCTGGATCACTAGGGGATTCCCAGTGTTTGCTTATCTAAGAAAGACTTTTTATTTTTCTCTCACTTTTGAAGGATAATTTCACTGGTATTGAATCCTAGGTTGGTGAGGGTTTTTTCTAACACTTCAAATATTTTATTCCTCTTTCTTGCATGGTTTCTGACAACATATCCAATATACTTGTTATCCTTGTGACTCTGTAGGTTTATTTTTTTCCAAGATATTATCTTTGTCTTTGGTTTCCTATCATTTAAATATGATAATATGAAATACCCAAGTGAATTTTCTTTACCTTTTTTTTTTTTCCTGAGTCTGTAGTTTGGTGCTTGTCATTCATTTTGGAAAGTTATCAGTCATTACTACTTCAAATATTTCTTCTGCTACATTTGTTTTTCTCTTTTTAGTATTTAAATTGCATGTATGCTACACATTTTGAAATTCATCCATTGTCTTAGATGTTCTGTTCTTTTTTTTCTTCCTTCATCCTTTATTTTTTTAGCATTTCATTTTGGGAGATTTCTATTGACCTATCTTAAGATCTCTGATTCAACCCTCAGTTATACCCATTTTACTTATGAACTCAAAGTTATTCTTCATTTTTATTATACTGTTTTGATTTCTAATTTTTTTGTTTTTTTAATTTTGTACGGTTCTATCTCGGCGGTACATAATTTTATATTTCCCATCTAGTCTTGTCATCTGAAAAACTGGGTTCTTCTCTTAGTGGGTAGAGCCAAAAGACATATCAAGCCAAAGATCAGGAGAAGGAAGGGTTTATTACTGGCAGCAAGTAAAAGGAACACTACAGATTTTCCCCAAAGCAGTGTCTCCCAGAACAGCAAAATTGAGGCAGTTTGAAGCTAAGGTTACATGCATATACATGAAGGGGCTTGAGCAGAGGAGAATACAGCATAAAATTGGGTCAAGGTTTGACAGAGTCCAAGCTTTAGTTGAATGAAGTCATGAGGGTCAGAAGAGGTCAACATCTTCATCCCTTAGGTTCCAGTTAATCTGGTGGTTGAGAACATTAGGCTAATCTTTACCATTGAAACAGAACTGGGAGTCTTTACACCTGATATACTATCTTTTCTATTGTTACTTCTCTTGCCTAATAACAGTTGTTTGTTCCTGCATTCTTTTATTCCCTTAAGATCATTAATTACAGAGACCTGTTCAAGGACAAGCACTGTGGCCAGGCTTAGATCACAGAATGGCTTAGACCCAAAATGGCTTCTCTTATGTCAAGAAAGCTAGGTCTGGTTCTCTTTGTTCAGGGACGCATACCCCATCTGCTAACTTTCTTACATGCTGTCTACGTTTTCATTAGACCCTTATAGCATATTAATCATAGTTATTTTAAATTTCATGTTTGATGTTGACAATTACAACATCTGTGTTTTATTTGATTCTGGTTCTTATACTTGGTTTGTCTCTTCAGGTTATGTTTTTTCTTGCATTTTAACAAGATTTGTAATAATTTTGGTGAAAGATAGATATGCCATATCAGGTAATAAGAACTGAGTTAAATAATGTTTTATGTGATTTTGTCAGGATTGGACTGTAATTTGGTCAGCTAGAGGCTTTTTCCTCTAGTGTACTCTGTTTGTTTGATTGTTTATGTCTCCCCTGTTGTCATTGGGATTAGGAAACCGATGCCGAGACTGGAACAGCAGCAGCTTTATTCAATGCCCAAAGAATGGAGAAGGGGGAACCTAGTTTGCAAATCAACTTCTCAACCCACTTCAGAGCGGAGACACCAAATATATAGGAAGGTTGAAGTAAAAGGGAGGGATTTGGAAAGAGCTGAAGGAATATTCGTGTGTTATTAGAGAATAGGGCTGTGGTTTGGACCTGGAACCAGTGCAAATCTTTTCAGTCCTTGTTTGGGCTTTTCCGGTTGTTGTCAAAGCAATCATCAACTGTCTTGGTGTGTCATTTAGCATGTAAATGTATTACAATGAGTGTATAATGAGGCTCAGGGTCTACAGGAAGTTAAATCTTCCACCATCTTGGGCCTAGCTGGTTCTAAGCAGTTCTTGTTATTTTTTGTTTGCTTGTTTTTGTTTGTTTGTTTTTTCTCTTTGCAGCTTCTTCCTGAAACTTAGAGAAGAGTAATTGGCTTCTGTTCTAGGGAGGGGCAGAGTTATAAATATGAGGTGACAGTCTTGGTAACAATCATAGTGATAATAGAAAGAGCAATGGGTTTTGAGCCCTATATGCCTGGCTCAAATTCTTTAACCATACCTTACTATGTGACTCACATCAAGAGATCTGTTCTTTTAGAGCTTTATGGACAAAATGAAAAGTGAAGGCTTTTTTTTTAATGTGGTCATTGTTAGCAATAATAGATACTCATATTATTTTTATTTATTTTTTAAAATGTATTTTTTTTTTTTTAATTTTCTTGGCCATGCCATGCAACATGCAGGATCTCAATTCCCCAACCAGGGGTCGAATCTGTGCCCCCTGCAGTGGAAGCACAGAGTGCTAACCACTGTACCGCCAGGGAATTCCACACATATTATTTTTTTTCCCACTCATATTATTTTTAAATTGTAATATTTACATGCAATGTATTATATCATCATTATAATTAACAGCATTATCAATGCTTTTTTGGATTATTGATTTCTTACTAGAGAGCTAGCTGGGTGAAAAGACCTTTTGAAATAGTGAAGTGTGAGTATGATGTAATAAAAAGGGCATTGAAAGGAAAGTGATATTAGTTATAGGGTATAATGAAAGAACTGAAAACATACATTGTCACCTTTGTGATTTGCCAGAACAACCCCTTGTGTGGTCCTTTGATGGCTATAAAGTGCCTGCCATCTTTTCATGTTACCTTCACACCTATTGTGTGATATAGACAAAAACTAAAACATTTGTTTCCTTTCATAATCCTGAGATAGGAATGAGAATAATAATATTTTTCTTGTTTTAATGTGTGGGAACTGAAGTTTTATCATCAAAGGAATAAGTCTAAAGCCATACTTTTGTTTGGAAGAGTAGCTGGAATTCAACTGAAGAATCTAGAAAATTTATTCTCAGACTTAGGCCAAAACTCTTTCCTCTACATAATATGGCCTCTTGCCAAATGTAGGTAATTTGATGCTCCATTGAATCCCAAATGTTTTTGAGTCTCAAACTCCAGAACAGATAGGAATTCATGAGTGAAGCTGTCTGTGTGCTACTGACACTTTAAAACTCCCCCCAGGTTTCAGTAACCTTTGTCACCCTAGGGGGAAAATAATGCAGGCATCACAGTTGAGCAGAGAATTCAAGTTATCAGCCCTAACCTGAGCAAGACAGTGAATTCTGATATGAATGTTTATTGCATAATCTAAAGCTTTGGAAACATTCTAATTAGTTGCGGAATGCCACTGTTTTAATAGGTTGTCATTCCACTCAAATTTTAGAACTATAATAAGAAAAGTGAAAAAAACGGGCTGCCTAGAGCCCAGAGGTACTTGTTTTCTATAGCCGATATTATGGTAATGGTGATAATCTCTTAGACTCCCTTAGGAGAGAGAGAGACATAGCCTCACCCCATAGCATCTTCAAGATTGCTAAAGGGCCTCCAAACAAGAGAGATTTCTTCTATAGCTGTCTGGCAGGGGATCTTTGTATTGTACAATTAATCTACTGTAGGACATGGTTTTCTCTTAAACAGTAGGAAGAGGAATTGGGTCTGATTCTCTACTAACTAGCAACCACTTCATAAACTAGAGGTCACTGGAAGGGCCACAGAAATTCTAGGAGAGGAAAAAGCCACAATGACTTTTACTGGTCCCCAGTAATCTGAAAGTGAAAATGCAGTAATACTTATCTTCTCCCCAGACACTTATTGTCCAAGAGTGTGCCTATACTTTCACCATTAGAATGGTAAAGTCATGACTTGGCTTTGGGGGAAGCAGTGTAGCAGTGTGCCAAGGGACCATCTGTCTTTCGTCTCAAAGAGACATGAGCTTTGTGGCCAAGCTCTCAGTCTCAAGGTACCAACCAATCATAATAAAACATATTGCATCTTTTCACCAATGGGAGTAAGATTGGATGGGTAAATATTCCCTCTTTTATCCTCAGGCAGTAAATTGTGATATGTATTTCATAAAACTCTTTAAGAGTTCCCAGTAGGATTTATCATTAGTTACCGTAGGGGAGCAGAATTTGCCATCCCAAAATATGTCTCTTTGGCATATTAATTGCTTTAAGCTGATTATTTTCTAAGAAACAGCAGATATCGGAAAAACTCTGAAAACTAAGTAGGAGTTACCTTTTTGTAGGAAATATTTACATTTATAAGAGAAATCTCCCTTGCTGTACCAGGAAGAAGAAGTTGACTAAATCTAGATACTCTTATCAAGGGAGAAGGCATTGACTTAAACCTGAATAACGACTTTGCCCTAGTTTACTGTGCTTTTCTTTGTAGTCTCCCTTAACTGACTCTCTCTACCCTCAACATCTTTAGCCTCTTTTGCCTTTAGCTGAGAATGGTATTTAAGGTGAGGGCTTTGGCCATTTTGGTGAGTTACTCAATTTACTGGGTCTCTCCCGTGTGTACATATCATTAATTTTTTGTTTGATTTTCTCCTGTTTATCTCTCTCATGCTAATTTAATTCTTAGAACAGCCAGAAGAACCTAGAAGGCAAATTTCTTCCTCCCTGACATTACCCATCCTGGCGGCCAACTTGATAATATATGATTGTATTGGCTTTCATGCCTTCTCTGTTTCGCTTACCTGCCTTGTACTCTTATTCCTTGGTATCCCATTGCCAAACAAACTCGTTTCACATAAGCCCTTTTCTCCAGTCCCAGAGGAAGACATTTGCTTTAAGCTCTCATTACTTAAAGTATGGCCTGGGTGCCATCAGTACTGACATTACCTGGAAATTGATTAGAATTGCCAAGTCGACTGAATCTCAATCTGCACCTCAGCAAGGTCCTAGGTGCCCCTTAAAGCTTAAGAAACACTACCTTAAAATTCAAATGTCATAACGATTTAAATTAATTGGCAAACTTAAATGCCTCAGAGCCCAGACAAACTATTTAAATTATTAAATTATATAATTATATAAATGAGTTAAGTGACCTTATTATAAGGTAATAGAGAATACTGTAGACTTTGAGTTGGAAAGCATGCATTCTATGCTGTTTCAAAGATGAAGATGTTACCCGAAAACTGGGTTCGCCTCTTGGTGGGTGTAGAGCCAAACGACACAATCAAGCCAAAGAGCGGGAGGAGGAAGGATTTATTACTTGCAGCAAGTAAGGCGAACACCGGCGATCTTTCCCAAAGCAGTGTCTCCATGAACAGCAAAATTGGGGCAGTTTTAAGCTAAAGATACATATATATTCATGAAGGGGCTTGAGCAGAGGAGAATTAAGCATAGAATCTGGGCAAAGGTTGACAGAGTCCAAGCTTTAGTTGATTGAAGTCACGAGGGTCAGAAAAGGTGAACATCATCATTCCTTAGATTTGGACCATTCTGGGATGTCAGCATGTAGTTACCATCCTCCGCCTGGGGGCCCTAGTTCCTGCAGAACTCTCAGATTGCTATGTACATCCTTTGAGGAGGAAATAGGACTGTTTTTATCACTGAACTTTTGTTTCTTAACTGCTTTTCCTGTGTTCCTGCATTCCCTCCCTTCCCTTAAGATCCTTAATTACTGAGACCTATTCAAGAACAAGCACTGTGGCCAGGCTTAGACCACAAAATGGCTTAGGCCACAAATGGCTTCTTTTATGTCAAGAAAGCTGTGCCTAGTTCTCTTTTTCCAGGGATCCCCTACCCTATCTGCTTACAAAGCCACCATATGAGTATTGAAAATTGATACCATTATAGTAAAATCATCCTGCTTCTTGCAAATTTTTCTGAAGGTACAGGAAATCAAGGCTAAAAGATACATTTTTTTGTAATTTTTAAAACATTTGGGAGCCCAAGAAAAACATATAAAGATTGGAAGTGTTTTATAGGCTTCTATTTGTCCTTCTCACCAGACATTAAAGCTATTTTACTTAAGAAGCACCAGGTAGTCAAGGTACACCAGCAATGAGCAATCCATTGATTTTACACACATATCTTGCTAAATCACAACCTTCTTCTGTTCTAAGCTTATACACACCTCTGACCCCCATATGCTCTTAATTCTCAGTTCCATTTTAATGTATTTCTGAGATTTCTTTCTATGGCCTTGAAGTTCGATTTGGTCTCAGCCTGACTTTATTCTATTCTCTTTATTCTAAAAAGGGCTCAACTGTCTTTTATTCTTTCAGCTTCCTTTGAGGGGATACACTGCCATAGAACCCACTAAAACCAACGATAGAAAAAACTCCCTTAGACTTTCTAGATTCCTTGAAGGTCAAGAATAATTCGGACCTCAGAGAATTGTTTTGGTTGTTGTTGTTACTAATGATCACAAACTCTGCACATTTCCCCATTTCTAAATTGATCAACTTCAGTATAACCATTATTTGTCAGTAATGTTATTACATTGAAAAATCTTCCAAAACATGATACCCATGTGGAAAAACTGCAATCAAAGTACTCCTTCTCAGAAAACCAATCTTTCCCTACCTTGGGAGTGGAAAATAATAATAAAAATAATAACTGGACCAAGTTATCACTAAGAATCCTTTGATATTTTACTTTTTATGATTTTCTCATTCACTACAATTTATTTTTATCAGCAATTTACAAGGTTCCCTTGGACAGAAAAATTACATGCACCATGGTGGGATTATTTTCCTCTTCCCTTTTGATTATGAATTTTGTTACCAGAATGTAAGCAAATTCTGCACTGAGCCTTGTGATTTAAAGACAAATAATAAGAATCAAGGAATCAATACTTAGTAAAATAATTTAGGGAAAACAATAAATTTTTGCATTTGAAGATTAACTTGGTTGTTTGTCTCTCCTTCTAAAATTAGTTTTGTTCAAGGTCTACTGTGCGGGGAAGACCTTAGGAAAATAAAGTGGTGCATTCTTCATTGTCTTCAAATCTATTTTCTGCTTGAACAGAGTTAACATTAAATTAAAGAGCAAGGAAATCACTTGCTAATGGAAGTCTCAGTATAAGAAGCATGGAGAAATGTCCACTCTCTTCTGGGTGTTGATTTTTAAGTCACTCAACTGCACATAGTTCTGACCACATAAACACCAGGAATTTGATTTAACACAGCTTGATCACCTAGGCTATATTACAAAAAGAGGAAATTCTTTTAAAAACACAAATATTGCTATTTACAGGTTATCTGGTAGAACAAAGAGGCTCACCTTTTAGATCTCAGAGACCTGGCTTCAAATCCTTACTCTTATACTTACCAGCTGTGTGACCTCAGGTATCATACTTAACTTCACTGAGTATTAGTTTCCCCATCTGACCAAATTTGTCTGACTCCTGTGACCCACGCTATTTCTACTACATCAGGATTTTCTTAATGTGTCTGTATCCATATAACCATTGTTACTAAACAATTTCCAATACAATATTTTCTTCAGGCCCCGCTATTATATACTGTGTCCTCAGAGTCCATAGCATGTCTGTTCTCATCCTCTAATACTTTGTCTGTTTATCACATAGAAATGTCCATCAAGTTTTTAGCACTACCTAGTCTATTTAATCCAATCAGACTGTGACCTCCATAAATCTGTTTCACATGTCTCTATCTCTCGAAATCAAAGGATCCATCAGGGTCATTAGAAATTGGTAAGTGCTTAGTAATTACTGCTTCCTCTCCCTCCATTTAAATATAGCATAATTTCAATAAATGTAGGAAGTTTGAGAAGAGGGTTATCTCCAAATTAACGCTAGATTTGGAGTTCTCTGATTCAAAGGAAAGCAAGGGAACTAAATCAAAAAGTCTAGCAGCATTTCATGCTGGAGAAAGGGATGTAAACAAGCTGGTTGCCACTAAACAGTGTCCCACGTTGATGGCTCAATTTTTTTCTCCTTTTAACTGTGTTCGTTTTTCAGAGTAATATGTGTTGCTGGAGGGAGAAAAAGGTCACAGTAGGAGGTGACATATATCACTTCTTGTGTCATTACTAAGAGAGTCTACCTTGCCATTTTTACCTCTCAGTAGTCTCCTGCTTATTTTCTACTTCCCACTAAAGCAAACCCGTTTCAAGTACACAATTCAGGGAGCAGTGCCGCAGGAAGGAAGGCAGCAGCAAGGGTGGTACTCATACAGTATACACCTAGAAAGCTTTCCAGGGACAAGTATTCAGTTTTGTACCCTGCTTCTGAATGCAGATCTGCCAGCTGGGTGACTCTGTTGCAAAGAAGAGGCCCAGGGAAATGCTATTTGCCTCTTTGTTTAACCCAGTGTTCTGCTCAGAAAAATTCCTCAGTGTACAGTGCACGCATAGAATGTTAAATTTTAAATAATAAGATAGGCAAATACAAGTCGGAGAGAGAAAAACATGATTGAGATGTACTCATTTATTCAACCAATATTTAAGGAGCAATTATTATGTGCCATGCACATAATTTCTGGGATTCTAGAAGTCCATGCTGTGATGAATGAAATTGTATAGTCAAGAGAGGAAAAAGAGAACAAGTATTTAATTATTTTAACAAATAATTTAAAAATGATTACAATTTGGGAGAGTCAATATGAAGGAATTATAGAAGGGATGGAATAGATGGTGACATGAGGCAAACAAAGAGGGAAAGTTCATAGCAAGACTTATCGGAGGTGGTGACATTTGAACCTGAAACTGACAGATGATACTTCTGCTTCTAATAAAGATGACATAACAAGAACTACTGGTGGCTCAGTGGTTTAAGAATCTACCTTCCAAGGCAGGGGACACGGGTTCAAGCCCTGGTCTGGGAAGATTCCACATGCCATAGAGCAACTAAGCCCGTGTGCCACGACTACTGAAGCCAGCACACTCTAGGGCCTGCGTGCCACAACAAGAAAGAAGCCACTGCAATGAGAAGCCCACGCACCACAACGAAGAGTAGCCCCCGCTCACCACATCTAGAGAAAGCCCACACACAACAACGAAGACCCAACTCAACCAACAACAAAAAAATAGAAAAATTAAAAATAATCTTTAAAAGATGGTATAACAGGGACTGAATTTACTTTTGACCTGAAACAATCATAAAACAAATAAAATAGTTGAAATAAAAGTTTTTCAAGACATAGGACATCAGACAACAAATGCATCAGGCCTGAGTGTTGGCAAGCAAACAAGAAAGCCCTGCTGTTGGCCAAGCTTATTGCCTTGAGAAACTTTCCAGACAACAGTGCAGGCAGTAAAACCCAGGCAGCACGCAGCTGTCTCTTGAATTGAAGAGGCAGGACGGAGAATATAGGATTTGGTGATGGATAAAGTTCACAGGACAGGGGAACTGATGAGAGGGCTACATACAGAGAAAGGTACACATATCTGCAAGGGTCCCCAATGTGTATCATCACACGCACAAGAGGAGACCACCTGAAACTGGGAAATGACCACCCAGAAAGATAAAAGTTAACAGAGCGTGGCATTTATAGAGGTTTAGAGTAGTGCTTGTTCCCAGCAGCCAAATTGGGAATCTTTATAATTCATGGGGCATTGGCTATAATACACAGGGAAATAGCCTTACACTGAGCATTGACTAGTTCTACATAAGAAATAATAAAAGTAAGACCCAGAAGGACCAAACTGATTCCAAGTTTCTGAACTATTATTAAGCCTAATTCTATGTCAAGAATTAGGCTTAATAATGTATATGGGAATAGAGAAACATCCAGCACTCAACAAAGTAAAATCCATCATGTTTAGTATACAATAAAATTATCAGACATGCAAAAAAAAGAGGAAATCTATAATTAGAAGATAAATAAATTAATTGAAGGAGATCCAGAAGTAACACAAGTATTAGATTTAGCTGGGAAGAACATGAAGATGGTTATTATAACTGTACTTTATATGAACCCAAAGATAGGTGGAGATATTGAAGATATAAAAAAGATAAATCAGATTTCTACAGATGAAAATTATAATGTCTGAGGAGAAACATACAGTGGCTGGAAGTTATGGAAGATTAGCTATTTCAGACAAGATTGGGTGCATTCAGGGTGGTATGGCCACAGATGAAGATTAGATATTTCAGAAAAAATCAACAGTGAATTTGAAGACATAGCAATAACAATTATTCTTAAAAAAGAAAACAGAGAAACAGAATTTAAAAATATATATTACCGGTGAGTTTTGAAATAAGTTAAACTAACCTAATATACATGCAGTTATTATTCTGGAAGTCGGACAGTATACAGAAAAATGTATTTTAAAAAATAATGGCTGACTAATTTAAAAATTTGATTAAAATTAAAAATGCACAGATCCAAGAAGCTCAATAAACTCCAAGTGTAACACCAAGGAAGATCATAGTCAAATTTCTCAAAACCAGTTATAAGAGAAAATCTTAAAATCACACATTGTGCGCACACACACACACACACACACACAAAGATAAAACCTAGAATTCTATTCCAGCAAAAAATCCATAAAAATAGAAATACTTTTTCCGACATAAAAGAGCTGAAAGAATTAATCACCAACAGGCTCACATTCTAAGAAACATTATAAACATGTCCTTCAGACAGAAGAAAATTGTACCATTTGGAAATCTACCTCTAGCCAAAGGAACAAAGAACACTGGAAAAGATAACTACGTGGGTAAAAATACAGGCTAGTTCCCTTTTATTTAAATCTCTTTAAAACACAATTGACTGTTTAGACAAAAATAATAACACATAGAAGCAAATTACATGACAACAAGAACGCTAATTTCAGTAGGGGAGAAATATAAGTATACTACTATAAATTTCTTATGTTAGACATGAAGTGGTATATCACTTGAAGATAGATGTTTGAAAGGTTAGGATGGATGCTATAAACCCAAAAGAAACCACTAAAATAACCAAACAAAGAGTTATAGCTAATAAGCTCCCCAAATGGAGATAGAATGGAATCAGAAAAAAAAAATTGCATGAATCCAAAAGAAGGCAGAAAAAGAGGGGAAAAGAAACCCTAAACAGAGGGGGCATATACAAAAAGAAATAATAAATTGATAGATATAAAATTAATCATATAAATATTTAAATTAAATGCAAACAGTAAATAGCCCATAGGTTAAAAACAAGACCCAACTATATGCTGGCTGCAAGAAATACTCTTTATAAGGACACAAATAGGTTAAAATAAAAGAACAGAAAAAGACATACCGTTCTAACAGTAACCAAAGGAAAGGTGGATATTAATGTTAAGTATTATTATATAATATTAAGATCAGTAGAATTCAGAGCAAACGTTATCACAAAGAAGTTCATTTCATAATTATAAAGGAGCTAATTCTTTGCTAAACATTTATACACCTAATAACAGAGCTTCGAAATACATGAATCAAAAATTATAAAGCTATACAGAGAAATAGACAAATCTACAATATAATCAGAGATCCCCATACTGATCTCTCAATATTTGATAGAACAAATAGAAAACCAGTAAGGATATAGAAGATTGGAACAGTATCAGTGACCACCTTCAACTAAGTGACATTTATAGAAGAGTCTTCCCTAAAACGTGAAGTAGTTGTACCCATTAAACTTCAAGGTACAATACTGAATAATGATTGAAAATTCAGGTGAAAAAAGTAAAATTTTGGATTATTTCAGTCTCTCCCTGCATTGATCGTTACATGCTTGTACTCCTGCAGTAAATCTCCTAGTTAACCTTCTTGGACTTTTCCCATTTAAATACTTCTGCATATTTCTCCAAGAAAACTCTTTGGTTTCTGAATTTTCCCTTGATTTATACTGCCAAATGGATTCGTTCTAGAGCCAAACCATGGAAGTTCCTCTCATGTATCCCACCCAAGGGTCTGGCTATATCCCCCATAGACTTCAATGTTAACCTTCCAATCTTACTAGATTATACTTAGTCGATTATTTTCATCCTTCACCCCAACACTTTTCTCCCACTTCTTCTCCATACTCCTCTATCATCTCCATGAAATGTTCAATTCTAGATTAGAGTTTGTGTATATTTATGGTCATTTAATATGATTTATATTGAAGCAAAGATAATCACATTCCCTCCCTCCCCTATGATCAAGAAATGAGAAATCTAATTTTAAGAGAAAAGCGTATGAGCAAGTACAGTTCTAATACATACTAGGTAAAGAAGAACAAAAAATTCCTTTACCCTTTCCTGGAATCCTGGGATGCTGTGAAATGAGCTCAAATTTAATATGTAGAGACCTATCCAGTTGTCATCTGAATCTGTCATATTCAGACATATATCCACACATATGTATATGTGCATATGTATATATTAGATGAATCCAGTTTCTCTCACATACAAACTGTAAGTTCTTAGGTAAGTCATTTAACGTCCCTGACCCTCAGTTTCTACAGCTATGAAATGAGCATAAGAACCCCTGCTATGCTGTTACAGGGTTGTTTTGAGGGTGATAAGGAAAACATAACCTGAAAGAGCTTTAAAAATATATTCAGTACTTTATGTGCACGAGAGACTTTTATTGTGTGTAGAGTTGACTTGGAATGTAAAAGGATAAGTCGTAAAAAAGTTGTAAAACTTAAAAGTTGTAAAACTTAGATATCACATTTGATTATATTTAATCAAAATGTTCACAGTCTGTTAGAGTTTTATATGAGAGTATTGAGTTTTATGTTGACTCTTCCTATTATAGTTTATATTTAACCAAGTAACTTAATTTCTCTGAACCTTAGTTTCAGCATGAATTGAATGTAGGAGGATGCATTCTGCTTAAAGAATATTTGGGAGGATTGAATGAGATAATGTAAGAATTGCATCTGCGAGATACACATATACAGTCTCCTGTGCTTCATACATAGATACAAAGATAAAGGCATAGAGAATATGGGAAAATGAATTATTTAGTACATTTCTTTGTTCACATCAGACCCCCTAATTCATTTTGTAATGTAGTGGTTCTTCCTGTTGACCCCAGGGAACATTTGGCAATGTATGAAGACCTTTTTGATTGTCACAACTAGGGGACAGAAGGATGCTAGTGGCATCTATTGGGTAGTGGTTAGAGATGCTGATAAAAATGATATTATGCACAGGGCAGCCCCCAACAACAAATTATTTGGCCCCAAATGTCAATAGTTCCAAGGCTGCAAAACCCCATTGTAATGAATAAAGACATGCAGGATTCTATTCCTCACATATGTGCAGCTTCTGACAAATGAAAAATCTGTCTGTGCTCAGAGAAAAGGAAAGACAAATCAAAAGAATATATTCTGTGATTATTCTTTCTTTTTGCCTCTTCTTTTTTTGCTTGTATTCTTCCATGGGCATTTCTCTAGTTTTGTCAGTTAGTGGTCAGCAGGGTCTAATAAAACAACCACATCTTGTGGAGAAGTCCTGACTATTGCCATAATAAAACTAGAACATTGTGCCCAGTATGTGACATTATTCTTGATTCATTTTCATCTGTTTTTTTCTTGCAATATATTTAAATTATTTCTTAGAGGCTTTGTGTATGTCTGACTGTATAAACTGTATGCAAGACATAGGCTGATTTGCGCTAGAGATAGACAGTCTTCCAAACCTTGAGTCCTGTTACTAAGACACTAGCAGGATCATAACTTTTAATTATGATTGGCAGGGATCATGTATTTCCTTTTTATGCCAGTTTTATCAAAACATTTTTAAAATGAAGGAGAAAACCTTGCAGATGTATCACAAAGCCTTGTATCCAGACCTAGACTAGTAATAATTTCTCGTTGGGCAAGACAGATATCCGATGATGGTCATTGATAACCTCAGATCATAAATCCTGTACACATGACCCTTAAAAAGATTCCTGATCTCTTGTTGTAAGCCAGGGTATTGTTCCTCCCATCAAGAATTCATTCATGTGTGGCAGCACAAATGCACAGAGGTTCAAAGGTACAAAGACAAGTGATAGCATTCATATTTGGGGGCAATAAAAGCCACGAGTGACATGAGCACATGAACTCTCTCTATAGATGAGAGCAGCTGGACAGTCATCCTGGGAAAGTAAACAGCAATCCAGTAGGGAAGGCCATTTATGCCATCTTCTAGTCAAGGAGATCACTTTGACTCGTTATTTTTAAATACCTTATGGTTGTAGAAGAGGGTAAGGGCATTAAGACAGATTTGCCATAAAGTGGGCCCTCACTAAGCTGAATTAGTTAATACTTGGGTAATTACTTGAGATGAAACAAATGACTTACCATTGTTCTTAGGGTAAAAGCCAAAATCCTTTACATGGTATGCAAAGTTAGCTCTCTTTCAGTGCCTTGAATCTTGTCCTCCACATCTAGCCTTTACTTAAGTTCTTCTTTCAGCCTCAATTTTCATGTAATAAGCCCCTGTTCATCCTTTAGGTTGTAGCCTAGACTTCATCTCTTCAGAGACATTGTCCCTGATTGTCTGACTATGACATATATCTCCTTTACGTTACCTACTGTGATTTTAACTTTATATTAATCAGTGTAGTTATTTGGTGAGTCTCCTATAAAATTGTAAATTCGATAATTAAGGCAGCGACTGTGATAACCTTCACTCATCAGTTTATTTCTGGTGTCTTTACATGGTACCTGCTACCTGTTGGGCTCTCAATAAACAATTATGGAATAAAGAAATACATAAATGAATGAATAGATTAGTCTACACACCCTATGTGTTTTCTCAGGCCATTCTAGGTACAGGGGAATAAGATAAAATGTATAAACTATACTCTTAGGAACTATAATTATACTTTTATCTCACAATCTAATAGAGAACTTAGATATTTAAGCATACAAAGCAAAATAAATATGAAAAATGGTTTAATAATATTATATAAAATTGTTATAAGAACACTGAAGGAGGAACATGTACCGATACATATTTTTTTACCTCCTGGAGGGCAAGATATCAGTTTCCATTGGCTTACCACATTCTAATCAAAATATTCTTTCTGTCATTGTTCATTAGCTTAACAAACTGGGTCACACTTAGATCCTTTGTATTTTTTTCTATATATTTGAACCTCTGCCTGTGCAATTCATCTCCATTTGCTCATTCAAGGATCATTTCCTAAGAGACATCTCCTTAACAATCAAGTTTATGGTACTCCTCACTCTTCCCTGGTATTTTTGACTGTTACCCTGCTCTTACTTTTTCATTGCACTTATCACTATTTTAAAATGTATTGCTTATTTATTTGTTCATTTTCTATTTTTTCTATGCTCTAGAATGTGTCATGAGGGGAGACAATTTTTCTGTGTTTCTCAGCATGTTCTCTCTGACCTCTCAAAGAGGGTCTGGGGCCTAGAAAACGCACAATGTTTTTTGAGTGAATGTATGACTAGGGAAAGGAAGAATACATAACTGGAGAAGACTTTTTAGAATTTCTAAAATCTGAATTTGATCTCACAGAGTGAAAAAAATTCTTAGTCAAAAAATGAGATAAATTTGAGGCAGAAGAAATAGTGTGTGCAGAGTCACTGAGGGAGTCATGGTGTATTTTGGGATTTTTTTTTTTTTTTCCTGAAGCATCATCTGTGTCTTTGTCAGGGTCCAGAGACAGGCAGCAAGAGTAGAAAGGTAAGAGCAAGGCAGAGTGTAGAAGCACCTCAAAGTTAGTAAATTCATCTTTTCTTCTCTGAGCAATAAGAAGTCACAGAAGGCATTTAGACTAGTAAATGAAATGATGCATTTTGCATTTTAGGAAGATCAATTCAGCAGTTGGATGGAAATGAAATGGAAGAGATAGTGGCTGCTGGCCAAGAAACCAGCTAGAAGACTGTTGCCAAAATCCAGGGAGAATTTCTAAAGCATCTCCTATATGACTCTCAGTTTTACTCTCTTTAAAATGTGGACTTGACCATTGTAGTGTTACGACAGGGCTTAAAAACATCTATTCTTCTGCTACTATTTCATTTAAAATTTTTTTTGCACTTAATAGCTTTTATTCTAAGTTTATAAATATAGGGAAATGTAAAGGGAAATAAGAAAGAACAGAGACATTTTCTTAAGCCTGCTGTATTTAACAGGCATGTTGTCAAAGGTTAAACTATATAAATGCATTTATAAATAAAGGGTAAAAAGAGACCAACATAATACACACAGAAAAACTAAGGCCAGATGATACAGAGGCCAAAAGAAGGTCAGTATTACCATATGAGACTCAATAGATTAAAGGATTGCATATTTAGAAGAAAAACAGTGATACTAAAATTAGAAATACTGGCAGGTATCAGAGTGACAAAGACCATTATGAGGGCGAAAAGGCTGATATGAATGCAAAGTACCAGGGACTCAGCCTGACCCAGCCTCCAGTTCTGACTCTGATCCTTACTAGGAGCCTGACATTGAGTGAGACTATTCCTTCGCTCCCTGAAATTCACTTCTTTTATCTCTCAAAAGAAGACACTGGTCTCAATAGGTTATTAAAAGCAGGGGTCCCCTGCTTCCTAAAATACTTCAAAGTAGTGATGGAGCTATGAAAACTACATTCAGTGTTTTAGAACTCCAAAAGGAATTCTACATTTTCTGATGATAGAGCTACAGCAGTTATCCACAACATCAGAGTTTTTGTTTTTTTTTAATGTCTGAAAATATGATTCATTGTAGTCATTTTGTGTTGTTGATGGCTCTCATTAGTGATTATATATTCTGGGCTCACAAAAATGGAAACATTATTGCTGCACTGAAATTATTTAATTCCCAGACATTTACCAAACTTGGAGCAAAGGGGAAATGTATATAACCAAAGTGATGGCTGGGAGACTAGCTCAGATTTTGGGAGCCAAGTGGTGAATGGAGATTGATCATTCCAGCTCCTTCACTTGTTTCCTCCTTAGAACTTTTTAGGGAAGAAAAACAGTAGTTTTCATTTGCCAGCCTTAAAGAAGCACCTGTCAGATTTCCTCAGCAGAACCATGAAGAGTTAATATTATGAAATGTTACTTTGTGAAAGGGAAAGACACAACTGGGAATCCTGGGTCTGTTTTGTCATCCCTTCTGCTGAAGTTCTCTGTGGATGGTGAGGATCTGTCTCTGAGATTATAGGAATTGTGCATGGATTTTTCATATGCCTTTGGAACTAATTTGTTGACTTTATGCATGAAATAAATTATTCTATTTCTGAAAGTTCTCATTTTCCCCCAGTGATAGAGGGTTCATGCTTTCTCATCCTAGTTATTTGGCAAGAAAGCCTACTTTCTTTTTGATAGAAAATAATATACAGCATGTAGAAATGTTGGCCTTTGGGGAAACAAACTTTCCAAGTTTGTCTAGGGCATTACAGGACACAATTCTAGGAGCAAATATGACCTGAGAAACTGGCAAAGTGTGGAGGGATATTAATTGGCATCAGAACAAGCTCTGAAGCCCTCCAAGGGGTGGCCTAGTGTTACACATGTATGATCAACACATATTGGACTTTGCTGGAACAGTCCTGGTTTATGAGTTTTTACCCCCAAGTCTAATTATTAATAGGGCCCTTTTTCACTGTCAGAAATGGCCCACTTTGGATGTGGGTAAATAATATGAGTAAATAATGTAAATAATATGAGTAAATAATACTCATGTTATTTAAACAGAACTGGGTGCAGAACCCAGGAGATTTCAGAAGTTTCTTACAGCTTCTGCTCCATGTCTTAGGGGGTATACCCAGCTGGGGCATGTCTCCTTAATTTGTGACTTTTGGCATGGTGCTTAACTCTACTTCTCTCTTTCACCCTCTTCTGAATAACTTGGGAATTGGATTTTAGTTACGCTGTCTGGACTTGTAAATGATACCTTGTAAAGGAGAAACCCAGGAAATTGAATGCTGCCTACATTTGGTGTGCCCTGATTAAATAAGGTGTCATCAGGTCCTCAAGAACTTCTTCCTTATCTTAAGAAAAGTACATTGCCAGTTTTAGTAGGGCATTGCCTGCATGGAGCAACTGTGATTTACAATAACTGCAAAACCTTTTAATGAAAAGCAGGAGAAATCATTGATGATGACTGAGGGAGAATACAAAGTCATATCAATGAACTTCAGTATTTATAAACATCAAGGCCTAAATAGGGAATTCCCTGGCGGTTCAGTGGTTAGGGCTCCATGCTTCCACTGCAGGGGGCATGGGTTGGATCCCTGGTCGGGGAACTAAGATCCCACATGCCACATGGTGTGGCCAAAAAATAATAATAATAATAAACATTAAAAATATTTTTTTTAAATCCAGGCCTAAATAAATAAATGTAATAAAAATAAATAAGTAAAATGGAAGACACAAAGAAAAAAATAACCTATCCTTTATCTGGAACCAAATCTCAATGTTCACCATCAAAAATGTTACATGTGCTGTGTTTCCTTACTTACCTCAAATAGAAATCAGGTGTACCCACTATTTCTCTTCCCACATTTTAATTTGTGCTATATACTGATATCTAAAAAATTCAAAATCTCAGGGACCATTTATAATTCTGTTTAAAGTCCCAGAAACCAGTGATATAAATTTATTGGAGACATGGATTAACAGGGTGGCAGAAAATGTACAAACTTACAGACTCAGGCAAGGAGATTTTTTTGGAAGTGAGCACTAGAAACACAGCTTGTTTCAAAAGCAGTATATTTGGGGGTGGTTCTCATTCTTCTCTTAGTGTCACCTACGCAATTTGTGAAAATCAGTTGGCTGGCATGTACCCTATGCTTATTGACCCAACTGGTAGAGACAGGGCTGAGGTGTTTCATGCAATCCCTAGGTTTCAGTGCCCACTTACAGACTCTGCAGTATATGTTGATTCTCTTTTCATCCTCCTTCTGATGCCCTCCCCACAGGTAAGTAGCAAGGGAAAACCTGATGGAATTACTTCTCAGGGAAGAATTTTGTTGTTTTATTCCCAGAGCCCTGAGTCAAACACACAGACACATACAGCCACACACACACACACACACACACACACACACACACACATTTTTGTTTGCTCTTCACTGAAGTTTTAACCCTTAAAGTGTCTCAATGTTAATACTTGACCTTGTCTGGTCCGTCGTTTTGTCCATTTCTCCCTTGAGGCTCCTTGGATCAGAATTGACTAATGCCCGCAGGATAGCTGAAGTATCAAAGGCAGCATGGCACTGTGGTTTTCAGCTTCTGCTGAAAGTTTGGCCCTTGGGGATTTCCCTTAATTTCTAGTAAATTCAACTAAGCAATTCAGTGCATTTTTGTTGTTCTTCCAATATTTTAAGAATGCTGGAGTGGTTAGTTTTTCAGGAATCTAGTCTATCATATGACTGAAAATGAAGTCAAATTATTCTACTAACAAACACCATAATATAATATATGTGTTTTAATCCTAAAAAGGCATTACCACATACAGAACTTCTTACAAAGTGAATTTCCTGGAAAAATTCATTACTCTTTTGAATCAGTGGAAGTCTTTCCTGGTGAGTGCTGCCATCCCCGGGCATGCAGTTTTCAGTTCTTCATCATGAACTGCAAGGTCTTAACAGAATACGGAAAGCTTGCCCAATGCAGCTCTGGTTCTCACGGCTGCTTCACTCTCACCAGGACTTGCCTCATCCCCTGGTAATAAAGTAAGACTAATAGTTCCCACTTCTGACATTTATGCCGTATTTTTCCCATTATCTCGAAAACCGTTCTTTACTTCATTACCTTGTTATTCTTCTTCATGTATGACAACTGAATTCAGGTGACACATATTCTACAAAGACTTCTTGAATCCCTAAAACTAACTTAAATGTCCATCTTTCATCTTAGGCAAATGGTGCTTTTTAGCAATTGGCATAAAATTATACACAGTGAAAAGCAAATCTCTTATCCCAAATTCCTTAATCTGTATTCCATATACAGTCTTTCAATAGCTTCCTGTAAACCCAAGAGAAATAATCTAAGCAAATACATTTAAGTGATTATCCTTTAATTTGTTAGTCAAACTAAACTGTGTAAATTCTTCTTTATTCCTATTTTGTACTTCCTAGTTGTACATATTGGATATTGTTCTCTATCACATGGTGCTTTATAAACCAATTATCATAATTCTCACAATGCATTTAAGTTATTGGCTTAAACATTTGTTTTGTAATTGTTTCCTGCCTTTAAAGACAGGGGGTAGCTTGCTCATCTGTGTAGCTGGATATCAACAAGGTTGGCAGGCATGAAGACATTCAGGATATATTTGTTGAACAAATGAAAGTGAATTTAGTTTCTACGCCTTAATGTGTTTTTATTTCACCGGGTAATGTTCATACTGTATCAACATTCCTCAGGAAATTCCAATAACTATTATGTTAATGTTTCAGCTTTATAGGGACAATGCTATTCACCTTAAATTGTAAAAAAAAATTTATTGTACTCAATGTGGCTTTAAAAAAGGAGACAGATTAGGAATTTGAAGTACCTTGAACACTGGCTCATTTAAGGAGAGAAACAATTCAGAAAGCCATCACTAATATCCTCGTGCACAAGCATCGCGTGCATGGAATCAGCTTTGCCCTTTTGAAAATTTCTAGCTGACCTTTAGAGAAAGCTGAGCTTCTGAGCTCAGCAGTAATCACACAGTGTCACTAGTACTATTACCAATTTTGAACAAAGGAAAACTCATGAAACATTTAAAAAGATGTCCTTGGTTACTTAATTTTTATGTTTTAAGCTCATTAATAGAAATGGGCTTTTAAAAACAGTAAATATTTAAATGCAGATCTCATCTGTGTGTGTGTGTGTGTGTGTGTGTGCACGTGCATTTTTGGAAGTCATAATCTGCTACTTACTAGTTGTACAGTTTGATCAATTTACGTTATTCTTTTCCCCATTTCTTCACCTGTGAAATTGTTATAGTCATAGCGAGGCACATAGCACAGTATCTTTGCAAGGACTGAAAACTGAAAAAAGCACCAAAGTTATGGAGCACACACGCTGACGGTGTGTGTGTGAAAAACTTGGCTGTTCATTGGGGGTTGGCAGTTCTAGTTCTGGCTTTGCTACTAACTTCGTTTTGATCATTCTCCCCTTGTGATCTAATGAGAAGTGTGGACTGGATGCTCAGAGAGTCCCTTTCCATTCTTCAAGTAGAACACCATCATTTACACTTCATCTGTATCCTCCCAGGGGCATAGCTTCTCACTCAACTTCATTTTAAGTTTACAACACATTCCTTTTCCATGTCATGCACAGTTTTCAAGAACTTATCAAAGGATTAACTCTTCCAAAATTAGGAAATATACTGAGGAAAAATAAATACAAGGGGATTGTCTGATGAGAAAACCAATGTTGAAGAGAACGGAGGAGGAATTCCAAGATGGCAGCTGCACAGTAGGTCTGGGAAGCAACCAGAATTGGCTGAGGCAGGGGACCGTGGGCATCTAGATGGAGATCTTCAGGGAAAACAAAAAAGGAAAAAAAAAAAAAAAACATGAATAAATTGTCTGCCTTCTTGGCTGTTAAATGAATTGTATTGAAAGGCATTTTTAAAGAGCCCTGGGAAAATGTGGAAACACTTGGATTTTTACAGAAAAATAGTTTTAAAAATGAGACAGTTATTAATAATCAAAACAAAAACAGTGGTTCAAAACAGACAGTTAGGTCAATATATTTCTTGGCTCAGTAATGAATACTTTTTATATAGATATAGCAATAACAGTGAAATATGTATCTGAAAATTGAGACATAATTTATATGGTAGAAGGGAGAAAGGGCAGAAGTGTGAAAGAACTCAATCCACATCTAAAATAAGAGGAAAACAAATCTGACTAGTTGGAAAATAACAGGGTGCACGTATTATTTAGATGTATGGAGGTAAATACCAATATAAAAAGCTAAATGAACCAAAAAGTAAAAATTTGTTGGGCGGGAGAGTTGCTTCTGGTAGCAGGATAAAGATAAAAGAAGGAAACTATTGGACTACATTTCCCTACTGCTTTTAAACCAGATACATGATCTCTTTTTTTTTTTTTCTTTTAAGCATCATCAATAAGGCTGTAGAATAACAGATACAAGGGAACTTGTTAACTGTGGTATATGTTGAATGAGATATCAATCTCACTAAACACTGACAGTACTAAATATATTCTTTCACCTGTTTCCTACAGACACGTTGTATGGTAAAATTTATTATCAACTAATATTATAAAGGAAAAGAGTAAGGTTTAAGGAAATCATGATCTCAACAAATAGTAGTAAAAATAATCATATTTGAGTCTTTTGATTTTAAATGACATTTAATTGCCTTTGCAGAGCACTACCACTTTGACATTGACTGAAAACTTCTACTCCTAGTTAACTGAGCAAGATACAAGAACTTTGGAGTTGCTCGTGACCCCTTCTACTCCTATTTCCAGATAAATAGAACCGCTTCAGATACAGTGTCTTGCGCCCGTCCAAGGGGAAGTATGATGTCAGGGATGCAAGTCCTAGGAGCCTCTTGCTATCGTACATTATGGCAATAGCTTTGCAGTTCAAAAGGTTAAAAAAAAAAAGCCACAAGGAAAACACAAGAGTGTTATCATATTACAGTGATTTCCATTGCAGCAGAATTTTATTTGTTGTCCCTGGGAAAAAAATACAAATAATTAAAAATAATGTGCACAAAACTGACCTGACCAGTAATGAGATAATAATTTTTCTGTGTGTTTAGACGTTGAGTTTGCAATTTTATCCTCCAATGCTTCTGAGTGTTATACATTTATCGATTGCTGATAACAGTTGCCATTAACAAAATGATATTCCATAGGCCAAACCTTAGCACTTCCGGCAAAAGAGGGAATTTCACCGTTATAAAGAACTACGTATGCTTCCATGTTCTTAGTACTCTGTTTCTGTACAAACATTTCAAATAGGATGGAATCATAGGGGCACTTTCTGTCTTTAAACTATCTGGTACCTGGTATCTTTAAGTTCTAAGGATAACTAGTAGTAGAAGTAGTGGTATTACTAGTGATAATAATGCAAGTGGAAAATGTTAGAAAATTATAATTGTTGCAATATTGTTTCTTCCCTGGAACACCTGTTTATATTCAAGGACAACATAGTTTGTGCATGACTAGTACTTACTAATGCATACTTTGTTATCTTCTGAATTCCACCATTGATTTATCCATCCAGGCATGGATGGATGCATGCATCTGTTCAGATGTTCAACAAATATTTACCAGGTACCCACCACATGCCTGACCTGGTTCAATGCCCAGTGGAAACAGAGATGACAAGCACAGTTCATGACCTTTATAGTAGGAGATGGAACGCAAGAACATAGTTTCAGTATGAAATGGCAGACGGGGTAATTGAAGTAGCAAGGCCCCAGCTTGAGTCCAGGGTAAACTCATCTCAGTCTGGTACATGAGGATCCCCTGTATAGTTGGTTCTGCTGGGTATTTCTCTCCACAGGAAGGGAGAGAGCTAAGGCTAAGACTCAAGGAAATACACCTGGGTCCAAGGGAAGGGCTGATTCTAAACATGTCTGCATGTTGCCTCTCTGTCCTCCAGCCCAAATCCCTCCAATTCTTCCTGACCTGGGGAGAGCCTCTAGACGAATGATTAACAATGATAGCCTCTCTCTCCTCTCTCATATATCATCTCCATGTATCTGATGTTGAGTAGCTGGGAGAGTCAAGAAGCAGAAATCAGACAATGATCAAAGCCCAGTTTCACTCAATGTTCTCCATATGGAAGAACATCCTAGAATTTGCATTAAAAAAACATTATCCTTATGATATGCCCTAATATGATACTCTGAAATGACCTTAAATAAATCTTACCTGCCCTCTGAGCTGTAGGTAGAGGGAATGTGAAACAACATCAATGGAGACTCTTTTTTTTTTTTTTTTTTTTTTTTTTTGGCCTCAGTGCCTTATTCTTTAAATAAGAATAACAGATTTTTTGGCTCACCTTGTCCCAAAAATTTAGAGCAATTTTTTCTTACATTTAGCATATTGTCTTACTGAACTCATTTTGATATTGGGAGGGGAATTAGGAATATATAATATATTTAAGTCAAAGCAAATCCTTTGTTCTTTGTTTCAACAGCTGTTAGGAGACAAGGATTTTACAAAAGAAGAATTAAAAGGATAAATTAGAGATGAAAATACAATTTCAGATGTTGTCTATATTTCTAACTTAAACACATTTCAAAGCATCTTCAAATATTGATGACATGAAGCTACTATTTTATTCTCCCTGGACAGAGAGAAAAGATGTTTATCTTATACAGATCTTTGCCTTACTGAACATGATTATTTTTTGTTTCTTTGTTTGTTTTTTTCGTGACAAAATGTCATTTCATTGGTTTAATAGCTGAACAAATGGCACTTTCAATCTTGCATAATTTGTTCTAAGTATCTGTCACTTCCTAGGATTAATGCCAGATGGACACTGGGAACATTCTAAGAATTCACTGCTAAAATAGAGGGTCCAAATACACACCTGGTCACAAGTGATGAGAGTGTGATGGATAACAGAGGCATTTATTCAATAAGAGGATATACAGATGGCTTGCAAGATTCAGGTTGACCTCTTTTTTTTTTTAATGAAGTATAGCTGCTTTACAATATTGTGTTAGTTTATACGGTACAGCAAAGTGAATCAGCTATATGTATACATATATCCCATCTTTTTTGATTTCCTTCTCATTTAGGTCACCAGAGAGCATTGAGTAGAGTTCCCTGTTCTATACAGTAGGTTCTCATTAGTTATCTATTTTATACATAGTATCAACAGAGGTTGACCTCTTAAAATACAATGCAACAAAACAAGGGCCAGAAGCTTCTTTACATCTTCTTTTAAATCACTATATACTCATTTCACTAAGAATTTACCAGGTATAGGGCACTGTGCTAAGCATAGTCCTATCGACAAGGTTCAATGCTTATACCCATTTTAAGGATGAGGAAATAGACTCCAAGAGGTTAAATAACATAGCTAATTCACATGTTAAAAAGTGACAGAAGTGAAATGTTAATCCAGAGCTCTCCAACTTTAAACCTGTGTATACTCTACCACATTTTGGAGGATTATTAAATCTTATAATTTGGGGAGTGAAAAGGAAAACCAATCTCACCCAACCGTGTGTTCATAGTTATTTGCTTACAAAATTTATAACAAAACAAGCACATCTTGATTGGTTTCAAAATGTTTTCTCTCTCAATGGATTAGGAACATATTGTGGACAGTTTCTATGTTATCTACTTTGTCCCCCTCTGTTGCCTTATGTTACTGGAACATAGTAAATGCATAGTAATTATTTGATGCATGAATTTAACATCAACTGTAAAGCTGCACTCTCTTCCATGTGAGAGGAAGGTTGGAGCTACATGGTTGGAGCTTTTTAGATCCTGGAAGCCAATCATGGAAGAGAGAATCAAAAAGTGTCGATTTTGGGGCTTCCTTGGTGGTGCAGTGGTTAAGAGTCCGCCTGCCGATGCAGGGGTCATGGGTCCGTGCCCTAGGCCGGGAAGATCCCCCATGCCACGGAGCAGCTAGGCCCGTGAGCCATGGCCGCTGAGCCTGCGCATCCGGAGCCTGTGCTCCACAACGGGAGAGGCCACAACAGTGAGAGGCCCATGTACCGCAAAAAAAAAGTGTCGATTTTGTTAGGAATTGGGTGCTAAGATGTAAACTGACTGCCATGTGGCTGACAGGGTCTTGGTACACCACCTGGATGCCACACCTGAGCCTCTGAGATGGGAGCAGAGTTCAGGACATTGGACCACCAGAGGCCTCCTGGCCCCATGTAATATCAATCAGCAAGAGCTCCCCCAGAGATCTCCATCTCAACGCTAAGACCCAGCTCCACTCAACGACCAGAAAGCTCCAGTGCTGGACACCCCATGCCAAAAAACAAGCAAGACAGGAAAACAACCCCACCCATTGGCAGAGAGGCTGCCTAAAATCATAATAAGTTCCAGACACCCCAAAATACACCACCGGACATGGTCCTGCCCACCAGAAAGACAAGATCCAGCCTCATCCACTGGAACACAGGCACCAGTCCCCTCCACCAGGAAGCTTACACAACCACTGAACCAACCTTATGTACTGGGGGCAGACACCATAAACAACGGGAACTACGAACCTGCAGCCTGCGAAAAGGAGACCCCAAACACAGTAAGTTAAGCAAAATGAGAAGACAAAGAAACACACAGCAGTTGAAGGAGCAAAGTAAAAACCCAGCAGAACAAACAAACAAAGAGGAAATAGGCAGTCTACCTGAAAAAGAATTCAGAGTAATGATAGTAAAGATGATCCAAAATCTTGGAAATAGAATGGAGAAAATACAAGAAACGTTTAACAAGGACCTAGAACTAAGGAGCAAAGAAACAATGATGAACAACACAATAAATGAAATTTAAAATTCTCTAGAAGGAATCAATAGCAGAATAATTGAGGCAGAAGAACAGATAAGTGACCTGGAAGATAAAATAGTGGAAATAACTACCACAGAGCAGAATAAAGAAAAAGAAAAAGAAGGAAAAGAAATAAGGACAGTCTCAGAGACCTTTGGGACAACAGTAAATGCACCAACATTCAAATTATAGGGTTCCCAGAAGAAGAATAGAAAAAGACAGGGACTGAGGAAATATTTGAAGAGATCATAGTTGAAAACTTCCCTAATATGGGAAAGGAAATAGTTAATCAAGTCCACGAAGCACAAAGAGTCCCATACAGTATAAATCCAAGGAGAAACATGCCAAGACACATATTAATCAAACTATCAAAAATTAAATACAAAGAAAAAATGTTAAAAGCAGCAAGGGAAAAACAACAAATAACATACAAGGGAATCCCCATAAGTTTAACAGCTGATCTTTCAGCAGAAACTCTGCAAGCCAGAAGGGAGTGGCAGGGCATATTTAAATTGATGAAAGGGGAAAACCTACAACAAAGATTTCTCTACCCAGCAAGGATTTCATTCAGATTCGACAGAGAAATTAAAACCTATACAGACAAGCAAAGGCTAAGAGAATTCAGCACCACCAAACCAGCTTTACAAAAAATGCTAAAGGAACTTCTCTAGGCAGGAAACACAACAGAAGGAAAAGACCTACAGTAACAAACCCAAAACAATTAAGAAAATGGTAATAGTAACATACATATCAATAACTACCTTAAATGTAAATTGATTAAATGCTACAACCAAAAGACATAGACTGGCTGAATGGATACAAAAACAAGATCCGTATATATGCTGTCTACAAGAGACCCACTTCAGACCTAGGGACACATAAAGACTGAAAGTGAGGGGATGGGAAAAGATATTCTATGCAAATGGATATCAAAAGAAAGCAGGAGTAGCAATTCTCATAACAGACACAATAGACTTTAAAATAAAGACTATTACCAGAGACAAAGAAGGACACTACATAATGACGAAAGGACCAATCCAAGAAGAAAATATAACAATCATAAATATTTACGCACCCAACATTGGAGCACCTCAATACATAAGGCAAATGCTAATAGCCATAAAAGGGGAAATCAACAGTAACACAATAATAGTAGGGGACTTTAACACCCCACTTTCACCAATAGACAGAATTCATCCAAAATTCATTTCATCCAAAATGAAAATTAATAAGGAAATACAGGCTTTAAATGACACATTAAACACGATGGACTTAATTGATACTTATAGGACATTCCATCCATAAACAACAGAATACACATTCTTCTCAATGTGTGCGCATGTAACATTCTCCAGGATAGATCATATCTTGGGTCACAAATCAAGCCTTGGTAAATTTAAGAAAATTGAAATTGTATCAAGTATCTTTTCCGACCACATGCTGTGAGACTACATATCAATTACAGGAAAAAACCTGTAAAAAATATGAACAAATGGAAGCTAAACAATACATTACTAAGTAACCAAGAGATCACTGAAGAAATCAAAGATGAAATCAAAAAATACCTAGAAATAAATGACAATGAAAACATGATGGCCCAAAACCTAAGAGATGCAGCAAAAGCGCTTCTAAGAGGGAAGTTTATAGCAATACATGCCTACCTCAAGAAACAAGAAAATTCTCAAATAAACAACCTAACCTTACACCTAAAGCAATCAGAGAAAGCAGAACAAAAACCCCCAAAGTTTAGCATAAGTAAAGCAATCATAAAGATCAGATCAGAAATAAATGAAAAAGAAATGAAGGGAACAATAGCAAAGATCAATAAAACTAAAAGCTGGTTCTCTGAGAAGATAAACAAAATTGATATACCATTAGCCAGACTCAGCAAGGAAAAAAGGGAGAAGACTCAAATCAACAGAATTAGAAATGAAAAAGGAGAAGTAACAACTGACACTGCAGAAATACAGAGGATCATAGAGATTACTACAAGCAACTATATGCCAATAAAATGGACAACTTGGATAAAATGGACCAATTCTTAGAAAAGCAAAACCTTCCGAGGCTGAACCAGGAAGAAATAGAAAATATAAACAGACCAATCACAAGCACTGAAATTGAAGCTGTGATTAAATATCTTCCAACAAACAAAAGCCCAGGACCAGATGGCTTCACAGGTGAATTCTATCAAACCTTTAGAGAAGAGCTAACACCTATCCTTCTCAAACTCTTCCAAAATATAGCAGAGGGATGAATGCTCCCAAACTCATTCTACGAGGACACCATCACCCTGATACCAAAACCAGACAAAGATGTCACAAAAAAAGAAAAGTACAGGCCAATATCACCAATGAACACAGATGGAAAAATCCTCAACACAATACTAGCAAACAGAATCCAATAACACATTAATAATAAGGATCATACACCATGATCAAGTGGGGTTTATCCCAGGAATGCAAGGATTCTTCAATATATGCAAATCAATCAATGTGATACACCATATTAACAAATTGAAAGATAAAAACCATATGATCATCTCAATAGATGCAGAAAAAGCTTTTGACAAAATTCAGCACCCATTTATGATAAAAACCTTCCAGAAAGTAGACATAGAGGGAACTTACCTCATCATAGTAAAGCCCATATATGACAAACCCACAGCCAACGTCATCTTCAATGGTGAAAAACTGAAACCATTTCCACTAAGGTCAGGAACAAGGCAAGGTTGCCCACTCTCATCACTAATATTCAACACAGTTTTGGAAATTTTAGCCACAGCAATCAGAGAAGAAAAAAGAAATAAAAGGAATCCAAATTAGAAAAGAAGAAGTAAAACTGTTACTGTTTGCAGATGACATGATACTATACATAGAGAATCCTAAAGATGCTACCAGAAAACTACCAGGACTAATCAATGAATTTGGTAAAGTAGCAGGTTACAAAATTAATGCACAGAAATCTCTTGCATTCCTATACCCTAATGATGAAAACTCTGAAAGAGAAATTAAGGAAACACTTGCACTTACCACTGCAACAAAAAGAATAAAATACCTAGGAATAAACCTACCTAAGGAGACCAAAGTCCTCTATGTGGAAAACTATAAGACACTGATGAAAGAAATTAAAGATGATACAAATAGATGGAGAGATATACCATGTTCTTGGACTGGAAGAATCAACATTGTGAAAATGACTATACTACCCAAAGCAATCTACAGTTTCAATGCAATCCCTATCAAACTACCAATGTCATTTTTCACAGAACTAGAACAAAAAATTTCACAATTTGTATGGAAACACAAAAGACCCTGAATAGCCAAGGCAATCTTGAGAAAGAAAAACGGAGCTGGAGGAATCTGGCTGCTGGTCTTCAGACTATATTACAGAGCTACAGTAGTCAAGACAGTATGGTACTAGCACAAAAACATAAATACAGATCAATGGAAAAGGATAGAGAGACCAGAGATAAACCCACACATATATGGTCACCTTACCTTTGATAAAGGAGGCAAGAACATACAATGGAGAAAAGACAGCCTCTTTAATGACTGGTGCTGGGAAAACTGGACAACTACCTATAAAAGAATGAAATTAGAACACTTCCTAACACCATACAGAAAAATAAACTCAAAATGGATTAAAGACCTAAATGTAAGGCCAGACATTATAAAACTTTTAGAGGAAAACATAGGCAGAACACACTATGACATAAATCACAGCAAGATCCTTTTTGACCCACCTCCTACAGAAATGGAAATAAAAACAAAAATAAACAAATGAGACCTAATGAAACTTAAAAGCTTTTGCACAGCAAAGGAAACCATATAGAAGATGAAAAGGCAACCCTCAGAATGGGAGAAAATATTTGCAAACAAAGCAACTGACAAAGCAATAATCTCCAAAATATACAAGCAGCTCATGCAGCTCAATATCAAAAAACCAAACAGCCCAATCTAAAAACGGGCAGAAGATCTAAATAGACATTTCTCCAAAGAAGATATACAAATTGCTGACAAGCATATGAAAGAATGCTCAACATCACCAATCATTAGAGAAATGCAAGTCAAAACTACAATGAGGTGGGCTTCCCTGGTGGCACAGTGGTTGAGGGTCCGCCTGCCGATGCGGGGGACACGGGTTTGTGCCCTGGTCTGGGAGGATCCCGCGTGCCGCGGAGCGGCTGGGCCCATGGGCCATGGCCGCTGGGCCTGCGCGTCTGGAGCCTGTGCTCCACGGCGGGAGAGGCCGCAGCGGTGAGGGGCCCGCGTACCGCAAAAAAAGCAAAAAACAAAAAAACTACAATGAGGTATCATCTCACACCAGTCAGAATGGCCATCATCAAAAAATCTACAAACAATAAATGCTGGAGAGGATGTGGGGAAAAGGGAACCCTCTTGCACTGTTGGTGGGAATGTAAATTGATACAGCCACTATGGAGAACAGTATGGAGGTTCTTTAAAATCTAAAAGTAGAACTACCATATGACCCAGCAATCCCACTACTCTGCATATACCATGAGAAAACCATAATTCAAAAAGAGTCAGGTACCACAATGTTCATTGCAGCACTATTTACAATAGCCAAGACATGGAAGCAACCTAACTGTCCATAGACAGTTGAATGGGTAAAGAAGATGAGGCACATATATACAATGGAATATTACTCAGCCATAAAAAGAAACAAAATTGAGTTATTTGTAGTGAGGTAGATGGACCTAGAGTCTCTCATACAGAATGAAATAACTCAGAAAGAGAAAAACAAATACTGTATGCTAACAAATATGTATGGAATCTAAAAATAAAAAAATTGTTCTGAAGAACCTAGGGGCAGGACAGGAATAAAGATGCAGACATAGAGAATGGACTTGTGGACACGGGGAGGGGGAAGGGTAGGCTTGGGGGGAAGGGTAAGCTGGGACAAAGTGAGAGAGTGGCACTGACATATATACACTACCAAATGTAAAATAGATAGCTGGTGGGAAACAGCTGCATAGCACAGGGAGAGCAGCTCGGTGGTTTGTGATCACCTAGAGGGGTGGGTTAGGGAGTGTGAGAGGGAGATGCAAGTGGGAGGGAATAAGGGGATATATGTATACGTACAGCTGATTCACTTTGTTATAAAGCAGAAACTAACAGAACGTTGTAAAGCAATTATACTCCGATAAAGATGTTAAAAAAAAAAAAAACAACTGTAAAGCTGCATACAAGTCATGTTTTTCTCTCACTTTATTGTCAATTTATCCCCTTCTATTTAGACTCTCATTTCATCATCTTTCCACCAACCTCGTGCCTTAATTTTATCTAAATTACGCTTATATATGTTTCCCCACAGTTTTGCTTATCTAGGCATCATTATCGCATGATTACTCTTCTAGAGAACTTCGAGTTTGGGAGGAGAATGGATACACGTATATGTATGGCTGAGTCGCTTTGCTGTGCACCTGAAACTATCACAATACTGTTCATTGGCCATACTCCCATATAAAATAAAAAGTTAAAAATAAAAAATAAAGAACTTTTGTGTACACAGGGAGGATATGCAAATTACACATTAATTTATGATAATTTATGGACAATGAGAGGTAATGGATAGACAATGACTGATATTGGAAACTTTTGCATTACTGTTTATTTTGTTTTTAAAAATCCAGGAATTCCTATGATGTACAACTTTACAAAACTGCAGAGTACATAAAGGTTGTTTATTAAGGATTGTATGTACTTTTGGCTTTTAAGTAGTCAAATATTTTTAAATATTTAAGTAATTGGTTTAATGAAAGGTTTAAACATATGAAAAGTATAAAATTGGCAACATGCTAAAAATGTTTGAGGAGGAATCACAGATACTACAGATTTAAATAAAAATCTCTTGACAATTAAGATGAATAGAAAACATGATGGAAAAGAATTACTGTTAGAAATAAGAGTGAAATGTCATAGCACTCAACCAGCAGTCTGGGTGTGAACAGCCAATAGCTACAATTAATATGAGAAGCCTAGCAAGGGAAATATGTATTCCAAATGGGAATATTGCAATGAAAGCTACCAGGGATAAGTTAAACACGTGTAATGAATACTCTGAGTTTTCCACATTTGAACTATGAAACACATGAGTAATCAAAATTCAATCCCTGCTTACAATAAGAGAATCTAGAATCTAGAATGGCTTAGTAATGCCAGGTTCAGACAGTATGCAGTTGACCCTCGAGCAACATGGGCTTGAACTGCACAGGTCTACTTTGTTTTTTCAATAAATACATACTACAGTACTACACAATCCATGGATGGCTGAATCCATGAATGCGGAACTGAGGATATGGAAGGCTGACTTTAAATGCGGATTTTCGACGGCATGTGGGGTCAATACCCCTAACGCCTGAGTTGTTCAAATGTCAGTGTGTTCCAATGAGTCTGTGGTTATCTCATCTATGAAATAAAAGTGACCATGCATGTCTCATGTGATTCTGATAAAGGTGAAGTAAATAAAAAGATGTGCAAATATCTCAAAATGAGAATTAGGCAAGAGAAGGTAGTTAATATATACTGTTTACATTTTTGTATAATTGTGCTTTTGATAAAATTTTGACAAAATTTATAGGGCTTCCAGATATCTCAATATCTTTGTGATGTTTCAAAACTAATCTTTTTTTTTTTTTTTTCTGATGAGAATTGGAAGTAAAACTTAGATGCAGGTCAAAGCAGTCAATAGAGTGTCAGTTATGAGTTTCAAGGCAGATTAATCATCTTTCTAGTTTTTTTTTGTTTGTTTGTTTTGTTTTTTTTTGCATTACGCAGGCCTCTCACTGTTTTGGGAGGCACTGTTGTGAGAGGCACTGTGAGAGGCCACTGTTGTGGCCTCTCCCGTTGCGGAGCACAGGCTCTGGACACGCAGGCTCAGCGGCCATGGCTCACGGGCCCAGCCGCCCCACGGCATGTGGGATCTTCCCAGACCGGGGCACAAACCCACGTCCCCTGCATCGGCAGGCAGACTCTCAACCACTGCGCCACCAGGGAAGCCCCGTCTTTCTAGTTTTAACTCAGCATTTGCTCTCTCTCTTTTAAAACTTCTAATGACTCCTTGTTGCCAATATGTTTAGTCCCAAAGCTAGGTAACAGAAAGTAAGATTTATATCCTACTGTATTTCAGTTCACTCAGGTAGTGTCTGTCTCTATTCCTGCCAAGAAAGCTATGTGCATTTATTCAATCATCAAAAATACTGTGGCATCTACTTTGGGCAGGTTACTGTGCCAGACACTGCGAAGATACAGATGAATAAGAAAATCCTCCATTCTTAATAGGAATCATAGTATTCCTACAGAGATAGCTCAGTTAAATGAACATTAGAACTTAGCAGAGGAAATCTCAGGCAAGTATTGGAACAGGAGAAATGGGCATTTAAGTTAGACTAGAACAACAAGATGAATAAGTTTTAGACATCTACTGTGCAGTGTAGTGCCTATAGTTAACAACATGGTATCATTAACTTAAAAAATGTTAAAGGATAGATCTCATGTTAAATGTTCTTCACATACACACACACACAGGAAACTTTTGAAGGTAATGAATATATTTATTTTGATTGTGGTGAAGGTGTCATGTGCATATGTGTACATCCAAACTCAATGATTGTAGATATTAAGTATGTGCAGCTTTTTTTGGTATATCAATAATACCTTAATAAAGTTGTAAAAACATAAATTAGGCTAGAAAATATGTTCAGGGAAGGCATTAAATATGAAGAGATGACTTGAGCTGTTGGTTAGAAATAAATTGAGGTCCCTCAGTGCATGAGTTAAAAACAAAATCTAGATTAACTGGAAGAGCATGGAGCATGACATTGTCTAGACCTGTGGAAGCGCCTGGGAGTTTTAATGTTACTTAAATATGCAACACCCCTTAATGCCTCCGTGCATTGCAAATGCTAGTCATGTTGACTCTACATATATCCCTTTATCTCTTCTACAGTTGGCTCCTGTGAATTTATCAAGATCAAGTGAAAATATAAATTCTTTCATGAAGTCTATTTAATTACTCAAGCTGGGGTATTTATGTCATTCTTTGACTTGGTGCTAAAAACAATGGCACATATTCTTTTTAGTGGATTCTGTAGTATTACAACAAGATCCTCTCTTGAAGGCCAATGTCTCTGATCACCAACTGATGGAAAAGGAAATAGGGTGAATGTGTTACTTGCAAAGGTTGGCTCAATATGTGGGTGTGAGATAAATACTGACTGCTGTAGTACATCCTCACTAATGAGGGGTCATGAAAGATATCAGGGAGAGTAAAAAAAAAACAACAGCAACAGTTGGAAGATCTCTTGGTGGTGCAGTTGTCATCCAATATGTGTGAAAAGTATAGTGGCCTGAGACAAGAATGCACATGGACTCATAGGTAGTAGCAAATGGATAACCTAATTGGTCATGGGCCGAGAAAGAAAACGATTGGAAGATCATGGATAAGGAGATCTAGAGCAGTGGTCCCCAACCTTTTTGGCACCAGGGACCGGTTTTGTGGAAGATGATTTTTCCTCAGATCAGGGGCGTCGGGGGAGTGGTTCAGGTGGTAATGCGAGTGATGGGGAGCGATGGGGGGTGGCAGATGAAGCTTCACTCACTTCCCTGCCACTCACCTACTGCTGTGCGTCCCAGCTGCAATATCAGCTCTTCTCTGGGTCTCCAGCCTGGAGGTCTGCCCTGAAAATTTCAGGCTCATCAGCTTCCTTAACTGTGTGAGCCGGTTTCTTAAAATCTCTCCCTTTCCCTCCCTCTGTCTCTTTCACTCTCCATCTCTCTCTCTCTCTCTCTCCATATATATATTTATTATATAATAATATATAATAAATATATATATACATAATATTGATTCTGTTTCTCTAAGTAAACCTGACTAATACAGCTCTGTAAAAGAGACTAACTCTAGAGAAGCCAAATTCAAACTTCTGTCTTTGTAACATATGACTATATACTTTAATACAACATGTAATTTATCCAAATTAAACTTAGATTACTGTAGTTTAAGCAAATATCAATGGGAGTTGTTTTGGTTTTGGTTTTATAATTTTATTTATTTTTAAAAGCAGAGCAACAATTTTTTGAAATATAAAAACTCCAATATATTCATGGTGCACTGTCTGTGGCCATCAGAAATCAATCTACTTTCAGATAATCTGCTTAAGGATTAGAGGGATTAGTCAATACTTATTAATCAACCCTTCAGCTTTAATTTCATTTAAAACCAGCTTCACTGGAATAGAGATAGGTTATTTTTTATCTCTTTAAAAATAAGCAAGGGGCTTCCCTGGTGGCCCAGTGGTTGAGAGTCTGCCTGCCAATGCAGGGGACACGGGTTCGTGCCCCGGTCCGGGAAGATCCCACATGCCATGGAGCGGCTGGGCCGGTGAGCCATGGCCGCTGAGCCTGCACGTCCGGAGCCTGTGCTCAGCAACGGGAGAGGCCACAACAGTGAGAGGCCCACGTACCGCAAAAAAATAAAAAAATAAAAAATAAGCGAGAAAAGCATTTGTGAAAATGAAGCTGGATTTTGATTTGTGTTCATAGTTGTTACTATTTATGCTTGAACTTTTAAAATTGAAATTGCTATTTGTCACACAATAGTAATACAAATTTGATCTGATTTTTAAGGGTTGATCATATTTTAATGCTCTATATCTTTTTCAGTTTGTGACTTATATTACTTGAATAAATTATTTCAAAAGGAAGGAAGATGATGGCACTTTTACAGTTTCACTACTTTCATACCATAATAAGTTTATTATTCATTTTCCAAAGAACACAGAAGTGATTTTCCTTTCAGGGAGGATGAATCACTATCATTGATTCATCAATTGATGTATAACATTGACAGTCAATGGCCTGGTCCTTGATTCCTGATTCTAAGTCAATGTTTTGAAAACAGGAGCAAGACTTATTTTTGAGTACTTCTCTGATAAGTTGAGATATATAACTACACGTTAACTAAATCAAACTATGACACAGATGTCTAACATATTTCCAACACACTAGTCAAATAGTAAGCAAGAGCATCTGTATCAGATTCAAGCAGCATCATTTGCCAACACTTCTTTGGTCATGAGAAGATGCTTGCCACTTTATTCATAGTCACTCCTGAGTGAGTGCAGTGGAATAAATTAGACAAAAACCTAAAGGAGCTATGGAAAGCAATATAATTAATCTCCCTCAAAAAGTAGATTTTCTTTCACAACAGAAATACAGATGTTGCCTCTGATGGTTTCATTCAGTAAGACACAAAACACCTGCTTGGGTAATAGCCTGATTATTGACAATTTGGGTGGCTGACCTAGCACTGTGATTAAAGTATTGACTCTAATTTATGGGTTCTGGGAAAATTGCAATTAAGTGAAAGCAACACACAAGCCATAATGAAAAAAATATTCTATCGCATTCTCTCCTACATATGGAAGAGTGTGAGCAAAGTGCGCGTGGTGGTTGAGATTAGGGACTCTTTAGAGCTGGGATGGCACTGCTGTGGATCTTCACAGTCTGAGTTTTCCCCATTCCGCAAAAGACACAGAGCAATAAGCCAAATAAAGCATGTGCAAGTACTTCTGAATCAGAAACTTGATATCTCAGAGACAACAATCTGTCCTCCTTTCCTATGAAGTATATCTATGGGAGCTAGAGGAAGGTGGAATGTGGATGAATAGTAGGACTATTTCTCCAGAAATTCTGATTATAATTATTTATATGGTATTTTCAATCAAGTATTCAAGGAAGCTGATATGAACCTATTCTGTAAGCGGAGGAGAAGGATGCAAAATTATCTCTAAACCTGATGTATCCTGCCTAGATTTAGATATGGCAATTTTAAAAAATAAATGAAGAAAATGCTTTACCAGTTCTAAGATATTGTGCTCAGTGATTTTATTTATCTCATATCATTTTCAGAAAAAAAATCTGAGGGTTATATATTGTCTTTATTATATAAATAAAAATGGCAAATCTTGGGGAGTTTCAGTGTTTTGCTTGTAGTTACAATGCATATACAGTATTCAAACACGTCTGCTTTATCCAATACCTGTGTTCTTTCCACTGAAGTTATGTCTTTCTATATGATAACTTAAATGATTATGTAAGTGGAAAGATTATGCTTTTCTAACAAGTCTATGGACATTGTTAGATGCTATAGGTGACAAAGTTGGGGACAAAAGAAAGTCCTGCATTGAATGAGACCAGAAGTGTGGATGTCTCTTTTAGTGTCACTCTGTAGGACTTGTGTCCTAATATCAATTTAGTGTGTTGTAATAGGTAATCTACATATTCCTAATCTTTCTAATTCTTCTTCCCTTGAGAGCACATGGGAAAATTGAACTTTCCTAACCCTTTAATGTTGTGAATGGTTAAATATCTAATTATGCCAATGGAATATATGAAAAGAAGTGGCCTGCCGTTTCCAGGACAAGACATTTAACTGTCAGTACTTGATTATACAGCTGTCTCCTTCTGTGCCACAAAGAATTTGAAGGCATTTGTGTGCAATAGCATATCATAAGATGGCATAATATTATTAAATGGCATAGGGTGACTGTGTAGGGTAACGTGTGTTGGGCATGTAGCATGGATATGAAAAACACAATTCAGTCTTGCTAAGCCATGAAGATTTTTTGTATTTGGTTACTGCAATATAGTTTAGCCTCTCCTGACAGATGGAGATATACAAGAATAATTATATTTCTTTTTTTTAAATTTTATTTTTGGCTGCGTTGGGTCTTCATTGCTGCCCACGGGCTTTCTCTAGTTGCAGTGAACGGGGGCTACTCTTTGTTGTGGTGTGCAGGCTTCTCATCCCGGTGGCTTCTCTTATTGCAGAGCACAGGCTCTAGGCACACAGGCTTCAGTAGTTGTGGCACGCAGGCTCAGTAGTTGTGGCACACGGGCTTAGTTGCTCCACGACATGTGGGATCTTCCCAGACTAGGACCAGGGCTCGAACCCGTGTCCCCTGTATTAGCAGGCAGATTCTTAACCACTGCGCCACCAGGGAAGACATGATAATATTTCTGATGTATTATTCTTTGCTCACAAAGCAGAGTAGCACATAAAATAGCTTATATGGGAAGAAAACATCAGAAGTAAAAAGCTGCTTCCATATTATTTACTGCATTTCATCTTCCTACAGCCTATTTTTTTAATTTTGAGAAAGAGAGTGTTCAGGTTCATGGAGATAAAGAAATATGTTCTGTGTCACACAGCAATTATTTGGAGTCTGCATGTGAATGAAGATACTGTCGCTTTTAGACCAAGATTTCTTTCTCTTGTCCGTGGCCAGTCCTAGTTGTTAGTGCCAAGTGCTCCAGCCCTAAATGGACTCTTTTGCTAGGCTTTTCAGCTGAATTTAACATGACTCCCAAACGTCTCTGTTCCTTTGACTCCTGTGGCACCACTTTTCTTTATTCACTCTTTTATCTTTCTTTGCTTCCTTCACGGACTTCACTTCCTCTGTGTGTCTCTTAAATATTCATATTTTTATGTGTTCTCTGCTAATGTCATTCTCTTCTCTAACATCTCCAACTGGGTGATCTCATCCACTCTCATGGTTGTAATTCTCATTTTTATGCTAATGATTCCATTTATAGGCAAGTATGAACTCATTCTGAAATTCAAAGCTCTATATCTAGTGCTGTAGATGCATCTCCTTTTGAATGTTCCCAAGACAACTCAACGTATCATATCCAAAATAAACGCATCTTTCTTCCTAATGTGCATGTTACATGGTCCCCTGTATTCCAGATAAATGTCATCATTCACCTAGTCACTAAATCCAGAAACTTGGACATCACCACAAACTCTTCCATCTTTGTCACCACAACACAATCTGTCAAACTCCAAAATAAGTTCATTATAACTTCTAGATAATATGGTCGTTTTTGAGCACATTTTCCACTTTCTGCCCAAATCCCAGACTAGTGTTTTTTTCTTTTTAATTTTGTTTGATACTCCCATTAAACTGATGTATGAACAGTAACCAGGCATTCTGCTTTCTGTCTTCATCCTTATTCCTCAATAAGCCACATTTCTCTCAGCATGCTGTCTCAATAACATATTCCTAATCAATTCTATTGAAGTATAATTTATATATAAATTTTATACATGTTTAAATGTAGAGTTTACTAAGTGTTAACATATATAAATACCCATTTTATTAGTGAGTTTGAACTCCTATAACAGAAATAATATAGACGGGGTGGCTTAAACAATATAAATTTGTTTTCTCACACTCTGGAGGCTAGAAGTGTGAGAAAGTAAAGACACAGACTTTGCTCCTAAGAAAGTCACAACCTTTGCTCCTCAGAAAGGCACAGCCTTCGTTATATACTAAATGGTGTAGAGCTGAGAATAAGGTAATAAGGAAATCTTTATTAGGAAGGAAGACTGAGATTCTGGTCTATTTGGTTTCTGGTAGGAGCTCTCTTCCTGGCTTGCAGATGGGTCCAAAAGAGAAATAGAAAATGCTCTCTGGTATGCCTTCTTATAAGGACACTACTCCTACTGAATCAGGGTGCCATCCTTATGACCTTTTTTTTTTTTTTTTTGCGGTACGCGGACCTCTCACTGCCGTGGCCTCTCCCGTTGTGGAGCACAGGCTCCGGATGTGCAGGCTCAGCGGCCATAGCTCACGGGCCCAGCCGCTCCGCGGCATGTGGGATCTTCCCGGACCGGGGCACGAACCCGTGTCCCCTGCATCGGCAGCCGGACTCTCAACCACTGCGCCACCAGGGAAGCCCGTTTATGACCTTATTTAACCTTACTTCTTCAAGGTCCTATCTCCAAATGCAGTCACATTGGAGGTTAGAGCTTCAACACATGAATTTTGGATAGACATAATTCATTGCATAGCACCCATGTTTTCACCATCTCCATCCGGATATAAAGCATTTCCTTAACCAAGAAAAAAAAAATTATGTCTCTTTACATTCAACACACTTATACACTCAAAAACAAATAAACAACCAATAAAAGAAAAGAAAAGAAATCTAGTAAGTCACTGATCATCCTTCTGTCCCTGTATATTACTTTGTCTTCTCTAGAGTTCCTTATAAGTGGATCATACAGCATTTTGCTTCTTTTACTGTGTATAATGTTTCTGAGATGTGTCCATTATGTCTGTTTCAGTAGTTTTTCCCTTTTACTGCTGAATAAGTAGTATTTCATACCACACTTTGTTTATCCATTCGCCTGTTGGTAGATGGATTGTTTCCAGTTTGAGACAATAATAAGTACAAATGCTATGAACTTTTATGTACAAATCTTTGAGTGAATGTATGTTTTTATTTCTTTGAGGTAAGTACCTATGTGTAGAATCGTATGTTCAATTATGGTCTGATCATCTTGAACTTGTACAGGTTTCTCTTTATATTTTGCTAGAAAACACAAGGTATTTTCCACGTTCCTCTAACTTTTGAAGGAGCGAACTCCACTCTGTTTCCCTTACAAATCTTATCAATCTTCATTTCAGGCTTTCTTCATCAGGAAAGTACATCTTACTTTTGTGTGTGATCTTTGCTCCTAATAAAGGCACAGCCTTTATTAAATACTAAATGGTGTAGGGCTAAGAAGAAGGTAATAAGGAAATCTTTCCACTCTGGTGGAGCTGGAACTCAGACACTACGCTTCCCTATTCACAGCCTGATCTCTACTGTCTCCTTCTGTTTTCAACTCCATAGCAGATACTCTCTGATAAGCCTCAGGTGGCCCCACCATGCACATGCACAACCCAGCTTTCAGCCACAAACTTAGGAAGGAATCTCACATGAATTCTGGGGCCCTTCTCTGAAGTTCCATCTTTCAGTGGACAGCTGTACCCTACTCAGACTGTATCCTTATGTGCTGAGAAATTTTCCCTAGACAGATATCCGGGCAATGGGATTCACCTTATGAGCCCTCCTCCCCTCAGAGATGACCCAGTTGCAATGCCTATTCTCTGAGTATGAAAAGTGTCACCTTATGTATCTTGTCTACTTTTATGATTTTCATGGTAGGAGTGCTAGCCTGATCTTGTACTAGCTGAAACATATTTTACAATATAATTTTAACTACCTATTCACATGCTGAAAATCCTTTAAAATATATATATCACAATCAGATCAGCATAGTTTTCAAGGCCCTTCATGCCTGGCTCCTCGAGTTTGCTCTTTAGTCTCTCCTAATCTTCTTCTCATTTCTGAAATTCGAAATTTCTTTAAACACCACACTGCTGTTAGCCCTCACCCATGCCTACATACATGGTTCGTTGTTTGATACCCCAGCTTATACATGTGAAAAGAGTTGGAGTCCCTCAAATGCTTAAGATGTCATTTAGATATGTTTGCCCCATATATTGACAATAGGCTGCTGGGTGTATATGCAACAACTAAATGAACGAGAGTTCTGTGAATCCCCTCAAAGGGGAGAAAATAGTCTTTAAAAATTTTTAAGTAGTAAATGACCAAATGTCAGAAGCATCTGTCAGATAAACAAACAATGCCAAGGTCTCCCTTTGTTCAAGGGGAGGAGCATGGCTGTTCTTTCGAAACAATAAATCAGGTATGAGAAGTTCGTTTAAATTTTCTTTAAAAATATTCTAAATAAGAGGACAGAATGAAAAAGGATAATCAAAAATTCTAAAAATAATAAACTTAGAAGAAATACTTCTAAGGTATTCAGCCTACCATATAAGGCTTTATAAATCCCATTCATTTATCTATCATATATTTATGAATCACCTCCAATATAAGTAGTTCTTAATGGGGATACACAAAGATGAATGAGGTATTCTTTTCCCAGAATGCCCTTCCAAATTATTTCCTGATCATCCCCTAAGGAAAAAAAAATTTCTCTTCAATTGAAAAGTCCAAAAGTATATGGCTTAAAAAACAAGATAATAAAGAAAACTCTGATATATCTCTCATTAGTTTAACAAAGATAGATGGAGTGAGAAATGATAGATTTTTTCACCATAGAAGGGAACTACTTAAAGTAATTTAATAAGATTTTGCTACAACAATGGAACTAACAATTTCACCAAAAAGGATAACAATGGTATTTGCTCAGATTTTCTTCAAATCATTTCAGTATTTGTGTTATTTATACTTTAATGATATCTAGTCAGACAGAGAAAGGATTGCTATCCTTATTTTCTACATAGGAAAACTGAGCCTCTGTGAGTATAGCAGATGCTGTCAGTGCCCCATCCGTATGTCCTCAGCATTCATGCTTTCTATATGCATTAATGGTTTTCTACTTCCGGAACCTGTGATACTTTGACTGATGATGTTTTCTGGCAGTTGGAGCAGGCTTGCCTCCTCAGGGTAGACCAGAAATGATAGAGATTAATGCCTCTAGTGCAGTCTTTGCTCAATAATGACAGGAGTTAGTGGATAAATGTGCTACCTTCCTCACTTTTCTTCAGAGATGTGAGGCTCTGATGCATGTTTTTTGCAGTGTCCCAGAGGTCTCAAGTGGGACTGAACCTTTATACCCACAATGAACCCAGAGTTCATTAATGTTCTCTGCATTGACTTCCATCTCTTTCCCATATATCTTCCCCATTTCCCTACTGTGCCTTCTAGGATGGCTTCTTAAGAAAATACTTGCGCACAAATTTTGTCACAAGGTCAGCCTTTGGGGAAACAACTTTATGAAGATCACTGACTATCTTAAAGTCACACAGGAAAGAATTGATAAAGGTGACACAAGGCTACATATATCCCAAACCCAAACACATTGTAATTTTTAACCTCAAGAATTGCACTGAGATAGAGGTCTTCCTATGGATATTCCTCTTATATCATCCTGTTAGCAAATGGACCTTCACTCTACAATTAAAATAAGGGCATTTAGCCTATGTAGCTTGATTTCCAGTTCAGCTCTATTTCCCACTAACATGTGCCAATTAAATAATATTTTTTAAAAGACAGTCTGATTGAATGGAAATGGCAGGCCTTTGGAGTAAGAAAGATCTGTGTTTAAATATCTTTTCCACCTCCTACTTGTGTGAATATTAATGTAGTATTCCAAGTTTCAGGAACCTCTTCTATATAATGATGCTAATAATAATAGAATCTAAGTCATAGGGTCTTTGAATGGATTAAATAAAATAATACACATAAACCACTTAACATAGCTTTATTGGCATTACATATCTGGCACCTTCTGATATGACAGTAATTTCTTCCTTGAGGGTAAAAGTTTTTCATTAGATTTTGTATCAGTGGCAGATTAATACTCGGAGTAAAATCAGGGATTGGGATTTATTGATCTCTTGGAGTAAATGGACAAACTTAATTCTTCTTATATGAAAGAAGCTACACTGGCTATTTTAGTGCACAGGTAAAGAGTTCCAGCAGAGCAGTAACTCTCTCACAGGCTTTGGGAAATCTGCCTGTAGAACCATCATTTCACAGGCCCAACTTAGAGAGCAAAGAGCCCTATCTATTTCTACCAGTTGCTTTCTCACCGATATTCTCCCTGGCCCCAGGTAACAATATAGGAAAGTTGAGCTTATCTGGAAGGCCCTAAATTACTTCACTTTTTTTGTTTAAAAAACAGAATAATAATGTGGTTCACTCTAGGCAGGACTGTTTATTCCTAACAATCCATAATGTGCTTCTATAAATAACCAAGGCTTCTAACCTTTGGCAACGCCAATGCAATAGCTATCAGCTATTAGGTGTCTCCAAGGTGTCAGATCCTTTATAGATTTTATATGAATTTTCACACTGATGCAGTGTAGGTAGAAGGGACTCTAGTTCATTAAGTTACCTCTTGAAGGTCAACAGCAAGTGCTTGATGCCAGAGTTTGTTTTAATCCTGCTCTGTATGATATCAGCTTCTACATTTTTTTCCAACTAATATTTTCTTACTTTATGTTAACCTTCATACGTGTATACATATACATGTATGTTGGGAAAAAATTTATACATAGGAGTATAATATAAAATATATATATATAATATATAATAATATATAATGTATATCTGTGCTTAACCTTAACCAGCCTCAAATATGTTGACAGGCGCATTGATTAATTCATTTATTCATTTGGATTCTGTTTCATGAGTATCTAATCTCACAAATTAGATAGCCTAATCTGTGTCCCACATTTTGAAAGCCACCAAGAATGCAGCAGTGACTTAGTTTCCACTCCAAGAATGTGTTCTCTAGTGGAGAAACAGGCTTGAAAACAAATAATTATAAAGCAGTAATATTTGTTATGACATATGTTTCAAAATATGTTATGGCAAAAGGTGTAGGAAAATGAAGCCAACTGGAGGATTCTGAGAAGTCCTTAAAGAAACACTGATTTTGAGTCTTATAACATTGAATATGTTTGAGTTTCTACTGCATGCTTGGTACTATTCTAACTGCTTTATGTGCATCAAATCTTTAATTCCTTATAATAACCATGTATCCTAAATGATCAATGCAAATTTTAGCACATTGAGATTTAAAAAGTAGAGGCCAAGAGAGGTTAAGTGACTGTCAGCGTTTCACAGCCACTAGGTGGCAGAAACAGAATTTGGATGCAGTCAACCTAGCTCATGAGCTAGCTTAACTAACTTTTTTTTTTCTCCTTTTTTTTTTAATAGATCCTTATTGGAGTATAATTGCTTCACAATACTGTGTTAGTTTCTGTTATACACCAAAGTGAATCGGACATATGCATACATATGTGCCCATATCCCCTCCCTGTTGAGCCTCCCTCCCATCATCCTTATCCCACCCCTCTAGGTCATCACAAAGCACTGAGCTGATGTCCCTGTGCTATGCTGCTGCTATCCACTAGCTAACTGTTTTACATTCAGTAGTGTATATATGTCGATGCTACTCTCACTTCACCCCAGCTTCCCCATCCCCCGCCATGTCCTCAAGTCCATTCTCTATGTCTACATGTTTATTCCTGCCCTGCCACTAGGATCCTCAGTACCTTTTTTTTTTTTTTTAAGATTCCCTATATATGTGTTAGCATACAGTATTTGTTTTTCTCTTTCTGACTTACTTCACTCTGTATGACAGACTCTAGGTCCATTCACCTCACTACAAATAACTCAATTTCATTTCTTTTTATGGCTGAGTAATATTCCATTGTATATATGTGCCACATCTTCTTTATCCATTCATCTGTTGATGGACACTTAGGTTGCTTCCATGTCCTGGCTATTGTAAACAGTGCTGCAATGAACATTGTGGTATATGTCGCTTTTTGAGCTATGGTTTTCTCAGGGTATATGCCCAGTAGTGGGATTGCTGGGTCATATGGTAGTCCTATTTTTAGTTTTTTAAGGAACCTCCATACTGTTCTCCATGTGGTTATATGAATTTACATTCCCACCAACAGTGCAAGAGGGTTCCCTTTTCACCACACCCTTTCCAACGTTTATTGTTTCTGGATATTTTGATAATGGCCATTCTGACTAGCATGAGGTGATACCTCATTATACTTTTGATTTGCATTTCTCTAATAATTAGTGATGTTGAGCATCTTTTCATGTGCCTCTTGACCATCTGTATGTCTTCCTTGGTGAAATGTCTATTTAGGTCTTCTGCCCATTTTTTAATTGGATTGTTTGTTTTTTTGATTTTCAACTCCATGAGCTGTTTGTATATTTTGGAGATTAATCCTTGGTCTGTTGTTCAATTTGCAAATATTTTCTCCTGTTCTGAGGGTTGTCTTTTTGTCTTATTTATGGTTTCCTTTGCTGTGCAAAAGCTTTTAAGGTTAGTTAACTCCCATTTGTTTATTTTTGGTTTTATTTCCATTACTCTAGGAGGTGAGTCAAAAAAGATCTTGCTGTGGTTTATGTCAAAGAGTGTTTTTCCTATGTTTTCCTCTAAGAGTTTTATAGTGTCTGGTCTTACATTTAGGTCCTTAATCCATTTGGAGTTTATTTTTGTGTATGGTTGTCAGGTAGTGTTCTAATTTCATTCTTTTACATGTAGCTATCCCATTTTCCCAGCACCACTTATTGAAGAGGCTATCTTTTCTCCATTATATGCTCTTGCCTCCTTTGTTATAAATTAGGTGACCATATATGCATGGGTTTATCTCTGGACTTTCTATCCTGTACCATTGATCTATATTTCTGTTTTTGTGCCAGTACCATACTGCCTTGATTACTGTAGCTTTGTGGTATAGTTTGAAGTCAGGGAGCCTGATTCCTCCAACTCCACTTTTCTTTCTCAAGATTGGTTTGGCTCTTCAGGGTCTTTTGTGTTTCCATACGAATTGTAAAATTTTTTGTTGAAAAAGGAGAAATCACAACTGACACTGCATAAATACAAAGGATTATAAGAGACTACTACAAACAACTATATGCCAATAAAATGGACAACCACGAAGAAATGGACAAATTCTTGCAAAGGTACAATTTTCCAAGACTGAGCCAGGAAGAATTAGAAAATATAAACAGACCTATCACAAGTAATGAAATTGAAACCGTAATTAAAGATCTTCCAACAAACAAAAGTCCAGCACCAGATGGCTTCACAGGCAAATTCTCTCAAACAGTTAGAGAAGAGCTAACACTGATCCTTCTGAAACTCTTCCAAAAAATTGCAGAGAGAGAAACACTCCCAAATTCATTCTATGAAGCCACCATCACCCTGATACCAAAACCAGAAAAAGATATAACAAAAAAAGAAAATTATAGACCAATATCACCAATGAACATAGATGCAAAAATCTTCAACAGAATACTAGCAAACAGAATACAACAACACATTAAACGGATCGTACGCCATGATCACATGGGATTTATCCCGGGGATGCAAGGATTCTTCAATATACACAAATCAATCAATGTGATACAGCACATTGACAAATTAAGTAATAAAAACCATATGATCATCTAAATAGATGCAGAAAAAGCTTTTGACAAATTTCAACACCCATTTATGATAAAACCTCTCCAGAAAATGGGCATAGAGGGACCTACCTCAACATAATAAAGGCCATATATGACAAACCCACAGCAAGCATCATACTCAATGGTGAAAAACTGAAAGCATTTCCACTAAGATCAGAAACAAGACAAGGATGTCCATTCTCACCACTCTTATTCAACATAGTTTTGGAAGTCCTAGCCACAGCAATCAGAGAGGAAAAAGAAATAAAAGGAATACAGATTGGAAAATAAGTAAACATGATACTATACATAGAAAATCCTACAGATGCCAGAAACTAAACTACTATAACTAATCAATGAATTTGGTAAGGTTTCAGGATACAGTATTAATGCACAGAAATCTCTGGCATTCCTATACACCAATAAAGAAAAATAAGAAAGAGAAATTAAGGAAACACTCCCATTTACCATTGCAACAAAAAGAATAAAATACCTAAGCATAAACCTGCCTAAGGAGGTGAAAGACCTGTACTCACAAAACTATAAAACACTGATGAAAGAAATCAAAGATGATACAAACAGATGGAGAGATGTACCATGTTCTTGGATTGGAAGAATCAGTATTGTGAAAATGACTATACTACCCAAAGCAATCTACAGATTCAGTGCAATCCCTATCCAACTACCAGTGGCATTCTTCACAGAATTAACTAACTTTTAATGACAGAATATGAGTCCATCATAAGGAAGGAAAGGCAAGGGAATGAGGGATTCTAAGGAAAAGAAGTATCATGTGCTATACAATTGGGGAAATCCTGAATGTAAATGGTGGTGTTTCCAAACCATGATGTACCGTGAGTTAACATTAGCAAATTTGATGGATACTTTCAGAGAACAACTAAATACACTGTAGTTGTCATTTACTTAAAAGCATCCATGCATTACTCAAGAGGGACCACAATTTCTAAAAAGCTTGAATTACATCCTGTGCATCTTGATGGTTTAAAAACTATGGTATCATGTCCACTAGAGGAAAGATTTCAAGAACTGGCCCTTTCAACCAGTGGGAAGCTGATTATTTAGACCCTGGTTTATTTGACCTACATACTGATATGCTTTTCAAACTAAACATCTGTCTATCTTTCCTTCCTAGCCACTAGACCTGCTTATACAAAAAGTTCATATAGCACATATATGTCCTTGCTATGTTGAAGTCTCAAAGAACTGGCATTCTTTACAACTTTTTTTAAAACTTAAGATTCAATCTTTCCATTTGGAAATGCATGATTATTTTACTGCTAATCTCCATCTAACTTTAATCATAGCCTGAAATATTACCTTTCATCCCATCACCTTCTGTGAAATTTTTTAGGAATTTAAGACCATCCTTGCCTTTAACTGTACAGTTGCCAGTTGCTATTAATTAAATTACTTCAAAACTTAACAGCTTAAAATCACAACCATTCGGCTGTATCTCAAGTTTTGGGTATTCAACTGAAACAAAAGTCGTGACACATATTCAATGACAAAGGTGAAAAACCAAGTACATGTGTGTAAACTCATATAATATAGTAGCTAAATATTGAACATTCAATGTGTGCAAAATATTCTAACCACATTGCATTGTCTTATGAAAAGATGAACTCAAACAAGTATATATGAAAAAAGTCAAACATAGTGTATATATAAATAGACACACACGTATACATATTCATGTATGTGTATGTGTAATTGTACTAAATTGCTTAATATTTATTTATATATTATATGAAACATATAAAATATGCATTCTGTAAATACTTATTTGTAGTATGTAGTATTTACGGTAAAAGCATTCTTTACATGCACATACGCTCACACACAATATTTAATACAGAAATACTGTGATAAATAAGAAAAGAAATACTGCTCCCAAAGAATGTCACTATCCAGTAGTGAAACTAATATAAAAACAGATTGTTAGTATACAGTGAGGTTGTACAAATAATACACATAAAAGCATTAATTTCCTGTAGAGATTGTCCTTACTTGGTGGATTTGCAACTTTTGTGCACATGAATATGTCCATTTGCCAAAACAGAAATATCTTCTCTCACTTCTTAATCTACTTCTGCTCGAGGCTGGTATCATCACCCAAGATGTGGTGGCACTTTGTCTTCAACATGCATCAGTATTCTTATATGTCTGACTCATAAAAACTTCATGTGATTAAATACCAGGAAGGGAATGGGGAAAATGGAAAATAACTTACACTTATAAATCACCCACTATGGCCTAGGGAACGGAAGGCACTTTGCCTATGTCATCTTACTGAATCATCATGAAGTTCTCTGAAACATATTTCTAATCTCAGTACTGAGTGTGCTAGGTAGAATCATGCCCTTCCCTCGAATGCTATCCATATCCTAATCCACAGAACCTGTGACTATGTTATTGTTGCCAGAGCTCGTCCAGGTCTTGGCTCAAAACCCATCAACCCCCACCTTTAGCAGGCGTGTCCTTGCTCACAACCCTCCAACTCCCACTGTTACCAGAAGTGTCCTTGCTTACAACCCTGCAACCCCCGCCATTAACAGGAGTGTCCTTGCTCAAAACCTGCCAACCCCACCTTTAGCAGGAGTGAACATAAATCTTTAAGTTAAAGGGTCCAGAGATAAGAAATGGAGAAACACACAGAAAAAGAAAAAAGCAGGTGGAACTAGCTGGGACCAAGATGGTGATTAATCTGACCTCCAACACACCCTGAGTCTCATTATAAGTTGATTTTACTATATTAGCATATTAAATGACATATCTACCGGTGGCCATGACCAGACACTAAGTACCAAAGAAGGATAGAAAGAGGGTGGCACCCCACTCACTCGAAAAAGCCCTGTCCCTTCCCCAGTAGACTAATGCATATTCTCCCCATCATTAGCCTCACTCCTCCTCCCTTTGTCTCTACTCTTTAAAATTAAATCACTCTCCAGGTGGGCAAGAAGTTGATCTGCGAACCTAGTTCCCACCTCTTCACTCTTTGGCCACTGAATATAGCTTGTGCTTTGGTTTTGGTATTCACCTACTAGAACCCAAATGGAAAAAAGAATCCTCCCCTGTCAAGGCAGAGAGACTCAGCCAGGCTAGGGCCCGAGCAGGGTCCATACGACTTAATTCAGTAACATTATCTTACCTGGCAAGAATGACTTCTCTGATGTGATTAAGGTTGTGCACCATGAGATGGGAAGCTTCTCCTGAGTGGGATCTCTAATTAATGAGTCTGTGAGCCCAATGAAACTACGTGAGTCCTTAAAAATAAAGAATCTTACCCAGCTGTGGTCAGAGGGAGATGTGACTATGAAAGAATGGTCAGAGAGATGCTATGTTACTCACTTAGAATATAGAGCCGGGGACCCAGGAACCAAGGAGGTTGTGTGACCTCTAGAAAATGGAATAGGCAAGGGAACCAATTCTCTCCCAGCCCTGCTGACACCTTGATTTTAGCCGATAGAGACGCATGTCTGATTTTTGACCTAAAGACCTCTAAGATTAAAAAAAAAATTGTGTTGTTTTAAGCCACTAAGTTTTTGGTAATTTGTTGCAGCAGCAATAGAAACTGAGAATGAGACAGAGGGTCAGAGAAGGACACACATACATACACACACCCCAGACTTAGAGTTTGACTCTAGGGCCCATAATCTATCACACTAACCTGTGTTAGAGGAATATATTTTCTCTAGAAGCCTCTCCTTTGTGGATCAAGGACAGATTTTATAGCAGGAGGACACATAATTTCTGGGGCTGACATGAAAATATTTTCACAGGGTAAAGATATTATATTATGACATCAGATTTTATGGAAGGTGGATATAAAAAACATCGTTTTGAAGAGCATGTCTGTGTCTTCTCTAAACTTACAGTAGAATCTATTTTCTATTATGTTTGATGATGCCAGTTAAATTCACAACTGACTGATAAATACCATCATGCTGTCCACTGATAGGAGATACTGTGCCACTGGAATGAACTTCAGTATTACCACTCAACAGTAACTTTATAATGCAGTGTGTTTTACGTTACCCTTGTTTCTCTGTCCAGTAAAGAATAACATTCACGATTTTTAAAACATGAGAATCTAGCAACAAAGGTTAAACAAATGAAACTCTAATAAATCTAACCTTATAAGCTAGGTCAAAAATATATCACTCTTTTGTATTAGTATTTTGTTCTGTATTAAATTTCCCTGTTTTGTGTTTTATCAGATACTGTATGCCACATCACCTTTTTTTAAATAGCAAGATTTCAAATAATTCTATTCCATATATTATAAAAATATGTCATTATGTAATGCAAAATTATAATCTTTTCATGTATGCAAGAATACATACATTATTGAAAATATATATTGTGTGTTGCTCTAGTATATGTGCATACTTTTGAGTACTTACCTTCACCCACTTCCACCACCACACACATTACATTTAGGCTATGCAATATGGTGTATACTGGGTATTAAACATAGTTTTCATTTCCATTGGCAACTCGGGATATTGAGTAGTCATTTTCTAGAATGCTATTTTGGAAAGGATTCAGATGGCTCATCTAACTGCCATGGGAAAGTACAAGCATAATGCATAATGAAAGATACCACGGTCACAGTAGGAGGACATTGCTGCAAGCTTACTTCTCATTTGCCAACTCTAAGTATATGCAACACATATCCATACACTGTTCTATATCCTGTGTTTTTGAGTGGGTGCATAAATGCAGTTAGTTTATTTTGGGAAGTGTTTCTTGAGACTAGGAGTGAGGAACTAGGAAGGAAAAATGAGGAAGAAGAAAAAGCCTGTCTAAGAGTACATAATCAAACTGGTCATCATGATAGGCACCTGACCCTCTCCATCTCTGCTAACGTCTAAGGAGTCATGCAGAATGCACCTCAGAGTTGTCCATCCAGGGGACAAAAAAGGGAGCATTTGTCCACCTAGTTCTTCTACCATGCTAGTCAAGGATTGACCCTGGGTTGTTATTGCCCTTGCTCTTCCAATTTCATGCATTTATGGGATTAGTTTCCTCCAGATATCCCATACTATGACATCAGAGAAGTCCTCAGACAGCAAGAGACAGAATGTAGTTCAGCTGAGACAATCCACTCTAAATATATACTTGCAAAAGCTCGTTTTTGCAGCAATGACTAGAATAAAAAGTGGGGCATGAGATAGTTGAAACATATACATAGATAGGTAGATAGATAGATAGATGATAGATAGGAGATAGAAAATTCATATGCAAATATTTGTTTCCATCTAGTCTTTTTCCAAAAAGAATGTGTCAGCATTTTAAATGTGTGTGCATCCCCTCATGTGCATGCACAAATGCAAATAATTTCTGTGAATGATTTCCCATGATTTAAACCAGGGGTGAGCAAACCTTTTAGACAATACATTAATTTTAAATGTGCAGAGTACATCAGCATTATACAGGGCCATCTTTTTTTTTTTTAATTTATTTATTTTTGGCTGCGTTGGGTCTTCGTTGCTGAGCGGGGGCTTTAGTTGCAGCTGGTGGGGGCTACTCTTCGTTGTGGTGTGTGGGCTTCTCATTGCAGTGGCTTCTCTTGTTGCGGAGTACGGGCTCTAGGCGCGCGGGCTTCAGTACTTGTGGCATGCGGGATCAGTAGTTGTGGCGCACAGGTTTAGTTGCTCCGTGGCATGTGGGATCTTCCCAGACCAGCGCTCGAACTCATGTCCCCTGCATTGGCAGGTGGATTCTTAACCACTGCGCCACCAGGGAAGCGCCATCCAGGGCCATCTTAATACAATCAAGTAAAGAAGCTACACAGGTGGAATAACACCAACACAAGGGCTGTATTTAGGACTGGAATTCTCAATTCCATTGCAGGACTCTGGAAGGGGACCAACTGTAAATATTTTAGGCTTTGCAGGCTATAAAGTCTCTGTTGCAACTACTCAGCTCTTGTTGCAGGACAAAAACAGCCATGGAAAATAAATAAACAGATGGGAGTGGCTGTGTTCCAATAAAGCTTTATTTACAAAAAAGCAGATAGTAACTTGCTGAACACTGTTTTAGTAATGGGAAAATAATTTTTATAATATGAGATTTCCAGAAAAAATATTTATGTATATTTGAGGTATTTATAAAATTAGAAAATAAGAAGTTTGGAAAATAGAGGTAATGAACAGAAATTACCAGGCACCATCTGATCATGACGTGTTAAACCCTATCAAGTAAACACAGAATGAGTGAGAGGTGAGAGCGTAGGAAATAACATTAGGATTGGAATCAGGAAACCTAGTTTCTAATCCTTTCTCTGCTACTTCATCTTAGTGATTTTAAGCAAAAATACTTAAATCATCTGTGCTTAAATTTAATCATTTTTCAAATGGGAACAATATTAAAGACTTCCAAAATTGTGAAAGTTAAATGCAACCATGTGGGAATGCATCAGCTCCGTGCCTGCCATGTAATCGGCATTCGGTAAATACTAGTTAAATCTCAACCAGATAGCTCGCACAGGAGGTGTGGTCATTCCAGTCAGTGAAGCTGATTGCTGTGCCCACACAATGTGTGTGGACATTTTGCCTAAAATCCCATGTCAACTGTGTGAGAGGCAGCAACAGCACCTCCTGTCCATGGTGGGACCCTAACAGAGACCTCTCAAAGGAACGACTGGGCAGTAATTCAAGTACCCCAATGCCACCAGGTAATTTCTGAGGCTTCTCTAAAACAGGAAATTCTATAATCCTGAAACATATCACTGGTTGCTTTTAGAAAATGTAATTAACAATACTAAACTTTCTAACTCTTAATAATAGCTGAATTGATGAAGCAAAATTATCTTAAGGGATTTCAAAGCAGCAATCTTAGCATGCAGTTCATTTCGGCAAGTAAGAATATGGCATCACCCCCCCTCAAAGATTATTGTCTAATGGATGCGCTTTCCTGAGAGCTAGGTAACTACATGATTTACTCGAAATGAGCTCACATCCTGGAAGAAAGCCTTTCCAGGAATACATCACTAGAGGATGGGGAAGCCTCATCAGTTTTTTCAGTAGAGTCAGCTTAGTGGGTTAAGCACAACTTCTTTTAGAATGGGCTTTAAACGTCAATATCATGGAGTGAGAATTCACGACTGCAACGTTCACTTACCAAGGATCAATAAGATTCATTCTCAAAACTCTTCCATCATCAGCAGGGAGATTCCTCTCCCCACAGTTGCTGTCTTTCCTGGCTGCTGTTTTGGAGTGCCCACTGTTTCCCTGAATGGGGGAAGCCCCTGTCAGACGGAACGGTTAGGGAGGCGGGGTTACAACATGAAGAGACACGTAGAGGCTTGCAAAAGGTTCAGAATGTAACATATATCATTATGAACTCCCGAAGGATGCTAGAAAGACAGTGAATTAAGAAACTGCATTATAATGAACAGTTCAAAGCAGTTGGATTAAAGAATGCAAAGACTAGAAGCAAGAGACAATGGCTAGATTCAAGATGCCAAATGACAAGGGCCTGAAATACAACAAAGTATTAGGGATGGAGAGCATGAAAAAAGTGGGTTTTGAAAATATTCAGTCTGTAGAGCCAGTGTCATATTGGTAGACAGCAAGTTGGCAGAGCTGCACACAGATTTGGAAGTCAGACAGAATCTGATTTGAAGATTTTTATTTGAAAATTATCTGCTTAGGCATAGTAACTGAAACCACTGACATGACTCAGATTGACTAAGGAGAATGTGCTGGATGAGAACAGAATATCAGGCATACAGTCTAGGGATCATGGAAGACCAGTCATTCAACGTTTATTGATGGGCCTATTTTAGGCCTAAGATTGGTTAGCTTCAAGCCCCCAAAGAGAGAGAGAGAGCGAGCAAGAGGAAGAGAGAGAGAGAGGGAGAGAGGATATGAGAAAGAATCTAATATTTGAAATATTTTGAAAAGAGAAACAAAATGCAAAATGCCAACTCCAGTTCACTTATACATTCATCAGTCAGTTTTACAAAAATATTTAGGGAGCACCTGTTATGTGTCAGGCAACTTGGATACAGCAGCAAAAGATAGAATCATGTGCATCTGCTTCTCGGCCTCTTGGTGTCTTCCCCTTGTTCTCTGTGCTTTCACATGATTTCCCCAGATTGCAATCTCTAGCACAATGCTATTTACCCAGAATGTCACTTGTAGAATAATGGGCATTATAAGTAATAACTAGGAAAAGAAAATCTGACTATGTAATGAAGATTATGAGAGAAACACAGAAATCTGCATTACATTCCTCAGAACTGGGGTTACATGGTTAAACTCATGCATTCATATGAAAACTTATTTTGTCTTGCCAGGTAATTCACCTTTTGAGAGATAAAACTAATCAATTGGGAACAAAGTGAATATGATTTCACTTGTGTTGTCCTTTAGACTTTTACTAGGGAAGGGAATTGACACCATAAAGAATGATAATGTATTCTGGATGTTCAGCGTCACTGAGTTGAGTACTCCGTTGTGTTCTATAGCTAAACAGCACACTTTTACAAGTCACAACTTTACTAATATTAAATAAAAATTGCCATGTACTGTTTCCATTTGCTCTTATGACAAAGGTGCAAATTTCGTCCTTTAAACAATGTCTCAACTTCTACTTACATAAAGGACATCTTGTTTAATGCAAGAAAGAGGAGAAAGGTGTTGGTTGATCACTCTGCCCAACTGGGTACCCTCAGCAACTACAGTTATCCAGGCTTATTCTGATACTATGTAGTTGGGATGTTTCAGTACGACTTGTAAGAATGAACCCAAGACAGATGAACAAGCCCAGATTGCTAAGTTTCATGAGAGTCATCTGATATCAAAGCTTCCTGTCATCCATATGTGAAGATGCTTTGAAATGTATTTAAGTTAGAAATATAAGGAACATCTGAAATAGTATTTTCTTCTCTAATTTATGCTTTCAATTCTCCGTATTTAAAATCCTCCTCTCCTAACAGCTGTTGAAACAAACAACACAGGATTTGCTTTCACTTAAATATATTTAAGTGACATATTCTTTTTTTTTTTTTTTTTTTTTTGTGGTACGCGGGTCTCTCACTGTTGTGGCCTCTCCCATTGCGGAGCACAGGCTCCGGACACGCAGGCTCAGCGGCCATGGCTCACGGGCCCAGCCGCTCCACGGCATGTGGGATCTTCCCGGACCGGGGCACGAACCCGTGTCCCCTGCATCGGCAGGCGGACTCTCAACCACTGCGCCACCAGGGAAGCCCTAAGTGATACATTCTTAATCCCCCTCCCAGTCTCAAAATTAATGTAGTTTTCAGGTTTCCACCAAGTGAGTGCTTAGTTAGCACTGGGAAACCAGGTGGTCCTATCTAAAGAAGGGCACTGAAAGAAGAGAAAATCCAAATGGGTGGGATATCTAAAAGCAGAGGGAGACAGGTGAGGCAGAAATCTATGGCAGGCGGTAGCACTCCAAAGTTGAGAAATAACCGACTGTGTTAAGACTGAGGATATGGAGAGGGGGAAGGGTAAGCTGGGACAAAGTGAGAGAGTGGCATGGACATATATACACTACCAAACGTAAAATAGATAGCTAGTGGGAAGCAGCTGCATAGCACAGGGAGGTTAGCTCGGTCCTTTGTGTCCACCTAGAGGGGTGGGATAGGGAGGGTGGGAGGGAGGGAGATGCGAGAGGCAGGAGATATGGGGACGTATGTATATGCGTAACTGATTCACTTTGTTATAAAGCAGAAACTAACACACCATTGTACAGCAATTATACTCCAATGAAGATGTTAACAAATAAAAGACTGTATGTATTTGATGGATGTGTTTTGCTTTTCTTCCTCTGTGTGTCTTTGCAGGTATGTATATTTTGGGGGTGGAGAATCAGGTAGCAAGAGATGCCGATAGGTTTCTCAGGTCAGTGTTGAGTTATGTCTTTTCCCTTTTCCTTCTTTTTAAAATTTTATTTCTCCCCCCGCACCCTTTTTTTCCACTGCAGTATGTCCAGATCAGTAATATGTTCAGATCAGGTAAATGAAATAATCAACATATTAGGTTAAAATGTTGGATTTCAATGGTGTAGGCTTCTCAGTTTATGAAGATAGTCTTGTATTGTGCCAGAACCCTTGGAAAGATGACAGGCATTTTCTGTGAAGGAACAATATTAATGTTTTTCTCCTGAGAAGACTTTACTCATTTGCTCTATGATAAGTAGGTAAGGATGATTACACAGTTCCTTAGTGTGTGTGTGTGTGTGTGTGTGTGTGTGTGAGAGAGAGAGAGAGAAAGAGACATGTTTTCCTTCTTTCAAGAAACATAATCAAAATAGACAAATATTATACATGAAGTACATGTTAATACATATGATATGATATATGAAGTACAAGCTGGAGAGAGGACCAAAATGTTATCATTGGCTTTTGCCCCTTTTCTGCTCACTCTTTCTCTGTATAAAAATATAAAACATCAGGGCTTCCCAGGTGGCGCAGTGGTTGAGAGTCCGCCTGCCGATGCAGGGGACACGGGTTCGTGCCCCGGTCCGGGAAGATCCCACATGCCACGGAGCAGCTAGGCCCGTGAGCCATGGCCGCTGAGCCTGCGCGTCCGGAGCCTGTGCTCCGCAATGGGAGAGGCCACAACAGTGAGAGGCCCGCGTACCGCAAATAAATAAATAAAACATCAGTACTTCAAAGAAATCTATAGATCATTTTGTCCAACTATCTCACATTATATATAGTTGAGAAAATTGATGTCCCTAAAATTAAACTGACCTGTGGTAAGTCCTAGAGCAAAGAGCAGAACCAGGACTAGAATGCAGTTTGCCCAGTTTTCACTCCAGTATCCCATAAAGTGGTTTTCCTTAGAGACTTTAACCATGATCTACAATTACACTATAGCCAAAAATTTTACAAAGTGATCATTCAAGTCTCTGTGGCTCTTTATAAAACTAACTCCGAGGAAATGAAAATAAAATGTTTTAACTTTTTGTCATGTATAACTTGAATCAGGATGCTGCAGCATTTTTTACTTTCCAAAATAAATCCTGATGATGGCTGTTGAAAAACCATAATGAAATTCAAGAAGTTTTATTTTTTTTCTTTTATCTTTTACTGCCAAGCAAAAAGAATCTCTCACACCCTGCTAACATCTGCATGGAATCAGCTGCTATGGAATATAGGGGGATTAATAGAGAAATAGTAATTATAACAACAACAACAATAAAATAATAGTATTCGTTTTCTAGGGTTGCCATAACAAAGTACCACAAACTGGGTGGCTTATACAAGAGAAATTTATGGTCTCAAAGTTTTGGACATTAGAAGTCCAAAATCAAGGTATTCACAGTTTGCTTCCTGTTGAGGGCTGTGAATTTTTTCATTCTTCTCACCTAGCTACTGGAGGTTTTCTGGCAATCTTTGATGTTCTCTGGCTTGTAGAAGCATTGCCCCGGTAGCTGCCTTTATCGTCACAAAGTATTTCACCTACATGCCTGTATGTCCCCAAATTTCCCTCTTTTATAAGGACACCAATCATATTGAATTAGGACCCACCCTAATAATTTCATTTTAACTTGATTACCTCTGTAAAGACCAGAGCCCCCACTAAGGTCACATTCCATTTTACTGGGTGTTAGGACTTGGCTATATAAATTTATGCAGGACACAATTGAATCCATAAAAATACTAGTGACTGGGCTTCCCTGGTGGCCCAGTGATTGAGAGTCTGCCTGCCGATGCAGGGGACACGGATTCGTGCCCCGATCTGGGAAGATTCCACATGCCGCGGAGCAGCTGGGTCCGTGAGCCATGGCCCCTAGGCCTGCGCGTCCGGAGGCTGTGCTCCGCAATGGGAGAGGCCACAACAGTGAGAGGCCCGCGTACCGCAAAAAAAAAAAAAAAAAAAAAAAAAAAAAATACTAGTGACTAAACAACAATAACACTAATTATTGTTTTTCTCATCACAGGTAAGAATTCTTGAACACTTACCAGATAATATGCCAAGCTATATTGAGCACATTTAATAACAACAACTCTAAAACTAATATATTAGTAGCCTGATTTTATAAAAGGAAATAAAAGAGTTAATAACTTGCCCAGAGTCACACAACAAGCAAGGCAATTGTTTGCAAAAGGTGGCTGGTTTACCCCTCAAGGGACATTTGGCAATGTCTAGAGACATTTTTGGTTGTTATAGGAAGATATACTACTGGCATCTAGTGGGTAGAGACTAGGGATGCTGCTAAACTTCTTAAAATGCACAGGACAGCATCCTTTCTCCCACCACGAAGAATTATCTAAACCAAAGAAATATTGGTATACGAGTACAATCCAGGCTTTAAATCAAGTCAGACTAAGTCTAAGGTAAAGTTCTCAACTACAACAGCAGTGAGGAGTGGAGAGAGTCAATAGTGGGAGGACTTCTTGCCTGGGCAGGAGCTAGTGTTCAGAGTTTGCATGAGAACAGTGGCTTGAAAAGGTAGGTGTAGAGGCTTTCCTTCCCTTAAACACACCATTGGGTTGTTTTCTTCCAAACTAAATTTTTAAAATTTTATTTTGCTATTTTAATGTAGAAGTAATATTATTGTTCAGACAATATTTGAAAAATACAAGAGCAGAAAAATAAGAATCACTCATTTAAGTACTCAAAACCAGCCATTGCATACATTTAAATGTATTTCTTTCTAGGCTCTTTCAGTGCTAATTATGACACAGCTTTGGTCATGTTGCATGCATAATATAATTTGGTGTCTAACTTTTTAAAATTAACGCTAGTAGATAATATTTTTCTTCTATGTGAGATCATTATTTTGAACAACTTCATGTAGTTTTTTATATGCAAGTAACACATTATGTCAGTGTAGTAAAATGTCTTAGTTATTAGGTTGTATCCAATTTTTTCTTTCTTTTGTTTTCCTTTTCTTTCTATATTCCCTCCTTCCTTCACTCATTATATACAATTTATTTTTTATTATTATTACAATATTTGTTGCTTCCTACCACTCCATAGGATTGCCAGAATCGGGATTACTAGTACACAAATTGTTCTTTATTCATTTTGTCATATTATTTTTCCAAAGTGTTGCATTCACTTTTCTGTATCAGTTTTCTGCCCTCCTTTCCGTACTGAATATGATGATTTCGGGGTAGAAAAGCATATTTCATTTTCCTGGATGTTTTCCTGATTGGGGGAAGTTTTTCTGTGTTAGCCATTATATTTTTACAACTATATTTTGTGTGTTTTTATGTTTTTTATGTGTGTGAGGGAACATCCATGAACCTTCTATGCACCTTATTCATATTACATATTTTAACATTTTCCTGTCAAATTTAATCATTTTAGGCTGAGATCAATGTATTGTTTCTTCCATCACTATACACTTTGTGTAATATCTCATTATAAGCATAACGCAAGGGATTGGCCACATGCAGTTTAATTTTCTCTCCCTCTAAAACCTCACTACACTAATGGAAAAATGTGCGTAAAATCACCATTTACCCAATGACAATGAGACAGGTGAGAAGAAAAGAGCAGACAAATTTTTTCAACAAATTCAGCAGGTAGAATATAGATGGAGGAGTTGGAAATGTCACACTAGGACGGAAGGTAAAACATAAGTGGCTTCTGAGGAGGAAGACAGACTAGTAAGAAATTGGGCAGTTTGCCCTGCAGAACCCCTGAGGTGCTCAGAATTTGGAGGTGAATTGAAGAGGGTGTGAACACAGGGGAATTCTTTATACATTTTTTGTTTTTTACAAAGTGATTGACATTTCTCAGGTTTCCCCTTCATCCCACACTCCAGGCGATTAAATTAGTTCTTCCTTTCCCACTGACTTCCTCTTCACCGAAGATAAGAAGCCTGCCATGTAAAATATTTAATCAAAAGACCTGAACTCAGCCAAACTAGTTGAAATGTTAAGCTGAGATGGGGAGGGGGTGGAACAGTTAAATAAAAGTGAAAAAAGTATGGTCTATGTACTGTACAATGGGGCACGTTCATCATTATCCACCCTAATCACAAAATTCAGGAAGCATGGCTTATGCATACCAAAGCAGGAAATTAGAGGATTCTTCTGTAGAGAAACTGAATGACCCCAATTAAAAAATATATATCTATATATATATTATATACAGATATATATCTATCTATATCTTTTATATATATACTATCTATATCTATTTATATTTTATCTATATTTTTATATATATAAAATATATCTATATATAGAGATAGATATAGATGTATCTATATCTATCTCTGTATCTCTCTATATATAATATATATTTTTATATAATATAAAATATATAAATTTATATAATATAAATATATAAAAATATATGTTTATATATAATATATCTATATAGATATCTATATCTTTTATATATATATAAAAATATATATATATATCTCCACAAGACAATGGCAGGCACCTATAGACAGTAAACTGAGGACGCCTGGTCATCAATATATCCCCCCTTGCATGAAGTTTAGTGCTTCGTTGAATGAATAGACAAGAATTACCCGATATTTGAGGAAATCCTCCAACAAGAGAGTTGTTGGAGGATTATACAAACAAATAAGAAACTGATAGAATAAAAAGAGCAACTAAAAAACTTTAAAAATGAATGTTTCATATATAAATCAATATATATGTATATAAACTTCCTCCTTAATCACTAGAAAGTTTGAAAGATAATATTGAAAGAATTTATAAAGAGTAAGCCAAAATCATAAAGATATGGAAAGTAGAAGAGGCAAATGAAAAAGATTAATCAGAAGGCTCAACATTTAATTTAACAAGTTTCAGACAGAGAAAGTAAAATTAAAGGGAAGGAAAGGTCATTTAAGGATCAACAGGAGCCTAAAGAAAAACAAAACTATTACACACATACATAGACACACACACACGCACACCAAGCATACAACTGTGAAATTTCAGAATACCAAGGATAAAGCGACAATCCTTGATGGCTTCTAAATAGACTAAAAGGTCATGACCAAAATAATGTAAATGTACGTAGTATTGGACTTTTCAAGTAATACTGGATAATAAAATATATTGCAGCAATGCCTTCAAAATTCATAAGAAAAAAAATCACTTGCATCCTAGATTTCTATATCCAACCCAATTATCAATGAAGTGAGAGGGCAGAACATGGAAGGGCTAAAAATTGTTTATATAAATGGATATATATGTATATCCATTTATGGAAGTATTAGAAATGTCCTTAAATGAAATTATGTAATAAATTTAAATGAATGCATGGAATACAGGAATCAGAACTCCATATCAAGAGGATAGCAAATGGATATCCCATGATTCTGCAACCTCAAATTTTCATTGTAGATCTTGGAGAGAAGCACCAATACAAACTGCAGCATAAACACAAAAGGCTCTAGGAAGAATGTCTTAGGGGAATGCTTATGACAAAGTATGCTATAGGTTACAACATTGTGGGGGAAATATTGCTCAGTGTCAACTGAACAAGGACAAATGATAAAGAAGCACACATACGTAGGCTTCTTAGAGAGGGAATCACATGGAGACAATGATAACTGGTATGTGGGCTCCTGTTGCTCACTACTTTCAAGGTCAGAACACAGAGACCAAGCAGAATTGGATACTGGACTTTCGGAGAAAGACCCAGAGCTTTGTGCTGTGGGAACTTCAATATATCTGATTTGGGAATCATTAGCTCCTCACCTACCATCATCGGGGGCTCAATGTAGTAGAAATATAATGTGGCAGTACCTCATCTCTAGCCTTATCTTGACAGCTAAGCAATCTGTGGAATGAGTTTGAGTTTGAGTTTGAGTTTACAGCTCTGTGATGTGGTGAGATATGGCATGATCTCACTGTAAATGGTTAGAAGAGCACCATCCCCTCCCCTGGAGTGTTGGAGTGTTGGGATACAACCTTGTCACTGTTACAAGTACTTGGGTGTGTCTAAGTTCTGGAGTTTAGCAAGAGGCAAAGTTCTTTACTGGAAGGCCAAATGCAGGAGATCAGTCTTGGACAAGTTAATCCTTACACAAGTTAAAATATTAATTCTAAGAAGAATATAATGTTTAAAAATGTCTATGTAATATTTGGCTCAGTTATAAGTAAAATTTACATTACCATGCACACTATAGATTTTAAATGACAATTGTGATATAAAAGTATTAGCTGAATGATGATGGAGCAATGGGAAAGAGATATAAGAAGAACAAAAAAAGCATAAATTTTATAAATCAAGAAAAGTTAGTTTATTATATCTAATTTAGATAGATGGAATAAAATATTTTAGGAGACATCTAAATGAGTTGAACCTCACCACCTTATGGAAGTGAGACTGGGGAAGGGCTACCCTATGTTTTATTATAAATCCCCTGTTACTATTTGAGTTTTCACCTATATTCGTGCATTAACTTAGATGCACAAAATATAATAAAATATGCTAAAACAAAGTATATTGCACAGACATATTTTATTTATTTATGTAATAAATTTATTTATTTAGGCTACATTGAGTCTGTTGCTGTGTGCGGGCTTTCACTAGTTGTGGCGAGCGGGGGCTACTCTTTGTTGTGGTGCTCAGGTTTCTCATTGTGGTGGCTTCTCTTGTTGCGGAGCATGGGCTCTAGGAACGCGGGTTCAGTAGTTGTGGCTCATTGGCTCTAGAGTGCAGGCTCAGTAGTTGTGGCGCACGGGCTCAGTTGCTCCGTGGCATGTGGGATCTTCCTGGACCCGTGTCCCCTGCACTGGCTGGCAGATTCTTAACCACTGCGCCACCAGGGAACTCCCTTTGGACATATTTTAAAATGTTAAAAATCATGACGTAACTATCCACCCATGTGGACAACACAAATGTTAAATTTTAGATATTTTTCTAGTCATTGTATATATTTCTTTATGTCTCTGTTGTCTTACTGTTTATGATTTTCTAACTTGCTTTTGATATACAGCTTATGGTACATGTTTCATTATATTTAAAAATACACATATCAAATAGCATGCATGGATTTTGGGCATGGTCCATATAGCTCCTATTTCCACACTTTTCTGTGCTAGGTGTGGTAGGGATGGATTACATCAGTGGCTTCCCGTGCCCTCTGGCTCCCTGTTGAGTTTGGCCAATGGAAGCCAATATCAGAGGGAATAAGGAAAGTGAGGTGGAATAACTTATTTCACCAATTTATTTTTTCATGAGAAATTTGCCTCAGCTTGGTAGAGTCTTTGACCAAAGTTCTTAGTTCCTTTCAGCACAGCCATCTCTACCCTTAAATTGTGTTAACCTCTACCTACTCTAATTTATTTCAGACCAACTGAGGTAAGATCTCACTGTTATTATCTTTTTATGGTGTTTCTACATCTTGTCCACAACTTGTAAATAGTACCTTTAATAAACCCTCTTCAAATTACAATTTGAGAGTTCTATTTCCTGCTAGGACCTCTAGTGAAACAAACATGTAGTGCTAAATAATGGGGGAAAAAAAAAAGTACGATGTTTGAAAAAAAAAAGTCTTGCTCTGAAAATTGACTCAGACATTATCAAACTGTGTTGTCTGAACTCTCTTCCAGCCAGTTTCCTTATCTTTGAAATGAGAGATAACTCTTTTTCTTTATAATATTTTTTTATGAAGAATACATGAGCTAATCAACATAAGGGAACTAAATGCAGTACCTGGCATGGAGTCGATACTCAGTAACAACAACAAAAATAGGTAATTTTATACCATATCTCAACACTTCTCAAACTTTAACATACATGTGAAACAACTGACGATATTATTCAAAAGGAAAATTTTGGTTCAGTAAGCATGGGGTGGGTTCTGTGATTTCACATTTTTAATAAGCCCCCAGAAGATGCCAGTGGTTCCAATTCATAGAAAACACAGTGAATGGCCAAGTTCTGTATTATTCTACTTTTTTTTTTTTTTTTTTTTTTTTTGGCGGTAACGCGGGCCTCTCACTGTTGTGGCCTCTCCCGTTGCGGAGCACAGGCTCCAGACGCGCAGGCTCAGCGGCCATGGCTCACGGGCCCAGCCGCCCCGCGGCATGTGGGATCTTCCCGGACCGGGGCACGAACCCATGTCCCCTGCATCGGCAGGCGGACTCTTAACCACTGCGCCACCAGGGAAGCCCCAAGTTCTGTATTATTCTAAATGCATATCTATACGTGCTTTGGTAAGTATTCAATAATGTAAGAATTCAGGCATTTTTAAATACGTTTTTACGTTATTGTTACAAATTCTCATTTATATGGCAGGCTACTACTACCATTTCTTCAATACTGAGTTTACAGCAGCCACTAAGCTAAAAGTGGCTACCACCTCATTTAATTATTATAGCAACATTATAAGGCATGCATTGATTCCTTTGCTTCGGATGAGAAACAGAATGCGCAGAGTAGTTGGGTAACTTGTTAAAGTTTCCACCATGGGGAGATCTACCTGATTCAAAACGTTTGTTGGGAGAAGGATGATGCGCAGCATGAGAAAGTGTTGAGCGCCTCTTCCAGAAAGGACCCTATCTAGGTTGGGGGTGCCACTTACTATAGTAACTGTTTCTTTCCCTGAGGTCTGGGGCATCATTTGATCAGGTGAACATTTTCATGGCAACACAATGCTTAGCTGATGACATCTGTTCAGAAAAATTTTCTTCAGTTATCTATCTATATTTATATATCTGTATCTATATGAGATGTGAGGGAGGCTGGGCATCTGAAGCTCATTTTTGTCTATTTTAATTTCACCAGTCTTGTAAAGAAACCTGTCCCATAAATATGGTTGGCGCCAATGCTCTACTATCTATAACTGTCTAGGAATAATAGTAGTCTTCTCTCACAGCATTATCGGCTCATCCTTTTTCCAGTGCTCAGTCAGGGGTAGGGTAAGCTGTGCCAGCTGGAGCTCAGCACACAGAACTCATCCACTATTAATAAATAACTTATCAGGTACTCATTTTCATCCGGTGAAGCACCCATGCAGTGGTGGACTAAAATAAAGTGAAACATAGAATTCGGCTATATTCTCTTTTCTTACTTACACACAGCAAAACAAAGCTTACAAATAAACTTCACATGTCAAGGTTATTTCGTGCTGGAACATAAAAACAACTGAAATCACATTTCTTTTAAATGCATTTCCCATCAGTAAAATTACATTTATTTATTTTCATTTATGCAAAATATACCCTCATGCTTTGTTCCCAGTCGCTATTTATACAAGGAAGAGAAGACTTGGCCTTGAGAGGTATATTAAACGAAGAGCAAGGGATGGGCTTCGTAAGCCACACCTCAGGACCAAGTATGAGATAATAAGATATAACTCACACTTTTCTTTATTATGTGGCCAGTCTTGTTAAGTCACCCAACCTTATTGGACCTCAGTTCCTTCATTTACAAGATGAATGGGTTGGGTGAAATCAATAGGTTTCTAAAGTAGAGCAGAGCACTGGTGTGGTGAGATTATTTGTCAAGGGTTCAAGAAATAGTATAACAATAAAATAATCGTGGAAAAACTGCCAAGATTTCGGAATGGTTTACTTTAAAAAAATAATAATTGGATTCAATTTTTCACTGTAGGCTGGACTGGATATATTAAATAATCAGTGGCTGGCCATTCTGATATGGTTTCTAGGTGGGTAGCTCTATAATTAAAATGTCTAAAATTGTAAAAAATCTGAAATTTACCTGATCTAGGCCTGCAGTGAACCAAGTGATATTATCAGTATGTTCTTAATGAGTGTGGTGACTAGACATTACTGTAGTAATTTATACCCTTGCATTTTCGCCCAAATAGGTATTCCCCAGAGGTGGTGTTTGCAAATGTGGCTGTTATCTGTCATGCAGACAGAATGATTGAGAACCCCCAAACATCCCTACCCTTCCCCCTAGGGGTTTGGAGTTTATAAATCTGTGAGACAACTTTTGCAGAGGGGATATCTCAGTTGATTGTTTCTTTTCAGTTTGGCACTTAGGATGTACCAGGCATGGTGCTTGAAACTGGTGACACATGGATAAAAAGTCTGAGTACTTCCTGAAGAGGTTTACAGTCTGGTAGTGGAAACAAACAGAAAAAACAACCCCAATGTCTTACTGTAATAATAATGATAAGCTGCAATAGTGGAGCAGTTGAGAAACCTTGGGAGAGGGATTACCTAAAGAAATGGTGCAGGAGTTGTACCATATTATAGGAGGTGAGTTCTATATGATGAATATTGTAGGGAGAAGAAACTGTATAGATAGAAGCATAAAGGAGTGACAACATGAAAAAGGTTGGCCATAGAGAAGTAGTTTGTAATTGCGTTTGTAATTGCAAGGATGGTTTTTGGGTGAGAGACAATTAATTGCCCCTATGAGTATTTAGATAATTGAATTAAGAAAGTCCTTTAAGGAGAAGCTGACAATGAGGGCTGCTTTGGCTGCCCTTAATCTTCTGTCTATGGATTTGCTGTCAGAATTTAGTTGCTTTTAATGAATCGGGAACCTTTTGCATGTTATCTCAACCTAGAAGTATTATAAGTGTTAACACTACTGACATATTTACCACACATCCTGGGCCAGCTTTACTCTTTGAGTTGCAAGTTAAGATGCCCTGAAGTTGACAAGAAGAAGCTGCTTCCTTTGAAAAGACTGCGATGATGATTTTGGCTCTTCCAGGTCCATTCCTTTCCATCCCCTGCCCAAACACACTGGAAGGCCTTGAGAGCTAGTAAGAAGCCCTTTTATTGGAGAGGGATGCTGAAGAGCAGATAAGGCCCACTCTGGGATGGTGCTCGTTAAAGTCTTGTTTTAAAACAGAGATTTATCGTTTAGTGACCCCTTGAATCTCCCTTGTGATGAAAGAAATTTTCCAATGTTGAAGTATGGGGAAGTCATTGTGGCTTATATATGATTTAACATGAATTTTTTACTAACTAAAACAGCCTGTTTGTGGCCTATCAAACATACACTATACATCTGCTTTAATTATTAAAGAAAAGGGTGTGTGACCAGAAGTAAAGAATGTCCATGTTCAAAACAAAGATTAAATGCGTCCCTTCTTGGGATGTCAATGCTGGTACTCTTTTGATGATAAGACTCCCTTCCCAGGTGCCAAGGCCAGTTGTGTACATGTTGATCTGTTTTTTGTTTTGTTTTGTTTGTTTGTTTTTAAACCTTGAAGGAACGTATCCCTGACTTGTTTGATGTGCTTTGTTCTGACAAGATATAAAACTTCTGAAAACCATGCTTCTCCAGAGCAGTTCCTCGAAGTTATCTGAGAGGCTGTCTCCCAGGCTATAGTCGTTAGTTTCGCTAAAATAAAACTCTTTTTTATTCCTATTGTAGATTGTTTACTGACTATTTTTGTCGATAGTGGTTTAGACTGGACTGGAGGTCGGATGCTCAGAACAGAAATATGGGAAGGAAGCATCAAATGGCTTCTTGTGTAGCCCATGAGAGTGTTTCCCACAGTATCACAAAAGCTCAAAAAAGAGGTACTGAAAATATAAGCTGTAAAAGAAATCTTTCCCCCATTTCTCTGCATCTTCTTGCACAGCCCTGGGTAAATAGTAAGACTCAATAAATGCTTGTTGAATTGATAGTATTGGCATCTCACTCACTTTATTCTAATTAAATTTATCTCTCTAGGTGTAAAATGACTTTTCATTGAGCACATTTCAGATAGAAGTTTTTAGACACAGACAATGCAGCCACAAAATGAACTCAAATCCTGTTTGGTTTGATGGGTGCATTTTATTATCTGTCATTTGCTAGCAAGTAGATAACAAAAATCGGAAGCTTTTGTAAACACAAGGGGGATTAAAGTACAGCAAGCTCACCAACTACTTGTCATGCTTTTCAAGGAGATTTGGATGATCTATTTTGTTTTGTATTGTTTGCTTTGCTTTGTTGTAAAAGATTCGCTGGAGTATATCTGTTCTCTCAGAGGAACTAGGTGAAAGTAGCATTTGAGTATTTAAGAAAGAGCCTCAGGACATATAAATAGACTCATTTATCTAGAGAAGAGTCAGCTTTGGAAGATGTTCCTACTTACAACCCACTTTGATCACCTCCCCAATAGAGCTCCATTTCAGCTTAGCTGGTGAATCTTGGAAGCTCATATGTGTTTTGTCACAGCTGTGTGTGAAATATTATGTAATTAAATTTTACATTACATCAGTCCAACTGCATAATAAAATGTCATCTGGTTAATTCTAGTTTCCAAATGTCCTTTATAACCAACTCAGAGAAAATATTACATGTGATTCATACCACAAATTGTTATGTAGGCATGTACTAGCATATTTATGGTATTATACTACATGCCAAATGATGCATTAAATTCAAATATGGACATGCTAATTTCCCTTGCGTTGACAATATGAAGTTCTAAGCATTATTCTTTAATCAGAACACAACCAGTTCACTGAAGTCATAAAGTGGACTTCTCCCAAATCTGCTTGCTTCCTTACTTTTTCAAAGAAGTCAACTCAGGGGCTTCCCTGGTGGCGCAGTGGTTGAGAGTCTGCCTGCCGATGCAGGGGACATGGGTTTGTGTCCCGGTCTGGGAAGATCCCACATGCCACGGCGCGGCTAGGCCCGTGAGCCATGGCCGCTGAGCCTGCGTGTCCGGAGCCTGTGCTCCCCAATGGAAGAGGCCACAACAGTGAGAGGCCCGCGTACCGCAAAAAAAAAAAAAAAAAAAACTCAACTCATTAATTCTTCAAAGTATCAGGAGACAAAGGAATGTCATACACACACACGCATGTGTGTATGTATGTGTGTGTGTGTGTGTGTGTGTGTGTGTATATATATATATATATATATATATATATATATATATCCATAAATGTATTGTAGATTTCATAGTTCAATTACAGAACTGGGGATGCAGGGATATTTTGGAACAAATATTACTTGTCTGACTGTAAATGCTTTTGACAGTGTTCCATGTCAAAATCATTAGAAAAATAATACAGGTAAACAAATGACCTGGGTATAGAAAATGACTGGGATTTGGTATGGTATTTTTATCAGGCTGTCTTAAACCAGGAAAAAATGGAGATGATGGTGTTAAAGAGGTATTCCACTGTATCATGAAAAAAACCTGCCTTTAATTTTATCCTTTTCCAGAATTTAAAAATGATCTGGAAGAGAATAATGACATTAATTGTGCTTATATTAGGTCATGTAGGCATTGGACTATTTCCTTTATAAGTATTATCTAATTGATTATCACCAAACCGATTGTGATTGGCTTAATTTTTTTTCTGTTTTCAACATGAGAAAAACTGGGATCAGGCCAAGTATCAACATTATGATATAGGTGTAACTATTGAGTAAATTCCAAGATGAAATATAAGTAAGTTCACTTGGAGTGGACTGGGTACCAAGGATACGGTAGAACACCCATTAAAGTTATTTAAATGTATGGGTTTAACAGTGCCAAACTGCCAAACTATCAGCTCATTTATTTATTTAACAAAACAGAGAACCATTGTCAGCAGTTGCTTGAATATACTGAAAACAATGGCACTAGGGATAGTGGCCAAGGGGTATTTCGGGGAAGCTAGCACAAAACATTGTTTTAGTCACCAGGGATATAATTGTGAAAAAAAATAGACATGATCCACCTATCTTCTTAGAGACCTCACATATGGGGGTAGGGGGAGAGTTAGAACAATTAAAAAGTATACTTTTATGCAACGTGATAAGAATTAATAAGAAGAAAGGACAGGGTGCAAAGAAAGCTCCTAGGAGGGAACACCTAACACTGATGGGGTGTAATAAAGGCTTCTGAGCTAGTTATCCTTTATTTGCCTCCCAAGTACATTCTGTGCCCTTCTCTGCTCTGTCTTGCTCTATGATCTCCAAGGATGGTATCTCCTGAGCTCCCATGCTCTCTAACTTCTGTTGGGTTGACCAATACGAGGCACCCCCAGAAGATAAAAAAGCAAAAGGAGAGTTCAGGCATTATGCTTCAGCTTCCTTTCCTGCTTTGCTCTGTCTCTGGAAATGGATTAATTCCCCTGTGGGTACAGTTAAATGAGTTATCTCCAAACCCCATTTCACACCAGGTTCTAGGTAACTCAGTCATTTCCCTTACCCAATCTAGGAATAGTAGCAGCTTCCAGATACCATTAGTCTTTGTGTGACTCATCATCACTTGTTGGTTCTTATAACCCTGACTACAACTCTATAAATAATTCCTAAATTACATTCTCTCTAGTTAAGTCATTCTGTATGTGCCATAATTTCCTGCTAGGACCTAGACTGAGAGAGTTTCATACGAAGATAAACCCTGGGGACTTCCCTGGTTGTCCAGTGTAAGACTCCATGCTCCCAATGCAGGGGGCCCAGGTTCCATCCCTTGTCAGGGAACTAGATCCCACATTCCACAACTAAGAGTTCACATGTCGCAACTGGAAGATCCCATGTGCCACAACTAAGACCCGGCACAGCAAAATAAATAAATAAATATTTTTTTTAAAAAAACATAAACCCTGTATAGTCTGTAGATTACAACAATGAAGAACGTTTATAGTTAGATAAACTCAAGTTTAGATGCTCCACCTACAGTTTACACTGTAAGCTGTTTATATTGGTCTCTCTAAAGCTCAGTCTTCTCATCTATAAAGCCATAACGTCTGAAAAGTCATGGAAAAAAAGTTTAGACTTTGCCCAGGATGCAATGAGAAGGTAGTGTGATAAGCAAAGGTCTTGTCTGCCATGTGACTTTAAAAAGATTGTGCTAGAATTTACAGTAGGGCGAGAATAATGGATATAACATTGAAAGCCAAAAGACTGAGATTTTTATGGTTTTGTTCTTCAGTTTTAGCCAGTGTGATTTTATAAGGGCAAAAAGAAAGGATCCAGGAGTTGATGTTGCTTATACAGGTCAGGAGAATGGCTTTCATCTGAATTCCAACTCTTGTTTTCATTTTTTTTCACTACACTGATGAGTCAATCTATCAGGAAAATGTAAACATGATTAAAAACAGACATGGGTGTGGTTTATATATTAATCAAGGACTTGGGAAGCCTGGATTGAGAAATCCTGAGAATTGTGGGCCAGTTAGTAACATGAGAGAAAATTGTAAAGACTTGGTAGAGATTACGTGTCCTAGGACAAGAAGCAGCAGTCTACAACAAATCCAGTGGCACTGAAGGGACAGCTTATTATCCTAATGGTTGAAATTAAAATAATAAATATATTAAGTAAGGGGATAACTCACTTAAATACAAATAAAGCTAGCTAGTGAAGCTTCATTTGAAATTGTAGAGAGACTATAAAATGTGTATACTTGTAGGGACTTGCTAAATACTTTGACATTTTGTGGAAAGCAGTATATAAATTAAGATTGAGACTATAATTCTATTAGTATATAATAACAAACATACTGTGGGGACACGATGAATGTAAATTAGTTTAAAAGAAACAAGGAAATGCTACCTTAGTGTTATCTACAAAGGAGCTGAAATAGTTTATTAAGGTGGTTAAGAGTATGATCTGTAAAAATATTTAGACAAAACTGAATTTAAATCTGGACCTTGACAGTTACTTCCTGTATGACCATGAACAAATTAATCTTTCTGATCTCAGGTTTCCTCAATAGCTGAAATAGGACCTCAGCCTCATATCCTGAGGATTAAATAAGTTTATTAATATAGATATTTTGTACAGACCCAGACTCTCAAACGCAGTTGCTATCATTATTATTGTTAAAAATGAAGCGTTCATAAAGTCCAAGAGAGTAAGTCGTAGGTAAATATAAGGTAAATGATGATTATTAAAAGCATGTCAATACATAAAAATAATAAATGTTAAGCAAAAGGCTAAATAATGTAGCGTTAGTTATCACTCTCTTTTCTCTTCTCTCCCTTTTATAGCTTTCCAATATCCAACTAAATATCTTAAGGTAAGGATTAGGGATTTAGGGGAGACTTTTCTTTCATAATATAATTAATATCATTATGTGACTTCTTTTGAACATTTTTAAGTTAAAAATTTGCTACCTCCCAAATGTTATTTCATACATATATATGAGTAATTATAAAAAGTCAGAATGTTGGTTATGTAGTTTAATTATGGCTCACATGTAATGTAGGACAATCAAAACCATCAAAAATGTTGCTCCAAATTTTTCAGGGTAGGAAAACTCTACAAAATTAGCCTTATATAAATCAGAAGTGAATTTCTTACTTCATCTATCCATATAATTTTAGTGGCCCTTCTACCATACAGTTTTCAACAAATTTTGTTCTCAGAGTGAACGAACAAAGGTGATTTGGAAATATCTCGGAGTTTAAACAGACAGTGTTAGTTTATAATAATAATGTGAGGCATGGGCCTCACATTAATTTATAGATTATTTCAAGTAGAATTCATGAAAAATTCCAAATAATTACATTTTCAATGCTGGAGTTGATGCCTTTGGAAATACAAATAATTTCACAGCTAAAAAGTTATCTTTAACTTAAATAGTCCGAATAAACCAATTCAATTGCTATATGTTGGCAATTTAAATTATGTTCTTACTTTTAATGAAGTAATTACCTGCTAAGCATTGCCATGCAAATTCTTCAATATTTTCCAAGAGTAACTCTTTTTTTTTTTTAAAGAAGTTTAGAGAGGCCAAGCAACCGTAAAAGAAGATGAAAATTTGAGCCCATAATGTCTTTCCACAGTAGATGGGATGGTACATGAAGTATCTCCTGACTATGCCCTCATTTGTGATATTCAATGAATATGGATTAGCAATTAACCATGGCTACACTCAAAGCTAAGATAAATTACAGGAATAAATTCAGGGTGGACATGTGGTGTGCAATCCGTATTGATCAGCTTGCAGAAAATGACCTCAAAATTACTTTCAATTTTATGTGGCTAGAGATAGTTCTTGCAGAAGTATTTTGTCCAATTATATAGGAGCTGTCATTAGAGATGTTGGGAAATTGCTAAGGAAGCAATTAGTGTAGGATAGACTCCAGAAGAGTCATATTTATTTTTAAACTCAAAGAAAATAAACATCTCATAGATGTTCACAATCTCATAGAATCATGATGTTATTAATAGCTCAATCATTTCTGATACTTCCTTGGATTGTCATTGTCATCTACTCATCAGTTATTCAACCATGAACACCTTGGGAACAGATGCTATATTTTGGATCTCTACACATTCAATATCTGGCATGCAGTAGGGAGTAATGAGTGTTTGTTAAATTGAATAAGGAATCTGAAAACTCTCTAGAGCATTGAAAAATATAGAACATGTTCTCATTCCACACATTTGATTTTTTTTCTCCATTATCCTATGGATCAAGATTTTTCAGATGAGGAAACTTACATACAGAAATATTTACAAGCTGAAAAGCAAAAGAATAACCAACCTTTTGCTATTTTCAAATGTTTTCCATAGAAAATTAAAATGTAATGAAATTTTAGATACTGTTAACATCAACCATTCTTTGGGCAGAAGAAGAAACTAAAGGAGAACCAGTTTTAATTATTTTACTCAAGAAGATATAACTATTTAGTAACATATTTGTATTCAATGTTAATAATAACATTACTTGGCTTTAAATAATAAGAATCTTAGTATATATTGAATATAAACTAATATTCAAACTCCTTATCAGGCCAATAAGTTTTTGTATAATCTTGAAACACTGTAACTCAAATTTGAGCCTTTCTCTCCTTCCTTCACTTTATTCTAGTTTCCCAATATTCCTTTTAGTTTTCAAATTAACTACAATACTTTTGGTGTCAAATACTTTGTACATACTCTGTATTCATCTTAGAATTTCATGTCCCTCTTATCCTCTAAGACTTCCATTGATTTTTTTTTTAAATTACTCTCTTACCAGGTCTTCCAAACTAAACCTATCCCAATAGCCTTCTCTAATTAATCTCCATCGGGTGTATTTTGTTTACTAACATCATAGCATTCATTTCTCACTTTCTATTATTATTGGTTGACTTATGCATCAGCATTCTTTCTTCAGGAAACATTATGTTCTATGACATCAGGGGTGATCTTTGTTTTACTAATTACTATATATAAATCATCTAAGATAGTGCTCAGTACTTGTTAGCCATTACTAAACATTGCCTGATTTAAAGAGTAAAAGAACAAATGAATCATTGTCATACGTACTCAGCAACCACACTATTATAAAGATGCCTGAGGGCTGATGTGAATCCAGCTCAGGACATACACATGTCATTACAGTGACAGAGGTGTGAAATTGAGGATCCAACTTCTAATCAACTATCTTCTGTGCATTATTCAGAGTATCTTTAACTGGCCAAGAAAATGCCTATTAGTTACAAAATATAAATGATCTTTTAATATTCTCCTCCATAGGGTTATTTTTAAAGGGTCATGAATAATGCTGCTCTGATATTAAGAAAGCTTTTATTATTTTTCTATTAAGAACTTATTAATATTCCCAATGAATGACTGCTAGATGTAACTTGCTTATACAGATTTATATTAATTGATAGAAGAGAGCTATCACTCATAAAAAGATGCTAAAATTAATTTCTACTACTTTGTTAAGAGTTATGTATTCTCTGTGTGTAACATCCTTTTAGGAAATAAGATGCATGTCATGCTTGGGTAAGACTGCTCAGGGCAAAGTAGCCTCAAAAGATTCCCTGGGAACCCAGAAAGAAGTGCAGACTCTTTTCTTCCCCGGCACTGTGAGCATGGTACAAAGAGGATCAAGGGGCCATTGGCTGAACGTTGGCAGTTCCTTACCATTCCAAAAGTAGCAAAGAAGAGAAAATCTGTATATGTCTGTACCATTATATGTAATGCAAATTAATGACAGATACATTTGATAGAAGAGTACAAAGCCTGAGGAAATCTTTGAAAGCCCCTTTATTAAAAAGATTCATCTTCCAAGACAATTAGAATGGTGAATATCTTATGGTGCATTGATGAGAATATGTTTATTTCAGTATAGAAAAACAGGGCTTACTTCGAAGTGTGAATTTAATAAATATTTACTGAATTAATACATATATCTAAGACTATTTTAACTAATAAAATATTTGCCCATCTAGCCATCTATCTACTCACTCATCCATTCATCTACTTATTTAGTTGTGTAACATAATTTTGAGAAATAATTTTATTTCAGGTACTGGATTGGATGACACATACTATATTAAGCAAAAGTACTTGGTTCCTACCTCTATGGAGACTTTATCTAATAACAACCCACACTGTAAACTAGATACATATTCAATCCGTTTTTTCAACATTCCATCCTTCAGAAAACTACCTTTCTCCCATTCCATGTGGTACTAATTGAGCTGACAGTCTTAGCAACTTTTATGTCTCTGAGAAGAAATGGCCCATGATATAGGGCCTGGTAAAACATACCCTTTATCCCCCTGGTTTTAATAGTTAATTCAAGTATTTAATTTAAGGGCAATTGCATTAATGAGGTGACATCAAGCAGAGAAGGAGTCTTCTCAGAAGTTGATCTACAGTAACTGGATGAAGAAGCTCTATTTTTACAAAACAGTTTCCAAGACTGGGGAGTTTGACCATAGGGCTGTGACATCCTTTGTAACTGCTATCTGTGAAAAGCTTGTTTTCAGAGTAAAACTGGGCAGAGCTAAGTAGAAAAGAAAACAGAGAGAGGCCTTTTCCCTTTATAACCCAGAGCCAAAGTATGAGATGAAGGATGTGGAACTCTCTCTTTGAATCTGTGAGCTACCTTGGCATTCTTCTCAGAAAACAAGGTATCTTGATGAACTCAACCACTTAGATATTTCTTGATGGAATTGATGGATTTCAGAATAAAGGGGAACAATTACAAACACCCATGCATTTTTAAAATAAAGTGAATTGGAGATGTAGGAGAAACAAAATTCAACTTAGCCTTAGATTTCTCCTTAAACTAAGACCCAGAAAACATAAAACATGAAAAGCTCTAAATGTTGGAGTAGACCCAAAGGAGGAAGTAGATCAAAATTAATGCACCTTATTCTGTGATAGTGGAGACATGTTACCTGCTTTTCTCCATCAGCACTATAACTGCCCAATCCAGGCTATCACTTCTTGTTGTTTCCTCTCTCATCATCTTCCTGAGCATCATTGAGCTCATAGATAGGGATGTTAATCTCTCCTGTACCTGTTTGGTGGGAAGATTGATGGAATCAAATGACAGGTTCATGAGATAAGTCTGATTTTCACGCTTGGCTCGAAAAATAAATCTAAGATAATACAAACATGATCCACAAATATTGTGATATCATAACTATATAAAAATCCATATTAGCCTTCCATTAAACTCTGATGACATCTGGTCTCTCTTTAAAATCATCCTTTGTGTTTCAAAATTCATATTTACCACCAAGGTTTTTTTTTCTTCTTCTTCTTTTCCCTCTTGTCCTCTTCCTCCTCTTCCTTCCTCTTATCTTTCTCTCTTTTTTTGGATTAACACTCACAGAAACAAACAAACAGAAAATATATAATACCACTAAACTTTAGTGTATAGCTGAATGATTTAACATAAGCAAACATATGTAGCCACCACCCAGATTCAAATATAAACTATTCCCAGCACATCAAGTAGCGGCATTTCCAGGTCCAAGCAAGAAAGTAATAATTGAGATTAAGATCAGAAGGCTATGTGAAGTCTTTGTGATCACTATATCTTCCTTGCATGAAGGAGGAGGAACTAATCACTCTAAGCTCAGCATGTGTATCAATGATTTTTTTATAAAATTCCCATGGCATGCGGAGGCTGAAAGGGGAAGTAACCTGCCCCAGTTATGAAGACATGCTATGAACCTGGGTCTGTGTGACCCTAAATGCTCTTCTCAATACTGTTGGATTCCCAAACGTTTCACATAAATTGGTCACAGTGCATACCATTTTATACTTCTGAAAACCCACTAGAGACCACACATTTTGAGCTCAGGGACCACATCAAATCTTTATATTGACAGCACCTAACGCAGAGCTTAGAACATCTTAGATTTTAGAAAAATTGTGGGATCATGTTTGGATGGATAGAAGGAAAAAAATGAAGGAACTAAAGAAAGAAAGGCAGGAAGAAGAAAGAAAAGTAGGAAAGAAAAATGTAACAATTATAAAAATGCTAGATTTTTCTTGCTTTTTTTTCTCTTTTTACCTTTAAAATTTGTGTGAATCATGTTGGAGGGGATAGTTCTAAAGAAGAAAACGATGAATGAACGAATGAATGAATGAATGAAAGCAAATAAGGGAAGTAAAGGTGAAAGTTGGTTAATATAATTCCTACTCACATACTCCATCTCCACCACTACTTCTACCAATAGCATTTATCACTTCCCAGAAACAGTGCTTCTGGGAATTACATCTCAAGGCTGGAAAAATAAGCAAACAAACAAAATCTGTCAGATAATTCCAGCATCTGATTCATCTCAGCGTTAGTATCGATTGGTTACATTTTCTTGTACATGTTGTGATTATCCTGGTTATTGATGCTGAGTGATTTTTTATTGTATCTTGATTGGACATTTTTTATTTCATATTTCATATTATGAGGCTCCGGATTCTATATAATGTTCTTTTTAAACAGTCTCCCTTTTGAGGTGTAATGGGAAGGATCAGTAGGTATGTATGTTCAGCTTCCCATTGGACTCCTCCAACTTCATCTCAACAAAAGTGGGCACTGACTCAAAGTGCCTTATTGCAGATGTGTGCTGTGGAATTTCAGCTACCCCTCAGTCCCTCTTACACCTCCCTAGTGATATGGAACACTGACACATACCACCTCATTTCCTCTGAGTGGGGATATACGCTCAGATCACTACTAGGACCCCTGTCATTAGCCAAGGTAGACATGGAAGGCTGGTAACTCATACCACTTCTACTGCAGAGTGATGATAGAAGCTCAGCTCCCTGCTGGGATCCACAAACTTCAGAAGGGGGAGGGTAGAAGAGGAATGACAAATAGCTGCACCTTCTATCACTTTATTCTCTCTTGCTGATGTTGGATGGGGGTGGACACCCAGCTCCCCAATGGGCCTGTTGATGCTAAGGATGGAGGGAAGCAGTATGCTTCCTATCCCTCACTCATACCATTTCCTTCAAACTTGTCAATGCTTACGTGGGTCAGTTCTCCACTCTACTGCACTGTCAACTATCCTGACAATGAAAATAGAACACCGTCTGCTTCCACCACGTGGGGATGGAAGATCAGCTCTCTGCTCAGCCTCACTGTCACTATCTAAATGGAAGGATTGGAATGCCACCACCTGCTCTTGGTGGGCAAGGAATAGAAGATCATATCTGTGCTTGGTCCTACTGACATCACTTGGTTGGGGAATAGTAGCACTGCTGTTATTTTCTGCAGGTGGAAGTGGGATAGGGTGAAAAATCAACTCTCCACTTTGTCCAAGTGCAGGTTTTCCACCGGTATTTGGCTGTTGTTGAGCATGTATTGCAAAAAAAAAAAAAAAAAAAAAAGGGCGTTCTTTTGTTAGCTCACCCTTTTCCCCATCCTATGGCTAGGGGAAAAAAGTATTTTATCTGGAGTTTTTTTTTTGGTCAGTGCCTGTTAATGGTTCAGGGATGGAGTCTTCTGCAACTCCCTCTGTGGGCTATATAAGAGCAATAGTAACCCCAGGGGATTCACTGCAGTGTAGTTCAAGTCTCAAGCTCCTTAGCAGCAAACCTTCTTTCCACCTTTCAGAGTTTGTCTAGTAGTGGTTTTTATGTTATTCCCAAGGTACTTTAGTTGTAAAGGAGAAGACCTAGGAGGAATGTGACTACTCCGTCCTGGTGAATTCAGAGGTTGACCTTACCTTTTGTGATCATTTTGTTTGGAAATAGTTCTGAAATGTATAATGCTAGATATGGTTGTAGTTTTTCTTGTTACTTGCTGAATATCTCAAGTATCCTCTGAGGTAGTTTTATCCATGCTCATAGATTAGAAAATAGACACAGAGAGTTTAATTTAGTCCACTTTGTTCATACAACTACTAAGTAGTAGAATTTGGATTTAAACCCACGTGTGTCTGACACAGATCCTATGACCTTCAAATGAAAGCAGTGGTGTTCAGTTGTAGTGGAAACTGTGGGTTAAGTATTCTTTGAAGAAGCCTCCTTTTAGGGAGGGAAGAAAAGATTGAAGAGGTGAGTGTCCAGTGTTCCCTATTTTTGTCTCAACTACAGGTCTAATGAGACCTACCTATGGTATTTAGTTAAGTTTCCACACTGTCTCCTAAGAAAATTAATAATTATTGCTTTGTTCACAATATTTAATTAGTAAAGCTATTAGATTCCAGAAAGTGATGACCATTCATAATATGTTCATAATATGAACAGTCATCAATACGAACAGTGATGACTGTTCGTATGACTGTTCATAATATACACTGAGACACACATTAAGGACACCATCTTTAGTGGTACCTCCCTCACCTACCTGTTCACTTAAATCCTAAAGCAAAATTTTATATATGAAGTTGTTATAGTGCTTGATATATACATACACACACACACACACACACACACACACACACACACACACACACACACACACACACACACACATATACTCACGGCACTCAATTGTTAGTTCCTTTTCTTCATAAATAGATTTTGCAGAGAAAGTAGAGAGAGGAAAACAGTTCTTTCCTTAGTTGACTTAGGTGTTTCATGTCAAGGTCTGTTGCACTGGGATGTCTCCGTATTTTAAATATACACATAAATCTATGTAACCTCATTTAAACATTACCTGCCAGTTTAACAAGCTGGAAGAGAAATTCAGGCCTCAAATCTCTCTGCTCTCTAAGTAAATCGTCAATGTCCCCCATTACATTGGATTATATAGAATATGTCACTGGCGTTTTATTTGGCTTCATTTTTAAATGGGGAATCTCAACTCTGGTACTTCACAAATATCCCTGGTCTTCTTCATCATTCTAAGATAAAAACAAAACAAACAAAGAGAAAATGTTCCCTGGTGAAAGCGGTGTTGATCTCAGCTTTACTCAATACTCCTGTGTAGGTCACCTTGGAAGTTTCAAGTAAGCAGACAAAGGTACAGTGTGATCCATAAAGATGTTTTTTCTTCAGCTTTTAAAGCATGCAACATATAAAGGAAATTGTTTGAGTTGGTGTAATGTATTCTAAGAAGCTACATTATCCAGTTGGAGACCAACAGGTAGAATTCCCATATTATTCCATTTCAACTGTGTGCCAGATTTCTATAAAATCAAGTAGGAAGAGAGAATGTCATTTATTTTCTTACCTGACTTTTAAGTAAGTGTTTATAATGATAGAGGTAGAGTCAACACACATATCTAAAACTTTAGCAACTTTCCTTACACAAAGTAGTAGCAATGTTAGTAGTGCAAGTTAGAGGAGTAGAGTGAGGAGAGAGTAGTATTACTACTAACGACTCAAGCACGTTTAAACTGAGTCATGCTAGGCCCTTTACCTACTTTTTTCATGTCATCCCTTCCCACCCCCCATCCCCAAATCAATTAGGGTTATCAAAATACCTAATTTATACATAAGGCAACTGAGGCTTGGAGAAGTTTAGTAACTTGGCCAAGAACATACAGATAACTCTAGCTGGCAAAAGTAGAATTAGATTCAGGCAATCTAAAGGCAGAACTTATGCTCTTAGGCAGTTTGGTATGTAGATTTCCATACAGTGAAGTGTAGTAATCAGTACCCATTACTATTACAGTCACAGAATTTGAAGTGATTGTTTCAAGTGTATTGGTATGTATGTGATCTGTATATGTGATGTATGTGTGTTTGTATGTGTGTGTGTGTGTTCAAGCAAGATGTAGGTATTAGGTCTAAGAAAGGCTCCAGCAAGTTCATATGTGTGCATTCACAGTAGTCGTTAATTTTTCAAAACACATGGGATTTGGAAAATACGAATATACCTCTTTCTTCATCAAGATAAACCAATATCTAACAGCTTACTCTACACACAAAGATGATCTGTAGAGGAGAAGACAGTAATTTAGTAGTATATCAGTCATCTGTTAGGATATAGACCAGTAATTTCATTTAAATGCAAACAAAGCCAGTGGAGCAAAGTATCTTCCTTTTGTCACTCCAGATCCCCTGCCCACCCTTCTCCAATCTGCTCTGTGCATCCCCCCACTCACTTCACCCCCACTAATAAGTATCTAGTTTATCAGTGGGCCTTCTTTGCACTCTGGCTTCCCATTGACTTTGGTCAATTGGGAGCCATGGCAGAAGATTAAGGAAGAGAAGAAGAAAGTGAGATCAGAGTATTCATTCCCTTTCTAAAGAATCATCTCTGACTTGTTGTTTCTGAATTAAATGAAAGCTTCTCTCAAGTTTGCCCTTAATATAGGATATTCTTCTTTCAAATTACCTTAACCCCATGTATTCAGTTATCTCTTTGTACCTAAGGGTGGTTAAAACCTTGGGATGATGCACTATTCTTGGTAGTATAACTTAAACCTTTCTACATATGTTTAAATAGTGTCTTTATTAAGACATTCTCAAAATCCTATAATTTCTTTGTTCCATCTGCTTCTTTCTAGTATGCTAATATTATATATATATATATATATTTAAAGAACCTCTTGTTTCACTCCTTATAGAAAATCTTATAATAAAGTAAGCATATTTTAAAACACCCATCCACATAGGTTTTAAAAACTACAATTCATAAACTCAAATCTGGAGGAATTGAGAGAGAGGTTATGTGGGTACAGTCCTTTTACTGAACAATGGAGAAGCCTCTCTTAGGTCATAGTGTATGGCAGTGCCTAGATAGGACCATGATTGTGACCTTGGGAGTTCTGTGGAGGTTGATGCTTTTTCCACTGTAACTTGCTCCTGTGCATTGCACATGTTTGTACAATTCAGAATTCCATCCTTCTATCCATGAAGTTGTATTGTTGTATTCAATGCATTTTTTCCACAGAAAATATGTTGCATTCTTTTTTTTTTAAATCATGTGATTCTTTTTGGTTTCCAACACAATAAATAATATAGTGTAAAGTATAAATAAATAACTTCACTTAAAATGCCATTTTCAAAATTACTGTACTTTTGTTCCACTGTGAAAAGAATTTAAGTCACAGTAACAATGAATTGACTATAAAGAATTTCCCATTTGACAGGTATAAGCTCTGAAGTACAAATATATTTCAGGTTGTTCTTAGACATGCCCTGTTTCTCTTCAGTAATCAAATTGATTGTCCTTGACAAATTAGCCTGGTCAGGCACAAAATAGAACCAGTATCACGGCGTCTAAGGATTTTTTTCCTGCTAGTTACCAAACTGATCAGGCATAATCCAACTTTTCACTAAAATAATTAGAATGACACTTATCCATGGGGATCTTTTTCTTACTAAGTCATGAAGGACCACAAATACATTCCCTTAGTTCTCTATGCTTGTATTTCATGGTGTTTTAAAATAATATTAATCATTTATTTCTTATGTACTGTTTTAAAATTCATTAAGTGCTTCTGTACATAGGGCAGATCCAGTCAGAAGTAATCCTTGTTGAAACAACATTGTGTTGCGGGGGGAGGGGCTGTGTTCCCCTTTGTTTACCCCCTCTGGGCACCTGGATTTTGACTTAGTATTCACATAGGCTTCTCTCTCGCTATTAGTACCTGTGCTGTCTGGAGGGATTCTCTAGTTCATGGCATTATAAAGATAACAGAATTTTAAATTGAGAATGGCTTAACTTACACTTCAGTATGAGACTGAGACAGAGTTTACTATGCCCTTAGTGTTGCAGTTATAAAATTAAAAATTTTAATATTATCCAGTTTACTCTGATATTAAGGTTAATTCCTCTCTACTTAAGGGCTTTTTGAACAATATGGCAAAAAAGGTACAGTGTGGTCTCAATGCCTTTGTCCATATTCTTCTTTCATCTTTATGTGCCCCATGACTTTCTTTTCCCATACCACCTGTGTTTTTTATTGGTCATTTTAAAAAGCCTTCATTACTATTAGAAATTTATTCTCAACCTCTACTGCCATTTATAAATGTCCCCCTTCAATGCAGTATTTAATCAACTAATTTCTGTGGATGTTTGCTTCTTCAATTAATTTAGCAAAATGCTTTGTTCTTGCTTTTCATTCAGGAAAAGGCTTGTCTCCATAATTTAATTGCTTTCTCTTGATTCTGGGTCGATTCACAGTACAGGCATGCCTCATTTTATTGTGCTTCACTTTAGTATTATGATTCTCAGTCAGTGCATTTTTACAGCTTGAAGGTTTGTGGTAACGCTGCCCCAAGCAAGTCTACCAGCACCATTTTTCCAACAGCATTTGCTCACTTCGTCTCTCTGTGTCACATTTTGGTAATTCTCTCAATATCTCCAAGTTTATTATTATATCTGTTATGGTGATCTGTGATCAGTGATCTTTGAATTTGCAATCGCAAAGATAGCATGACTCACAGAAGGCTCAAATGATGGTCAGCATTTTTTTTGAGCAATACAGTATTTTTAATTAATGTCCGTACATTGTTTTTTTAGACATAGTGCTATTGTATAGTGTAAACTACAGTAGACTACAGTATAATATAAACATAGCTTTTATATGCACTGGGAAAAATTTGTGTGACTAGCTTTTTTGTGATATTTGCTTTATTGCTATGGTCTGGAACTGAAACCACAATATCTCCAAGGTGTGCCTGTATGTGTTGTGCTATAGCAGAGCAGAGTGATACTCTGAATGTTGTCCAAGCTGAAGGATGAATTCTTTATTCAACAACAATAAGAGCAAATCTTGGATTCCATAATCCTTCCCGTAAACAGTCTTTTGATATCTATCTCTCTCTTATTTTTTCACCGTGACCCCACACTCAGTTTACAACTCCACTGTCTAGCAAATCATGCTTATTTGTTTGTTGTTTCTTGTATCATCATTCAATGTTAATATTGAATATAGTACCAATGTATTATTTATACTTGCTCTTATAATGTTATATAGGTGAAATTAATCCCATATAAAATAGGAAAAAGAACGCTGAAATCTAAAGAACTTAGATGCATTTCTAAGACCTTTGAATTTGAGTTCTCAATACCCATCACTGCTCCATCCCCACTTCTTACTTGTTGTCATATTCCTAGTATATTTAGGTCATAAGTAAAGTATTCTTGGCCTAGGAAGGATAGACCCTAACCAACCTGCGATCACATATTAGTGGTTCTCCAACTTTAGTGGGCATCAAAATCACTTGGAGAACTGGTTAAAACACAGATCCCTGGTCCACACATCCAAAGAATCATTAATCTGTACTGTTTCTAGAAAATGCATTCTTTTGATCAGTTTGGCCTAAGGATATGTATCTTACCCAGGTCTTGTTAATAAGAAATACAAATAAGTTTGCTAGGGAGGACTTCTCTTCTCATATAGAAAACAAATTTATTCAGAGGCACAGCAATCATCTTTAGCAACTTCACGGAATTGTGAGGTGAGAATCATAAAGACGTAAAGCCATTACTTCTAGTATGATGCAACAGAAAGTTTAGAAGAATTGGGTCCTGGATGACACCTTTCAAGTCCTGACGCAGCTCTAAGTAGGCTCCTTGGAATTTCTAGTTTTATTAAGACAAATAATCCCCAATTAATTTAAACTGAAGCTAGTTAGGAATTTTTTTTTTTTAATATTTATTTATTTGATTGCACTTGGTCTTAGTTGTGCCAGGCAGGCTCCTTAGTTGCAGCATGTGAACTCTTAGTTGCGGCACGCATGTGGGATCTAGTTCCCTGACCAGGGATTGAACCCAGGCCCCCTACATTGGGAGCACGGAGTCTTATCCACTGCGCCACCAGGAAATTCCCTGAATTGCTTTCTATCTCAACTTATACAGACACCCAGTAGTTTAAGGGACCTGAGATTTCAAATTTGGTTTAGACAATTTTTGTTTAAATTTGGCATTCTAATATACTCATATTTTCCCTTCCCTCATGGTTTTTGTTGTACTACCACTGGGTCATCCAGTCCTGCTATGCACTTTACTCACTTTGTTGCTTTTTCCTCCTCTGAAAAGAATTCCAAACATTGGTTCTGTTATTGAGATCCATCAAAAGATATGCCAAAATGGAAAAGGCAACTTTTAATTAATAGGCATCATTTAAAAAAAAAGGAAAGAAATCTGAATATTAAAATGTCAGAAGAGCGTTGTGTGATGAATTAAACATGAGAACAAATTTAAAATCTCTAAGTCATGGCAAGACAGCTATTTAGGTGCTATTGTTTACTCTTGGAAAACATAGTCCAGCTGTTCTAGAAAGCATTACGGCAACCTAACCTGTTTAAGAACCCTGATCCTGAGCATGTTTTACTCCAGGCCATTGCTGAACACATGGATGGAAATTACTACAGACATCAGCCCAGGCAAAGTCAGGCACGGCTCCACTTGCCTCCGTGACTTGGCATAATGCAGTAAGTGTTTTGCAGTTAACACTTCATTGTATTATCTTTGAAATCTTTCTTTGCCTGTCACACAATTCAGAGACACAAAGAATTATAATACCTTTATTCATTCTTTTAACAATTATTTTTGTAGTCAATATATAATCAGAAAAATAAAGCCTGTATTTTATGATTCTTAGAGTAATTTCATATTCACCATCTTATTTGAATCTTGAAACGAATCTGTGCTCAACCAGTGTGACAGAAAATATCAGTATTTTACAGCTGAAGATATTAGGGATTTGAATATTGAAATATGGGGAGAGGATCTTCAAGGTCATTTGTACCCTCCTATGAATGAATTCAGGATTCAAACAGTGGGTTCTCTGGCCACTGACCCAATGCCCTTTGCTTAGGAGACATAGGGACTTGTGCGTGGTCACTAGTGAATCAGTGCTAGAATTAATACTAAAACCTATATCAGCTGACATCCAGTCAAGTATGTTTCCAATAGTTCATGATCCTTTTTGTGTGAAGCTGATATTATGTTCTTTCTTCTTGATTCCAAGTATAGAAATCTAATTAACTCTGAACTTTGGATCCAGAGGTCTCCTATGCCATGCCTCAGTATATTATTAATACCCCTTCGAATTACTAGAGTGGTAAAGATGAAGGTGTTTGTATCTGAAGCTCTATGATATCCCTGGGGAAACCAATAGGGCAACAACCTGAATCATAATAAGAAGCATTTGGATTGCATGTAATGTCTGTTAACTTTTAAGACTGTCCTTGACAAAGCAGAAGAAATATAAAACTTAGGTAGAATTTTCTAGTGATTAGGGGATAAAATATAGAAATGTAAGTGTAATAGAATAATTGGATAACCTCTCTCGATAGATAGATAGATAGATAGATGATAGATAAATAGATTGTTTAACTGTTAGAGGAAAAGTAAATTGTGGGCAGTTGCTGTGATGATTCCATTATAGATTTTGATTGAGATACAAAGATAAGCAGAGAAAGCATTTGCTTGTCAAGATTTTTCTAAGTTAAAGAAAAAAAAACTTTCGAAGTTAATATATATATAAATATTTATATATATTTAAATATATTATATATATATATAACAGGGTTTTTTTCTGTTGCTATATATATATATATATATATATATATAGTTAAGGGATAGATAAATGAATGGATGGATAGATATGTAGGTAGGCAGATACATAGATAACTATAGATTGATAGATAGATACATTTTACTCCATACGAAATCTTTAGACATAGAAACAGGTCTATTATTATAATATATTATTACCTGAGTTGTGAAGCAACCCACTGCCTTTTACAAATATTAATTCAAGCAGCATTCAGTAAGTTCCTCCTTTGTAAAAGGCCCTGGGAGAGGCATGTGGAGTATGCAAAGATGAGTAATACCTTGGTCATGTCTCTATTAGAGAGTTCATCATATTGTTGCAAACATGTTGGTATCCATACTAGACTGTGTAGAGGAAAAGAAGTAGCTGAGATGGGGAAATCAAAGACCATAGTTGATTGTTCTTTGTTTCTGTGGTTCCTGACAAGTAGCATGATGAATGATATACATTTTATTTTGATCTGCCCATAGTCTTGTTCTTGTTGTCAAGATTAGGAGAGACATATCAGAAGTCAAACTGAGCAAACATGGAAGTCTCTCTCTGAGTTATACAGACCTTTAAATTAAATGTTCTATGACAGGACAAACAAATAATTCCAGGGCATATTCCAACTTTGCTAGTCCTGTTTTTCTAGTGTGAGATAAATAAGAAAACAAATTATGTTTATGAACTACGCCTTGTGTTATACCTCTCTTGTACATAATAAAACTGATAATATGTCTTTTGGACTCATATTAACGGACATCATTAATTTTGTAAATCACTCAGAAAAGATGTATTTCTTGGTTGCGTGGGAAGAGTGTTTGGTGTTCACAAGCAATATCGTGAACCTGAACTTTTTTACCAGTATGACAGAAAACAAACAAGAACCATAATAAAATCTATGTTTGTGTATAAACAGACACACACACATATACATACATGTGTACATTTTATCTTACTAAAATGACAGGAAACCGATAAAAAACATGACTAAATGTACATTTGTGTATAAACACACCGCACACACAAACACACACATAGCCTTTTTTTTTTCTTAGAAGTGACAGTGTTGTCAAGATATAACTTTTAAAGTACTGTGTTTTTACTGACAGTGAACGGCACCAAATTCTGTTTTTAAAGGCATCTCATTGAACTTTGGAATCTGTGACCCTGGTGACATGTCCGTTAAAACACTCAAAAAAAACCCAGAAAAATATGGCATAAATGTATTGGCTTATATAACTGAATTGTTCAGTTTTTCATGAATTGAAGCACAGCTGGATCCATGGTTCAAATGGTGATAAGTATCAAGTTCCAACTTTTAGGCTGCCTTCCTTTCTGCAGCTTTAGTCTCTTCAGTCGCATAGTAGCTAGATGGAAGGAAGAATTCTAACATACTCAGAGATTCAAGTGCATATGGGAGGAGTGAATCTCTTTTTCTGAAAGTCAAACATCTATTGGTTGCATTGGTTTAATTTGGACATAAGCTTATTCCTAAACTCTAAAGAAAAGGAAGGTTCTGATTGGTCAGGCCTGGGTTTAGTGACTAGGATCCTGCTGCCTAATTTGAACCCTGGCTTCCTTGATAACTATGATATCTCGATAAATTGATAACATGGTATCTTGATGACCTTGATATCTACATGGCCTTAAACAAGTTACTTAATTTTTTTGCTTTCAGTTTGTATCTGTAAAGAGTGAATAGTAATAGTTCCCGACTCATAGGTTGTTTTATAAAAGAATGTGTTTGATTCATGGGGATTGCCTAGGACACCTGATGCAAGGGTCTTGAATAAGCCTGTCATTATTATCACAGGTGAGCTGTACCTCATAAAAAAGTTCATGAGGAGTGGAGGATGAATGGATGTCTACAATGAAATTGAGTTATTTTTTAAAGTAAATACATAGTAAGTCATACCAAAATATATATCTACAGATGTAGTTAAATAGCCAGTGCTTGATCACTGTGGGGAAATGTAATTATTGGTTACTGGAGAGCTCAAGATCACCTTGAGAAATCACTTCTCAAGGTTGCCTTGGCAGTCTTTTAGACACATTTCCTTAAGCCTTCTTCCCTCTACCTCAAAATTTTCATCCTTATGCAGAGTTTGAATTAAGAAAGAGGAGCGTGGCATTAAAAAGTGTGTGGGCGGGCTTCCCTGGTGGTCCAGTGGTTGTGAGTCCGCCTGCCGATGCCCCGGTCCGGGAAGATCCCACATGCCGCGGAGCGGCTAGGCCCGTGAGCCATGGCCGCTGAGCCTGCGCGTCCGGAGCCTGTGCTCCACGGCGGGAGAGGCCACGGCGGTGAGAGGCCCGCGTACCGCAAAAAAAAAAAAAAAAAAAAAAAAGTGTGTGGGTGTGGAGGAGGGGCAGATCTCCTTTCTGGACAGAATGAGTAGCTCCGTGAACCCTTTACCAGCAAAACAACCACTTAAGTAGAGAAATATATTTAGAAAGGAACAAAACAAACACATAAAGTCAAAACTCTTAAAATTCTTTAGAAATTGTCCCAAGGGCATATAGCAAGTGAAAAACATTTATTCAAAAAAATTTAATAAATCTTAGTAAGGCAGAAAGAGTCTGACATGTGCGCCAGAGACTGCTCCTATTCCCAGTCCTACTAGCTGCAGATAATGGAAGCTGTAAACCAGAGGCTTTATACTGGTTAGGTATAGCCAGTATATGAGGACTCCATCTTATCACAGCTCACAGTCTAGGGCTGTGTTTTCACCCTGGGCAGGGGAAACTGCTGGAATTTACTCATCACCTCATGATGCAGAAACTTTGTTCTTCCTGGGAATAGCCAAGAGGAATAGCTGTACACACACACACACACACACACACACACACACACACACGAAATCAGAAATGTCACACACACACACACACACGAAATCAGAAATGTCAGAAGTATAAAAGAGAGAGGGATACAGCCCAAAGGGCCCTCCTAGGATCACACATAATTGTGGGTTAGGAGGCTATGTGCATGAACTAGCCTGTACCCACTCAGGAACAATCAGAGTAAGATGTAGGGGAAATGTGAAGCATTTTCCAAGCCATACACAAATCCATCAACAAAGGGCAGAATCCTCACTGGCACAGTGGGGCTTAAGATCATTCTCTAAGTGAAAATGGCAAAGAATGGAGCTCCAACAGCCTCTTCCTCCACAGGTAAGAAAAATGGACAAAGACTCAACGTCAAGTTTGGCAGAACTCTGGAAAGTAGTCAAAAGTTTATAGCAGCCAAGAAAACAACAAGTCAAGAATAAGATGACTGAAACATGATAGGAGAGCTTTGTGGCATTTTAACTTACCCTTGCCTCAGATAGCACTTTAAATCAACATCACAAAAGAAAAAAAAAAGCCCTAGTAAAGGTAATTATATCGGTAATTATAAAAGACAGTATCATTTTATATTTTTCCTTTCAACTGATTTAAACAATAATTACAGTAAACAATATATGTTAGAGAACTGTAATAATGAAGAGTAATAGCACAAGGAAGTGGGTGGGAAAAAATGATTATTAGAATAAGGAAATTAGACCAGATGGGAACTCATTCACATTTTAAAAAATCAAGCAAACCAGAACTGGTAAATAAAGTGTTGATATAATAAACTCTACAAATATATGTTTACTTTCTATTCTTTTCTCAGCTTCTTTAAGAGACATAAAATTGTAAAAAGTAATGATTACAATATCTATCTACATCTATCTACATAGATATAAAAAAAATTGGTCAAAAATCATAAGGAAAATTAGAAAACACTTTCAGATGAATGAAAATGAAGCTACTAATACCAGTACTTATGCGATGCAGCTAAAGGAGTACTGAGAAGGGAATTTAGAGCTGTGACACCTGTATTTAAATAAATAAGTAAATAAATATTTTCTCTATATATGTATGTTTCAAATTGGTAACTTAGTCTTTCACCTTAAGAAAATAAAAAAAGAGAAAGGTAAACACAAAGCAAGGCTAAAGTAGTAAATAATAAAGATCACAGAATAAATTTTAAAGGATTTGGAAAATAAATTTAGAAAATCAATGAAATAAAAAGTTGTTTCTTTGAAAAGTTGAACAAAATGGATGAGATTTTACCTCAGCTGACAAAGGGGGAAAAAAATGATTGAATTTGCTAAAATCACAAAAGAAAGAGGGGACTTAACTACTAATTTTAGAAATATAAAAGAATTTATAAGGTAACATTACATGTCAACAAGTTGGGTAAGTTATATAGAGTGGAAAAATTCATACAAAGGTACAAACTACTTAAATTGACTCAAGAAGAATAGTAAACTCTAAATAGACATGTAAGAGGTAAATAAATTAGTAATTTAATACTATCCACAAAAGAAAGCCCAAGACCAGATGGCTTTACTGGTGATTTCTAGTGAATTTTAAGTAAGATAATCTCTGAACTTTGAGGGCAGACTAAGTACCAAAACCAGACAAAGTAAGCACAAGAAAACAAAACAACTAACACTCTTTATGTAAATAGATACAAAACATCTCAACAAATAATTTTAAAATTAATACAATAATGTATAAAAGTATTATATACCATGACCAAGAGGGCTTTATCCCAGAAATGCAAGGATGATTTAATATCTAAAAATTAATTAATGTAATATACAACAGCAACAGATTAAAAATATAAGCTAAATGATCTTCTCAGTATTAGCAGAAAAAAGTATATCACAAAATCAAACATGATTCATGCTAAAAATACTCAATATATTAGTAATAATAGGGAACTCTTTCAACCTAATAAAAGGCACCTAGGGAAAAACCACAACTAACACCATTATCAGTGGTTAAAGAATGACAGTTATTTCCTAAGATTAGGAACAAAGCAGGAATATCTGATTTTACCACTTTTTTTTTTATATTGGAGTATGGTTGATTTACAGTGTTGTGTTAGTTTCAGGTGTATAGCAAGGTGATTTAGTTATACATATATCTATTCTTTTCCAGATTCTTTTTCCATATAGGTTATTACAGAGTACTGAGTAGAGTTCCCTGTGCTATACAGTAGATCCTTGTTAATTATTTATCTTATATATAGTAATATATATATAGTAATCCCAACCTCTTAATTTACCAGTTTTCTTTTACATTGTACCAGATATCCTAGGACAATTAGGAAAGAAAAATAAATAAATGGCATCCAGATTAGAAAGAAAGAAATAATTTATCTCTATTTGTAGATAGCATGATCTTTTACATAGAATATTGTAAAGAGTTCACTAAAACACACACACAATTAGAACTGATAAGCAACCTAACTAAAGATGAGGGATACAAGTTCAATATACAAAAATCAATTGTATTTCTATACACAGGGAATGAACAATGTGAAGATCAAATGAAGAAAATTCTCTTTACAATAGCATCTAAAAGAATAAAATACAATACTTAGGGATAAAGCTTAAAGAAGTGCTGAAAACTACAAAACATTGGTGAGAAACTAAAGAAGATTTAAATAAAGGAAAATATATACCATTTTCACAGGTTGGAAGCCTTAATATTGTTAAGAAGAAGATGTACATAAAACTGATCTACAGATTCAATGCAATCTGTATCAAAATCCCATCTGGCTTTTTGGCATAAAGTGACAAACTTATCCTAAAATTCATATAGAAATAGAAGTGATTTAGAGGAGTCAAATTATCTTGAAAAAGAAGAATAAACTTGGGGGACTCATACTTCTTATTTCAAAACTCACAACAAAGCTATAGTGATCAATACAGTGTCATTCTGGGTTTACAGTAGACTTATAGATTAATAGAATTATAGATTAATAGAATAGACTTGAATGTACAGAAAGAAACTCTTAACTTTCTGGTCAATAATTTTTTTGACAAGAGTGCCTAGAACATTTCAATGGGGCAAGGTTTGTCTTTCAATAAAGGGTATAGTGGTAACTGATCATCTATATGTAAAATAGTGAGTATGACCTCTACTGCATGCCATATACAAAAATTAAATCAAGCAGTAATTTAAGCATAAGAGTTAAAATTAAAAGAACTATTATAAGAAAACATTGGAGCAAATCCGTGTGACCTTAGATGAGGTGTTACTTCTTAGACATGACAGCAAAAGCACAACTGGCAAAAGAAAAACAGAAGATGGTTCTGTATCAAAATTCAATACTTTTATGCTGCAAATGATAACATCAAGAATGTGGAAAGACAACTCATAAAACGGGAGAAAACATTTGCACATCATATATCTTTTGTATATAGCATATATAAAAATAGCTTACAACTCAAAAATAGATACAGAACCAAGTAAGAAATAGGCAAAGTATTTGGATAGACATTTCTCTTAAAAAGATATATATTGTCTTATAAGCACATGAAAAGCTACTCAGTATCATTAGTTGTTAAGGAAATGCAAATCAAAACCTTAATGTGCTATCACTCCGCACTCACTAGGATCATTATAGTAAAAACAAAAATAGATAAAACAGATGTTTGACTATGATGTGAAGAGACTGGAAACCATAAACATTGCTGGTGGGAATGTAAAATGGTGCCCATTTGGAAAACATTTTGCCAGTTCCACAAAATGGTAATTATAAAGTTACTATATAACCCAGCAATTCCACTCCTAAGCATATACTGAAGTAGAACAAAAATGTACCTCCACAAAAAAAATTGTGTATACAAAGGTTATAGGAGTATTATCCAAAAGGTGGAAACAACTCAAATGTCTGCCAGCTGATGAATGAATAAATAATGTGACATTTTCATATGATGGAATATTATTCAGCCATAAATTGGAATGAAGTCCCAATATATGTTACAACATAGATGAACCTTGAAACCATTATGTTACAAGAAAGAACCCATTCACGAAAGACCACGTATTATATTATTTCATTTATATGAAATGCTGAGAATAGGCACATTCATACAGGCAGAGATTAGATTTGTATTTCCTTAGGGTTAGTGGTGAGAGGATAAGAAGAGTGATTTCTTTTGTAGATGATAGACATGTTTTTAAATTGGATGTGGCTATGGTCAAACTACTTTGCTACTCCTTGTTGCTATTTGGGACAAAATCCTCTTTTGTGTTGATATATTGCATACCACCACCTGGAAATAACTATTGTACCATATTGGAAGCATTTTTTCCCTAGGAAAATAGTTGCCGAAAGGCTAAATGAGCTTTCTCCATCCTTTGACAGGGAGACTCTAAAGTTGTTATCAATCCTTTGGAGCTTCCAGGGTGTATAATGTTTACTGGGTGAATCTCAAATGTCAAGTCAATTAAATCCCAGAAAACACTTGCACAGCCAAACCCAAAACTTCCATCTTTTCATTGACTAAGATCAATTTACATCACAGGAATTCACTAATGAGTGTAATGATGGATAGTATGCTGTTTGTGAAGAAGAGATATTACCACACTAGAGTGACCTCCAGGAAAATTAATTGAGTGGTAGAGGCCTCAGTGAAAATGGGTTTTCTCTTCTGCCTCTTCTCACTCTCTAAACGTGACCCTGGATTCTTGATTTTTCTGATGGTCCAAACTATACTTTGGTCCCAGGATATTTGACAGAAGTATCTTGAGGAGTGTGAAATTTCCTTGGTGGTGCCTGAACACTCCATATTGTTGCACAGTTTTAGCGCTGAAGAGCTCTTGCTCTATGCTTCCAAAACTCCCTCTCCTTCTTCAGTTATACCTCACAACACATGCTGTTGACACTGCCTGTTTCATTCTTGTTTTCCCCACTATTCTTGAAGCTATGAGAGGGTAAGGGCAATGTGTACCTTCCAAAATTCTGATCATTAGTAACTAACACAATTAGGGAAGTAAAGTAGATATTAAAAATTAAATATGAATGAATTATTGGATGAATGGACAAATTAATCAAAATCTTGAGATGTTTAAATTTTTATAGGCTTGGTGCTGGAGAAAACCGTTTAGGTCACCCAGTTAAGACTGTCTCCAAAGAAGAAATAACACTTCTCTCATTCCCTTTAGTCAATGAACTGCACTACTGAATCAAGGCCAGCAAATTAAACTACTGTGGAACACTTCTTAGTGTTTTTCTTTATAATAAGCCAAGTTTCTCCTTCTTTTAAATGTACTCTTCTTATGAGCGGGATAAATCATGCCCAATGTATTTTTCCCATTAAATTTTGGATAATGGGAATGCCAACATGGAGACTTTACCTTTATGTGCTGAACAGCTCAAGTTTTTCTTCAATTTTCATTCTTCTGATATTGTTTCAATACCAACTGTTAATCATTCAGAAAAAATTTTTCAGGCATCTATAAAATAGGTGGGCATCAAGCCAGGATATCATCCTGCTTATACTCTGTCCTTGTTCTAATTAAAACAGGAAGCTATTACTATTAAAATTTATTATATAATTTATTGACTTGAGATAAGTATCAAAGGAGAACTATACTAAGGGGTAAAATATATTTTCAGTGAGAAAATTATTTATAGCATACTCATTTCAAATTAGATATTTCTTGAATGCCAAGTATTTCTTATTCCTGTGGAGAAGTTATTTATTCTTATGGCTGAGAATAATGTTTGGTTATTATCTCAACCAACACACACACACACACAGTATTTCCAATGATTTAAATATGATGAGACTATTCTAAAGCATGGCCAGATATATTCAGACAGTTTACCTGGGAGAAAAACTTTTTTCATCTCAGTCCATCTCTCTCTATACATTTGTTTTTACCATAATTTCATTCTAAGGAATGAAGGTTTAGTTTTTTTCTTTCCGTAGACATTAAAGGAGGTATTTCAACTTAGATTCTTCAAGAATTATCTAGGTCACATTCACAGCTTTTCACTTGCATGGTGAGAACTGTTTTTCTTTCCCAGATGACAGAGGCTATGTAAGTGTGTAGGAAGATGGATAGGGAATCATGGCTTCTCAGTCTCATTCTCACATTTTCCTCAGTCCCAGGGGTGTTTTTTCAGCTTTTCAGATTCACAAACTTAATTTCACTGGTTTACAATGTGAGAGGACTCTAGCCTTGGTGAATTGATTCGTGCTATTCTAAAACACAAGAGACCACTACAGAAGCTACAATACTAAGACATTAATTTATATTTTTTAAAGTTTCTAATGGAAGAAACACTAATGCCTGTTTATCAGGAACATCTGCCCTCAGGAGATAAAAAACTATGAGAAGCTATAGTTATTTTGTTTCTCCAACAAATAGTACGTGACTATTTAACTTGAAGTGCATTGCTGATGCATATTGACTTTCACAAGAGACCCTAAATGCACTGGTATCAACGTTTTGTACTCAGCCACAACACAAAACTACCCATCAAATGTTTTTTTATCTTGTCCAGTGAAATAGAAACTCATTGGAAGTATCAGTCTCTGTCCTGTGTAGTGCCTCACCTCATCCAATGTCAATGTCCCTTGACTCCTCAAAATTATCTCTGCCCAGTTTCTTATACAAACCTAGCCAGGATAATGTTGGCAACTATACATTTGGCCCAATCTCCAGTGAGGATTAGAAATCATTCTGAGGTCTTATCTCAAATCCCTGGTTGAAACCATAGGTACCTGTTTGAGCTTTGATCACAGATGTCCTCACAGTCATCTATAATGCCTTACTATAGCATTCCTATAACTAACTTAGCATATATTTTTGTATATGCTAAAGATTCCGCAAATTCTACAGCCCCTAAATTTGAACTCAAGATCCTTTCCCAAAACCAGTTTTATGTCCTGTAGCTCTTATCTCAGTGAATGGAAACCTCATGCACAAAATCATCAACAACCATCTGTTGTTTCAGATATTGAACAACAAGTAGGACATGACTGTGAAATTTGAGAGGAAGCAGATAAGATAAGATCAGTTCAACATTTTTACTGGCCTTCTGACTGTGGAAATGTGACAGATCAAGATGACAAGGCTCAGGCAGAGTGTGGCGATTTCGTTGAAGCCCATGGAATAAGCATTCTACTGAAACCCATGAAAGATCAAGTCTTAGGAGTAAGAATCACACATTAGAATTAAAGCCACGTTGCAGAATTGAGGTGAAAATATTAATAGATTACCACTGACAAAGAATAGAACCAAGCTTGAAAGGCTGAAAAGGAATTACCAGTTAAATAACTACCAACAGAATACAACTCAGTATTGTTTAAGGGAAGATGATATGGTCCAGATTCCACACAACTTATTATTCCCAGTGTCCAACAAATCATAAATCAGTAAAATGTAAACCAAGGATGATCAGGAAAATCTGAGTCATAAAAATAAAACAAATCAATAGAAACAGACCTTGAGATGATTCAAATGTTTGAATTTGAGGAAAACAAATTTAAAATTATGATCAAAGACTAAAATACACTGATAAGATGTAGTGAATAGTAAATGTCAACATCTCAGCAGATAAATGATAAGTATAGAAACAAACTAAAGAGAGCAGTTATATATCCAAGATTTCAACATGAGGTATTCTGTAGACCTGCTCCCTAGTGAAACTCATAAAAATTATGACATAGCAACCATTTAAAGTCTCTGGAAATGGACTAATGGCATACAGCAAATAAAGAGACATTTATTCAAGAAAATCTGCTAACACACAGTTAGAAAAGCAAGAGTTTGAGGGCATTTAAACCCATTCCGCTCCCACTCTTTCTCAGTCTTGTGACAGAAATTCTACTACAGGTGAATGCAACAAAGAGCATATGGTTCCCACTACCCCCATCTCCCTGTATAAGTCTGCAGTGTCTTCTGAGAAGTGGTGGATCATCAGCATATCTCATCCTATCTCTCAAGCACCTGTTAAAGAGTCTAAGTTCCTGGTGAGTACAACCAAGGAAGGGAGGTGTCATTTTTCCACTCAGCCTCCACCCATGGGATGGAAGTTTTACCTTGGCCCACTGAGAATACTGGGATCCTGATTAGCCTCTGTCCAACCATTAGTAAGATAGAGGTCCCATGCTGGGAGAGATAAGCTGAGAAGACCAGAGGCTACTGTCTTCCGTCATCAAGTACCCAGCTCCTGAATCACGGATGCTATGTGGAGAGAAGTGGCTGCTATGTCTGTCTTCTGCTTCAGAGCCATGGCTCCGAGATTCTGTCCGGAGGAGAGACAGGTTATAAAAGATTATGCAGTGAAGTTCTTCCCAAAGGAACTGACTTTGTTTGCAATAGAATGTGGGGAAATTAAAACCTAGTGGTACTCTTCAAAATAATGGAGATTGTGGTGAAAAGCAATTAAGACAGACAGATAACTTCATTGAGATATAAGGTAACTTGTGGGCCAGCTTGGTTTATCAGACAGAGCTATACTGGAATAATATTTCTGTATTTGACTGGAATTCATTTAGTGTAACTCTAAAGTAAATTCTCATAAGTAAATATATGGTAAACTCTAGAACAGCCATTGACAAAATAACTCAAAAATATAGTTTAAAAGCTAAAAGAATTAAAATATTACATTGTAAAAAAAATCATTTAACCAAAAAAAGCAGTAAACAAGGAACAGATAAACAAAAAACACAGACATATAGATTAAAATAAAATGGTAGAATTACATACAGCTATGTAAGTAATAACAGTAATAATAAAAGGGTCAATCCATAAGGAAGATGACAAAATATGCTCTGTAACCACTATGGAGTGAAATTAGAAATCAATAACCCAAAGAAATTTGAGAAACTCAGAAATCTACAGAAATGAAACAACATACTCTTAAAAAACCAATGTGTCAAGGAAGAAATCACAGGAGAAGATGGAAAATATTTTTGAGATGAATGAAAATGTAAACACAACACTATGTAACGCAGCTAAAGCAGTTCTTGGAGGGAACTTTATAGCTGTAAATACCTCTTTATAATAATAAGAGTAAAGATCTAAAAATCAATAATCTAACCTTCCACACTAGGGAACTGGAAAAATATAACAAAGTAAACCCAAGGCCAGCAAAAGGAAGGAAATAAAGAAGATTAGAATGGCAATTAATGAAACAGAAGTCCAAAAAGCAATAGAGAAAAGTCAACGAAACCAGAAGTTGTTTCTTTCTTTGAAAAGATCAACAAAATTGACAAATTTTTAGATAGATTGATCAAGAAAAAAAGATACAAGGCTCAAATTATTAAAATAAAAAGACTGGACATTACTACCTACCTTACAGTAATAAAAGGATTATAAAAGAATACTATGAACAATAGTACACCAATAAAATAGACCACTTAGATGAAATGAGTAAATTCCCAGAAAGACTCAAACTACCAAAACTGGCTCAAGAAGGAATAGATAATCTGAATAGACCTACAACAAGTAAAGAGATTGAATTAGTAATTTTAAAACTATCCCCCAAAACCACCAAAAGAAACCCTACAAAATACTAGCAATACAAATCCAGGAACATCTAAAAAGCTCTATACAACATGACCAAGTTGAATTTACCCCAGTAATGCAATGTTGGTTGAACATCAGAAATCAACTGATGTAATAGGACATATTAATTTTTAAAAACCACAAAAAACCCTACAAGATTTTATCTATAGATACAGAAAAAACATTTGTCAAAATCCAACACACATTGTTGATAAAAACACTGAACAATCAGTACTCCGTGTCTAGAACTTAACCTGGTAAGAGCATATGTGAGAGACCCACAACAAACATCATACTGAGATCAAGGACAAGACAAGGATATCAGCTTTCACTGCTTCTATTTAACGTTATACTGGAAGTTATAGTAACATCAATTAGGAAAGAAAATGAGATATTAGAAAGAAAAAAGTAATGTTCTCCCGATTCAAAGATAACGTGATTGGGCTTCCCTGGTGGCGCAGTGGTTGAGAGTCCCCCTGCCGATGCAGGGGACACGGGTTCATGCTCCGGTCTGGGAGGATCCCACATGCTGCGGAGCAGCTGGGCCCGTGAGCCATGGCCGCTGGGCCTGCGCGTCTGGAGCCTGTGCTCCGCAGCGGGAGAGGCCACAACGGTGAGAGGCCCAAGTACCGCAAAAAAAAAAAAAAAAAAGATAATGTGATCTTATACATATAGAAAGTTCTAAGGAATCCATTAAAAACCTTTTTTTTCTGGAAAGACATATATTATTTTATTAAAATATTTTGTAAACTTTTCAAACTACAGCAAAGTGATCACCCTTATAAGCTCACTATTTATATAACAAACTAACTTAAGTTTATATTCATTTTAACATAAGGTGATGGAATGAAATTGCAAAGAAAATATGGAATTTATTTTGTGAAATCTTGGTATGTAGTTAACTGAAATATTTTAACAGCTTTATTGGTATATAATTCATACATCATAAAGTTAACTCAAAGTGTACAATTCAGTCATTTTTAATAAATTTACAGTATTGTTCAATAATCACAATAATTTTAGAATATATTTATCACCCTAAGAAGATACTTTTTGCCCATTAGCAGTCATTTCCCATCCCCTCTCACCCCACCTCCCCATCCCCCAGTCCTAAGCAACCACTAATTTTTCTTTGTTTATAAATTTTCCTATTTTGGACATTTAACAGAGCAGAGTTAAAAAAAAAAAAAAAACTTATTGCAGCATAATCCTAATTATGATGTAGCCAATCTATCCTTATAGATAAGCATCTACATATATATCTCCATGTTGAAGGAAGTACACCTAAATATTAAAGTTGATTGTCTTCAGTTTTTTTAATGTAACATCATTTTCCAACTTTCTGCACTGATATGTTAGTTCTCTATCAAAAGTGTTTTTTTTTTTAATTTTAAAAGTTTTTACAACATTTAGGTCATATCAATTATGCTATGAAATGACTGTAAAGGGTATATATGATTTCTATTTTTATGAAATAAAGAAGTACTAGAGTTTCTACTTAATGATGAACATTTCCTTTTCAAGTTTAGCAGCCTTGCTTTTTAGTCTGTATTTTTCCAATCCTTTATTATAAATTTTATTTCAGCTTATATATGATACATTTGTAAGAAGCTTTAAAATCCTTTCTGGAATGAGGCCCAATACAAACATATAAGTAAATAATATAAAAGATTGATGAATTTAATACAGGTATGTTAGCTAGAGATAGATGGAAGAAGAAAATAATTAGATATTGAAACCTGTAGTTAAATACATCAGCTTTGCCTTTTCAGATTTGCTAACTAGGAGAAATGTTGACTGATTTGGATTCTCTACTTTATTTTCTTGTTCCCTTGAGGAGTTCCTTAGATGTAAGGAAATGTGTCAAATTTGGGAACTAGACGAACTATATCAGAATTATGCATGGTGTTTATTAAAAATGTGAGACTTAGCATCAAAAGCTATAGGGGCAATGTCATGGATTTTAACTACTCCCCCAGGTGCTTCTAATGTAAACAGAAATTCAGAACCTCAGAATGAAAGCTGAGGCGAGGGCTTTCCTGGTGGCACAGTGGTTAAGAATCTGGCTGCCAGTACAGGGGACACAGGTAAGAGCCCTGGTCCGGGAAGATCTCACATGCCGCAGAGCAACTAAGCCCATGCGCCACAACTGCTGAGCCTGCACTCTAGAGCCTGTGAGCCACAACTACTGAGCCCACGTGCCACAACTACTGAAGCCCACGTGCCTAGAGCCCGAGCTCCGCAACAAGAGAAGCCACCGCAATGAGAAGCCCGCGCACTGCAACGAAGAGTAGCCCCGGTCGTTGCAACTAGAGAAAGCCCACGCGCAGCAACAAAGACCCAGTGCAGCCAAAAATAAATTAAATAAATAAACAAAAGCTGCGATGAGAGACTGGAAGTGTTATATACTGATAGACATAGGCTCCTTGTCGACCACCTTCCCCACGGGACCCTCGTTTTCTGGAAAAGGGATTGCTATTCCAGAATATTAAAAAAAAAAAAAAAAAAAAAAAAAAAAAACTAGAATATTAAAAACCAAAAAAAAAAAAAACAACAACAACTAGAACTCAACAGCAAGAAAACAAATCCAATTTAAAAATGGGCAAAAGGGGCTTCCCTGGTGGTGCAGTGGTTGAGAATCTGCCTGTCAATGCAGGGGACACGGGTTCGAGCCCTGGTCTGGGAGGATCCCACATGCCGCGGAGCAACTAGGCCCGTGAGCCACAGCTACTGAGCGTGTGTGTCTGGAGCCTGTGCTCCGCAACTGGGGGGCCACGACAGTGAGAGGCCCAAGCACCGCGATGAAGAGTGGCCCCCGCTTGCCGCAACTGGAGAAAGCCCTCGCACAGAAACGAAGACCCAACACAGCCAAAAATAAATAAATAAATTTAAAAATGGGCAAAGGACTCCAACAGACATTTCTCCAAAGTAGATATATGAATAACCAATAAGCACATGAAAATATGCTGAATATCACTAATAATTATGGAAATGAAGATAAAAATCACCATGAAACCATTTCATATTTCTTAGGATGACTATTATCAAAAAATAAAACAAAACACAGAAAATAAGTGGAGGTGAGGATGTACAGAATCCAGAACCCTCCAACACACCCGGTGGATATGTAATGGTACAATTGCTTTGGAAAACTGTCTGGTAGTTCCTCAGAAAGTGAAGCACAGAGTTATTTGACCCAGAAATTCTACTTCCAGATGTATACCAAACAGAAACAAAAATGAATATGCACACAAAACTTGTACACAGACATTCATGGCAGCATTATTCATAATAGCAAAGGTGGATACAACCAAAATGTACACCAACTGATGAATGGATAAATAGTATATGACATATCTATACAATGGAATATTATTCAACCATAAACTGGAGTGAAGTACTTATGTATTTTACAAAATGGATGAACCTTGAAAACATTATGCTAAGTGAAAAACAATCACACAAGACCCCATATACATGATTTTATTTATATGACATGCTCAGAATAAGCAAACCTATACATAAAGTAGTTTAGGTGTTGCCTAGACCTGGGCGGGGAAGGGAGATTAGGGAGTGACAGCTAAAAACTATACTATCTTTTTTGGGGTGATTAAAATTACATTTCAATGTAATGCTAGGCAATTGGGAAGATGAATCTATTTAAGGACAAGTTTAGAATAAACACCTCCAGTATTTATCACTGTTGTGTCACAGTGAGTGATAAAATAGGTCAACCACTGAGGGACACCTGGTTTTGTTAAGGTCTTATTTCACTGAGGGAAATACTACTCCACAGCCCTTTATCTCCCTCTGTTAGTTGGCCTAGGATTGTGTGTTAATTCTGATTTTGGATGATTAACCAAAAAACATGCATTTGGCCTCAAATGTCCTTCAAGAAGAAGGAATTGTAGGTAGAGTCTAAAGCAAACAAACAAACAAACAAACAAAAACCAGTCTTACGGCAAAGCCAAAGGGAGATCTCCTAAATGCTCGTTCCTTGGACTTATTAATAGGAATTTTCAAGGTTTCTTCTTCCTAAGTTTCAACCAGCCTCTGGGATATAGTCCTCACTCTGCAAGACAATGTTACATTTCTGATTTCTGAGTTGGCAACGTTTACTGTTATGTTGAGCAGTTTCATTGGTGTGTTGTACAGTACGATAAGCCAATAAGACACTCTCTAGGTTTAAGGTGTCACAGTCAAATATATTTTGAAATCATATGTCTGGGTAATCTTAACATAGATTCCTATATTAAAATTTCTGCAAATCTGTGAAATTCAGTTTAACTCTGAGTCATGGTCTCCCAAATTGAATTGACTAGGGAATATGCTACTACCTCTTTTTTATTTTTACTAATTAACATGTGAAGGAATTAGTATTCTACAAAACACACGTTAGGAAATGCTGTTTTAGTGCCTATGTTATATAGTTTCTTATGTAGGCAGATTGAAAATAAACCTATTGACAGATGCCTTAACTGTAAATGGGCACGACCAAATATGAGCTTATGAAGTCAAATATTCTGTTTCAGTGTTCACATGGGCCTACTGCATCAATCTGAAAAAGATTGTGATGTGCTACAGTATTCTAGATGGCAGTCTGTGTGGTGGCATTCCTAACCTCCTGTTGGCGCTATGTGTAAAGGCATGGTATCAGCTATGCAGGTAGTCTCTGCTTGCCTCAAGTTGTCTCGGGCAGATTGCACAAATTCCCTACACTTTCCCTGAAAAATGTTGATGGAAATTTCCAAGTAAGGCATTATTGACCTATGCATGTTTATATTTATTTTGTGGCTGGCAAGAATATTTAGCTAACCTGTTTATTCTGCATTAATAATCTCACTCCAGATAACAAAGAAAAGGACATAAGTAAAATATTAAATAGGCCATATTCACGGGGTTTTAAGTCCAGTTAGAGACGAACATTTCCATACCACCTAAATAAGGAGAGTTACATGGGAAAATATTCCTGTAATGTGTTGCTTCTAGGTTGCCAGTAATATTCTGTTAAAATGGCTACAACCATCTGGCTATTACAGGATGTTGGAGATAAAGTTGCCATTAAATTTAACCATATGTTGTCCAAACAGAATTTTCAGTCTTCTGTAGATAATTCATCTGCATTTTCATTCATATGTCCATTTATTTACTTAACCAATAATCATCAATGTACTAGCTGCAAGTCACTGATCTTAGCTATGAAAAGAAGGGTGCTAAGTAGGGATTATATTATTTTTGACATCAAGAATATATGTTCTTAAGAGAAAAAGATGTATATGCAAATTATAAAATTAAGAATGTCATAGAAGTCATAAGTGGGGGAAATAGAATAAATATTTACTAAATGCCTCCTATGTATGGGCGTTATGTTATGCTCTTTATATTTAAAGGAAGGTATATTGATTTGCTAGGACTTCCATAAAAATATACCACAGACTGGGTGGCTTAAACAATAGAATTTTATTTAGTCATAGTTCTGGAGGTTAAAAGTTCAAGATTAAGGAGTTGGCAGGTGTGGTTTCACCCGAGGCCTCTCTCTTTGGCTTGCAGACGGCTGCCTTCTCCCTGTGTCCTCACATGATTGCACCTTGATTTGTGTACGTCTGCATCCTAATTAACTCTTCTAGTAAGAAAACCCGTTATATTGGAATAGGCCCATCCTAATGACCTCATTTTAACTTAATCACCTCTTTAAAGATTTTTATCTCCAAATGTGGTTATGTTCTGAGGTAATGGGGATTTAGGACTTCAACACGTGAATTTAGGGGGGAAACACAATTTGGCCCATAACATATAGTTTTCTTTCTCAATTCAGATATGAAAACTCTACCACTGGAGACCCATGTGTCTTCTGCGTCAAAACTCTTCATATCACTAATAATAGAAGCATTTTCAATAAGTTGCCATGTTTTATGTTGAGAATTTTGCTTTTACTAATTCATTTGGTGCTCCCAACAGTGCTACGAGATAGGCAGTGATAACTGCACCATTTTAGAAATGAGAAAAAATGAGGCTTAGAAAGATTAAGCTACCGACTCAATGTCACATAATCAGTAGGAGTCAGAGCCTTCTTCTAAATCATTTTTTGCTCTAAACTTATCCCTTCTTTTCTGGAACTTGCTAGTTTCAAATTTTCTGACTCGAGAAAAAATACATCAGTGTGTGTTATAATATTGGATTTTGTAAATATGACCCAATGTGGGTAACATCAGTATGTTTGGGAGTTTGGAAGAAAAAGAATATTACCTTCTTGAATACATTGGCATCCAAGCAGAGGCCCAGAATTAAACCAGGAGAAACAGCGGAAAAGAACATAAGTATGTAAACAGACTGTCTTCTGAACTTGAAAAACAATACACCTACACTTAAAATATGCCATGATCTTTTTTCATTGCAAATGTTTTTAAGGAGTCTACATATTATAGTAATTCTACTTTCATTTGATTAACTTTTCATTAATAATGAAAACTCCTTACATCCTTAGACAAACCCAAAATATCTCTCTGGATGCAAATTCAGCGTGCTGTGATTTGGAGACAAAAGGAAGAAGAAAGAGACTATCTATCTAATGGGCAAAGATGTAAATGATCAGTGTAAATCAAAGGACAAAAATAAGCACCTGATTTTGAACACTGTCAGGTTGAATAAACAATTAGAGAGTTCATCTGACTGAGATGGTAGAAATGTGTGACTGGGGAAGAGGTGGAGAGGGATCCTTTAAAGATGAGAAATGAAAATGTCACCAAAATTTTGAGAAAATACTACTTCCCAGGAGCAGATTAATGAAGCAGAAGCAAAGCTCCAACTGTCAGCAGCTGAATTATTAAAGGAGGAAAAGCAGAATCTGTGGACAGGTGCAGGCTTGTCCAGAAATTGAAAAATCTTAAAGCAAACTCCAAGTGAATCACAAGAAGCTTCATTTAACTTTTATCTGAACACTTTAATGGTGCATTTGCTTTAGATTTTTTTCATACATCTATACTCATTCTCTTCCAAAGAGGGATAGTCACAAATCTGTGTCAAGAATTGCAGATGGGAAAATGGAAAAAGTAAGCAGACTTGAACAATGTGTCCAACTATGGGCAGAAAATCAGGGCCACTCACAGAGGCTTTATTTATTTTTCTTTAATACTGATATGTAGGTAGAATCTACAATATCATTAGTCATCTGGATGCAGGAATTCAGAAATTGTGCCTATAATGGATAGCAATCAATTGCCCTACTTCAAGGATCTAAACCAAATTTAAGGTATAAACACATTGATTTTTGCACTTGAGCAATTCATAAACTTTTCAATGAGCCTTTTCAATCTAGGAATAATACAGATTTAGATAGGAATGCACATGCATGTTTTGTGTATGTAAGTATGTATATTAAATAATTTGTAAGGTGTTAATGCAGTAACTGACTATGCTGTAATCTCATTTGTTATTTATAACAATACATTTAAGCATATAATAGAATACAAGTGTATATGCATATGTGTTCATACTTTATACTATTTTGCTTATACATTAAAGAAGAGATTCATAATTACTATGGTGGATGCTGTGATGCACTACACAGTCCCACTTTAGGAATGAAAGGCTTTTTCATCCGCCTGATGGGAGTGATGCCAAGATAACCCTCGGCCCTCAGTTGTCAATCCTCCTTGAGGACTGTCTCAGCTGAAGAAAACAACAGCATCCAGAGTTGTTTCTGGATGCCTCTTTTCTTTTTTTTTTTTTTTGGATGGGCCAAATGTGTTCTCTGGTAGTTTTAATTTGCTACTTCTTAATTACAACCGAGCATGTTTTTACATGTTTTTGGCCATTTGGGTTTTTTTCACAAACTGACTGATAATCTTAGCCCATTTATCTTTTTTTTTTTTTTTTAACATCTTTATTGGGGTATAATTTCTTTACAATGGTGTGTTAGTTTCTGCTTTATAACAAAGTGTATCAGTTATACATATACATATGTTCCCATATCTCTTCCCTCTTGCATCTCCCTCCCTCCCACCCTCCCTATCCCCTCCACGCGGTCACAAAGCACCGAGCTGATATCCCTGTGCCATGCGTCTGCTTCCCACTAGCTATCTACCTTACGTTTCTTAGTGTATATATGTCCATGCCTCTCTCTCGCCCTGTCACAGCTCACCCTTCCCCCTCCCCATATCCTCAAGTCTGTTCTCCAGTAGGTCTGTGTCTTTATTCCTGTCTTAGCCCTAGGTTCTTCATGACATTTTTTTTTCTTAAATTCCATATATATGTGTTAGCATATGGTATTTGTCTTTTTCTTTCTGACTTACTTCACTCTGTATGACAGACTCTAGGTCTATCCACCTCATTACAAATAGCTCAATTTCGTTTCTTTTTATGGCTGAGTAATATTCCATTGTTTATATGTGCCACATCTTGTTTATCCATTCATCTGATGATGGGCACTTAGGTTGTTTCCATCTCCAGGCTATTGTAAATAGAGCTGCAATGAACATTTTGGTACATGACTCTTTTTGAATTTTGGTTTTCTCAGGGTATATGCCCAGTAGTGGGATTGCTGGCTCAGATGATAGTTCTATTTGTAGTTTTTTAAAGAACCTCCATACTGTTCTCCATAGTGGCTGAACCAATTCACATTCCCACCAGCAGTGCAAGAGTTTTCCCTTTTCTCCACACCCTCTCCAGCATTTATTGTTTCTAGATTTTTTGATGATGGCCATTCTGACTGGTGTGAGATGATATCTCATTGTAGTTTTGATTTGCATTTCTCTAATGATTAATGATGTTGAGCATTCTTTCATGTGTTTGTTGGCAGTCTGTATATCTTCTTTGGAGAAATGTCTATTTAGGTCTTCTGCCCATTTTTGGATTGGGTTGTTTGTTTTTTTGATATTGAGCTGCATGAGCTGCTTGTAAATTTTGGAGATTAATCCTTTGTCACTTGCTTCATTTGCAAATATTTTCTCCCATTCTGAGGGTTGTCTTCTGGTCTTGTTTATGGTTTCCTTTGCTGTGCAAAAGCTTTCAAGTTTCATTAGGTCCCATATGTTTATTTTTGTTTTTATTTCCATTTCTCTAGGAGGTGGGTCAAAAAGGATCTTGCTGAGTTTTATGTCATAGAGTGTCCTTCCTATGTTTTCCTCTAAGAGTTTGATAGTTTCTGGCCTTACATTTAGGTCTTTAATCCATTTTGAGCTTATTTTTGTGTATGGTGTTAGGGAGTGATCTAATCTCATACTTTTACATGTAGCTGTCCAGTTTTCCCAGCACCACTTATTGAAGAGGCTGTCCTTTCTCCACTGTACATTCCTGCCACCTTTATCAAAGATAAGTTGTCCATATGTGCGTGGGTTTATCTCTGGGCTTTCTATCCTGTTCTATTGATCTATCTTTCTGTTTTTGTGCCAGTACCATACTGTCTTGATTACTGTAGCTTTGTAGTATAGTCTGAAGTCAGGGAGCCTGATTCCTCCAACTCTGTTTTTCGTTCTCAAGATTGCTTTGGCTATTCAGGGTCTTTTGTGTTTCCATACAAATTGTGAATTTTTTTGTTCTAGTTCTGTGAAAAATGCCAGTGGTAGTTTGATAGGGATTGCATTGAATCTATAGATTGCTTTGGGTAGTAGAGTCATTTTCACAATGTTGATTCTTCCAACTGGATGCCTCTTTTCTTTGGCACCCTTCATGTGGCTATAGATCACCACAAAGATAAAGACTCAGCCCCCAAATTTGAATATACACCCAGCTCTCCATCAGACTGACACCTTCCTTTCTCAGACATCAATCTAAGAATACCCCCCTCTGAAAAACCTGCACTGTTATTGCATCTTAGAATCTGCGTTCCAAGGGAAAAAACCTGAAAGAAATGCTCAGAAGGAAAGGTTGATTGAAATGGAGAGAGATAGACTATTAACAACAACAACAGAAACAAATACAAAATAAAATAAAATATGGGCTTCCCTGGTGGCGCAGTGGTTGAGGGTCCGCCTGCCGATGCAGGGGACACGGGTTCATGCCCCGGTCCGGGAAGATCCCTCATGCCGCGGAGCGGCTGGGCCCGTGAGCCATGGCCGCTGGGCCTGCGCGTCCGGAGCCTGTGCTCCGCAACAAGAGAGGCCACAACAGTGAGAGGCCCGCGTACTGCAAAAAATTAAAATAAAATATGATCATTGCTTTTTGGGGGGTGATAAATGAAAGAGGAAAAGGCAATGATAAAACATAGTGACGGTATCTTCCCTGATGGAAGGATGGTATTGACTGTACATAGAGCACAGTCAATTGTGCTAGCCCTAGAGGCCACTTAGGCTAAAATGTTGGCTCTGCCTCTATTTAGCTTGTGTGTGAGTGTGGGCAAGAAACTTCAACCTTCTAATACTTATAGGGAATCAAATTATAGAGTACATGCCTGGCACAAAGCATTGTGTCTGGTACATAGCAAACGCTAAATAAATATGTGAACAAATAACTTGTAAAAGCTTGTAATTGTTAGCAGCTAAATTACCCACAGAGCTGACAGACATATTTCAAATAAACTCTTTTTCCATTCTGCTTTATAATAGCAGTATTACCATATTTACAAAACAAAGAATACACAGGGTGATTATTTGTTAACAAAATAATAATCCCCCTTCCAAAGGATTTGTCATAGAAGCCTTTTAAGGATGAGGGTGTTTTCATTTGCCAACCTAGATGCCCTCTCGACTCTTCTCTACTCTGTACTGTCCCAGGAAACTGGTCTATACGGGTATCTGCTTTCCTCTCTGCCTGCCATATATGTTTGGCCAATGGGAGACACAGCAGTGAGGTCAGAGGATGGGAGGAGATTCAACCAGGCTACCAGGTCCCCCTATCCACCCAGCTCTCTTCTCCCTGTTCCAGTAATCACTATTTTCTCTTGTTTCCTCAGCCCTGATATTTTTCACATCTTTAGGCTGCTGTTAAATCTAGGGCATTTCACTATCCCTTGATTAACTTCCTATACTCTGACCACATCTTGGTAAATAGTGACTTTACTGGACTTCCTGCAAATTACCCAGCTCGAATGTGAATGCTCCATCCTCCTCCTCCTCCTGCTGGAAACTTGACTAACCTAAGTGAGTCTCCTAGAGATTAAAATATGCATTTTTATTTGAAAAAATGTATTTTCATTCATATTCTTTTCAGAATCACTTTTTTTCATCATATGGAACATTAAAGCAAATGATCTGAGCTGCATTCAACATGAAATCTCTGTAATTTTACTCATAAAGTAAACTTTTTTTTTTCTAAGATTTATTTATTATTTATTTATTTTTGGCTGCCTCGGGTCTTAGTTGCGGCATGCAGGATCTTTCATTGCAGCACGCAGGCTGCAGGGTGCCTGGGCTCTGTAGTTTGCTGCATGCAGCCTCGCCGCGTCCCCTGCATTGTAAGGTGGATTCTTTACCACTGGACCACCAGGGAAGTCCCCAAGTAAACTTGTATACTCAGTTCTATTGAAGTGTCTCAAATGAGCAAATGGATTAATAAACCTTATTTTAAAATTGAAAGACTTCAGCCAAAAGATTCACCTTCAGTGACAAATGCCATTTCTTTACATTTTTTTTCATACTGATTATCTCTAAGAGACAAAAATAGATTTCCTTGGTTTCAGCCAACTTAAAAAAATAAATGTTAAGAAAAAGAAATTAAAGCACAAAAAGAAAACAAAAAGTTCTGTATTCTCAAATATGTTCACTACCATTAGCTTAATACTGAAAATTGCCTACAAATCAAAACTATTTAAAAATCATAATATAAAGCATGATACATCCAAACTTTGGAATATCATGTAGGCATCAAAAGTGGTTTTATGAAAAAGAATAGTAGTACTTCAGTGGAAGATTATGTCTTCATGTTAGGTGAGAAAAAAATCAGGATATTCATTTTAAAATGTGAAAATTTCTAACAGAAAGTACATAACAACTATTGATATGATTTCATCCAAGTTGTAGAGCATAGGTAGTGTTATCTGCTACTTTAAATTTTTTGAAGTCACAAATTGTCAGTGATAAGAATAGAATTCATTGTCAGAAAAACACTCATGGTTTTTAAATTGCTACATGAAAAGAAATTAGTGAAAAAACAGATTATTTATTCATGTATTTTAATATATTCAAGGGAATTAGTTTGCTTTAGTAATATATCTAAACTAGTCTGGTTCTGGGATTTTAAAGAACGAAGTGAACAGCTCCAAAATTACTATATATACATATATATATATTTTAGTAAAGATCTTATTTTAGACATAGAACCTTGGCTAAGAAGAATATAACAGGTCTCATCCTAATTCCCTGTAAATTATACTTAATTAATGCACTGATCTTAGTATTATCTCTTAGAACTGAATCATTTTCATAAAAAACCACATCAGTTCAATATAAATTTTCAAAGACATGGAAGTACTAATATAACAATGCAGGATATTTCAGAACAAAATCACCTTAATTCCTTGGGATTTAACTCGTAGGTAGTATTTCTTTGTTCCTGTGACATATTTTTATTTCAATATTGCCAGAAAAAATCATAGGAACTTGGCTTGATGTTAATGCTAGTCTAGGAATAAAAAGAAAAAATACTTTTAAAATATTTTTTGGAGGGAGCAGATATTATTCAGTTTGTACAAAACCCCAAATTTTATCGCAAGACAAGTTATATCAGCAAATGATAAAACACAAAAGAACTCCTGTGATAATAATGCATCAGGATGGTATATCCCAATTTAGAAATCTTGATATTTCTAGTCTCCCTGGTCTAGTTCTTCCAACTTTCCTTTATTTCAGGAAGACCTGATATTCCATGCAGTATTAGCTTTCATCTCACACCTCCACCATATGTATTCTTTGTCATGAATGCACAACCATCCTTGAAGTGGAGGTAATAAAGTTTACTTGATATTCTTCTCTTTTGTTAATTTAGGTGATTTCTACTGTCCATAATTATAAATAGCATCATAATAAATAGTGACCCATGCTGATATTTTTATAATGTAACCCTAAATCAACCAGTTGTAAAAATGCAAATTAATCACAGAAAAACATTGACATGTTCAATTCAATACTATCAAATCAATTGGACCTAGCCTTCCTTTAGTTTCGTTTTTCTTGAATTCTGTACTCAAAATATTTTCAACATCTTGAAATCCCAACCCCTTCCTTCCAAATACCTACATATTTCTCTTGTTTCCCACCTACTCTTTCTTGTGCCTAAATTGCCCTTAACTTTATTGTCCAGCTACTAAAAATTCTTCTCATTGTCTCAGAAACTCAATATTGCCTTTTGTTTGAAGCCTTTCCTAAGTACCCCACTTAGGATTAAACTCTTTTCTTTCTTCCACAGAATTTTACATACTTATACATTAGCATTTACCATATCCCATTGTTGTTACATGTCTGTGAGAACCAGTTAAAATCAGGCCTAGTAGGCTTCCCTGGTGGCGCAGTGGTTGGGTGTCCGCCTGCCAATGCAGGGGACGCGGGTTCGTGCCCCGGTCTGGGAGGATCCCACATGCCGCGGAGCAGCTGGGCCTGTGAGCCGTGGCCGCTGAGCCTGCACGTCCGGAACCTGTGCTCCGCAACAGGCGAGGCCACAACAGTGAGAGGCCCGGGTACCGCAAAAAAAAAAAAAAAAATCAGGCCTAGTCACTACAAGCTTGGCTGGGAGTGACCTGGACTTTGGTGTTCCTCGGCTCACAGTAGAGTTTCCTTGGCAACTCTAGAGTTAAGATAAATGTATTTTTATTTCCATTACTCTAGGAGGTGGGTCAAGAAAAGACCTTGCTGTGGTTTATGTCAGAGTGATTTTCCTATGTTTTCCTCTAAGAGTTTTAAACAAATGGGACCTAATTAAACTTCAAAGCTTTTGCACAGCAAAGGAAACCTTAAACAAGATGAAAAGACAACCCTCAGAATGGGAGAAAATATTTGCAAATGAAACAACAGACAAAGGATTAATCTCCAAAATATACAAACAGCTCACGGAGCTCAATATCAGAAAAACAAACAATTCAATTAAAAAATGGATGGGAGACCTAAATAGACATTTCATTGAAGAAGACATACAGATGGCCAAGAGGAACATGAAAATATGTTCAACATCACTAATCATTAGAGAAATGCAAATCAAAACTAGAATGAGATATCACCTCACACCAGTCAGAATGGTGATTATCAAAAAATCTATAAACAATAAATGCTGGAAAGGATGTGGTGAAAAAGGAACCCTCCTGCACCGTTGGTGGGAATGTAAATTGATACAACCACTATGGAGAACAGTATGTAGGTTCCTTAAAAAAACTAAAAATAGACTACCATATGACCCAGCAATCCCACTACTGGGCATATACCCTGAGAAAACCATAATTCAAAAAGAGTCATGTACCACAATGTTCATTGTAGCTCTATTTACAATAGCCAGGACATGGAAGCAACCTAAGTGTCCATCAACAGATGAATGGATAAAGAAGATGTGGCACATATATACAGTGGAATATTACTCAGCCATAAAAAGAAACGAAATTGAGTTATTTGTAGTATGGCAAATACTAGAGTGTGTCTGTATGTATGACAGACCTAGAGTCTGTCATACAGAGTGAAGTAAGTCAGAAAGAAAAAAAACAAATACCGTATGCTAACACATATATATGGAATCTAAAAAAAAAAAAGGTTCTAAAGAAACTAGGGGCAGGACAGGAACAAAGACACAGACGTAGAGAATGGACTTGAGGACACGGGGAGGGGGAAGGGTAAGCTGTGACGAAGTGAGAGAGTGGCATGGACATATGTACATTACCAAATGTAGAATAGATAGCTAGTGGGAAGCAGCCGCACAGCACAGGGAGATTAGCGCGGTGCTTTGTGACCACCTAGAGTGGTGGGATAGGGAGGGTAGGAGGGAGACGCAAGAAGGAAAAGATATTGGGATATATGTATATGTATAGCTGATTCACTTTGTTATAAAGCAGAAACTAACACACCATTGTAAAGCAATTATACTCTGATAACGATGTTAATAAACAATCCCATGGGATACTGAAAAGATAGGTAGTTTATTATTTTTCATGAAGGTTAAGGCATATTTCGCTGGGGAAAAAAAACAACAACCCAGTCCTAAAAGGAGCAGAATCATAGTCCCAGAGATCACATACAAATGATGCTATAATAAAACCAGACCCATTTCATGTCAAGATTTTTTTTTAAAGTTCTTGATTTAAGATAAGTAGAATTTAGAGTGAAATCAGTAGGAGTACACAAGGAAAGCTATCATGATCCTTGGAACTCCTCTAAATTCAAAACAGAAATAAAATGAGAAAATGGAATTGAAAAATGAGAAAATGGATCAAAACTTTAGAAGCATTAGGCAGTACTTGATCCTTCAGTCAGAGAAGTGTCTAAGTGAGATGACAGAAATCTCTGTTAACAATGGTCTCTAATGTTGGAGTGTCTGTAATTATCCAATTTCTAGCCTTTGAGTCTTATTTATGTTGTGTCTCTTTATAGAAGGAGAATGTGAATCATTCTTAGGATAGTGCCAAAGACCCCAGGAAGTTTTATTTCTCTTTTTTTTTTTTTTTTTTTTTCCCGGTACGCGGGCCTCTCACTGCCGCGGCCTCTCCCATTGCGGAGCACAGGCTCCGGACGCGCAGGCTCAGCGTCCATGGCTCACGGGCCCAGCCGCTCCGCGGCATGTGGGATATTCCCGGACCGGGACACGAACCCGCGTCCCCTGCATCGGCAGGCGGACTCTCAACCACTGTGCCACCAGGGAAGCCCTCTCATTTTTTGTAATAACCACATTTTGAGAAAAGTATTCTTCCAATTGTCTGTCTGAGGCATCAATCTGTGGGGATTCTAATTGAATCCAGCATCTTTCTGGTTTATAATATCATAGGACATAGATAACCCAATCTAACTTGAGCAGGTCTACTCATCATTTCAGCTTCAGAGAATTCATACAAAAGGGCCAGCACATTAAAAGAAGTATGTTTATCTTTCTCTCTTTTTATTACTGACTACCATCATTTCCTTAAGAGAAGAAGAACATCAATACCATAGCACACATATTTATGTAGCAAATATTTATCATGAATCTTCTAGGTTGGTGGTTCCCACATTTCCACCCATATAAGATTAACTTCGGAACTTTGATAAAATGTGTAGGTATAACCTCTAATATTCTAAGTCAGGTTTGTATGGACTATGGTCCTACATTTTATTGAAAGAAAAACCTGGTGACTCTGATACTGGTGACCCATAGACTGCACTTAGAAAAACACTGTTAAACGTTAGACATTATTTAGCCATTGTAAAAATAAGATGTGTTATGCATATATATTCTGTTCTCAAGGAGCACACCAGGGAAGGAAGGAGAGCGCCAGCAGATAGAAAGAAGCATAGGAGGAGCTATAAGATGAAAGCATATGACCAGAGAAGGGAAAGGTAACAAAATACTGAGTGCCTTTTATCTTTCATGCACTCTGCAGGGCATTATATATATATACATTATAGAATTTAAGGGGAAAACCTCCAATTTGCATATAAGGAAATAGGTTGAATTAACTTAATAAATCAGTCAGGGGACCCATAAAAAGTAACAGAATAAAAATCTTATCCCATGTCAGTCTTTCCAAAAACAAGAAAGAAAAAATCAATGGTTTTACATTGATAGCACAGCAGATTGAAAAATGTGTGCATGAATAATTATAATGCAAAGGAGACAAAGGCACTCCATAATATAGGCACAACATTCTTCACAGGTTGGAAAATAGCACAGTGACAAGCCCAGAGTAGACATTTAATCAAAGTCGCTTACTTCCTGTTTGTTTGGAGAGGTTAATTAAGGGCTCATTCAAGGACACCAGTGGATATGGAATATTTGACTTGTAGCTATTATTTTCATGTTGACACACGAGAGTAACAACTAGGTACATTTAAAAAAAGTTAAAGTCCTAAAACTCTTAGATAGTAGCCAGCTCTTGTTTTTTATGATCAAATGAGTCCCTGAAAGTGTTAGTAACTTGTTAAAAGTCACAATAAATTAGTTTTGCTAGCAAAACTTTTCATGAGAAGGTATTTTTTAATATCTCCCCTTTTTCTGCTGTTACTTCCCAAAACACAACCTAAGATCCTTCCATGCCAAATGTAATAATGGATATTGTGTTGTGCCAGCAATTCAGATCTTCCCTTTAGTACCAAGGCTCTCCCTCAGTGGCAGCTGGGACTGTAGGCAGCTGAAAACTCTCAACTGGTCTTTCTTGAGGAATTGTCCTCAGCCAAAGAGAACGTCCTCACCCAAGACGATGCCCCCTCCCACCCATGCAGTCTACATCCTCTGACTGGTAAGTGTCAAGGTCTAACCGCCTTACATTAAAACAATTCTGAAGGGCCAACCCATCACCAGAGCCCCCCAAGTGACTGTCTAAGCATTTTTTGCAACTCAGTCATAATCTATTTCCTCCCTCTAAGCAACCCTACTGCCTTCATTCCCTTAGAGGTGTTGATCTCAAGGACACTCCTAATGTGTAAGTCTGCGCCTATTATCCTAGGAACCTGACTTAAGACATCAAATTATTAGATCTTCCCTTCAGGTGCTTTAATTTTCTGCATATTTATACTGAAATGCTACCTTTTGGGGCATTATTCTTCCATGGACAGCCCAATGCCATTGTCAGCTTAAACTGCACATTAATTAGGATATCAATGGGAGATTGATGACATCTTAAAGTTCTTATAATTTCAGGAGGGATTGTTAAAGGGAATATTTTAAAAGGAGAAGATAGAATATATAGAAGACACCAGGGATATTCCTTCCTGAACCATGGGACAGAGTGATGCCCTGCTTGACTCCATTGAGATGAGGAAAATGAAAGAATATAGGAGAAAAACCAATAGAGAGAAGGGCTGGGGCTGTTAGCTGAAGGAAACATTTGGTTCAAATGTACCTTGCTGGGAAGGATCTGGGAAAATAAATACATCAAGGATGAGAGTAAGGGGATGAGTGGCTCTGGATGAGAAAATGGAAGAGAAAATAATGTCCAGGTACAATGGGTGTCTTGCTTAAGGCCATAAAGTTAGTAAGTAGTGCTGACACTATAGAGCCACCCATAAGAATGCCTGTGCCATCATTTGATATAATAAATAAGTATATTCCATTTTATTATCATGTTATATTTCTGTGTTTATATCTGAGGAACATTTTGAGCTTCCTAAGATGAGACGTTAACTGTTACTCATTTCAGAATTTCTAACACCTAGTACAGTGTTGCAGGAAGTATAGAGCAACTTCCTTTTTCCTTGCGTACTCTTTGCTTAATATCCTCTTCATTCTTTGATTTGCCTTTGCTAAAAAACAGTTAACCTTCCTCGCTTCTAAAAATTATGCATTATAGTTTCCTGGGAATGTACATGGAGGTGTTAAAGAGAATGGGACATTCTCTTTCTGCTGTCCAGAAAGTTACAGCAGCTGACAAACCTTGGAGATGAATGGGGTGATGGCTATCATAGCCATAATGCCACTATATTCAGAAAAATCAATAAAATGTATTAAGTGACTGAGTGAGTGAAGGAAGTTAATGACACAACTAGGACAAAATATGAGTTTCTTCATATTTAGCTCCACTATTTCTTGCCAATACATGATAAGGCCTCTTTAAAGGAATGATAAACATATGAATGAACTACTAAAATCCTCAAGAACAGACAGATATATTACAAAATAATGTATTAAAGTCATGTTAAAAGAAGAAAAACAGATATTCTGCATCTCTTTGGAAATAAGGAGGTTACCAAAATATATCGTCAGAGAGAATTCAGCTTTGATGAAAGAAATTCAAATGCACAAATCACTGATCTTAATTAACCACTATTGATTCCATGGTATCAGGTTGAAATTAATATAGGCGAGTTCATCAAGCACAAGAGAAATGAACGTTATGAAGGTCTTCTTCTTTTAAGCTAGAAAGAGAAAGGGAAATTTAGGCCTATCAGGCAAGAGGCTCTGCCAGGTTTCAGAGGCCAAAGAAACAGACCCCAGATGGAATCCTGTGGACTTCTGCCATCTCCTTGGCTGGGCTGAATTTCTGCCATTTGCCTGCATCTGTCAGTGCAAAAGGCAAAATCTCTCCCCTCCCACCCACCTACTTCTACCTCCACCACCCACCCCGGCCTTTTCAAAATACATTTTATTTTATTGTCTCTTTACTTTTTGGAGACAAGCTCTGGAACTCCTCTCTCCACCAAAAGCAGCCCACTTCCTGCTGTACGAGAATTTACTTTTCTGCCTGGAACAGGTGTTATTGTTTAAAAATATCAAACAAAACTCCTTTAGCTACTATAAAAAGCATAGCTTTAGAAGCTTTATATAATTTTCAGAGCAAATGGCATTAAGAAATTTGCTCTTGCACCTGCCTACTCTGCAGATTTGCATAAATGTCCGTTGCTGTACAAATGTAGCATGGCGTTTGGTTCTATTTAATGCAAAAAAAAAAAAAAACAGAGACTCTGTCCATCTCTAAAGCATCTTGCAGAAGAATCACAGACATTCACTTTGCTTAAGCACATGAAAGAATGAGGGGAGGTTTCAGAATTTTCACACTAAAATAAATTTTTAAAAACGCAAAATATTAGAATATGACAGGCTAAGGCTATGCATATATTTTTGTCTGTAAGATTTAAGTATCTACTTGAATACATTACATTCTGAACATTAGGCATTGGCTTGTGAGAAAATTTCCTTCATAACATAAAGCTAACAAGCCTAGTTTGGAGTCAGTAATGTGAACAATGGTCTTAAATTCTAGTACCATGTGTGGTGATATGGTCAAACAAATTGGCAAGGATCTAGAGTTTTCAAAATATAAAATATTTTAAAAGAATAATAAAGGGGGAAATAACACATAGGGGAATTCAAACTGAGTTAGAATGCTGCTCTAAATGCATATTTTTCTTTATATCTTGCTTCAAATGTAAATCTTTTCATACATGTTGCATTGAGCAAAGTAGTAGGTCTCTCAAACTTGTTTTATCCACTAAGTGCTGTTGTGTGTACTTTTTAATGATTTGCTATCCTGTATATTGTTCTACCTCTATAGTCTTGCTTCATACTCTCATAATTACTTGCCAAAATTAATACAATAACTACTGCAATACTCCAGTTATTGGTATCACAGTATTTAATTTCAGTACCAACAAAATTACCTTCCATACTTCAATTTGTAGAGTTATCTTGGAAAATAAATAGGAAAATGTAATTATCCTGTTAAAACAATATCACTTCCTCCCATGACCCATAATAAGATTTCCAAGCTCCATATGTGAGTTTTTTACTTCATTTACGAACTCTTTTCCTATTGGTCCTTAACCTGCTTTTTTAAAATCACTACTGACATTTTAGACCAAATTTTTTTAATTTTTAGATGTATTTTTTATTGAGGTAACATTATATAAGTTTCAAGTATACAACATTTATTTCTACTTCTGTATACCAACAGCAAGCCCACCACCAAAAATGTAGTTTCCATCCCTCACTGGACATTTGATCCCTTTTAACCATTTTGACCTCTTCCCCCAACCGCCCACACTGTGCCCCTTCCCCTCTGGTAACCACTACTCTGCTCTCTGTATTTACATGTCTGGTTTTGTTTGCTTTGCTCATTTATTTTATTTTTTTGTTTGTTTGCTTGGTCTTTATCCCACATATGAGTGAAATCATATGATATGTCTTTCTCTGTCTTATTTCACTTAGCATAATACACTCAAGTCCATCCATGTTGTTGCAAATCGGGCTGAATAATTTTTAATGTTGGATGTGGAACCTGTCTTGTGCCTTGTAGGGTGTTTCGCAGCATTCCTGGCCTCTACTCACTAGATTCTCATAGCATCGCCCCACAAGTCATGGCAGTTAAAAATGGCTCCAGGCATTGCCAAATGTCCCATGGTCACAAAATTTTCTCTCATTAAAAACCATTGATCTTAACATGGGTTTCATGGAACCCGTGTATATCCTCACATCCAAATCCATTTACTCATGAATTTAGTATCCACTTAACACGTGCCTACTCATCCATCACGATCTAACTCAAGTGCCATTGCTCACGTGAAATCTTCTTTGATCCTTCTAACAATTAATTCTTTGTGCCACTTTAAACATAACCCTATTTCATCACATATTACCCTGTATTTAAACAATTTTTATTTCTGTCTTCCCCATAAATCTCTGAATTTATCAAATGTAGAACTTGTTTTTTTATACAGATCTTTGATTATTGCTATTACCTAGTAAAAAGACTGCCACATGAAAGAGAGGAACTCATTTAATATGTTTGAAAGAGTGATTGAATGATCAAACAAACGTTAAGATGATGAATAGTTGTTTGTGTGCCACACACTAGCATATAGTAGATAATTAATATATGTTTAGAGAAGGGATGAGTGAAATAGTCAATGTAATGGCACTCAAAATGGTGGGAGTCTATATAACACTATGCCACTCGAGCAACAAATCCCATTATAGCTTCCTGGATATTCATTTCAAATTATGAAAGCTCTCAGAATATTATCCCTTACGTGTAAGCTAAGTTGTTCATGTAAAAATTATCCTTATTTCATTTTGGATGTGCTGAATTAAACAGACTCCTGTTCCATCTTATCTATGCTGTAACCTTTACTAGACTAGAAGATGAATCTTAAATGGCCCTGGATAGTCCGTGATCCATGCAGAATAATTGCAGTCCACTTACTTTTGTTTCTTATTTTTATCCTTTCCTCACAGGGCCACTCTCTTATCCTCCAATTCTTTGTGTGGTTTAGCATGAGCTAATGACTGCACATTTATGCCTGTGAGAGTTTATAGTCTGAATAATAGCAGGAATGTCTTTTGACAATTTGCATTGTGCATCTTGTTATAAAAATAAGAGAAGGGGAATAAGTTAATGGACTGTTTGTGAACTCTTTTCTCTTCTCTGACATCATGTGAGTCCCAGGAAGACAGGTCAAGATTGATGAGCAGATTCTTAAATCGTTTATAAATTGATGAAACTCAAAGAAAGGATAGGGCTCTGTCTTTATCCTCTTATTGTTACATTCTAATTTTTTTGACAGGCCTTAAAATAAGCTCTTTTCCTTCCACATGGTATCAATAAAGCAGACACAAAAACTCTTCCTTGGTGATTTCAGTACACTCAAACTTTTCTCTGTTGATTTGAATGGAATGCATTTAAAAAGTGGTAAGGAATTCTGCAATGATTTGAACACCCAGCAGATATAAGGTAGAATAGATCAGTAGATATTGGATCAGGAAGTGAGGATGAATGAAAGTACACTTCAGGTGGAAATCTCTGTATAAGTGTGTGTGTGTGTGTGTGTGTGTGTGTGTGTAAATATAGCTATAGGTCTACATATATCTATCTATATGGAGAGAGAGTTATTATAGGAAATAACTCAAATGATATGGAGGCTAAGTCCCACAGTCTGCTATCTGCAAGCAGGAGAAACAGGAAAGCCAAGCTGGTGGTATAATTCAGTACAAGTCCAAACCTGAGACTTGGGGAGCCAGTGGTTAAATCTCAGTCTGAGTCCTAAAGCCCAGGAATCGGTAGCACCGATGTCTGAGGGCAGGAGAAGATGGATGTCTCAGGTCAAACAGAGGGAGCGAATTTGCCCTTCCTCTGCCTTTTTGTTCTACTCAGGCCTTTAGTGGATGGATATTGCCCACCTGCACTGGTGAAGGCCATCCTCTTTATACAGTCTACTGATTCAATGTTAGCCTCTTCCAGAGACACTCACAGACAACCCTGAAAAAATGTTTTACCAGCTATCTGGGCAACCCTTAGCCCAGCCAAAATGACACATAAAATTAATGATCACAGGTGTGTTCCAAAAACAGAGAATAAAAAATAACAACATAATGGAGAAAAGAGAAAAAAAGATTGGTGAGGCGTGTAAAGAGTTACATTTTAGGCCCTCATTTCCACTTCAGTGTATGTGCTTACTGATAAATGGAATAAGAATGAATTTATTATTATTTATTAAATAAGAATTTATAAATAAGAGTTTATTTATTGTTATAAAGATAAATAAATAAGAATTTGTTATTGTTATAAAGATCTTATTCATGGGACTTCCCTGGTGGTCCAGTGGTAAAGAATCTGCCTTACAATGCAGGGGACACGGGTTTGATCCCTGGTCAGGGAACTAAGATCCCACATGCCACGGGGCAACTAAGCCCTCGTGCCACAACTACTGAGCTTGCACGCCTCAACTAGAGAGCCTGCATGCTGCAGACTACAGAGTCCATGCGCTCTGGAACCCGTGGACCACAACTACAGAGCTCACGTGCCCTGGAGACTGCACACCACAACTAGAGAGAAGAAAAACCCACACATTACAACTAGAGAGAAGCCCACGCGCCACAACGAAGAGCCCACGTGCTGCAACTAAGACCTGACACAGCCAAAAAATAATAAATAAAATAAATCAATAAACAAATAATAAATATTTTACAAAAAAGATCTTATTAGTAAGCATTAGCACATAATTAGCAAATATGCTAGGATATAGCTAGGTTTAGAATATCTAGACATGTTTTGAAATCCCGACCCTTTCAACAATGTCATTCTTTTCCTTGAGCTCTGGTTTCCCAGTTTTGGACACTATCTGGATACTATACATTTCTTGCAACTTATAACTGTTGATGTAATATTGAGTAATGTTTGCTTTATTTTGACAATCTAATATAGCTTTTCACTTTATTTAGAGTTCTAAAAAATAACGTTACGGGTATTTTAAGGTTATATAATTTTAAGGTTCTATATTTTAAGGTTACATATTTTACAGTTATAAGGTTTTATATACTTAAGGTCATATATATATATATATATATATATACAACATATATATGTATATAAAATATATACATAAAATCCTCTCTTCTGGAAAGGAGCTGAACATATGAAAAATATTATTATCTCCCATAGTCATTTTCCATGACATTATGGTCTCTTTTTCCATGAGCAATCAGCTTTTTTCCTCTTCATGCTATCACATACATATTGTTTGTGAGGATAAAAATCAATGGCTTGATTCATATATCCATGTATCAAATATGTTACACAAAATCATTTTCTAATATTGAAAAGCAAGGAGAAAAGTTATTTCTCTCAGAAATTGCAGTTTGTTTTCTGGCAACTTATCAGCAATGTATGCTGAGTTTCAGAAAATCCCATAACTGGATTTATTTTTCCAAAAGAAGTGTTGGGGTAGATATGTTCAGCTTTTCACATCATAAAAAATAATTACTCTGATAGGACAATGGAAGACGGATTAGAAAATGATGTAATGGAAGCTGATTGGAAAGCAGTGGCCCTAGCCTTGAGCAGACTCCCAGGTTATAGCAGTCTGGATGAGGCAAATACATCATGGTATTTTTCACAATATATTGAATTAATTTTGTGTGAACTTTAGAGCGCTATCCAATTGCTGGTATGTAGTAGGCAGACAATAATGATGTTCATTTTTCGAAAGAGGGATCATTTGTCCTCATTGAAACTGTAGAGTCACATAAAATTTGATTTACTTTCTGGAAATAGGATTCATAACGTTGACTCTGCCTCTCACCTATGCTTATTTTTACATCCATCTGTGCAAAATGGGTAAATGTGTAAACCGTGCACAGATGCACACACACACATGCACACATTATTTCAGTTTTTAACTACCAGTAACTCTATGGTGAATTTCTTTCCATAATTCAGTAAAATTATTTCTAAAACTGCTTTTACTTCATAATGAATCCTCTCTTTTAAGGAAGAAGTACCAAACCATGGAATCTGAAATGGATATGACGTGACCCAGCGAATTAGAAGTCTGATTTCTCTCCTTTCATTGTATAAGCACCATAAATTTTCTAATCCCTTTTTTGTTCTGAATATTCATAGTCATGTGATTATTAGACTCTTTTTCTGAAAAAGAAAAAATAATGAAGACTTCATTTGTAGTAGAAGATGTTAGAGTAGATCTACTTGTTCAGAATCACTTGAGGTAATTTAATAATTTACATTTCTTTCATGTGTGTTTGAAAAGTATGCTTTGTTATAGGTAATAGGTACTGAAGTCACTCACATCAGACCTTGCCTTCTCATTCCCTCTCCTGTGAAATGAAATATCTGAATCAAGAATTACCGTATCTTAGAGGCTCAGACTGTGTAATTTTCAAGGCAGCTCAAATGGTTAGATAAAATGTATTTGAAAATCAGTATTTTACACAGATCACTTGATTCAGTCTCATTAGATAGCATTACCTTACTCTCAGACATCAATTAATGCAATGGCTAGAGGATGAATCTCTCTGTATTCCAGGCTTTAGTTTGCCATCAAATTAGGTGCAGAGAAAACTGAAGGACATAGAACACTAGGCATGCAAAGAAAAAAAAAAATAATAACGATTATTGAATGTGATTTTATGAAAGAATAGAAATATTTTGAAGCTGTAGCTGAAGTCCTGGCATCTCAAAGAAAAACAATTCCATAGGAGGTTTAAGTCTTTTTTTCTTAAAACCCTAGGCCTTTTTGCCAAGAACAGGGCCTAGGGTAGACTGAGGCTTTGATCTCAGAAATCACCAAATGAGCCCTTTTCTTTTACTAGTAAGGAAACCAGGTGAACAGGAGTGGTGGCAGTGAGTAATTTTTTGGAAAAGACAAACGAAATCAGTAGGACCAAGGTTGTTTTTAAAAAGAAAAATGTTCTAAGTGTTAGATGCTTCCCAACACATTGTGGCCACAGCCAAAGCCAAGCTCCTGCCATCAGCAGCCTTTCTCTTTTCCTGAACTAGATAAGGTATAGCCATTCTGTTGTTCAGATTCTCCTAGGAAAAGAGCTCTTCTTTGTTTGCATCATCTATTTAAGGTTACCTATTTGCTAAAGTAAGGACATTTAGATACCAAACGTAAGAATGTGCACAGTCTTTACTGCAACATTTTATTTTTCTTTCCAAATGATCTTTATGAAGAAGACAAAGTATTTCTTGTGAGACTTGCATACCTTCCCCCCTGTGTTGCCATGCCCTCCACTATGCCTAAGGATGCTAAGTGCATTATAGGTTATGAAGCAAAAATATAAGCTAACCTCTGTGCAGGAATCCTCCCCACAGAACCAGGTATCTACATATCAGAGAAACTGTTGAGCACATCTGATCATAGTGGTTAAGAATGAGGCTCCAAACTCTGCCTCTTATTGACCCTGTGAGACCCTGACATGCTCTGAACCTACCTAAAGTCAGTTCATCACCCAGTTCTCTGATTTGTTATTTTCCTTCTGGCCTTGTGTTCATCATAAATTTCACTTCCCAGTAAGCAGCCTTCGCGTCTCACTCATTTCTTTTTACCGATTACAACTCGCGATCTCTCTATTTCCTGCTTCAAAGGGTTTGTCCCTGGAGACCTCATATGAGATGTTTCCTGAGAAGTAGTAATAGGGTATTCTGTGGGGGTGGGCGATGGGCTGGGGCTCTGTTTTCCTTTCTGTCTGTCTGACGTCCCCTTGCTTGTCTCGGCCGTGGCCAGTGCCTGTCCGCAGTGAGGTGGGGGAGTGGGGGGAACTGCTGAGCTGAAGGCCCAGAGCTGATAACTCATCCTGGTCCTGTCCAGTGTCCAGGGATCTGGAGACATCCTCACCCACTCAAAAGAAAAAAAAAAGGAAAATAAACAGAAAAAGGATAAAAAGAGAAGGATCAGGGGAGTGGCCACGTGTGTCTGCTGGCCCTGTGTCTGTTCAAAGGTGTTGGTAGTTTGGTGTGTGTGGTGTCATGAGATCTTCTGTCTCATAACAAAAGGTCTGTGGGTGATCTCAGGCTATACCTCCTAAGGCTTTGCAAACTTTTGAATACGCTGAAACCAGAGTAAGAAAGAAAGAAAAAAGCTGGTCTACTCTGTTGAGAATAATACCACTGAATATTCTCCTGTGAACTGAGGGCTATGTGGTGATAACTTAGAAAATCAATGAGATAAAGCTCTGTACCTGATATTTATGCTAATTCCCAAAGAACACAATCTTCCCCAAAGATTGAGCAACTTTTAAGGGCACAAGCACTGTGTCTTCCTTACCTATGTTTCCTGTAGTTTCTTGGGCATATCACTTAACTTTAAGCTTCAGTTTCCCAGGATGAGTATAAAGCTGGCAATTTGCTTTGCTTATCTGGAAAGCAAGCCAGAACAGACTGAGAGCAAGGCAAAATAGATTTTTTGTATAATTGTATACCAAAAAAAACTGTTTTGTATACAATTATATATTTTTTCTTGTTTAATGCCCAATATATTTATCTTTTGAATTTACGAAAAAACAGAAACCCAAAAAAAAAAAAAGAACTAACAAAGATCAAGAAGGTATTCCTCTAAATTAGGCATAGGCAACAGGCAGGCAGGCATAGACAATATGTAAATGAATGGACATGATCATGTTCCATTATCATATTTTTAAGTGAAGTGAGAAAATAAAGAAGGGGAAATTCCAGATCAGATTCACCACCTGGAGACAATTTCATGTTTTGTAAATTTGGTATTCTGACAAGGCCCTGGGATCTGAGCCCTCAGGACCCTGGATTCTCTTTTGGACCAAACACAAGGTGTGAAGGCAATGTTATCCTGAGGCATAATCCTGTGTTTACATAGACTCTGCCTCCTGGTTTGTGCTCTTGAAGAAAGGTGCTCGCTCAGCATCCACTGTTCACAGAACTCTTAAAAACTGTCTTTTTCCTGCTGTCACAAACTTTCTATACAACTTGATTCACTTTAGAAGGGAACACAGTGCCTGGTGTGTACTGAGTACTTACTAAGTTGTGCCATTGGACAGGGTGTTCTAGAACATGTTATCTCAGTGAGTCCTCTCAACAACTCTATTCAGTAAGGACTATTAATGCTGTATTTTTTTTTAAAGAAGGAAAGTGAATTTAAGTGGCATGTTCAAAGTCATATAGCTTGTAAAAGAGAGACAGAATTGGAACACAAGTCTTTTTGATGCCTAATGTCATGATCTTTTTATGATCTTTTCATGATCTTTTCATGACATCATACTGCTAAGAGAGTCAAGAAGAGGAATGTGGAGTTCCTCTTAAGGAGTCCCTTTTTGGCTCAGTATACTGGGCATGGCATTTTCTCCAAGTAAAAATAGAGATTCAAACAACATGGCATCTAGGAAGTAGAATATAAACAGGCTTATTCTCTTAATAAACATCACCATTCCTAGCCTAAGAGTCCCTCAGAGAAATGGAAGTCTTGCTGCTTTGAGATTGCCTGAAAAGTATATTCCAAATAAATACCGTATTCTCTACCTCTGGAGTGTTTACTTCAGAATGTCCAGGATGGACCCTGAATACCCTCATTTCCCTCTCCCCACCACCACCACTGTGTAATTCTTATGAGTGTCTGAGATTGGAAGTGACTGTATTCTTTATGTCAGGTTAGGTCAGAATCCCACTCACAGAGAATATCAAACATACTCGCAAAGCCCTTGAAACATCTTATGCTGTCTTCTTGGGAAGTCAAATTTTGGACATTTCAAGAGACTATCTGGTATGGTCATTAAGAACATGGGTACTGAATTTAGGAAGCCTGGGTTTATCACTTATTATTTTTGTATTTGAGCATGTTATTTAAACTCTCTGTGTCTCAGGATAATAAAACATTCTACAATTACGAGGATATCAAATGAGACAAGCTATAGTAAGCACTTGGCAATCTGTTACTATTGTTATCAATGCTGCTGGTGGTATACCTGTTAGATACTGCACAAACAGACATAACAAATGATCCCAAAACTCTGTGTCTGACAACAGTAAGCATTTGTTCTGACACGCAGGGAGGTATGGGTCAACTGTGATTTGGCTAAGCCTGTCTGGATCTCAGCTGGGTGGATATGCTTCAGAAAGCAAATACAGTTGAGCATGGCTTTAGGCTCTGGATTGGGTTCAGATCTGCTCCATGAGTGCTTGTTCTGGGACCCAGAGTCCAGGGCCAGCAGATGCCTGCGACTTACTTTTCTCACGGTGGGTTACCGATGTGCAAAAGCCAAGTCGAACTATATGAACACCTATAAGGCCTCTGTGTGAGTCACTTTTGCTAACATCCTATTGATCAAAGCCATGTCATTTGGGAAGGAAAATAGATTTCATCAGTCTGAGATTAGAAGCAATAGGAGTGAAAATATATGGAAAAATAATCCAAACTATCAAAACTATAGTAATAATGATTCTCAATTAATAAATATGATGCTCCTTAACATTTGCTGTGAGACTATAGCTTGCAACATACTGTGCTAAACACTTTATATTGATTTTTCTTTAAAGGTATGAGAATGAAAAACCACTACCACTGAAACCATCATAAATGAGAACTGCCTTTACCTTTTCTTCCTCTGGGAAACACATTCATGCTGGGACACTTCTTTTTCAGGTGACTCAGAATAATTTATATTAGAACAGCTGATTTCTTCCAGGCTCTGTCCTAAAATTCCTAGAGACATCAGAAATAGGGAAATATGCCAGAGGTGTCCACACTCTGGGACATGGGTATTATCTGTGGGAGAATGTTAGCTGGGACTTGAGTAGAGGATAGCCAGTTAGAGTTGATTAATTCAGCAAATATTTATTGCAAACTAATGCTATCCTAGTTTCAGGCCAGGTAAAATTTTAAAGTGAGTTTAGAAACATCACAAGACTTAGTAAGGAACTTAACTAAAGAGAAAGGTAAAAACTAATAAAATAATAATATAATAATAATAAAATAAAGTCAGATCATAGAGGGGCTTAAATATGATTAGATATTGTATAGGAAGTAGGGAGGGATTGAAACTGGTGAGCAGATGTTAGTATATAGGAGATTCATCCCTCTAGGAATATTTTAAGTATATATAACATTGGTTTAGTAGTATAATTTTAAAGGACAAATTAAAAAAAAAAACAGAAGAACAATGATTAACATACTAATAAAAATTGAAAACATTATGTAAACAGACTATTCACTGACAAGAAAATACTAAAGACCATAGACATTTGAGAGGTTCAACTTCAATAGTAATTTAAAGAAATGCATATTATAACGACAGTGTCCTGGTTGGTTGTTTTTTCAGCAGTTATTCAAATTTATTTTTCAGAAGTCTTTCAAATTTTTAAAAATTTATTTTAGTGTGATAAAGAATGTTTTACATGAGATATACCCTCCTAAATTTTTTTTCAGTTTATAATACATTATTGTTGACCATAGGTACTGTGAAAACCTTTTTTAAATTAAATATAGTTGATTTACAATATTATATTAGTTTAAGGTATACAACGTAGCAATTCAAATTTTTTTATAGATTATACTCCCTTTAAAGTTAGTATCAAATATTGGCTATATTCCCTGTGTTATACAATATGTCCTTATACCTTATTTATTTTATACATAGTATTTTGTATCTCTTAGTCCCCTGCCCTTTCTTGACCCTCCCCACATCCCTCTCTCCCCTGGTAACCACTAGTTTGTTCTCTATACCTGTAAGCCTGTTTCTGTTTTGTTATATTCATTCTTTTTTTTTTTAGATTTCACATATAAGTGATAACATATAGTATTTGTCTTTCTCTGTCTGACTTATTTCACTAAGTATAATATCCTCCAGGTCCATCCATTTTGTTGCAAATGGGAATTTTTTTTCATGGCTGAGTAATATTTCATTGTGAGTGTACGTGTGTGTGTGTGTATCTACACACCACATCTTCCCAAAAACTTTTTTAAAGGAGGAAATATTACTAATATCCAGCAGTGGCAACAGTATGAGGGTAAAACATAGTCTCATAAATTCTTAGTGGAAATGTAAATTGGTCTAGCATTATTGGACAAAAACTTGTCAGCATCTGTAGAAATCATAAATGTGCATCACTTTTGCCCAGTATTTACCTTCACAGATATATATCCAAGAGAGAAAAACAATAACAACAATAGAAACGAAAACAAAAATCAAACCAAAATTATATCCATGTCCAACAAATACAAGTGGGTATTTTATTGAAACCTTTCAATAGCAAAATTGGGACTGAATTAAACTCTTATATTTACTGAATAGTTATTCATGTTAATTTCCATCCATTATATAAAATTCTGTGCAACATTTTTTTAAAAACTGGTCTTGAGAAATGTCACAGAGAACCTAGTGTCTTTCATGAATGAAGTATCACTGATAGTTGTTTTACTGTCAGTGTTTCTGGGTTCAGAAGCTTGTCAAAAGGTGTTTGCATCTTTTCTTCTTTTCATTTTCTTTCTTTTCTGTGAAACTTGTTTTAAATTTTTTAAATGGCTAATTTGTCGTACTCTGTGCATATAGAAGATGGTGTAAAAACTGGACATACTTTTCCAAAGCTGTGAGGTGTGATAAGGAGTGTAAACTGCTGGCTTGAATTCTAATGAAGAGGTAAAGCCTAAATCAAATCGCCTTTCCAGGTCTCTGTCAATAAGAATTGCAACGGCCTTTCCAATTAATTATCACTGAAGTTAAAAAGGAAAACAGAATAGCTGTAATTAATGCAAGCAATAGATAACACACTCATTAACATTGCTCCTGTATCATTTTCTGAAACATACTTTTTTTTTCTGTTTTTAAACACTAAAGAGCTGTAGGAACATCTTACACATTTGTTTCATGCATTTAATCAAATCTTAATCTTTGGAGTCTCTTATACCTGAAACAACTAGCTATATAAATTAAAATAAGAATGGTAAACTGGTAATTGATTAGTTCAGTGTTGATTAAGGCTCTTGTGTGCTTCTCAGCCAGAGGGCTACCAGGAAAGCTTACCTTCCATATTTTGGGGGAAACTCAGAAGGAAATGTTTAGCCTACAAAGAAGAAGCTGAACAAGAAAATAAATCTTCAGTATCTACAGAGAAATCTGCAAAAGGTGATAAGTAGAGGTCGTTACTCTTTATATTCATTATAAATGTACTGATTATGAAAAGAGCACAGTTGTTGCAAGATGGTGGACTGACAATGGGCTATGTTAAGTATTAAGGAATACAGTCCTGTAGTCAGCAGTAATTAATTATAACTTTTCCTTTTCATCCAAGTAATTGCAGTTGTAACTAGGCTGAAATATGTTCTTTTTGCTTACTTTCCAAAAGAACATAATCACTGACAGAACTTTATGCAATATTTCAATAACAGCAGGCTTCAGTATCTTCGTTTTACAGATCAAACTGCATGAGGTAATTGACATGGCTTGTCCAACTTCTGGAATCAGAGTTGAACACAGTATCTCATGGCTCCAAATCAGTACTCTTTCCTTTATTCCACACCTTCTAGTGTTTATAAAATAATAGTATCTGGATCAGATGACACCATGCATATAAAAATCGTTTCTGCACTACAAAGTTCTACTTAAATGGAAATGATTATAGAACAAAGCAAAATGCATTTCTTTAAAGTTAGCAAAACCAGACCCTATTTTAACAACTTACGTAAGCAAATTCCTTTCCAACAATAGTCTAAATCATTAAGTTATAAAATGGTAGTTTAATGTATTTTAACAGACTTTCCATTGCATGTTCCTTAGAATTCACTTCTCAATTTTTGTGTCTTAAAACATGTGAAGAGTAAGATATGGCTCATTCTCTCAAGGGTGTGATATTCTGAGGGGGACAAAATTAGATATAATTATTTAATTATAATCATGATAATAATACAACCACGCAACAATTGAAAGTAATATGAATCATTAAAGACAGAGACTAAATCACAGGGGTGAGGCATGTACAGAGTTTTAGGAAAATATTGCCTTAAGAAAGTAGCTATTGCCTCAATCAGAAGAAGCGGTATAATTTACACCTGATCCCAAGACATCCCGCTTCATCCCTGCGATTTAACGAACAGCTGGTCTTTTTTTTCTGTTCCAGGGATTGTTCAAAGCACTGGATATGCAAAATGCATGGACACACTGTGCCCCCAAGAGGAAAGACAGGTACTTCAAGGTGACTGCAACTCAGTAAGTACTGAAGTAAGATTGTGAGCATCATGAGGAAGAACTAATAAGTTAAAGAACCATTTAAGATGAGCCTTGAAGGATGGGCTGTAGTTCATCTGGAGGAGAAGGGTGGAGAGATACTTCTATGAAGAAGAAACAATGAGCAAGGATGTGAGGGCATAAAATTACACACAGTTTGAGAAAGCATACGTATTAATGTCAGGGACAATACCCACCAGGAGCTCTTCTTCTTAGCTTCAAATGAATATTAAGATTTACAAAACTATCCGAGAACACACGTGGTTTCAGCTACTCAGATTTAGGCAACAAAGCACAGCATACCAGCCGGTCAGTATGCCCATACAGAAGCGCCTGTACATGTTTAGATAGTTAACCAGCAATTGTTTTCTGCCAGCTCCCCTTACATCCAGCAGGTGAAAGCTCAGGTAATGGAAGAACACACATCTTGCAGATATGTGATCCAGCCTAGTTTAGAAGTCTCATTTCCAACATGAGCCAGTATCTGTGAACCACTTCAGTATTATTAAGCGAGGTTCCAGGGTCTCTACATGGGAAATACCAGTTAAGAGATTCTCTTCCATATAGAATTTCAAAGCTATGGCTCCAAATCAAAATTTTTTCAGCCATACATAGACATCCGAAACCAGACACAATTTGATAATCAGGGATTGTTTTTACCATAAGCAATGCTGCTAATAACACACCTGAAAATCTACCTTTTTTAAATCTCCAGGGTAGCAGGAGGTGGCCGAAGGGAAGGAGACCAGCTGTGACTATATGTCATCACCGGCTCTTTACTCCAATTATTTCTAATTTGGGGCAAATGTTTGAAGAAATAACAACGTAGGTGGAGAGAAGCAGGAAGGTTTCAGAGGCTCATCATAGGCACATTGTGTAGATCTTGGTAACAGGGCCCTGAGAATAAGGGAAAGGAAGTGGTCAACTGTCCGTGTGAAAGTTACCAAAGGTTAAGGAGGAAAGTGGTTCTCAGAGAGTTTGATATGTTTCACGTCTCCCACCTTATGTCCTATCATAATCCCTTTAACTGTTTGCTTTCTGACCATGTTCATCCATCTTTCACTTGAATATGCCATATTACAACTAGTTATAGAACTTTTGCACAAGCTTAGCCTTCTGCCTGGGTAACATCATCATCATCACCATCACACACATACACATATACATTACACATCATACATCCTTTACTCAAGGAAGTAACCCTGATTACCACTGGAGGAATTCTCCCAATCAAATATCCTCTTGATATCTTATAACTTTATATCATAGATTTTAACACAATTTTCCCTTTACGGTCATTTCAGTATTCATTTACATTTTCCTCTAGATAGTAAGGTTGATGAATGTAGGAAACATACCTGGTTTGGGGCCCTTCCCAGTTCTTGGCACAGAGTGAGTACTTATAAAATTATTTTGAATTCATTAATCAAAGGATAAATGCACAAATCAAAGAATATCATGGGAGAAAATGTTGGTAATGGTTAGAAGAAAAATGTAATTTCAGTTGGTATATGAATTACCCATTAAATATCCAAATTTGAAAATGTTCAATTAATAGTGAGAAGGTAATGGGACTAGAGATAAGGATCTGAAGGTGTGTATGTAAAAAGCTGAAAACGTCTTAAGTCATCATGATCACTGTGGTTTTACATATCTAAAATACAAGAAATTACATGAGTCACAGATGAAACTTACCATGTTTTGAAGAAGCAGTTGCCTAGAAAAGTGTTTATGAATAAGTGGGAATTACCAGTTGGCCTTTAAGGCTTGGTAAAATGTTGACACTATAAATGCTATCTCATTTCCAGCTAAAAGACAGAAAGGAAGGGTAGGACCTAACAGCCACTTAGTACTTTTTACTAGAAAGCACCACTTTCATAAACTCTTTTAATCATCACAAAAGGACAATTCTGATCTCATCATAATCTTTTTATGAATAAGGAAGAAAATGGATTTAGAAAGTTAACTAATTTGCTCAGTGTAGCACAGTAAGTAAATAAAAATGGCAGGTCTCCCAAACAATATTTGCATATATATTTTTTCAATACCTTAATTTTTAAATAAATCTTTCGTATTTTTTGACCTTTTCAAATGCCCTTCAGCTATCAACTCAGGTGGCCCTGTATATTTTGTTTAATGCTTCCCCAAGATCAGGATGACTAAGTCCTTTCAGGTTTTATCTTTTTTACAAATGGAAACATCCCCTAGGCTATATAGTCTTTGCTTGGTGTTTTCTAAAAACAAATACACACCTGTCAGAGATCCCAGCTACAGCCTCACTCAGATGAATCAGTGTCATTTCTCTGAGAGAAGGTGGCGTAATTTCTATACCTTTTTTCCATCACCTGCTCTCTGCTCCAATTATTTCTAGTTTAGAGGCCTCGCTTCACATTCATCCCTCTCAGTTCAGTCTTCTCTCCCTTGTGCAGGGTGAGGGATCACGGTTCCCATACACTCCTGTTAGGATGCCAAATTAGCAGTTAGCAGTTAAGGAAGCTCATTCACCAAAAAAGACATAATCCTTCAATTATGTGAAAGTCAGAAGAATGATCTCTTTACATCCTAAGCCACATCAAAGAGGCTGATATTTATTTCAGATTATTATACCTTGATGACTGATCAATTTGACCATCTTCCTATTCTGTGAAACAAAAAAGGAATCTTTGTGTGCATTTCATGGCCATTTATCATTCCTCTGGCTTTCAGATTGCAAGGCTGAGATCAAAGGAAAGGGGAGGAGTGATATTCTGCTGCCTAACACTGAGAGCAAAGCATGATCATACCTCAGGGTTTTCTAATTGTTAAATATCACCTCTGCTTACTTTGTATTGTGAAAGAAACAAACACTGCTCTCTTAATATATTGCACATCAAATTCTATTTGTTCTCTTTGATTTTAGAATCAAAATAAGCTCCCAAGTAATCAATCTGAATATGGATTCCAATCCATATATATCCCTAGGCTCCGCCGGTAATTTGCTGTGTGATTTGGTCAGGTAGCCTTCCTTACCTGGACCTAATTTTTCACACATATAAAATGGAAGAATGGGAACTTGATCATGTTTGACATTTTCATTAGCAAGTTAAAGCCTCAGCTTTGATATTCAAGTGATACACCAAATTAATTTACTTGTTATCATAATTGTTTTTATTCCACAAGCAAATTTCATAAATAAGAAGAGTGGGTTATGAATATGAACACAGAAGTTTTTCTATCTAGACTATAGACATATCCTATGATTTTCTGCTCATGTACCATTTCATTCCTATAAAATGTGAAATCTTAAAAATCTAACACTTTTGTTTGTTTAATCATAAAATGCATAAATATGTAGCACATGATATGAAAGCCTCAGGTAATTCCTTAAAATCTCCTACTTCTCTCCAGGGGAAACCCCCTTTAACAGCTTAGTGTGCATCCCATCACAATCCGTTTTATGTACCTGTACACGGATGATATTGGCATTTACCTTTTGTTTTACGTTAATAGGGTTGTACTTTGCATTTTGTTTTGTGTGTCTTTTTCTCACCATTTAGCAATATGCTTTTCAGTGCTATCCACGTGAGCATATAGAGCTATCTCAGTCATTGTCTTTGTGGATGCATGTTAATCAATGGCATAAATGTACCACAATTCAATGTATCCATCTGTTGATGTACATTTAGATTTTTAGTTTCTTTTCATTTTTACAATGACAAAAATGCTGAAAAAACTTTTGTTTTTTTCCAATTGAAACTGTACTTTTTCATCTGTTTATTTGCTAGAGCTCCTGGTATATGAGTAGTGACTCAATATATATCTGATGATTAATTCATGGAAAAATATTGTTATATATTACCCTAACAATGGATTTAAATTTGTAGCAGTGGAAATAAGATTCTTCACCACTTTTTGGCTCTTACCCTCATTACTAGATGGATCCAGGGAGCCAGAATGACTTTCAAACATGAGAAAGGGCAAATAATTGAAAGATTCAGAAGTATTATAATTCTTCACCCAGGGAGCGGAGGATGTCTTGTAACTTCTTCCTTCCAAATCTTCTCTTGTCTGATGTCCAGAGCACTGAAAAGATTAGAAATCTAGAAGAACTTCAAGGGGTGGGGGGAAGACTATCATGAGATTTCAATCCATTCATCCATTTATTCTTTTTTTTCTTTTTCATTTGCTCAATTATTTATTTAATGTAGGAAATGTTTCTTAACCATTGGCATATACTGGTCACTCTTACTTGTTACCAAGGAGTCTAGTAAAAAAACTGAAAAAGAATGCTATTTATTGAGGTTTACTGTGTTTTATTTACTTTACCACATGAATATAATATATTTCTTACAACAGTATCACAATGTAGGGTTTTTATTCCAACTATGTAGATATACAAACAGAGGCTCAGAGAATAACTTCTCCCAGTGTATATAGAGTATGACATTTGTAGTCAGACAAAATAGATTCTGAATCTAAGCTAAGCCAATAACCAACTGTGTATCTTTAGTTTAGATGTTTAGTTTTCTAATCTAGGAAATGAAGATAATACTAACAATATCCATATGGTTAAGTTGAGCTTAGTACAAGACCTAGGACACCAGAGAAGACGTAATTGAGACTATTGTTTTCATTATTGTTTCTTAGTCTGCTTTAGTGGTCAAGAGGTGCTGAGATGGATAGAAGCAGAAGTTGACTGATTAACCTTGCCTTGGGGTCTGGAGAAAAGGAGATGCTGATATGCCTTAGCTCAGCTCCTGACAGTAAGAGAGAATTCAGAAAGTAAGAACAAACGTCCTACTTATGAAGAAGTGAAGAATGACTGTCCTGTAAAAATCAAGACCTATGGGATGGGAAAAGGCTTGGACAAGCTCAGTAGGGAAGGGAGGGGCCCAACATTACCATGCCCCACCCCACCGCCCATCCAGAACGTTCTGCATCACTACCTTTACTTCCTTTTACTCACTTGTTGGTGATTTAATCATTTCCCCTTGGGTCTGCTGATGAACATTTACCAAAGCAAGACAAGTTCTCAGTGGGCAAGAGGGTTTCTACCCTGCATTTCTTTAACTCAAAGAGAGTTGTAACCTCAGTCTGGCTTCCTAGTCTTTGGAGTTGCTTAGGACCAGTAAAATTCAGATCAGTTCATTTGTCGGCTTTGCTTTCTTTTTGCCTCTATTTCTTGCTGCCATTTTTAGACAGATGCCTGGAAGAAAAAGTTTGTTATTTGAGACCAGACAGCATGGGTTTTAATCTGGCTTGTACCCGTACTAAGCATCTGATTTGGCACATTGCATCACCTGAGTCACAATCTTCATCTTTAAATTACGATGATAATATTTAATTTCCAAGGTTGTCATGCCATAAATAGAATAAACAAGGTGAGGCACTTGGCAAAAACATAACCAATTAGTACATATTTGCTATTTTTTTTCTTTACAGTAGATGACTAAGACTGAATAAGCTAAAAAACCATATAAAAATTTGAGAGTTTGCTTTTCACTATTGTTTGTATAACTCCTAATTTGACGTTTATGCAATATTCCTCTAGATGTATTATAATCAAGGTTTCAGTGGAGAATACTGCTTGGACTAGAATCTCCTCCAGCTGTTCTTGTTAAAAATCAGAGCTGAAGAGTCACTCCTAGGGAAGTATTTGCGTATAGATGAACTCAGTAGTTACTCTAGACCTTTTGAACCATTTCAATCTCTATGGGCAACAATCCTTAGTTCTTTTAAATAGCTTTGTTACTCAGTGCTAACATGACTCATGTTGTGAAACCTTTAATAAGCCTTTTAAAACACTCTACCTCCATTCATAAGAGCAGGGCCTAAAGTGTAACGTCGCAAATTAGTTGGAACTTGGATTTAAGTACGAGGAACTGAGCTTTTGTAGCCACTGAATGGTATGATCCTACCAATTTTCACACAAAACACCCAACTGGGTCTTTTGAATAAGACTTAGAGGGGGGGGACGAGCCCAAAGATCACACTGTAAACAATTTTCAATAGTAACCCATAGCTTTTGTTATAGGCCTACTATAAAATAGATTTGATTTTATAACCTGTAATATTGTGATATTGTTTCTTTATTAGTTACACTATCTGACTAACTACAGATAGCATAAGGAGGATTTTACAAATGAAGACACATAGGCTAAATGAAGGTGGGAAGAAGTGAGGAGATTATAAGAAAATAGTTTATACACTGCAGGGTGTTCAATATGCCTGGGAACGTATTGAAAGAGAAATGAGAGCAGTACTGAGAATTGCTTTCTCCTTCTCTCCATCTGGCTACATCCCAATCTTCCTCCATGAGTCACATGCTTTCAGAATCTGCCCTTGCACTCCTCCCAGTCTGATGTAGGTTGTCTTTCTCTATTCCCTTGGCATCTGAGGCCTTCCCCTTCAAATACCTCTGCAGTGGGCTAAATTGTAATAGTCTAGCTACTCCTCTATTTCCAAGACTATATTGTACTCATCTCCAGAATGTCTTATTTAGAACTACATCTCCATTGGCCACCATACAGATGGTACTCATCATACCTTTACTGAAATGAGGTTAATGCGGGTCTTTATGGTAAGGTGAGATCTTAATGAGATCATCAGAGCTTGGTACTTAGCTTCACTGATTCACTGATCCTAAGGCTGAATCTCATCATGTGTTTAGTGATCATGTACTGAATACAACACAGATCCTAGTCAAAGCAGTAAAGGGGTATAGGGAGATACACTCCTAACCATGAAGAGATCATATGCAGGCTCTCTAGTTTTACAGCTGGCCAATGTGTGGGTTTCTTGTGAAGGGCTCCTTTAAATACACTCCTGTGAGAATCTTGGGGCCAGGTATGACTGCTCTGAGCATTTACTTTTAAGCTAGGAGGCCACAAAGTTAAGGGTAAAATTGAAACCATAGTTAAGACAAGGAACTAGGTCAAAATGGGGGAAGTGGTACCAAGTAAAGAGATATTTAAGGAAATTGAGTCAGGAATCGGCTCTAAATGCTATTCAGCAGTGCAGATGGTTGGGGAGATGATGTTAGAGTTTGGCTTTCATGGATATCTCTGGATGTCACCACTGAAAATGGTTTGGCATGCATTAATATTCTGGTTGCTTTGTTAGGAGATAGATGGTGCTGGCTGGCTTAAACAACCCATGCAGGTCAGGGAAGTAGCAGGAGAGCTTGACTTGAAAAAGAAACCCATTGTAAAGCATTCGTAAGTACTATTACAGGGACATGAGATAAGCATTGTGGATCATGGAACAAAAAGAAGCTTAACCCTTCACATGTATATAGAATTCTTCAGGTTAAAAAAAAGTGTAGCAAAATCCTTATTTTTCACACACACACAGCTTTGTTGGAAAAGATCAGGCAAAGACAATTATCTCTCACCTAGAGATGAGGAAACCAAGGATCAGAGTATAGGTGTTGTCTAATGTTATCCTTTAAGCAACATATCCTGTGATTCAAAGAAAAATTTTCTGCTTGAAACCGTCTGTTCTTCTTTGTACAACATTCTGCCTTTCCAGGGGTCTTTGATGTATTTACATACAAAGAGTAGCCTAAATGAGAAAATAATGTCCTTCAGGACATTGCTTAATCTCTCCTAAGAATGCTGATAATTTGATAAGGAAGTCTATAAAATTTAAAAAATCACATGGGACTTACTTGGGGTTGGCCCTTTACATATATTAAACCTTTTAATACAAAAATAGTGGAAGGTAGGTAATTATGCAAATTTACCAACATGGAAGATTTACATTCTAGCCCTTAAAAACTCCACTTTCTTTCAAAAGCCACATATGTGTCTAAACCACATATTCTGTGAGAGGGTCTCAAACGAGATGTAGCAAGAAAGAAACACTGCTCTCCGCGACTACGACTACGCACTATAAAGTAGAAAGAGTTCCTTGGAGCAGGAGGCTTTGATGAATTAATCAGGAGGAGATTGTAGTGGGAATATGGGAGCTGCTCCATCTGAGCTGAAAATGCTGGGCTAGGAGTCAGCAAGTCTGGTTTCTACTGCCAGTAGTTATCACTCAGGGGCCCGAGCCCAAATATTTCCCCTAAACTTTAAATAAAATGAAGTGTTTGATAAGTTCTATGTTAACTAGCTTTCACAACCTCTGTTAGTTTGCTGTGGCTGCTAGAGCAAATTGCCACAAACATGGTGGCTTAAAACAGCTGAAACTTATTTTCTCTCAGTTCTGGAGGCCAGAAGTTTAACATCAGTTTCACTGGAATGAAATCAGGTGTCCGGTATCAGCAGGACCATACTCCATCCACAGGCTCTAGGGGAGAACCCATTCCTTGCCTCTTCTCGTTTCTGGCGGCTGATGGCCTTTCCTTGCTTGTGGCCCAGTCACTACAATCTCCGCCTCCGTGTGCACGTTGTCTTCTACTCTTCTACGTGCATAATCCCTCTCATCCTCTCTTAAAACGTTACTTGTGACTGGACCTAGAACCTTCTAGATAATCGAGGATGATCTCCTCATCTCAAAACATTTACAAGTTCCAGGGATTAGGACCATCTTTGGGTGGTCATTATTCAGTACTGAAGCTAGTAGTAGTAGTAGTAGTAGTATATTTTAAAATATAGTGGATAAGAAGACAGGATTTTGAGCCAAACTCTTTGCAAATTGTTGGACAAAGAACTAAAACTTTTCTCATCTATAAAATGGAAATAAAAACTGAACCTATCTTATAGGCTTATTATAAGGATTTATAAGTTAATACTTAAGAAAGCACTTAGAACAGTGCCTATCACAGGATAGGTGACCAGAAAAACTTAACTTTTATTATAAACTGTTACTATTTTCCACCCATGCAAAGCCTGCATATATTGAAGGATCTTGTCTACCAAAGACACTGCATGTATTCAGTAATATTTAATTTGATTCCTAATGTTTTATTAATCAAAGATATTTATCACTGCCTTTCAGAGCTGATTCAGCAGGAGATAACCAGTGTGTCTGCAATGAGTTGACACAACTCCAGCCAAAAGAACAGACTTTTAACATTTTAACCAGTGTAGTCACAGTATGAGCCAAAGTTCCAGCACTGAAAACACTTGTTGAAATAGTGAAAATATCTATTTTACCTCTAATTAGGAATTCAAACATTAGATTTTTCTCTATATAAATCCTTTAAAATCTTATTTAATTATTCATTCTTTCATTCTACATTTTCCACCACTACCCAGGGAGTCCAGGCCTCGTTGAGAACCCTGCCCTTAAGCAACGTGGTACCTTTAAGGAGACCATCAAAGCTTCATCATCATCACCTGGGAAGTTCTTCATCTGGAGCGTGTGTGGGAAGGGAGGGGCCATCACGTGAAAGTTGTTAACAAACAGCTTTAAATAGCCCTATCAAGACGCCAACTCAAGCAAGCTCAGCCATTAGTCCCACTGAAACTCCCTGCGGCGAGGACGGAGAAGAGAAGGAGCCATGGTTAGCATTCTGTGAAGTCTTTAAGAGAGACAGAAATATGCTCCTTTTACATATTAGACGCTGGGATAAGCTAATTGCCGAATCTATCAACGTCGGTCTGCGACTGTTGTGATGAGCTCCAACCGAATCTACAGCCTGGTTTAGAACTCTGCAACAACTTTAATCCTTCTAAAGGCCTTGCAAAAAACGGGGTCTCTCCCATCCTTAGGAGGTACAGATGGCCAGCGTCAGGAAAGCAGTGTTATCCGAAGGAAGAAGTGAAGGCAAATGATCCCATTTCACAGGTGACTGCCTAATTTATCTCTGTGCACATTTGTTGGGGTTAAAATGAGAAATTCATGTATGCTATATATGTACCCTTTCCTCCTTCTCCTAGAGATTAAATTCTGTCTCATCCATTCTCCAGGTCTCCTGGCACCTACAAGACACCGGAGCCCGGCCTTTCAACAGATGGGGAGGCAGGTAGGACTCAAATCTAATAGAGACTATGAAATGAAATAAATTTGCTGGTTTATTCCATGAACCTCAGATAACATGCTTAAAATGCTTATCTAATGCTAGGCACTGTGGTTTATAGATGATCACTCAGAAAAAACAGTAAAGATGGGGAAGCTGTAAGTGGTAAATATCTTAGATACGCCATACAGGGAGCAAGATGCAGACTGAGGAGTTGAACTGGGGTAGTTGAGCTCAGAGTTTAGGCTCTTAAATATATTGGAATGTATCACCTTCCGATGCGCTGAGTTGCCAGCCTGCTTTCTTATTCCCATTTCCCATTCTCTGCATTTACAGTAACAGTGAAATTCCATGTCCATCTGACTGATTCTTGGCAATTTCATTCTCTGCCTCCCCAATGATTTCTTGTTTGACTCTAGACACCTGTTTCGTACTTCCCCAGAGTACAGAACTATAGCCTACTAGAAACAGATGAAAGCAGGTGACCTGTGGCCTGTATTGAAAGTCTTGCCTGAGGATACTAACGCCTGACAATCCTATTATGAAGAGCATGGTACAAAATAGAATTCATATTTCCACATTCAGATGTGACATTTTCTACATCTCTTTGTGTTGTGCGGCATTTTACTGTGTTTTACTATATGCTTCTGTTCAATATTTTATTATAGTTCACTGAGCTGTAGAACAGATAAAAGAAGGTATTGAAAAGTCAGAAAAAATACATGTTTAGGTCCCACATGGGACTCTTGTTTAGCCATATTGCCTTGAGTTTCAATATTTCATGAGTAAAATAGTGATGATAAAATACACCTTGTTAAATGGATCAGATAAGAAAACATTTATAAAGCAGAGCACAGTAACAGGAATGTAGTAAGTCCACGGTAACTCCTAGTTATTTGAAAAATAATTGTGTTCTTGTTTACAAAGGTTTTTTTTTTTAATAAGTCCTTCATGTTTCTCAACATTAAGACCTCATTTCGTTTTCATCTTCAAATCTTACTCTGGTACTTGGCCCATAGCAGGTGCTCCATATGCAGTAGTGAAATTGAATTTCTGAGAGTTGTTTAGACTTCAAATTAATCTGTGGAAATTCTATCTAGCCTAAAAATTCTTGCCCTTATCTAAGATTAATTCCTTGGAAATTGAAGAGGGAAGAAGGATGGGGAATGCAAGTAGAAAAGAAAAGAGAGAAAAAAGATTATCTGTGAGATATTTATCTGAACAGTCTGGCAGTGAGAGTGGCAGGCTCTCGATGGTCTCCTGGTGTGGGAGGGAAGATGAATGGTTTCCAGGGAACCCTGGTGCTACTCCTTAAAAGGAGCCTGCTGTGGCCAGAGCTGGCGTCCTTGACCCTGTTTCAATGTAGGAGGAAAGATGGGGAGAAATATAAAAGGAACTCACACTATGACAGCAGTTCCCCTGGAAATATTGGATTTGTTGAGGCAGCTGGGATGTGAGGGTGCTTGGTGTGGTAAAAAGCACTTGAAATGTGACTCTGCTGCTGCAGCTCTGTGACCTTAGGCACATTATTTGGCCCTCTGAGCTCTTTACTCATTTGTGAAATTAGGAAAATAACATCTACTTCACAGGGTTATTCTAGTGGTTAAGAAATACATTAAAGCTATTAACAGAGTTTATATATCTATAACTATAATCTGCTATGTATTACAGATATTTATTTTAGGCTAAATGTGAAAAATAGTTTTTTTAAGATGTTTGTTCATCTTTATTGAAAATTAACCCTTAAGTGCTGGCATCAATGTGTTTACTATATGATCCTGTCCTCTTGGCGAGATTTCATGGAACCAGAGGTAGATATTTGATATTGAATGATGTGGACTTTTCTTTCTTTAAATTTAGTTTGGAGGCAAAGCTTGGTGTACATACGGTGTGTGAGTCTGTGTGTGTGTGTGTGTGTGAGAGAGAGGGAGAGAGGGAGGAAGAGACGTAGGAGAGAATGAATTTGGAGTATCCCGTTCATACCTTTTCCTGGGAGCATACTCTTAGTAAATACTTTCACAAGAATCCCAGTCTCAGGCTCTGCTTCTAGAAAAGTCAGTTCTAAATCAACTGACATGGAAGTTGCCTGCCAGAAATAACCAGCTCTAAGGCATATGCAGGTGTCCATAAAATCACACTGCAAAGGCCATTAAGATTTTTTTTTAATTAAATGGTCTGTAGAGTCTAAAAAATTTGGGTAGATATGCTATATCAGCTACTAACTCTTTGACCTTGGGAACGTTAATGAACCTCTAGTGACTCAATTTCCTTATCTGTAATATCTATCTCACAGGGCTGTTTAGAGAAATAACAGATGTAGGGGTCTTCTCAGATGTCCTGGTACATCATACAAATTTAATAAACAGTAGCCTCTGTTATCACTATTACTACCACTACTACTGTTGTTTCTCTGTGAGTGATTCTAGCTCAGATGCTCTGCTTGAAGCTTTTTGGTTATTTTTTTTTTTTTTTTTTTTTTTTTTTTTACCATTTACAACTGTGTCCTCCTAACTTACACTTAAACCAGAGTTAGAAAGTACTCCCGAAGTCAATAGTGAAAATAGAAACATTAGTGTAAACATAATTGGAAGAGACTGGTTGCCATGGTGATGCTTTTGCCAAAATAATGGAGAGGCAAGTTAAATGGCAAGGGAGGCTGTAAAAAGTTGCCTTTATTTTTAACTACATGGAGTGTGATGGATAAAAGAAAAGCACCAAATTGTATTTAGCAGACATTTTTCTCTCTTTAAAATCTTATTTACAACAAATGCATTTTTACTTCAGTGCTGCTGTTATCCACAGTAATATTTACCTATCACTAGCAAATGTTTCTGCAGAAAGGAGTTAGTATCGTAGGGTGGTTTTAGAATCAGACATCCTGTTTTTGAACCCGAGTTTGGCAATTTTCTGTTCTCAAAAACATGCACAATATAGATGTGAGAGTTTTTAACTCTTTATACTTTATAGCTCTTGTAGTACCATTCTACCAACAGGCCTGAGTTGATAAGATTACGGAACCAAGTTCCTGAAATTGAAAAATCGTGAAATCAGGTTACCAACCCAAATTTTTTTCGGTTCATTTCTGGAGTTGTCTTTGTGTCTTGGCATCACAAAGAAGAAAGTGGGTAAGAAAAAATGGCAACCTAATGAGGAGGATGACCTCTGGAGTGAACTGAGGGGGTTCAGATTCCAGCATCACCTCATGTTAGCATTGTAAACTTTGGCAGGTCAACAATAAGGCTAGTATACTACTAGTACCTAAAAGTTTATTTTAAAATATGGTTAGACATGCAAGGTACTTAGCATTGTGCCTAACATATAGTTTCTGCTCAATCAATTGTTACTCACAGTAATGTATTTTAATTTTGATTAAACTGCAAATAATTATGAATAAATAAATTATAAATAAATTATGAATAAAAAGAAAACCTCTCACTCAAAATGGTGGACAATACCCACCATGTTTGCTTTGGAAGAGCTTCTTGCTTCCCTCATGGAAGATTAATCCCTGTCAAAGATTTGGAAGGTGATTAAATGAGCTTATCATTTTACCTAAGCAATTTGTTTCCTCTTCACAGGCTTCCTGCTGAACTAGCACCTTGGAATGATACTCATGTGATGTTTAACTGGTGTGACCATTGGAATATATTTAGTTCAAATGGTATTTTCCTTTGGGCATACATAATCCAGCTAGAAATGTTTATTTTCATATTCTGAGCCAATCTAGTTATAGGTTTCCCCTACTATCTGAAAGTAGTAGAGTATTCTTATGAAACTTTTCATAAGCCAAAATGGTGTAAAGCAAAGAACCAATGATCTTAGGACATATCTTGCTAACAGATGCACAAAATAAACCAAAATAAAGCACAGATGCTCACAGACACAATTCAAAGCTATGGTCGCTTGATGCTGAGTGTGGTTCCCAGGAAGGAGCTGGGGGGCCACTCTGACTGCTCAGGGTGTACACTTCCTGCATAACAGCTCTCTGCAAAACAAATGCTGAATGCTACTTTCAATTTTTGCCTTTTCTTGTAAAAGTGAAAATCCTCTTCAGATTTCTTTAGTTAGCAAAAACTGGTGCAATGTAGTTCTTTCATAAAAGTGAAGGGGCGGAAAGTGAATTTCGAAAAGCGGGGTGGTGCCTATACCAGTTAATCACAGTAGTGATTGACCTCTGTCAGTAGGTTTATACCATCTGAGTAATTCTACATATTTATTCTGTAGTTCTAGATATTCTCAACAAATATTCAATCGTAAATATTTCTATACACATTTTAAAAGAGCAATATTAATTGGGATAGGCAGATGTTTATATGATAGATCAATCTTATTATTAACTTTAAAAAGGCTCTCTGTACACTGTAAATTCACATACGTGCACAAACACACTCGTTCATACATACACACACATCCTCTCACACATGTGCATAAATATACCTTTTCAATTAGAGTGTTTTGTGCTTGATAGTAACACAATTACACATTCAGCTTATGAATAGTCTTGTTTTTATCTTAAAATCTCAAAGTCTTCAAATGACTTTTTGTGATTAATACTGGTCTCAATACTTACAGAAAAAAAAAAAGCCCCCTCCCCCACCCTCCATATATAGGAACTAACACTGAAATGCCTATAGAATTCTGGACTTGCTAAAATTGTCTTCAGTGCACCCTAAATAAAAGTTCAGGCACTCAGATTTAGAAATGTAAAAGAGGATAAGTAATTCAGTAATGGCAATGATGTCTTGCTTGTATAGTATTTTTTCTCCATATCCGAAAGGTCTCCAAAACAATGCCAAGAAAGAAGACAGGCTGGGTGTTATTACCCTCAGCTTACAAATGAAGAAATCAGGGCTTAGATAACTTAAGTAAATTGACTACTTAAAATAGTGTATAAACACCCCCCCTTTTTAAACTACAAATATAATACTTTTCAAACTACTTGATTCCCCCTCCCAAATTATGAGAGTAAATAGGATACTAGAGACAAAGGAGATCATTTACAAAATTAGACATCAATAATTAAAAGCTAAGCAACCCTCTTATTTGGACCTCCAAATACTTGATAATTAAATCCCTAATAGGTGACATGCCCCATATCCATGATGCCAGTTCAGATGACAGTCCCATATAGCTTTGAATAACCTTTGTACTCAAAACTAGTACATGAAACATAAATTCAGTCTATTGTCTCAGTATTAGACTATGATGGATCACATACTCAGGAACTGATCTTGGTTTTTACCATGAAATTTATCCTCAACCTCTCGATGTATTTTCCATGTTTCTCCTTCCTCTGCGTAAAGCTACTTATCTCAACCTTACTTGAGTCCATAGCTGATTTCAACAGTTAAAGTGTTTAAATAGGGTGAATTTAAAGGAACTGGTATGGCCAGTTTCCGTTCCATCTTGTCTATCATGGAGGCAAAGGATTTGGACTATGGAGGTAACCACTACTGAGAAACTTTGAGAGTGGTTACTATTTACCAGTAATGGTAGTGGTGCTGTCCTGTCATGGTGCTGCTTTGCAGATGAACATAATATTCAGAAGTGAAATAAAATACAGTTGCCTTTGTGCTACTCTGTAATTCCTTAGGTTGTCTGCTATTTCTGTTACTAGTTACATTGAGGATATGGGACCATACTACTCACCCTTTCAGAGATGGTAATATGCACACACACACTACCCAGCAACAGGTGAATTCTGGTTCCTTGAGAATTGGAAACCATCTACACACATGTACAGTATGGGAATTGAGTCTTTAGAAATGAGCAGAGTCATGATCTGTTCAGATTTTTATTCTCCTTTGGCTACCCCCTCTCCTAAAAGTTTTCAGTTCTTGCAAATTTGCATCAAGATTCTCATCTTGTGTGTCCTAAAGAATTGATACCAGTAAGCTGGGTGACACACTCAAAATTCAAACCACATTCAAGTGTGATTGAATTTACAAAACCACCACTTCAGTGAAGTCATATTGCAGTTTAAAGGAGAAAGTTCATGAAAGGTGTGATGACATTGTCTCTTGACGCACCCAACTTATTCTCACCTTAGTTTCATTCTTACATGATCAGGTGAAACCTTTATCTTTCACAGCCTAAGAATTTAAGATTTTCGAATCATTATTAAGTATCAAGATATTTGATTCCACAACTAAATCCTTCCTCACAATCTCATAGAATAAATAAACAGTGTGGTTCCATAGGTCTGTAAATATTATCTGTGTTTGAAGGGGGAAGACAACACAAAACTTGTTCTTCCTCTCTCATTTCACAGCTCCAAACAATATAATTTCTATGAAATAAGTGTTTTCAATTCTTCTTGCCATTCTGAAGCATTCTCATCTCATTCTCTCACTACCGTATTTTATAAAGGCTTCATTATTTCACCTTTAGACAAATCTAATGTTCTCTTAATCTGTGTTACTTTTATCAGTTTTATTCTTCATGCCCGCCTCCAGGCCCAGTAATCCACTTTCCATCCTTCTGCAAGAGTGGGATGACTGAGAAAAAACAAATGACCAGGTCGTCCTTTTGTTATAACATCTCAGTTGTCCCACTATACAAGAAAATAAAAAGTATGAGTTCTAAATAGATAATGCAAAGTCTCTTAGTTTGGTCAGAGTCCAGCTGTGCTTCCTTATTCCCTACTGCCCCTGAGGCATTGAATAAATTAAGGAATAAATGAGTGAGTGGAGACACAGCAATTGGTAGTATGCTAAATGTTTTGTCTTTATGAAACTTACAAACAGGCAAAGATACTCTATTTATGGAATAATTTTTCACTGGTTTTTAAGTCATTAAAAATTGGGGGAAATCAATGTACAGCTCTTTTTAGCCATTCTGTAGTCTTTAAACTGAACAATATTGGTTTATGAATGATATATTTCATTTCATTACAGTGAAATTTCACCATCATGTATTGGAAGAAACAAATTTAGACAGTAAGAACTCCTATAATTATTATTCAAACTTTAGTATACTTAATTATTTTCATATTCTCATTACTTTTGGGGGGATTTTCTCAATGAAAACAGCAGTAAATTGTCTTGAAAGTATTAACAAAGCACCTGAAATATGTCTCTGTAAATAAATGACCTTCAGGTGGAAATATCATTGAGGAAATATATTTCTGCGTCATTCAAACTCAAGCCTCTGTTAGTGTTAAAACAGAAAATGAGAGAAAAAGAAATCTTGATGAGGAACACAATATAAAATTGCTGGACGGATTTAATTTAACTTGGGAATAATTGTCTTACCTAGTCCAAGAAAGGGTAATTTAGATTCACAGAGAGCAAGGGATATATACCTGACCAGGAGTGATGAAAGGGTACAGTTACTCATCACTTAGAATCTGTACAGATTGACACATTTTTCAAGAATCCTCAGAATATTAACAGAAAAAAGGAAACATCAAAATCTTGTCCCATTAATTTCTAAACATTAGGGCTCTAATATCAGGTCCAAGAGTATTGCTAAAGATAGGATAAATAAGGTCATCACTTCAAAATAAATAATGTCATCTTATTTATCATCTTTGCCTTTTGTATTACACAGCTTATAACTTGGTTTATTAATACGCCTAATGACACATTCTCTCTGGAAAGACATCATTCTAAGCAAGGCTCCTACCTATGACTGTAACCTTCTAATATTCTAAACTTTATGCATGTTCCTACTAAGCTAATGGTATATCCTAATGCATTATGCTCTATGTTTGTTCCTTTGTTCATGTCTAGAATGCCTTCTCCTTTCCGCAATCCTTTTATTGACCAAGCGAACCCCTAATCATCCTTAAGACCATAAGTCATTTTACCTTCTTCAGGAAGCCTTGCCTGCATTTGAATTCATTCATGCTTACATTTATCAAATGTTTGCTAGATGAATTGAAAGTATTTATGCACTTAATATTTTAATCTTGTTGTCTTTGGGTTAATTACTTCTCTCATGTTACAGGTGAAGAAACTTCAGTTCTTTGAGTAAGTTGTCAAATATCACAAAATGAAAATAGGATTCAAACCCAACCCTCAAAACTCTCCAGTGACTGTCCAGTTCCTTATTGTACTACAGAGCACTGGGTTTGATCAACTCTGACTCTTCATGCATGATGTTAATTTTACTCCAGTTAAAACTTACAAAAATTTTAGCTTAGTCTCTCTTCCTTTATAATGGCTAATCACATATACACATAACACAACAGATACACAAAAATGAATACTTAACTAAAATACCAAAATATTGTATTTTATAAATAGTGTTTTCTTTTTAACTCTTGTGAGTCTGACTTGGGTAATGCATGCAGTGTAAAGATAAAATCTACAATGCTGTTATATCCATATGTGTAGCTATTACTTGAAAAAACAAATTCTGTCAGGAGCAGAGTGGCAAAGTTAAATTGGAAGGAGGATCAAGGCCTAACATCTTATATAAAATGAATGACTTTGGAATAACTATACATGCCATTGATATTTAATATTTCACAGATGCATGTATTCTATTTGGATGTGCTATTACTTGAACAGAAGCATTTGATGAAATTCCTCCCTCAAGGTCTGCAGGGTTTTTTAAATTTTCATGTCACAATGAATTTCTCAGGTCAAGTCAATGGTAGCAACAAAAAAATGGCTATGATAAAATTTTCTTTTCTCATCTTCTACTAGAGTCAAAGTTGTCTCAATTTATCCGTTACTTTGTCCTCATTAAAATTATTCTGTCTGCAGAGCACTTTATTAGTTTCCGCATATGGAAATGGAGGACGGGGGAAGACAGTGAGAATGAGTCCTTTCTTTGAATGCACTGACAATAAAAACTGCCAAGTTGTTAATTAACTTATATAAGTTTAATAAGCAATATGAATAGAGAAGTGCATAGATAAATGTACTAATGGGTTGAATATTATCCATTTTTAAACATATGTGTGTGTCTGCTTGCATTTATATTTTACATTTATTTTTCAAAACAAATGCCTAAAAATATTAGGGTGTACTTATAGCTATAGATTATCTGTCTATCCATTTCTTAATAGTTGTATCTGGGAGCTAGATTTATGAATATTGATTTTTTTCCTTATGCTTATTCTAGTTATTTTAAATTAATTTATATCAATTGCATAATTACCTATTTTTTAAAATTGTAGAGCATTGTAAGAAATTATACATTTAGTTTTTATATATCTCATGTCTACTAAACATTTTAATTCCCTAGAAGTTCTTAGAAACTATCAGATTTAATCCCGAATATTCCTTTGTGAGGTCAGCTAAAGTCTCTCTCCTACTAAATGATTTGCAATTTGGTTAAACTCACATATCTGCTAAGTAAGCTTTATTTCTGTATCTTTCACAAATGGAATCCAATCCATAAGCAACTTGTTTCTTCTAACTTTAGAAAAAGCATTCAAAATATGAATGATTCCCCTCATACCATCCCACTACCTGAATTGAAGCCCCCATCATCACTCATCTTAATTATTGCAATTAACTGCTAACGGATCTTCTTGCCGCCTTTCTGGTCCCCTATAATCAATCACACACTGGCTTAAGGGGTTAGCTATTCTTGAAGACACCAGCGTGGCTTCTATTTCAAGAATGTTGGTTTAACTCTTCACTCCACCTGGTGTATTCATTCACTGGATGGCTGCATGACTTAATCCTTCATTTTATTCAAGTTTTGTTTGCAGGGACAATCATGACCAGCTTATCTAAAATATCACATTCATTTTTTTTTAATGTTTATTGGCATTTGGATTTTCTCTAGTGTGAACTAGTTATCCTTAATTGTTTTCCAGTCTAAGGTTCTATTGCATTTTGTCTTCTTATCAATTTAACAGTTTTTCATTGTCATTACAAATTTTATAGCAAAAAGTCTCCCTACATTTTTTTAAAATTTTATTGAATCATAGTTGATTTACAATGTTAATTTCTGCTGAACGGCAAAGTGATTCAGTTACACATATATATACATTCTTTTTCATATTCTTTTCCATTATGGTTTATCACAGGATATTGAATATAGTTCCCTGTGCTATACAGTAGGACTCTGTTTTTTTTTTTTTTTTTTTTTTTTTTTACAGCTTATGCATTTCCATTCTTCTTTGAGAAGTCTCCCCCAACCCTTAGCTTTTACATGTAGCCTCCAAGGTTTACTTCTAAAATTGCTATTCCATAATCCACCTGGAATTTATTTTGCATTATGATGTGAAGTGGAAGTTTAACTTCATTTCATCCATTCACTTTTATAACTCCTTAGTTCACTATCTTTATATTTCTCCATTGTATTTGTGTTGACTTCTGTGCTGATTATTGTCTATTTCTCCTACTTGAATGTAATTATACTCATGAATGGGGACTTTTTTATCTTGATCATCACCATAAAATTTGACCTGCACATAGAAAGAACCCCATAAATGTTTGTTAAATAAATTAATAAATACAGAAACTAATATCATTTGTTTTAATTCCTAAAGCAATACTCAGAATACATTTAATCTTTATAATTTTCTGTGGGAAGCAAACTTTATATTTTCATTTCATAAATGATGGAATTGAGGGATAAGAATATGAAACCACTTGTACTTGTTAGGTGAGTGGAAAAGCTAGATCTAGGATGCACAGCCTATGGATCATAATGTCTTCTGTCTTCTTCTGTGAAGAGGTCACTTCCCCTAGGTCTTTGTTACCTCAAATGAAGATAAGGAACGTGCTCCTAATTTCCTAAGCAAATAGTAGACCATTCCAGGGACCTCAAAATCACTGAATTCCATTGCTTCTAGAATAAGTTTCGAGTTTTCATCAAGTAGCCAGAGAGTAAATATTTCCATCTTCACATGAAAATTGAGGATCATGGAAAATACTCCTTAATATTGATTAGTTTAGCCTAGTGACTCTGCAGAGATTCTACAGATTTGCATGGATCTCTCCAATTTCCCCAGTCAGTCAGTTTGCCAGTCTGAGTTTATTTTTATTACCCTGGAGTAAATGGTCTTCTTGGTATCTACCTGAATTTTAGTGGGCTTGTTTGTTTGTACATAGATTAGTAGAAAAAACTAGCTTCCAATTACACTGGTATTTCCAGAAGTCCGAGTCCTAGGTGGATTTGTTTTAATTATATTTCAGACCCTTTGACACTCACAGGCACATAGAAGAAAATTTTATTCTGTTCATCTGTATCTTTAATTTGATTAATCAATTGATATCTTAGAAGTGGGACCCAAATTGTATATATCCATGATAATATCTCTGGAGAATTGATAGAGTTACCATCCGTGGGATACTTGCAACAGATTCAGCTTTTTCCTAATTCTACTCAGAGGTAGTTCTGAGTTTTGGTCTCATATCCTTTTTTGGTAAGTGTTGCTGTAGCCCTGAGACAAGGTTCTTAACTCTCTCACACTTTGCGCCAATATTCTACAATGGGTTTTTTTTTGTTTTTTTTTGTTTTTTGTTTTTTTTTTTTTGCGGTACGCAGGCCTCTCACTGTTGTGGCCTCTCCCGTTGCGGAGCACAGGCTCCGGACGCGCAGGCTCAGCGGCCGTGGCTCACGGGCCTAGCCGCTCCGCGGCATGTGCGATCTTCCCGGACCAGGGCACGAACCCGTGTTCCCTGCATCGGCAGGTGGACTCTCAACCACTGCGCCACCAGGGAGGCCCTCTACAATGTTTAAATGGAACCATAGGTCCCAAATTCTCAAGACATACTGATCTGATTCCACATCCTCTTTGATTACCCACATTCAATCCATAAGGAAGGCTTATCAACTCCAGAACCTATACCCATATCTATATCTATACTTATGTGTACTTTCACATCTATATCTATATATCTTTATATACAACTACATCTATATCAGTATAGATATTCATATGCATGCATATATTAAACTTTGTTTATATATTCAAAATCCATCCATTTTACTGTTTCCTGTTACCACCAAAGTGAGGACTGTATTTTATCCCACTAGAGTACCTGTAAAATGTCCCTTTCTATCTCTTCATTTTCTTGACGAAAATCCACATGCCAGTAATTTACTGTTGACCCAAAAGCCAAAATGACTTTGTTTTAAAGAAAATTCTGCCACATCTCAACTTACAACATTCCATGCCTTTTCACTGAACCAAGACTACTATATAAATTATTGACCCTGGCCTAAAAAGCCCCTTTCTGCTTACCCAGCATCACCTCTTTCTCCACTCTCCAACTTTAGTAGTTTTCTTCCTTTTCCTTGTTTAGTAGTATTCCATTGTCTAGACACATCAAAATTTACTTAGTCATTTATTTGCTTATTGATTAATATGGTTTCCATTTTTTACTGTTATGATTAAAGCTACAGGGAACATTCAGAAAAGAAGTCTGTGAGGACATACATTGGTTCTCTTGGGTAAATACCTAGAAATAGAATGCCTGGGTCATATGGTAAGCATATGGTTTAGTGTACATGAAGAGTCTGAGTACTTCAAGATTTATAGTACCATTTTGCATTCCCACCAGCAATATATCTGTTAGATATTATCCGATATATTATTAGATATATATCCTCAACATTTGGTGTCGCCACTTTTAAAAACTTTATTTGTTCAAAGGTGTGTAGGTAGATCTCATTGTAATGTTAATTTGCTTTTTTTCTGATGCCTACAAATATTGAATAGCTTTTCATATGTTTATTGGACATTTCAATACCTTGTTTTTAATATCTTTATTAGAGTAAAACTGCTTTACAGTACTGTGTTAGTTTCTGCTGTATAACAAAGTGAATCAGCTCTATGTACACATATATGCCCATATCCCCTCCCTCTTGCGTCTCCCTCCCACCCTCCGTATCCCACCCCGATAGGTGGTCACAAACCACCGAGCTGATCTCCCTGTGCTATGCTGCTGCTTCCCACTAGCCATCTCTTTTACATTTGGTAGTATATATATGTCAGTGCCACTCTCTCATTGTATTTTGGAAGAGTTTGAGAAGGTTAGGTGTTAGCTCTTCTTTAGATGTTTGATAGAATTTGCCTGTGAAGCCATCTGGTCCTGGGCTTTTGTTTGTTGGAAGGTTTTTAATCACAGTTTCAATTTCAGTGCTTGTGATTGGTCTGTTCATATTTTCTATTTCTTCCTGGTCCAGTCTCGGAAGGTTGTGCATTTCTAAGAATTTGTCCATTTCTTCCAGATTGTCCATTTTATTGGCATATAGTTGCTTGTAGTAATCTCTCATGATCCTTTGTATTTCTGCAGTGTCAGTTGTTACTTCTCCTTTTTCATTTCTAAGTCGACTTTACTGATTTGAGTCTTCTCCCTTTTTGATGAGTCTGGCTAATGGTTTATCAATTTTATCTTCTCAAAGAACCAGCTTTTAGTTTTATTGATCTTTGCAATCATTTCCTTCATTTCTTTTTCCTTTATTTCTGATCTGATCTTTGTGATTTCTTTCCTTTTCCTAACTTTAAGGTTTTTTTGTTTTTTCTTTCTCTAGTTGCTTTAAGTGTAAGGTTAGGTTCTTTATTTGAGATTTTTTTTGTTTCTTGAGGTAGGATTGTAGTGCTATAAACTTCCTTCTTAGAACTGCTTTTGGTGTATCCCATAGGTTTTGGGTTGTCGTGTTTTCATTGTCATTTGTTTACAGGTTTTTTTGATTTCCTCTTTGATTTCTTCAGTGATCTCCTGGTTATTAAGTAGTGTGTTGTTTAGCCTCCATGTGTTTGTATCTTTTACAAATTTTTTCCTGTAATTGATATCTAGTCTCATAGTGTTGTGGTTGGAAAAGATACTTCATACCATTTCAATTTTCTTAAATTTACCAAGGCTTGATTTGTGACCCAAGATATGCTCTATCCTGGAGAATGTTCCATGAGCACTTGAGAAGAATGTGTATTCTGTTGTTTTTGGATGGAATGTCCTATAAATATCAATTAAGTCCATCTTGTTTAATATATCATTTAAAGCTTGTGTTTCCTTATTTTCATTTTGGATGATCTGTCCATTGGTGAAAGTGAGGTGTTAAAGTTCCCTACTATGAATGTGTTACTGTAGATCTCCCCTTTATGGCTGTTAGTATTTGCCTCATGTATTGAGGTGCTCCTACGTTGGGTGCATAAATATTTACAATTGTTATATATTCTTGGATTGATCCCTTGATCATTATGTAGTGTTCTTCTTTGTCTCTTGTAATAGTCTTTGTTCTAAAGCCTATTTTGTCTGATACGAGAATTGCTACTCCAGCTTTTTTTGATTTCCATTTGCATGGAATATCTGTTTCCATCCCCTCACTTTCAGGCTGTATGTGTCTCTAGGTCTGAGGTGGGTCTCTTGTAGACAGCATATTTACCGGTCTTGTTTTTGTATCCATTCAGCCAGTCTATGTCTTTTGGTTGGAGCATTTAATCCATGTACATTTAAGGTAATTATCTATATGTATGTTCCTATTACCATTTTCTTAATTGTTTTGGGTTCGTTATTGTAGGTCTTTCCCTCCTCTTGTGTTTCCTGTCTAGAGAAGTTCCTTTAGCATTTGTTGTAAAGCTGGTTTGGTGGTGCTGAATTCTCCTAACTTTTGCTTGTCTGTAAAGGTTTTAATTTCTCTGTGAAATCTGAATGAGATCCTTGCTGGGTAGAGTAATCTTGGTTGTAGGTTTTTCTCCTACATCACTTTAAATATGTCCTGTCACTCCCTTCTGGCTTGCAGAGATTCTGCTGAAAGGTCAGCTGTTAACCTTATGGGGATTCCCTTGTGTGTCATTTGTTGCTTTTCCCTTGCTGCTTTTAATATTTTTTCTTTGTATTTAATTTTTGATAGTTTGATTAATATGTGTCTTGGCATGTTTCTCCTTGGATTTATCCTGTATGGGACTCTCTGTGCTTCCTGGACTTGATTAACTATTTCCTTTCCCATATTAGGGAAGTTTTCAACTACAATCTCTTCAAATATTTTCTCAGTCCCTTTCTTTTCTCTTCTTCTGGAACCCCTATAATTCGAATGTTGGTGCATTTAATGTTGTCCCAGTCCCAGAGGTCTCTGAGACTGTCCTCAATTCTTTTCATTCTTTTTTCTTTATTCTGCTCTGCAGTAGTTATTTCCACTATTTTATCTTCTAAATCACTTATCCATTCTTCTGCCTCAGTTATTCTGCTATTGATCCCTTCTAGAGAATTTTTAATTTCATTTATTGTGTTGTTCATCATTCTTTGTTTGGTCTTTAGTTCTTCTAGGTCCTTGTTAAATGTTTCTTGCATTTTGTCTATTGTATTTCCAAGATTTTAGATTATCTTTATTCTCATTATTCTGAATTCTTTTTCAGGTAGACTGCCTATTAGTCAGAATCCCACCTTTCAGGTCTGGTGGGTTTTTACGTTGCTCCTTCATCTGCTGTGTGTTTCTCTGTCTTCTCATTTTGCTTAACTTACTGTGTTTGGGGTCTCCTTTTTGCAGGCTGCAGGTTCGTAGTTCCTGTTGTTTTTGGTGTCTGTCCCCAGTGGCTAAGGTTGGTTCAGTGGGTTGTGGAGGGGACTGGTGCCTGTGTTCTGGTGGATGAGGCTGGATCTTGTCTTTATGGTGAGCAGGACCATATCCTGTGGTGTGTTTTGCGGTTTCTCTGAACTTATTATGATTTTAGGCAGCCTCTCTGCTAATGGGTGGGCTTCTGTTCCTGTCTTGCTGGTTGTTTAGCATGGGGTGTCCAGCACTGGAGCTTGCCGGTTGTTGAGTGGAGCTGGGTGTTAACATTGAGACAGAGGTCTCTGGGAGAGCTCTCACCGTTTGATATTACGTGGGGCTGAGAGGTCTCTCGTGGTCCAATGTCCTGAACTTGGCTCTCCCACCTCAGAGGCTCAGGACTGACAGCTGGCTGGAGGACCAAGACCCTGTCAGCCACAAGGCTCGGAAGAAAAGGAAGAAAAAAAAGAGGGAAAATATAAACTAATAAAATTATTAAAATAAAAAATAATAAAATATTATTAAAATAATAGAATAAGAAAAGTAATTTAAAAAAGAAGAGAGCAACCAAACCAATAAACAAATCCACCAATGATAACAAGCACTAAAAACTATACTAAGATAAACAAAAAAATCAGAAACTAGTCTGTTGCATACAGCAAACCCCAAGTCTACAGTTGCTCCCAAAGTCCACCACCTCAAATTTGGGATGATTCGTTGTCTGTTCAGGTATTCCAGAGATGCAGGGTACATCAAGTTGATTGTGGAGAGTTAATCCTCTGCTCCTGAGGCTGCTGGGAGAGATGTCCCTTTCTCTTCTTTGTTCACACAGCTCCTGGGGTTCAGCTTTGGATTTGGCCCCACCTCTGCATGTAGGTCGCCTGAGGGCATCTGTTCTTCGCTCAGACAGGATGGGGTTAAAGGAGCACCTGATCAGGGGGGCTCTGGCTCACTCAGGCCAGGGGGAGGAAGGGATATGGAATGCGGGGCGAGCCTGCAGCAGCAGAGCCCAGCATGACGTTGCAACAGCCTGAGGCATGCCATGTGTTTTCCCAGGGAAGTTGTCCCTGGATCCCAGGACCCTGGCAGCGGTGGGTTGCACAGGCTCCCAGAGGGGAGGTGTGGATAGTGACCTGTGCTTGCACACAGGATTCTTGGTGGTTGCAACAGCAGCCTTAGCGTTTCATGCCTGTCTTTGGTATCCACACTGATAGCCGCAGCTCGTGCCCATCTCTGGAGCTCATTTAGGCGGTGCTCTGAATCCCCTCTCCTCGTGCACCCAGAAACAACTGTCTCTTGACTCTTAGGCAGGTCTAGACTTTTTCCTGGACTCCATCCCAGCTAACTGTGGTGCACCAGTCACCTTCAGTCTGTGTTCATGCAACCAACCCCAGTCCTCTCTCTGGGATCTGACCTCTGAAGCACAAGCCTCAGCTCCCAGCCCCTGCCCACCCCAGCGGGTGAGCAGACAAGTCTCTTGGGTTGGTGAGTGCTGGTTGGCACTGATCCTCTGTGCGGGAATCTCTCCACTTTTCCCTCTGCACCCCTGTTGCTGCCCTCTCCTCTGTGCCTCTGAATCTTCCCCCCACCTTCTCCACCAGGGAAGGGACTTCCTAGTGTGTGGAAGCCTTTCCTCCTTCACAGCTCCCTCCCCAAGGTGCAGGTCTCATCCCTATTCTTTTGTCTCTGTTTTTTCTTTTTTTCTTTTGCCCTACCCAGTTACGTGGTGATTTTCTTGACTTTTGGGAAGTCTGAGGTCTTCTGCCAACTTTCAGTAGGTGTTCTGTAGGAACTGTTCACATGTAGATGTATTTTTGATGTATTTGTGGGGAAGAAGGTGATCTCCACATCTTACTCCTCTGCCATCTTGAAGGTCCTCCTCTCAATATCTTCTTGTGTGAAGTGTCTACTCAAACTCTTGGCCTGTTTTTATTATGTTTTGTTTCCTTATTTTTAAATTGCAAGAATTCTTAATATATTCTGAACACAAGCCATTGTTAGTTAAATGTGTTACAAATATTTTCTCCCATAGTTCAGTGTTTGATTTTATCCATGATGCCATGATAAGAGCCAAATATTTCAATTTTGATGAATTTCTATTGATTTTTTTTTTCCTTTTATGGTATATACTTTAGGTTTCCTATGTAGAAAATCTTGGCCTATCCCAATTTCATAAGTATAATGTCTATGGCAACTTCCAGAAGTTTTACAGTTTTAGCTTTTATGTCTAGGTCTTTGTTTCATTTTAAGGTAATTGTTGCATATGAGATAAGATAAGGATTGAAGACCAATTTTTTTTCTAATTTTATATCAAAAATGAAGTTGAAATAAAGATTTATTCAGAAATTTATTTATTTATCCTTTTAGAGTAATTGACTCTAAATTGGTTGAAGTGTCTTTTGTGTAAAGTGAAGAACACCTGTACAGACTGGTTTGGAGAGGGGAGAAGTGCCAGTGGACTTAGGGAGGCAGGTTTGTGCCCCCACAGACCAGAGGACTGGATGGGAGCATTTCTTTCAGCCCAGTCTTCCACTTCTTTTTTGGCAAGGAAGAAGAAGATTGCACAAAGCTTACTTTAAAAATTCAAATTTCAGGGAATTTTTTATGTGAAAAAACTCATTATTTGCCTGTGTATTATGTGTGTTGCTGTGTGTTACTTTGTATAGATTCAAGTCTCCATCTTGAATGGACAATTCTTATGTCTGAAGAATTTTTTTTTTCTCAAAAATTACTATTTACTCTAGTGAAAATCTGGCTAAAATTTTTCTCAATTATTTTTTTCTGAATAAATCTTGATTTTCACTTCATTTTTGATAGATATTTTCTCTGGGCTAACTCTAGTTGGGTTTTTGCTTTCCCTCTCTCAACTTTAAAAATTGTATCAATTATTCTCTGGCTTGTATAGTTTCACAAAAGAAAACTACAGTCATTCTTATCTTTGTTCCTTTGTCTTTAATGAGGCATTTCTTTTCAGTCAAGTGTAAAAAAAAATTTCCCTTTATTACTGCTTGTCAGCAGTTTGATTAGAATATACCTTGGTGTGGTCTCATTATGTTTTGTTTGTATTTTGTTTATTGAATTTTTGGATGTACAGCTTTCATCATATTTACAAAATTTTCATCCACTATATTTTGAACACTTGTTTTTCCATGGATCATTATTAGTGCTCTTCCTTTTTTAGTATTTAGTCTCCCCCCAACCCCCACCCCATGCTTATATCTGAGTTGTTTCTATCCCTCTATCTTTAAGTTTACTGATATTTTCTTCCAGAATGTCTTCCTGCTGATTATCCCATCCAGTGAATAATTAAATTACAGATATTATATTTTTGTTTTGTAGATATATCATTTGGTTCTTTCATATTTTCCATTTCTCTCATTATTTTGTACATGTTTTACTTTAATCCTTGGGCATAATAAAATCAGGTGTACTTGTCTGTAAATTTCATCACCTCTGTCATTTCTGTGTCTGTTTTTAGTGATCATTTAAAAAAAAATTTGGTTCACATTTTCTTAATGTCACGCCTCACAAATTTTGAGTGGATATTTGATGTTGTGAATGTTATGTTCATGAGTGTCTGAATTTTGCTATTCTCCTTTAAAGAATTATGAGCTTTATTATGGCAGTATTAATTCACTCATCTATTAGCTTTGGTTTGTTGAGACTTGTTTTAGGCAATTTTTAAGAGTACCTATTACTTTAGGAATTGTTTAGCCCTACGAAACTTGTGGGCCTTTTAGGGTTTCTACTGAATGCCCAAGTGATAAATGAAAAATCTATGAATAGTCAGAGCTAGAAGGTCTGCCTACCTAGTGTGATTTCTGAGAAGTATTCTGTTTACAGCACACTCATCATTCTTTGCAAGGCCTCCTGGAATTTTACTCCATATGTACCCTCCTGGTTTGGAAACTGGAATGGGCCTCTAGGAAGAAAACTAGGTCCACAGCAGAGTCCACCACATTTATTTCTTTTCTCTCAGAGGTAACATTTCTGTGCTACCTGCTATCCAACATCTGAAAATAACTATTACATATATGTTGTCTGGCCTTCTATTTGCTAATGGTGGGAAGGTGTAATGGGTTGAACTGTGCCTCCCCCAAATTTATATGTTTAAGTACTAACCCCCAGTACCTTAGTATGTGACTGTATCGGAGAGAGGACCTTTAAGGAGGTGATTAATGTAAAATGAGACCATAAATGTAGACCTTAATCCATTATGACTGGTGTTCTTATAAGAAGAGAGAATTAGGACACATATGCACACAGACCAAAGGACAACCATGTGAGGACACAGTAAGAAGGTGGCCATCTCCAAATCAAGGGGAGAAGCCCCAGAAGAAAACAAATCTGGCTATACTTTGATCTTGGGCTTTGATCTTGGACTTCTACACTTTGATCTTGGAGCTCTAGTCTCCAGAACTGTGAGAAATACATTTCTGTTATTTAAGCCACTCAGTCTGTGGTATTTTGTTACGGTAGCCCTATCAAACTAATGCAGAAGGTTAAGTCAGATTTTCATTACTCCATTCTTTCCAAAAAAAAAAAGGGGCCTTAACATCATTATAAACTGCCCAATATCATTTAAATTATATTTTAAAACTCAAATATTCTGCATATCACTTAGATGGCATTTACAAGATTTATTTGAGGAAACACAAATGTTGTAACTATTAAATAGTGTAATATAAATTGGATCTTGTTCAGTCTTTTTTATTTGAGTGATTCACAATATCTTATTATACAATGTAGCCTTGTTTCAGTAAATCAGCGAGGTAAAAGCACGTAGCCTTTCCTTTCTCTAGCACTGAACACTACAGCAACTGTTATGCATTTTGTAAATGAACACTTTTTCTATGAAAAGAAAAGGGGCAGCAATTTCCTGTATATCTATTGAATCCTAAGGACCATACAAGTTATTGTTGTATATTATTTACTGTTTAATATACACAACACTAATTTTCACTGTGCCCATTTGCTAGAGGAGGTAAAAGAGATCAGATGAGTTGTTTGAATGTACTAGTAAATGAAAGAACTAAGATTCTTACCAGTTACCTTCTTGCTTCTGAGAGCTCTTGGTCTTTTTCCCACATCAATCAGGATAGTATCATTTTGCATAAAGTTGCTGTTCTTTCCCCATACGAGCGTGCCTAGTAGGATGTGTAGGAATTTTTGTTTGTACGTTTATGCTAAGAATGATCAAAACTTGTTTTAACAAATGCTTTTGTAAGCCTTTGCAAATTAACTAATGAGTATAAGATTTTGCTAAGAAAACTCTTTGTGTACTTCAAAATATTTTTTGTTTTGATTTGTAATATACATGGAAAAGCTTGGCAGATGGATATTGCAGAAATGAACTGTACACACATATCCACTGTTACTCTTGATATTCCTGAATAGATTCCTGAATAGATTCCTGAATAGATTATTAGGTGCAGGCATTTTACCATAGTTGCACTGTGAATCTGTAAAACATTAAAAAAATTAATGAGTATTAATTTTATGAAATTAATATGAAATTCTATTCATGGAGTAACATTAATAATAAACTCTGTGTTACCTGGACTGTTAGATAGATACTTTGAATGAATGCTTTGCTTTGGAAATACATATGTTGTGCTCAAGCTGAATCAGATTTAGCTTTTGTTCAACAGATGGACAAGCTCTTTCATAATGTTAATACTTGCTCAGAATTCTCACTGACTGCTGTCATCTCAAGTCTTCTTTGATTCTCTGAAGAATACATGTGCCCAAACTTAGCATTTATCTGACTCTGCAAGGAGTGAAATGGATTGCAGGAGAATTTAATGGTATTTTTATTGGAGAAGATAAATCTGTTATCATCAATGCACCAATTTTCCTGACTGCAAAATCATTTCACAAAAATGGCATCTTCACAAAGCCAGTGTGCATATAGAGAGGCCAAAATAGAGTTATCATAAATGATGTCACTAGGGCAAGTCATGAATGCCCCCAAATGACATAAGCAATACTCAGATAATCTTGATGACACACTGATTATAAAGGGCTGAATAGAGTTAGGAATGTATGCATTAAGACATAAACTCCTAAAATATTAGAACATGTTATATCATGATATAAGGGAATGTGTTAAGATTGAGTAGACATCATAATGCTATGTCCCTCTGTCCAAAATACCATTATACATGTTTCACAAACACTTAATGAATGAGTCTTCACTTCCTTCAAGGAGTAAATGGAAATTAAATCAACAGCAGCTTGTAATTAGATAGTTTGTGTCAATACCAAATGTTTCAATAACTAGTTGAATGATCTTTGGCATAATGCTGAACTTCATGTCATGAGCTTATTTTCTTATCTATAAAATGATTTTTTGTTTTCATTCAAAACATCAGTTTTTCAAGAAAATATTGTATGTTCAACTGGGAGAACTCTAGTTAATGTACTGCCCTTTTAGAGAGTCACAGGAATCCTTAATATATTAAAGGCTCTAAAAATTCTGATGGTAAAGACATGTTGCATGTTAAGTAAAATTTTTTAGAACTTATATAACAAAGAGATCAATTTTTATCTACCTTCTATAATACCTATTAATGATCCACTAAATGCATCACAGTCAAAGAGGAACAATTTGCCAAGGCTCTTTCCAGGTAATGTATTCTGAGATACTCTTATTTCCCACATGATTCAGTATGTTACCGGACTCCATTTGGTTGTTCAATAAATGAAAGAAATTATTTCCTTCCTAATCTTCACTGGTGAATATTTCTAATAGCTTTGCAAAGTGGTTGGTGTTTTAGACTTTGAGCTCCATTCTTTGGAAACTAAGGCCAAAAATAAATAAAATTCTCAAAATGGCTCATAGAAAAAAGTGTAAAATGCAAAACTATAAAACTCCTAGAAGATAGCACAGGAGAAAATTCAGATGACCTTTGGTTTGGTGATGAGTTTTTAGATATAACACCAAAGGGGGTGAAAGAAATAATTGATAAGTTGGACTTCACTAAAAATTAATTGTTATAAAAAAGATATTGTCAAAGGAATTAGAAGACCTCCCACAGACTAAGAGAAAATATTTGCAGAAGACATTTGATAAAGGGCTGTTATCTAAAATATACCCAGAACTCTTAAAACTTAATAATAGATTTTTGTACTAGCTGGTATGGATAGGCAGCTACAATAAAAGAAGGAAATGTAACATTTAAAAAGAAACTTGATAAGAAAACAATTCAATTAAAAAATGAGCAAAATATCTGACAATCTCACCATAGAAGATATACAGGTGACAAGCATTTGAAAAGATGCTCAACATTATATATAATTAGAGAATTTCAAAGTAAAACAAAAATTAGATACTACTACACACCTATTAGATGGCTGAAATTCAAAACACTGACAATACTAAATGCTGACAAGGATGTGGAACAACATGAATCCTCATTGAATACAAAATTCCCACCAGCCACTTTGGAAGACAGTTGGTGGTTCTTGGAGAACTAAATATAATCTTACCATAGTATTCAGCAATCATGCCCATTGAACTTTGACAAATGAGTTGAAAACTATGTCCACACAAAACCTGTACACAGATGTTTGTAGCAGTTTTGTTCATAATTCCCAAAATTTAGAAGGAATGAAGATGTCCTTCAGTAGGTTAAGGAAAGTTAAGTAAACAAACAAAAAACTATGGTGTATCCAGACAATGTAACATTATTCAGTGCTAAGAAGAAATGAGCTATCATGCCATGAAAAGAGATAGAGGAATCTTAAATGTATATTACTCAATGAAAAAGCTAATCTGAAAAGATGACATACTCTTATGATTACAACTACATGACATTCTGGAAAAGGCAAAACTGTGGAGACAGTAAAAATATCAGTAGTTGTCAGTGTATTTAGAGAGGAATGGATGAATAGGTGGAGCACAGGGGATATTTAAGGCAGTGAAACTATTCTGTATGATGCTATAATGGTAGACACATGGCATTATACATTTGTGAAAACCCACAGAACATACAACACAGAGTGAAGTCTAATGTGAACTACAGACTTTGGGTGATAATGATGTGTCAATGTTGGTTCATCAATTGTAACACATGTACCACTCTGACCTAGGATGTTGATGGTGAGGAGACTCTGTGAGGGGAGGGAGCATATGCAAACTCTGTATTCTCTGCTCAACTTATTTGTGAAACTAAAACTGTTCCAGAAAAATAAAAACTGACTAAATACATTTCTAATAAGGACAACTCCTATTATCAAAAGACTAAAACAAATCAAGTATTCTTCCAATACCACCCAAATTGACAAAAAGATGATTTTAGGTCTATTAAAAGTATAAATGCAATAAAGTTAAGCATTATCTATGCCTGATATGAGAAAAAAGAGGCCTCAACTTCCCTCCACCATTATCAAATTAAATCATCTCTGATTTATTCCATCTTCCAACCTGATCATAGTGTGGCATTAAGCCTCAGCTTTCTCATCTGTGAAATGAGGAGTTTGGAGTAAAGATAACTGAAGGTACTCTCAGCTCCTTCATTGTGTTTCACTGTGAATTGTCTTCAATCTTAGTAGCCTAACAAATTTACGTAAAACTTTGAATTCCTACCATAATGACTTGTAGAATATATGTAAGTATATAAGAATCAAGGGATTGCTATAATTTCAGTAAATGATTTTGGCACAGATCTTAACTTTCCTTAAATGATGACAACTGAAGGGACTTAGAGATCTTACCTATTCGATTTCAGTAGCCTCAGTTAAGAACTACACTCAGCAGTCAACAGTTAAAGCCATTTCTACCTACTTAGTTACAGATTAGCTGGCAGACCTATACAAATTCTATAAATTTGGTATTAAGAGAACCATTTTATAGATGAAAGAACTCTGTCAGAGTATTTAAGTAACTTGACCAAAATCATTCATCGAGAAAGGGAAGAAATGACAACTAATCCAGTCAACATTTAATGTGAAAGTGTGTGAACTTCAAGTACAACATGCTGTATCCAAACTATAAACCAGTATAATTTATGTGTCAATATGTCAAAGATACCAATGTGTATACCCTAAATAGCGTTTTGAAGACACTATTTTACTAATACTTTTTCAAATTCATCTTAGGCCATTCTATATTTTAGAATCAAGCTAGAGCCACTGAGATACATTCTCATTATATTTTAGTTGTACTGATTTTACATATAATTTAATCATCTTATTAGTGGGCAACTGTAATATATTACATAGTGGTCCAAACACTGAGAAGAAAATAAGACATTAACAATGGTTCTTGGCTATTTCTAAAAAATAAGCTGTTCCCATATCTTTGGATGATTTGCTATCATCCAGGAGATTCAAAAGGTCATATGTAAGTTTTGGAAAGAAAACTCAAGGTAGCCTTGAAAAAACTGTTTTGATTTGAGAGCCACATCAGTGATCTCGGTGTTACCTAATATATAAAATCCTAAGCATATATTTTCTCATTTTGTATGACCCTATACAATTACAAACATGAATACCCATGTTATTGGTGAGAAAATTGTTGTTCAAAAGGATTAAGTAGATGACCCTTATCACAGAATCAGGATAAGATCACATTTCTAGTTTTTTGGTCTGCCAACTAAACAGTCAACCCCAAACTATTTCATGCAAACAGTTCACATTCCTGCAAGTTAAAACATCAAAAATCTTGCATATTGTCCAGCTAAATTCAAGGCATCTACTGACTTAAATGGTATATGATTCTTCAAAACATTTTAAACATACATATATACATCTCTTTGTATCCAATCCAAATGTTTTGTGTTACACATGGTTTCACTTTTTAGGTAAACTTTTTTTTTTTTTTTTTTGTGATATGCGGGCCTCTCACTGCCGTGGCCTCTCACATTGCGGAGCACAGGCTCCGGACGCGCAGGCCCAGTGGCCATGGATCACGGGCCCAGCCGCTCCGTGGCATGTGGGATCCTCCCAGACCGGGACACGAACCCGTGTTCCCTGCATCGGCAGGCGGACTCCCAACCACTGCGCCACCAGGGAAGCCCCTTAGGTAAACTTTTGAAGTACAATTTAACATAAAGCGCACAAGTTTTAGTGTACAACTTGGTAAATTCTCACAAAAAGAAAAAGAATAATCCATGTAACCACACTCTGATCAAGGTAATAAACATAACAGAACTCAAGATACCCACCTGATAGGCATGATACAAGATACAGTCTTTTGTGTCTAGATTCTTTCATTCAACCTTATGTTTGGGAGATTTTTTTGATATAATTACATACAGTTTTAGTTTGTGCATTCCATAGCTGTATATTTTTAATTGTATGAATATATCACCATTTATACTCTTGATAGACATCTAGGTTGTTTCCAGATAGGGGCTACTATGAATACTGCTGCTATAACAATACTTATATATGTCTTTGTGGTACATATGTAGGCATTTCTCTTGTTTATATATGTAGGAGCCAGTTTGCTGGATCTCATGATATATTTGGTTTAACAGATAATCTCAAACATGTCTCTAAAGAGCTTGTTCCAGTATGGGAGTTTGCTGCTTCATCTTCTTGCACACTTGGAATTATCATATAATTTCAGTCATACCAGTGGCTTGTAATACAATTTTATTGTGGTTTTTATTTGAATTTTTCTGTTGACTGGTGGCATTAAGCAACTTTTCACATATTTGCTAAACATTTGGGAATACAGTTTTTGTAAAATTTCTTTTCAAGGACTTACCAATTTTCTCTCTCCTTCCCCTTCCTTTCTCCCTCCCTCCCTCCTTTCTTCTTTTTTTCTTTGTCTTTTTTCAGTTGGGTTGTATGTCTTTATTATACATTTGTGAGAGTTCCATATATATTCTACATATGAGTCCATGGCCAAATATGTGTTTTGCAAATGTCTTTTATTTCTTGGTGGCTTTCATTTTCATTCTCTAAAGATGTCTTTTTTTTTTTTTTTTTTTTTGCGGTACGTGGGCCTCCCACTGTTGTGGCCTCTCCCGTTGCGGAGCACAGGCTCCAGATGCGCAGGCTCAGCGGCCATGGCTCACAGGCCCAACCCCTCCGCGGCATGTGGAATCTTCCCGGACCGGGGCACAAACCCGTGTCCCCTGCATCGGCAGGTGGACTCTCAACCAGTGCGCCACCGGGGAAGCCCTAAAGATGTCTTTTGATAAAAGTTGAAATTTTTACTTTTTATGTAGTTCAGTAAAGGAAACATTGTTTTATGGTTAGCATTATGTGTGTTAGCACTTTTTTCATTCCCAAGCCGTAAGTTGATTATGCTCTATGTTGCATTCTAACATCTTTATTTTTCCACCTTTCACATTTAGATTTATTATCCATCAGGGATTTATTTTGTTTATGATGTGAGGTAAGAGTATAAATTTTTCCGCTATGAATATACAAGTGCATGTTTACTATTTATTTAAATGACATGCGTTTTTTTGGTACCCTGAATGGTATTTTTGTCATAAATCATGCTACTTTACATGTGTGGGTCTGCTTCTGTTATTTTTTTTTTTTAGATTTTTTAAAATTTATAATTATTATTTTGGCTGTGTTGGGTCTTTGTTGCTGCACGTGGGCTTTCTCTAGTTGTGGCAAGCGGCGGTTACTCTTTGTTGCTGTGCGTGGGTTTCTCATTGCGGTGGCTTCTCTTGTTGCGGGGCACAGGTTTCTCATTGCGCTGGCTTCTCTTGTTGCAGAGCACGGGCTCTAGGCGCACAGGCTTCAGTAGTTGCAGCAAGCGGGCTCAGTAGTTGTGGCATGCAGGCTCAATAGTTGTGGTGCACAGGCTTAGTTGCTCCATGGCATGTGGGATCTTCCCAGACCAGGGATTGAACCCTGTCCCCTGAATTGGCAGGCAGATTCTTAACCACTGTGCCACCAGGGAAGTCCTGCTGTTAATTTTTGTTTTAATATTTTACTTTTTAAGAGCAGTTTTAGGTTTACATGTTGGTCCAAAGTCAGACAAATAAAATATGGAATAATTTAACACCACTGACTCTTTAGTGTTCTTCGTATTATTTTAGTATCTGGTAGCTCAAGACATTCAATTATGTTGTTCCTTTAGAGGATCTTGATGTTATCAATTTTATTCACATATAGAATATAAAACAACTAATAAATTAAAAGCAAAAAGACAAAATGAAACAAATTTAAAATTTTTTAAAATATTTATTTATTTGGCTGTGCTGGGTTTTCATTGCTGCATGCAGGATCTTTAGTTGCAGCATGTGGGATCTTTTAGTTGCAGCATGCGGGATCCTTTAGTTGTGGCATGCAAACTCTTAGTTGTGGCATGTGGGATCTAATTCCCTGACCGGGGATCGAACCCGGGCCCCATGCATTGGGAGCACAGAGTCTTAGCCACTGGACCACCAGGGAAGTTCATTTTATTTTCTAAGAGTTTTTTGCTAGTGTACATAAATGCAGTATAGTCTTGCATATATCTTGCAGTGCCTAAATTCACACATTAATATTAACATGTTTTATGATCTTAAAAAAGTTTTCATATAAACAATCATGGAAATTTTAATTTCTCCCTTTCCCATCTTTGTATATGTATATATATTTTTTGCCTTCATTTTTCTCGTGTATTATATTGGCTAGATCCTGTCTAAGTCTGTTGGGACTGCTATAACAAAATACCAGAACACTTTGCAGTGTTCTAGATATATCAGTTACGTTAACTTTATTAATCATTTTGCTAAACTATTTTATGTCCTTCAAATTTTTATCTAATTATTCTAGCAAATCTTCATAGACATATATTTACCTAAGACTGTGGATTTTTCTGTGAATTTTAGCTTAGCAAGTATTTGCTTCATATATTTTAAATTATGGTCTTAGATAAATACAATTTAGGATTATTATATGTGCCTAGTAAGCTTATCCTTGTAACGTTTTGAAATGCTCCTCTGCACATCCTGCAATGCTACTTATCTTAAAGGCTACTCTGTCTAATATTAGTAATGCTATATAGGTTTTCATTAGTGTCTGCATTACATATCTTTTTTCAATTGGGTTCAAACTTTGTATTTTTTTTTAATTGGAGTATAATTGCTTTACAATGTTGTGTTAGTTTCTGCTGTACAATGAAGTGAATCAGCCATATGTATACATATATCCCCTCCCTCTCGGACCTCCTTCCCACCACCCCCCATCCCACCCATCTAGTCATCACAGCTTAGCTCCCTGTGCTATACCACAGGTTCCCACTAGCTATCTATTGTACACATGGTAGTGTATTTGTGGCAAACCTAATCTCCCAATTCATCCCACCTTCCCCTTCCCCTTCATGTCGACACGTCTGTTCTCTATGTCTGTGTCTCTATTCCTGCCCTGCAAATAGGTTCATCTGTACCATTTTTCTAGATTCCATGTATATGTGTTAATATATGATATTTGTTTTCCCCTTTCTGACTTACTTCACTCTGTATGACAGACTCTAGGTCCATCCACGTCTCTACAAATGACCCAATTTCATTCCTTTTCATGGCTGAGTAATATTCCATTGTATATATGTACCACATCTTCTTTATCCATTCATCTGTTGTTGGACATTTAGGTTGTTTCCGTGTCCTGGCTATTGTAAATAGTGCTGCAATGAACACTGGGCTACATGTGTCCTTTTGAATTATGGTTTTCTCTGGGTATATGCCCAGCAGTATATATATGGGTATGTATGGAATTTTACTCAATCCAATTTGGATTTCTTTTATTTTTTACCTTTTCTTGTTTGATTGCAATGGCTAGGACTTCCAATATTATGTTGAATAACATTGGTGAGAGTGAGCATACTTGTTTTGTCCCTGATTTTAGAGGAAATGATTTCAGCTTTCACAGTTGAGTATGATATTAGCTGTGGGTTTGTCGTATATGGTCTTCATTATGTTGAAGTATATTCCCTCTATACCCATTTTGTTGAGAAGTTTTATCATAAATGGATGTTGAATATTGTTAAAAGTTTTTTCTGCATCTATTGGGATGATCATATGATTTTTATCCTTCAGTTTATGTGGTGTACCAAATTGATTGACTTTCAGATATTGAACCATCCTTGCATCCCTTGAATAAATACCACTTGATCACAGTGTATGATCCTTCTAATGTATTGGGTTTGTGTTTTTTTTAAGATTTTTTTTTTAATTGATTTTTGGCTGCATCAGGCCTTAGTTGCAGTATGTGGAATCTTTGTTGAGGCCTGCGGGATCTTTCATTGCAACACATGGCCTCTTCGTTGTGGTGCATGGGCTGCTTTCTAGTTGTGGTGTGCCAGTTTTTTCTCTTCTCTAGTTGTGGCGCACAGGCTCCAGGGTGTGTGGGCTCTGTAGTTGTGGCGTGTGGGTTCCACAGCACATGGGCTCTGTTTTGCGGCACACAGGCTCTAGTTGAGGTATTCAGAGCTTACTAGTTGTGATGTGCAGGCTTAGTTGCCCCATGGTACGTGGGATCTTCATTCCCTGACCAGGGATTGAACCCACGTCTCCTACATAGTAAGGAGGATTCTTTACCACTGGACTACCAGGGAAGTGCCCCCTTCTAATGTATTGTTGAATTCAGTTCACTAACATTTTGTTAAGGATTTTGGCCTGTATTCATCAGTGATATTTGCCTGTAATTTTCTTTTTTTGTGGTGGTTTTCTCTGATTTTAATAGCAGGTGATGCTGCCCTCATAGAATGAGTTCGGAAGCACTCCTCCCTCTGCAATTTTTTTTTAATAGTTTGAGACGGATAGGTGTTAACTCTTGTATGTATGTTTGGTAGAATTCACCTGTGAGGCCATCTGGTCCTGGACTTTTGTTTGTTGTGATTTTTTTAAATTACTGATTCAATTTCATTACTGGTTATTGGTCTGTTCATATTTTCAGTTGCTTTCTGATTCAGTTTTGGGAGATACACATTTCTAAGAATTTTTCCATTTCTTCTATGTTGTCCATTTTATTGGCATATAACTGTTCATAGTACTCTCTTAAGATCCTTTGAATTTCTGTAGTGTCAGTTGTAACCTCTCTTTTCATTTCTGATTTTATTGATTTGAGCCCTCTTTTTTTTCTTGATGAGTCTGGCTAAAGTTTTATCAATTTTGTTTATCTTTTCAAAGGACCAGCTCTTAGTTTCATTGATCTTTTCTGTTATCAGTCTTTTTTTCATTAATTTCTGCTCTGATCTTTATGTTTTATTTCCTTCTAACTTTTGATTTTGCTTATCCTTCTTTTTTCAGTTTCTTTAGGTGTAAGGTTAGGTAGTTTATTTGAGATTTTTCTTGTTTCATACATTTTGGATTGTTGTGCTTTCATTTTCATTTGTCTTCAGGTATTTTTTGATTTACCACTTGATTTCTTTAGTAAACCATTGGTCTTTTTAGTAGCATATTGTTTAGTTGCCACATGTTTGTTTGTTTTTACAGGGTTTTTTTTTCCCTACAGTTGATTTCTAGTCTCAAAGTGTGGTGGTTAGGAAAGGTGTTTGAAATGATTTCATTCATTTTAAATTTACTGAGACTTGTTTTGTGGACTAACATGTGATCTATCCTGGAGAATGTTGCATTTGCACTTGAAAGTAATGTGTATTCTACTGCTTTGGATAGAATGTTCTATATATATATTTATTAACGCCATTTGATCTACTGTGTTGTTTAAGGTCAATGTTTCTTTACTGATTTTCTGTTCTGGATGATCTGTCAGTGAGGGTCTTGTGGGTGAGGCCAGACCTTGGGGCTAGTCTGCCCCACTGTTGAGTGGGGCTAGATCCCTGGGTGGCTGGCTGAGGGGCTCAAGATATACTGGATCTGCTTTCCACATGCTGGTGGGTGGTGCCAAGGCTCAGGGCATCCTGGGGTTAGTGCCAGCCCACTGGTGGACCAAACTGGGTCCTGGGGTCTCTGGCTGTAGAGCATGGGGATCCCAGAGCTGGTGTTGATTGTTGATAGGTGTAGTTGGGTCCTAGGTCATCTGGTGGGTGAGGCTGTGTCTTTTCTCAGCTAGCTGCTTGGCCCTGGAGGTTCCAGGACTATTGCCAACTGGCTGGTGGGCAGCGTTGGCTCCTAGCTCTAATAAGCTAGATGGAGGGCTCCAAAATGATGCTTGCCAGCACCACTGTTCTGACGGCAGAACAAGCTCCCCAAAAGGGCTACCATCAGTGTCTGTGTCCACAGGGTGAGTCCCTGTTGCCTCCTGCCTCTCCGATAGGCTCTCCATGATCAGCAAGTGGCTCTGACCCAGGCTTCTTTCAAATTACTGATTCTGCTCTTGGTCTTGGAGGTGTGAGATTTCTGTGTGCATCTTTTAAGAGCAGAGTCTGTTTCTTACAGCCCTCTGGCTCTCCTACAAGCAAGCCTCACTGTCCTTCAAAGCAAAATGTTCTAGTGGCTTACCTTACTCATGCAGGACCCCTGGGCTGGGGAGCCCAATATGGGGCTTGGGCCCCTCACTCCTAGGGGAGAACTTCTGCAATTGTGATTATCCTCCTCATTGTAAGTTGCCTACCCAGGGTGTGGGGTTGACTATACTGCATCTCCACCCCTCCTACCCTTCCTGTTGTCATTTCTTCTTTATATCTTTAGTTGTAGAAAATCTTTTCTGCTAGTTTTCAGGTTATTCTCATCAATAGTTGCTCTGTAAGGGCTTCCCTGGTGGCGCAGTGGTTGGGAGTCCGCCTGCCAATGCGGGGGGCGTGGGTTTGTGCCACGGAACGGCTGGGCCCATGGGCCGTGGGCGCTGGGGCTGTGCATCTGGAGCCTGTGCTCCACAACAGGAGAGGCCGCAACAGTGAGAGGCCCACGTACCACAAAACAACAACAACAACAACAAAACAATAGTTGCTCTGTAAATAGTTGTAATTTTGGTGTTCTTATGAAAGGAGATGAGCTTAGGGCCTTCCTTCTCCACCATTTTAGCAACTCCCTCCACCGTTTTAATCATTTTTAAGTGTGTAGCTTAGTGTTATTAGGTACATTCATAATGTGCAACCACCATCCATCTCCGTAAGTGTTTTCATCTTGTAAAACTGAAATTCTATACCCATTAAAAAATAACTCTCCATTCTCTGCCCCCCAGCTCAGGAAACTACCATTCTACTTCTATTTCTATTATTTTGACCACTCTATGTATGTCAATAAGCAAAAGCCTATAGTATTTGTCTTTTTGTGAGAGGCTTATTTCACTTAGCAAAATGTTCTTAAGCAACATCCATGTTGTAGCATATGTCATGATATCCTTTCTTTTTAGATTGAATAATAATACATTATATGCAAATACTACATTTTGTTTATCCATTCATCCATTGGTAGATCCCAAATTGCTTCCATTGTTAGTTATTGTGAATATTGGTGATGTGAACATGTATGTACAAATATTTCTTTGGGATCCTACTTTCAATTCTTTTGGGTATATGCTTATGCTCTAGGCTGAGTGTTTTTGCCCTCTAAAAATCATGTGTTTCTTAATGCCCAATGTGACGGTATTAGGGGGTGAGCCTTTTAGGGAGTGATTAGTTTATGAGGGCTCGGCTCTCATGAATGAAATTAGTGTCCTTATGAAAGTGGCCCAAGAGCAATCCCATGTCCCTTATGCTGTGTCCACATGTGTCTTTTTATCTCCCATTAGGTTTATAATGAGAAAGGAACCATATTAATTTTCATTGGATTTTTATGACCTTTTGACTGCTAGTTATGACAAGTTATGATTGCCAAATAGAAATTACCGCTAGTAGTGTTAGGAGCATTTGACATGGAAAGTGACTCTTTTTCATTGTAGAGGGTTTGTTTTCTTTTTAGGTTTTTTTTGGTGTTATGATTACTACATTATGCCCCTATTCCTTGTTTACTATTTCAGCTCAAAGTATTTACATGATTGCATAGTACTTAAATCACTTTCACCAGTGGAAATGAAAAATGCAGAATGCTTGCCACTTCTTGGAAAAGTTGGCATTATATGAGGCAGGGAAAAATATTTTTTGCCTCAGACCATGCCTTTAAGGCATCTCAGATATGTCATCAACATTAATTTTCAAAGCAGCACTGTGAGAGGAGTGATGTTAATTTCACCCTATATGTAAGGAAATAGATTAAGAGACATGAGACCTTCCTGCAAATTACCAGATCTGTTTCACTTGAAACCCTGTGCATTTTCTACAGCAAATTGCTAGCAGAAGTCCACTCATGGGACACTGTGTCTGCCCTTCATCTGCTCAACAACTTCAGGCCAGAGAGGATTTTTAAGGAAAATAAAACATGACCTTGTATCCCATATGAAAAAAAAGTAGGAATGCTTTGGCAAAATGCTGTGTGCGTGTTTGTTTGATGATCTGTTTGTAAGGTATCTCCACTCTCATCTGCCTGTTTAACCTTAGGACACCCCTAGACCATGAGCAGATCTGGTTAAATAACATTACTAAATGAGGTCCTAGAATTCAAATAATTTGACTGGTTTTATAGCCAATCTTTGGCTAGGAAAGCACTTTTTTCTAATGCTCTAACTCCTTTAATCTTACAAAAAGAGCCTCCTATAAATAATGGCAATATTTTATTTCCACCATAACATAAATGATTTTCTGACTATAAAACAATACATACCTATCGAAACTGTAAAAAAATACATAAAATATGAAACATACATATAGTATTATAATCAAAACATAAATAGAAACAAATTTTACTTTTATTTGCATTTTTTAGTCATTTTATATATTTTCTTTATGTAAAGTGTGTGTATTTACACAGTTGAGTTCCACTTGGATTTTTATTCTATTTTGTTTCCTTTAGTTTGTGTGATAAGCTTTTTTGCATGTTTATAAATTCTTTACAAACCTCAATTTAATGGCTACCTAATATCCTCTAACATGAATATACTCTACTTCAGTTATTTATTCCTCAGTTATCATGCATTTAATGATTTCCATTTTTTGTGAGTCTAAACAATGTTGAAATAAATATCTTTTTATATAAATATTTCTCCTGATTTCACAGTATTATTATATATCATATTTATAGACAGTTTCTGAGCCAAGAGGAAACATTATATCTATGTTTTACTTGTTCAGGGAAATTGTGCATTCTATAAAATATGGATATAAATTTTAGTTTGGTAACTAAAAATTAGGCTTTGACATGTTGGAGGCTGAGGAGGTAAAAACTCAACAGAGAGAAAATGAGGTTCTCTGAGGAAGGGAAAAATGGGTAAGTGACACTGGCCTCTGTAACCTTGAAATCTGCAAACATAGGCAGTCATCTGCCTTATCTTGTGAAAGTGGCAAGGTTTTCCAGGACAGAGCCTGGTACATACTAAGAGTAAAATCTATATGCTTTGATTTCCTTTCCTCGCTGTCCCAACAACTTGTATCACACAATACCCTTGTCCTGGCCTTCTATTCTTAGCTCAAACCTCCCTTTCTCCTTCCAAAAGTGCCTGCTGAGCCTCACTGTGTCTGTAGACAATCAACAACTGCCTTTTCTCCCTTGAGGGAAATTGCTATGCTTTGCTTTGAAATTGCAGGAAAGCCTTCATTTAATGTTTGCATTTGGTTGAAAAGCCTGAGAAAATTCAGCAAGGACAAGCAAATGAATATAAAATAGAGCGGGAGAAAAGGGACAGAATAAGAAATAGGATTCAGTGGCACTGGGTTTTTTTTTTTTTTTTTTTCTTTTTTTAAATTAAAGAAACAGACACACCACCCACGTGTTCAGGTCACAAACTCAGAAATTCAAAGATGATGATTCTGAATATCAAAGTAAAAGTTACTCAGACAAACTCAGACAGAATGCAGATGTTTCTTGTTTAAATGAGTGATTTCTCTGACTTAATGTATGAAATGTTGACTGTCTTCATGACAGTTCTATGTTTTCAGTCCTCTCTTCATAGGTGCAATTAGAACGAAAAGAAAAACAGGAGGGACTATTTGTTGTCACAATTTGACGTGACTTTCACAAAAGATGACCCATTTAATCTTTATGAAATCCAGTAGGAATTTCTATTCTCACCTTTAGGCAAAGAAATTGAGCTATGTTAAATTAAGTAAATTGCCCCAAATTTTCATTACTATCCCCAGTACTTTAAAATATATTATCCATGTATTAATATCCAGGAAAGACATTAGGCGTATACTTAGAAAAACATATATCAGAGGTGTGAATTGCAGCATTGTTTTTCCTAACAAAAAGCAGAAATAACAAAGTAGTCATTAGTAGGATATGGATTTTAAAAATATGAGATATTCATGGACTAGAACCCTGTGCTGAAATTAGTTAATAAACTGAAATTATATGTACCATCCCCAAATTATAATATTTACCAAAAAGCAAGATACTGAATGATTCATGCTGTATGATAACATTATATAAAGTTTGAGTAGGTAAAGACAGTTGCAAACATAGATTATAGCTACTTAAATAAATAATAATAGTATAATAAACACTTGTAGGAATGGAACAGAAAAAAATCAGAAGAGTGATTACTTTTGAGTAGGGAAATGGGAATAGAATCAGGGGAAATTTACAAAGAAAATCTCAATTCTATTTGAGTAACCGTGAAGCCAGTGGTAAAATCTTACAGTTTTATTTAGTTAGGCTGTGGCACCCAGACATTTATTATATTATTATTTTAAGATAATTGTTGAGTGCATAAATCATTAGAAATAAAACAAGGAAGGAATGTAAGCAATATTTCTCAAATAGAAAATAAACAATTTGTATCTGAATTACATTTTTTCCATTAAAAATGCAGATGTCTTGGTTCTACCTCAAATAAAAAGTTGTATCTATGGGACTAAGCCTAGTGAAAAGAACTCTTATGTGCATGCACATATCACACACACAACATCATTCCTGAGATGTGTTCTGCATGTTTGTATGTTGCCTACTTTGTTTTGAGAACCATTGGTATGAAAGAGCAGTTATTGAATTCTCTGGAACCAAACAAAGGCTTCAGCCTTGGCTAAGATACCCCCTATCTTTGTGGAATGAACACCTTGCCTCAGAATTCTCTGCTCATCAGTAGATTCATATCCTTCAGTTGCATATTGGCACAGAAAAATCCTAGTTATGACCCCAAGTTGTGCATTCAAAGTAAGTAAAATAAAACCCTAATCCTTGGAGCTCTCAATCTACTAGGGAAGGGAAAATAGCATATAATTCCCAGTATAGTCAGTGCATTGACATGGTCTGAGACACAGGGTAGGAGTCCCTTCCTTTCAGTTATCCAGGAGATTGCTCAATGTAACTAGTTTGATCCTCTGTCCTACAGGACATGCCAACACTGTCCTTTGTTCTCACCATACAACATTCTTTAAAATTTGTTGAAATCAGCTTGGCCAGGAGAACTTGAGGACCATTTAGGGATCTGAGAAACCAGGAAAATTATGATTTTGAAGAAAAAAAAAAAATAGTGAAAAAAGCCATAGGCCTTTCCACTTTCCACTGAGAGTTATTTCCCAATGCCTGGTCAGCATCTTGGCTCTCTATTTCCTGTCAGCTGGCTACAGGATCCCAGACTATCGTGGTAGCTGCCTCCCATTCTAGCCTATGTTACCTCCCTAATTATCACCTTATGTGAAGTCTCCATTTATTTCCCAGGGGAGAAAAATAGGAATTGAGAGATCTTTTCCCCATACATAAAACATCTAAAACGTTCCAATACCTCACCCAAATTGAATACCTGGCCAAATTCTACCCATTCTTTAACCCTCTTCTCAAATAGAAACAGTCTGTGAAGACTTCCATGATCACTCTTAACCATATCTATTGCACTTCATTCTAATAATTGTGTTATTAAACAACAGTTTGTTTCAGTGCCTCCTTTTTGAACTATAAACATTTTGAAAACTGAGGATATGCCTTATGTACATATGTTCATAACCCCAAAACTAAACATAATGCAAAAAGTAGATTATACATTTATACTTGCTGAGGATTTCAAAGCAACCACCAGAATTTTCCCACTTATAAAATCTGCTTAATGGAAAATCCATATTCATTTATGTTTTGTAGACAGTTAATGATCATAACGTCAAAGAGACAAATTTCAAGCAATAAAATGATCGTATGTGGATTACTTATAATGGTTTTATAATTTAACAAAGGTTTTGTAAATGTATTCCCTGACTCCTTACTAAAGCAAAAACCTTCAGCTTCTTGCTTCTGAATTTAGTTCTTGGGATGAGTCTCATAATTCTCTAGTTTTGTTTTTTGGAAAAGATCTCACTAATTTTCCCCACTGTTACTACAACTCCTTCTATAATTCTGGCCAAGTCTGTTCTCACTACCTTGAATAGCTAAGGTAGTGGAGAATAATTGGTGACCACTTACTATAAAGGGACAATTTGCAATTGGAGATATTTTTGGTGACATTTCACTGGGACTCTGTACCTCTCAGAATAAGCACATGTTAGAAAAAGAAATACTGCTTCAGCTAATACAGTAGTAACTAAATAGATGTCTTTAGACTTCCTCAAAATATTCAGTATATTGAGGACATGAGAAATCACAGTTAACTTAATATTACTGTCTTCGTAAAATCCTTTCATTACGCCAAAAACTGTGTCAAATACCACATAAATCCTCTTTGATTCTTGCAAAGCCTTGCAATATGGGCATTATTAAACTTGTTCTACGAATAAAGAAACTGAGATTCAGAGTCAGCTAAAGTGATATCCTAAGTCTAGATGACAAGAAGTGGCAGAACCATAAAAATTGTTTGGTTTTCTGGCAGACTGAGGTTTAGTGCTTTTTAGTTTTCATTTAGGTCTAAGCTCCTGAAAAAAAGCCACTCTCCTAACCTTACAACAGTGGCACTATTGGTGGCCACAGTCCAAAAATGGTTGCTGGCAAATAGTTACAGACACCCTGAGACACGAGAGGAATGAGTAATAGAGCTTATGATGGAAAGCAGCTCTGGTATTTTGCTGCAAGCTGGCACTGGTGGTTTCTGGGTGACCTTTGTTGGCTGTGCCAATGGGTTTCCTTTTCTAATGCTGCTGCTAAATGCCATTAGTAGCAATGGCTGTGAATTTCTCCCTGACACTCTCATTAACCTCAAAAGAGAAGTTTCCAAGGGACCTCTTCTAGGAAAGGTCACTGGCTATTTCTGTACCAAACTACTGGCCTGTGAATTAGAAAAGGCAGGTGGGAAGTCAAAGGAATGGTAAACTGAAAATCTGGAGAAACATAGGAGAATTAAATTAGAATTAGGCTTCAAGACCCGGAAATCAGAAACACTGTGGATCAGAAGGGCAAGTGACTGGGGACACTAGTGGAGACGAGGGAGTATTATTTTGTCCCCCTTTTCCATCAGAGAGACAAATTAAATTTTACAGTGTTGCACCAAGTATTTTCTTGGTATTGATTTTGAAATCTATGCTTGATGTTTAAAATGACAGAAAAGAGATAGGTGTAGGGGTGAGGAATCTAAGCCCGGCATATGGTAGAATGGTCTTTTATCAACAATGATTTCAAAGATCTCCGTAAAAATGGGACACAATGTGGATATTAAAACTATTTCCATGTCTTGGGTCTTATGTGGAATATCTCAATTATTCTCGCAAATCACAGTGGATCTCACAAGGTGTTAGTTCCTCATCGAGGCTGTGAGAGTGCCAGCCCACTGAAAGAGAAAAATTTACCTCCCTGGAATTGATGCTCTCTGAGCTCCCTCTACTGCCCCTCCTTAATTCTAAAACCACAAAGACCTGTTCTGGGGAAAGCTGACAGACAGATCGAAATGTGAAGTTACTACGGGATTTTCCTGATGCAATTAAAGTAAGAAAATATGTGGAAAGGCTACAATTAAAGGGCACTTTTTCATGGACAATATGTTATTGTGATTGGGGAATGGGGTGATGGGGGAGGTGGGTGATGGAGTAAGTATTAAGGTCTTATAAGGCATAAGGACCTTTGTTGTTAAAATTACGCTTCTTTTTTTTTTTTTTTTTTTTTTTTTTGCTGTATGCGGGCCTCTCACTGTTGTGGCCTTTCCCGTTGCGGAGCACAGGCTCCGGACACGCAGGCCCAGCGGCCATGGCTCACGGGCCCAGCCACTCCACAGCATGTGGGATCCTCCCAGACCGGGGCACAAACCCGTGTTCCCTGCATCGGCAGGTGGACTCTCAACCACTGCGCCACCAGGGAAGCCCCATACGCTTCATTTTTAAAAATATGTCACTGTTAAATATATTTGCCTTTAAAAATCTTACCAATTCAAGCTACTGTATTCCTGGTATCTTGATCTCTTTTGGGGATTTCTAAAGCTGATAGGAAGCTTTATATATTTCTAGTGCTTCATAAAATCATGAGCAAAATTTCTAAAATGCAACCCCATCTACCCAACTAAAGAAGAAACTTATGTATCTCATATTCATCTATTTAAGTATTATTTTATTGTGAGCCCTACTATGTGACAATTCCCTTAAAGCTGAATTCAAAAACTATTCCCGATAAGCTTCTCTTCCCACCTTCCCACCTTTCCTGTCTCCCCAGCAAGACTTATTTTTCAGTCTTCTCTATGTTTCCATTGCCCGCTGTTTATAACCTTAAATAGTATGCAACTAAATTTCTCCCACTGACTGCAGTCTCTTAACGGTAATTCCCGGAAGAGAGACCAGCAGTGTTCACAGACTTTGAGCTAAGAAAACCTACATTGGGAAGGACTTTCATGATCAACAACTGTTCAATTTCCCTTAAGTACCAAAAGAGTGACAATGAGAAGTGAGATGTTACTGAAGAAGTAGAAAGGGGATGATTCATACTGGTCCAAAGTCTAGGCTAATCTTTAATTGAAAAGCAGTGTAAGGCCTTGGGTAGTATGGTCATTTTAGCAATGCTAAGTCTTCCAATCCAAGAAACAGGGATTATCTTTCTGTTTTTGTTCTCTTCAATTTCTTTCATCAGTGTCTTATAGGATATGTTATACAACAAAAGGAATATAGCCAATATTTTATAATAACTGTAAATGGAGTATAACCTTTAAAATTGTGAATCACCATACACCCATAACTTACATAATATTGTACAACAGCTATACTTCATTTTAAAAAAATAATAATCAGCCCAGGATGAGAAGGGTAAATGTCTTCCCTATTGTGATGATCCCTGACTTGTTATTCCTCCCAACAATAAAGACTTAAAAATTTAAAAAATAATAATAATAAGCAGTGTAAGGCCAAGGAAGGCTTCTTTTTAAGACTCTTCGGTGGTTGTCAAGAGAAGAGGGCAGACAAAAGTTGGCGAGGGCTCTAAATAATGATTCCAGTCTTCAAGACACTTTCAGTCAGATAACTTAGAGATGATATATAAAACCAAGTAAATAAAATATTAGAGAATATAATTTTTATTTAAACATTTCATTTTGACATAGTTGTAGATTGGTATGCAGTTATAAGAAATAATACAGGAAGACCCCACATACTCTTTGCACAGTTTCCCCAATGGAGATCGCTTAGAAAACCCTAATAAGATATCACAACCAATATATTATTAGTTATACAGACAAGATACTGAACATTTCCTTTACCCCAAGGATCCCTCAAATTGTCCTTTTAAAGCCACATTCATTTACCCACTGCCCCCATCCTTTATTCAAGCCCTGACATCTACTCTTTTTCTCCTTCTCTATAATTTTATAATTGCTAGAATGTTATATAAACAGAATAATACATTATGTAACTTTCTAGAAGTAACTTTTGTCACTGAGCATAATGTTTTGGAGATTCATTTATAGTGCTGCGTGTGTCACTATTTTTATAACTTTTTTTTTTATTACTGACTAGTATTACATAGTATGATGCACCACAGTTAATTTCACCATTCATCCATTGAAGAATATTTAGGTTGTTTCCAACTTGGGGTCTGACAAATAAAGATGTTACATACATCCATGTACACATTTCAGTGTGAACCTAAGTTTCCCTTTTTTGGGATATGTGCCCAAGATTGTAATTGTTGAGTCATGTGGTAGTTGCATTTTTAATTATTTAAGAACTGTTTTCCAGAGTAGCTGTGCGATTTTAAATTTCCACAAGCAAAATATGAACAAATCAATTTCTCTGCACCCTCACCAGCATTTGCTGTCATCACTACTTTTTTTTTTAATGTTGCCTTTTTAATATATGTTTAATGATAACTCATAGGGTTTTAATCTACATTTCCCTAATGATATTGGTTAATGATATTAAATTTCTTTTCATGTGATTTTTCTTCTTTGGTGAAATGTCCTTTATGCCTTCTGAGCATTTTCTAGTTGGATTTCTTTTTTTTTTTTTTTTAATACTGAGTTTGGGAAGTTCTTTATATAATTTAGAGACTAGTCCTTTGATGGTTTTATGGTTTGTAAATACTGTCTCCCAGTCTGTAGCTTATTTTTCATCCCCTTAATAGAGTATTTCTCAGGGGCAAATTTATTAATTTTGATAAAATACTATTTGTCGATTTTCCATTTTAAAGGTTGTGATTTTGGCATCAGGACTATAACTCTGACCTTAGCCCTTGCCTAGCCCTAGATCCCAAAGATTTTTTTTCCTTTTTTTATTTAAGTAAGTTTTTTTCTTACTTTGCTTTATCATTAAGTTTGTGATCTGTTTTGATTTAAGTTTTGTGTAAGATGTAAAATTTAGGTTGAGGTTCATTTTTGCCTTTGGAGGTACAATTGAACCAGCACTACTTATTGAAAGACTATTTTTGCTCCATTAAATTGCTTTTCCATCTTTGTCAGAAGTCACTTGGGCATATTTGTGTGGATCTGTTTCTTGATTCTCTCTATTCTGCACCCTTGATATATGTTACTACCTCTCCACCTGTACCGCATAGTTTTGATAAGTGTAGCTATAGAAGAAGAGTTGAAACCAGGTAGACTTACCGCCTCCCACTTTATTCTTATTTGTTTATATGTCCAAAAATTCTTGTTGAGGTTTCTATAGCAATTGAATAAAATCTTCTTATCAATTTGTGGAGAATTGACATATTACTAGAATGAGTCTTCTAATCATGAATATTCATGTCTCTTCATTTATTTGGATCTTTTTTAATTTCTTTCATCAGGATCTTGTAGTTTTCAGCATACTACTCCTGCAATTTTTTTTTTCAGCTTTGCAACCTAGGTATTTTGCTTTTGAGTAATTACATATTGTATCGTTCTATTCAGTGTTGGTGTACACGTGTGTGTGTGTGTGTATAAATTCAATTGATTTATGCAGATTTATCTTGTATCCCACAACCTTACTGAACTCACTATTACTTCTTGGATAACTTTTTTTGGTAGATTTCTTGGGATTATCTATGTAGATAATCATATTATCGGCATATAGCAAAACTTTTATTTATGAGCTGCATGCCTTTACATTTCTTTTGTTGCCTTATTACAATGCCTAGAACTTTCAGCACCATGTTCAATAAAAGTTGAGTAAAAGATAAGAGGAGATATCTTTGCCTCATTCTTGATTGTGGTAGGAATGCATTGTCTTTCTGTAGTAAGTATACTGTTAGCTGCAAGTTTTTATAAATGCTCCTTCACAAGTTCAAGTATGTTCATAATTCTTTGCTGAATCATTTTTATGTCACTTTGTCAGGTAATTCTAACATATCTGTCTTCTGAGCATTGATATCTACTGATTGTTTTTGATTCAATTTGTGGAATTCTTGGTGGGTGTTGGCCTTGTTACCAATTGGTGAGGCTGAAAGTCCTGAAGCTCTGCTAGGTCTCCTTTGATATCACCCCTGCTGGGAGGAGAGGAGTGCCTTGTTACTGTTGGGAGACTAGGGGCTGAAAGTCTAGGTTGCTCACGTTGTTTCCTTTGACACCATGTTGTGAAATGTGGATGAAAATTACCATCTCTCAAGGGTGAAAGTCCAGACTCCTTCCATGTCCTTCTTTGACACCACCCTGGTGGGCGTGTTGGAACACTTCATTATAGCCTGGCAAGAATGGAGGTCTAGACTGATCACTCAGCCATTGCTGGTGTGGATGGCAGTGAGGCCACCATATTTGCTGTCATGTTTGGCTAGAGTAGGTGGATTATTGTCTAAAAGGTTTCTTTCTTTATAGCCTGCATTTTTGCTGGTCTTTGGTTGGGCTTGGGAGAGCAGGTTTTTATTGGTAATTTTTGGCTGTGCCCTTAGGCATTTCTGTGGTGCTGGCTTCTTCAGCTCCAAGTCTGCGATATATAAGGCTGAAAGGAAACCCAAGGAACTCACAAACGTGACATTTCTTCGGGCCTGAGTTCCCTAGCTAGCCTTCGTTCTTCTCTCAACCTTTCAGAAACTCCTTATGTTTGACATACAGTATCCTAGGATTTTACTTGTACGTAGCAGGAGAAATAGGAAAAAGTACATCTACTTCATCTTCCCAGAAGTGGAATTCTCAAGAACATACATTTTCATGAGGTACAAACTCATATGGGAACTCTTTGAAATGAAACAAGAAGGATGGTTAGTATTAGGATGCAAGAAAGTGAAGAAAGGGGGGTGTTTGAAAGAATTCCAACCACAGCATACATTCTGAGGATCAAATATTAGTTTATAAATGTATCATTGATTACAAGAAATGAGTAGATTTCTGTGATAAAGTCTACCATAGCTTCATAAACTTTGTAATGTGAGCCTTGGTTTTGTTTGCTTGTTTGTTTTTTTCTAATCACTTTAGCCCTGATACTAAATATTCTTCTAATTATTACACACTGATTATTTTGAAAACACCTACAATTAAAACAAAAGGGATTATAGGACCATAGACTTTTCTGAACTGATGTTAGAAAAAAAATAAGGAGAAAGAGCACAGATAATAATACTTTAAAAAAAATAAAAGTCAGGACTTCCCTGGTGTCACAGTGGTTAGGAGTCTGCCTGCCAATGCGGGGGGACACGGGTTTGAGCCCTGGTCCGGGAAGATCCCATATGCCATGGAGCAATTAGGCCCGTGCGCCACAACTACTGAGCCTCTGCTCTAGAGCCCGTGAGCCACAACCACTGAGCCCACACCACAACTACTGAAGCCTGCGTGCCTAGAGCCTGTGCTCTGCAACAAGAGAAGCCACTGCAATGAGAAGCCCATGAACCACAACAAAGAGTAGCCCCCCAATCGCCACAACTAGAGAAAGCCCGTACACAGCAACGAAGACCCAACGCAACCAAATATAAATAATTTTTTTAAAAAATTAGAAGTCATCCCTTTAGAGAAAAATGTGATGATTGACAATATAGTCTGTGGATGTACTGCAATGCACAGTTACAGAAATTTAACTGTAGTTGTGGCTAAACATCAAATATTTTATTGCCATGGAATCATAATATATTGTAGAGGAGTAAATGTTACGCTTTGGGCATTTGGTGCAAATCCAATTATTTTGAAAGCCTGAGTTGCAAAATCAATGTGTTACTGTGCTGGTTGATTACAAGGGAGGTGAGAATTGTTAAGGCAACTCCCAAAGACTAATCATTGTATTTAACAAAACCAAATTTGACTTATGGAGGGCTTTTGGACTCTGCTCACTCTCCAAGGTCCATATCAACAAGTGGAAAAGAAAAAAATAAACAATTCAGAATGTTGGAGAAAATGCTTTGGGCCATGAATAAATTTGTAACAGAATATACTTTTAAAAATGTCCACAGAATATTTCAGTACCACATGCTCTTCTATCTAGCCAAATGGGAGGTTTATTTCTCTTCCCTAATTTTACCACCTTAATCAACATACGGTAGCAGAATTGACATTGTATGGTATTCATGGCTAGGTCATGAGAGACACTACACTTTCCTTGTCTCTATCTCCTTGCTCAGCCCTTGGTATGAGGTGATCATGTAGTAAGGAATCCCAGGCTACATCAGAAACCATTTCTCTGTTCCAGTTAACAGACCCCACTAAATTTTAAGGAGACATAAGAAAGTAGTCAAAAGAAACCATCAGATCTGTGAGTGCATGAGACTACAGATGATTTCAACCTTCAGCCTGCAAGCCACTAGAGCCGATGCCATGTGATAAGTTTGTGGAAAGAGAATATCATTGGGAGTCAAAGCAGACCTATGATGGAGGTCAACTTATTTAATATTGCTGAGCCTTTGTATTACCTTCTGCTAAAATAAGTATAATATCTAACTATCCTGGTTTTTATACAAGTTAAATAATATAATTGTTTTAAAATGCCTGTTAGAGGGCTGTGAATATCCTAACACTAAACAAAGCTGATATTAATATCTTATTTATATACTTGAATATAACTGTGATGTTTGAAATAATTAAATATCCTGATGATAGAAAATGTGAACTTCACTGGGAGTACATAGATAATTCATGCAAATAAGCTTTGGATCCAGGCTTCATGGAAGGAAACAGTGCATTTTTACAAGTTTTAATGTTACCAACAGAGAAAAATGAAATAAGAGAGAGAACTCCTGAGTGGAAATGTCACAGTAAATCAGGGGAAAAAAAGGAGACAAGAGAAGAAATCAAATTCTTAAGGAAATAAGAAAAGAGAAGGAGAACAAAAACTTGGAATGGATTCATCTAAGTCCGGATTTGCAGGACACATGATTTCTGCCCTGGGATTGGTGTTTGGAGAAAAAAGGCACTGAAAATTTTACTTTAAAAAAAAAAGAAAAGAGGAGAAGGATGGATGAGCCAATTCTAGGGCCTCAGTGTTGAAATCCTGCCCCCCAATATATTTAAACAGCATGCTGAAACACTTAAACATCTTTTCCATTCTGGTTGTACAAATGTTTACTTTATGTTGGGTTAGTATCTTATTTATGTATGTATGTATTTATGCTCTGCTGGGATCTTCATTGCAGCATGCAGGATTTTTTTTTTTTTTAGTTGCAGCATGTGGACTTCTTAGTTGTGGCAGGCGGACTCTTAGTTGCAGCATGCAGACTCTTAGTTGCGGCATCCAGACTTAGTTGCAGCATGCAGGCCAGATCAAACCTGGGCCTCCTGCATTGGGAGTGCAGATTCTGGCCCACTGGGCCACCAGAGAGGTCCCAGGGTTAGATCTTCTTCTGTACACACAGGGCATATACCCCTTTTTCTGGAGCCACCAAAAGAAAATGTGTTATTCTTTCCCATGAAAACTTTTGTGATGTTCTAAGAGAGTTACAATCCCTACCCAGCCTTTTCTTGTTTCAGGAAAATAAAAAGGAAAACATTTTTTCAATGATTGTATGTAGGACTCACTTGGAACTCTCTTCACATCATGATATCATTCCTTTGGACATGGTTTGTTTGCTCCAAGCTAATTGAGTAACATGAAACACATGTGAGCTTTACAAAGTATAAACAGAAGGAAGTATAATTGTGATTTACAAAATGTATTCAGTAGAGATTGTATATACTGTTTATAAAGTTTATATAGTTCAGATTTTGTGACTTTAAAAGTACAAATGGTGAAAACTTTTTGTGATTTACTTATTTATAATTTTATAACAATTCTATTAAATGGCTATTACTGTAAATTTAGAAATGAATCTCAGTGGACTATGGAAGAGTTGGGAGAAATTGTTTTTCTAATAAGTCTGGAAAGAAGGAAACTCTCCCTCTTTTACTAATGGATAATGCCATGAAAAAAGTAACAGTGATTACCCTTGCATGTATCAGGGATGTAGTTTTGAACATGGTTTCTTCAAAGCTCATGTGATTATTTTGCATTAAAAGCAAGGAAGAAACTCAATTGCTCACTGACAGTCAATTAGTATTTGAGAGATGATCATTTGATAAGCATCATTGACACATCCTAGGATTTCACAAACCCTGAGAAGCTGATTGACTTAAATGAATCTTGCAGTTGTAACTGAGAAATAATCATAATATAAGAAGACATCTCACATTTTTATTGACCCATTTTCCCCTATCAACATAGAGTTTGCTCACAGGTAAGTTTCCTCATACAAGTATGAGAAACGGCAAGTCAAAACTAAAGTCAAAATACGAAAGGTATTTTTAAGGTGTTGCAAAAAAGGTAATTAACCAAGGTTTTTGCCTAAAGAGTAGGAGAGCTGAGATTAGTGAGGCACACCTACTGTTAAGCCTTTTTTCCACTATGCTGTTATGTTTAAACATATTTGTTTCATTACTGTAGCAGAACCAATAATAAAAATGTATTTGAATTGTTTTTATTTAAATGTCCAAAGGAAAGAAATGATCCTTTCTTTGGTCATCCAAATACCAGATATTAGGTAAAGTAAAAATGAAAAATACAAAACAAAACAAAAAATTGTAAAAAGCTGTGAGTTTTACTAAATACTGCTTACTCAGCCCCAGGCTGTTCTAGTCTCAAGGTTGAAGGAACTCATTCTTATATACTACAACAGAAGCAGATGATAAGGACTAAAATATACATTTTAAGATACCTTGGATTTATTTTATTGCTACCACTGCAAATGCAGTAATTATGGAAAAGAGAAAATGTTTTGACTACAGATATCCCTGAATTAGAACTCAGAGTTCTTAATTTTTAGCTGAATTGTTTATTTGGAGACATCAATTCTCAGGCTGTATTAGAAATTATAATATCAGACACCTATAAGAAAACAGACTCTTTTCATAGAAGAACTACAAATAAAATGTTGTTTTCCTAGAACTACCATTTACACATTGTTTGCAAAGTTTTGCTTAACATGATATCAGAAGAGGGGGGTGTTCATTCTCCTATCTGCATTCTTTTCCATTTTGAATTGATAATGACACAGTTTTCCCTAAAAGGCACAATGTAAATAATCAGCAAACTTAAAGGTAGATTGGGATTTCCCTGGGGGTCCAGTGGTTAAGACTCCATGCTCCCAATGCAGAGGGCCCAGGTTCAGTCCCTGGTCAGGGAACTAGATCACGCATGCTGCAACTAAAGGAGCCTGCATTCTGCAACTAAAGATCCCTCATGCTGCAACGAAGATCCCACATGAGGCAATGAAGATCCCATGTGCTGCAACTAAGACCTGGCACAGCCAAATAAATAAATAAATATTTTTTAAAAAACTTAAAGGTATATTGATAGAAATTGTGCAATCCAAACAACAGTAAGACAAGGACAGACTAAGAGAAAATCTTGAAATCAGTAAGATATAACCAATTAATTATATACAATGGGACTCTGATAAAATCAAGAGCTGGGCTTCCCATTACACAAAATAGAGGCCAGAAAGGAGTGTTAAGACATATTCAAAATACTATAAGGAATGGAAAAACATCCACTAAGATTCTTATACCCTGCAAAACTATCCTTTGAAATGAAGATGAAATAAAGATAGTTTCATAGTAAGGAAAAACTGAGAGAATGTGTAGAAGACTCAACTTACAAGATACTAAAGAGTAAAGATAAAGGAAGCTCTTCCAGATGAAAACAAGGGAACCCAGACAGTAATTTAAATCCATAGGAGCAAAGAAACAAAACAAAACCAGAGCACTGGTAAAGGTAATTATGTAATTGTGAAAAACAATTTATATGAATATTTTCTCCTTTCTTCTCTTAACTGATTTAAACATTAATAATATAAAATAATATTTATAAAATAATGTCCTAGGACCTATGTAATACATATAAATATAACATTTCACAGTAACAGCAAAACATGATGGGCAGGAGCACAGATGTTTTGGTGCAGGTTATGATACTAAATGGTAACTACAATAAAGAAGAACAGTAGAAGATAAATATAAAGATAACTTAAAAATATAATTTTAAAACCTTATAAATACATAAGCTATATCAATTACCTTAAATTTTAATGGGCTACCATCCAATCAAACTGTTCTTAGCATTGACTAAAACACCAAGATCCTGCTACATGCTGTCTACTGGAAATACCCATTTGATTCAAAAATGCAAATAGATATAAATTAAAAGAATAGAAAAAGTCATATCATTCATCAGTGATAGTAAGAAAATATGAATGGCTATTTTAATATCAGGCAAAATGGATTTTAGACAAAAATATTACTAGAGAATCAGAAGGCTATTTCTAATTATAAAAGTTTCAACCAATCAGTATGATATAACAATTATATAGAATTATGTATGTATGTACAACTAACTATATACATAGTTTTACATATATATATCTTCAATCAAAAATGATAGGTAAACTGACTTTTCCACATGCAGAACAAAGAAATGAGAACCATGTCTCACTCCATAGAAAAAAGTCAACTCAAAATGCAATAGACTTAATTGTGACACCTGAAACCATAAAACTATTACAAGAAAAAATATAGGATGAGAGTTTTTTGATGTTGGTCTGGGCAATGAATTTTCAAATGTATCCCAAAAGCACAGGCAAAAAAACAAAAATTGACAAACATAATTGTTCAAACTAAAAGGCTTTGGCACAGTAAAGAAAACAATCAACAAAGTGATGAGAAAACCCAAGATATGGGAGAAATTGTTTGCAAATCAAAAAGCTGGTAAGGGATGTCTTGAATTAGTTCAAGATGGTAGAGCAGAAGGACATGCACTCACTTCCTCTTGTGAGAGCACCAGAATCACAACTAACTGCTGCACAGTCATCAGCAGGAAGACACTGGAACTCACCAAAAAAAGATACCCCACATTGAAAGACAAAGGGGAAGCTACAATGAGATGGTAGGATGGGTGCAATAACAATAAAATCAAATCCTATAACTGCTGGGTGGGTGACTCACAAACTGGAGAACACTTATACTACCAAAGTCCGCCCACTGGAGTGAAGGTTCTGAGCCCCACATCAGGCTTCCCAACTGGGGGTCTGGCAACGGGAGGAGGAATTCCTAGAGAATCAGACTTTGAAGTCTAGCGGATTTGATTGCAGAACTGTGACAGGACTGGGGGAAACAGTGACTCCCCTCTTGGAGGCCACATACAAAGTAGTGTGTGCATCAGGACCCAAGGGAAGGAGGAGTGACCCCATAGGAGACTGAAGCAGACCTACCTGCTAGTGCTGAAGGGTCTCCTGCAGAGGTGGGGGATGGCTCTGGCTCACCATGAGGACAAGGACAGTGTCAGCAGAAGTTCTGGGAAGTACTCCTTGGCGTGAGCCCTCGCGGAGTCTGCAATCAGCCCCACCAAAGAGCTGGGTAGGCTCCAGTGTCGGGTTGCCTCAGGCCAAACAACCAACAGGGAGGGAACCCAGCCCCACCCATAAGCAGACAAGCGGATTAAAGTTTTACTGAGCTCTGCTCACCAGAGCAGCAACCATCTCTACCCACCACCAGTCCCTTCCACCAGGAAACTTGCACAAGCCTCTCAGATAGCCTCATCCACCAGAGGGCAGACAGCAGAAGCAAGAATAACTACAGTCCTGCAGCACATGGAACAAAAAACACATTCACAGAAAGACAGACAAGATGAAAAGGCAGAGGACTATGTACCAGATGAAGGAACAAGATAAAACCGCAGAAAAACAACTAAATGAAGTGGAGATAGGCAACCTTCCAGAACAAGAATTCAGAATAATGATAGTGAAGATGATCCAGGACCTCAGAAAAACAATGGAGGCAAAGATCGAGAAGATTCAAGAAATGTTTAACAAAGACCTAGAGAATTAAAGAACAAACACGTAAAAGAATTAAAGAACAAACAAAAAGAGATGAACAATACAATAACTGAAATGAAAAACTAGAAGGAATCAACAGCAGAATAACTGAGGCAGAAGAACGGATAAGTGACCTGGAAGACAGAATGGTGGAATTCACTGCCACGGAACAGAATAAAGAAAAAAGAATGAAAAGAAATGAAGATAGCCTAAGAGACCTCTGGGACAACATTAAATGCAACAACACTTGCATTATAGGGATCCCAGAAGGACAAGAGAGAGAGAAAGGACCCAAGAAAATATGTGAAGAGATTATAGTCGATAACTTCCCTAACATGGGAAAGGAAATAGCCACCCAAGTCCAGGAAGCACAGAGAGTCCCAGGCAGGAGAAACATGCCAAGACACATAGTAATCAAATGAAAAAAATTAAAGACAAAGAAAAATTATTGAGGGCAACAAGGGAAAAATGACAAATAACATACATGAGAACTCCCATAAGGTTAGCAGCAGATTTCTCAGCAGAAACTTCACAAACTAGAAGGGAGTGGCATGATATATTTAAAGTGATGAAAGGGAAGAACCTACAACCAAGATTACTATACCCAGCAAGGATCTCATTCAGATTCGATGGAGAAATCAAAAGCTTTACGGACAAGCAAAAGCTAAGAGAATTCAGCACCACAAAACCAACTCTACAACAAATGCTAAAGGAAGTTCTCTAAGTGGGAAATACAAGAGAAGAAAAAGACCTACAAAAACAAACCCATGATAATTAAGAAAATAGTAATAGGAACATACATATCGATAATTACCTTAAATATGAATGGATTAAATGCTCCAACCAAAAGACACAGGCTCGCTGAATGGATACAAAAATAGGACCCATATATATGCTGTCTACAAGACACCCACTTCAGACCTAGGGACACATACAGACTGAAAGTGAAGGAATGGAAAAAGATGTTCCATGCAAATGGAAATCAAAAGAAAGCTGGAGTAACAATACTCATATCAGATAAAAGAGACTTTAAAATAAAGAATGTTACAAGAGACAAGGAAGGACACTGCATAATGATCAAGTGATCAATCCAAGAAGAAAATATAACAATTATAAATATATATGCTCCCAACATAGGAGCAACTCAATACATAAGGCAACTGCTAACAGCTATAAAAGAGGAAATCAACAGTAACACAATGATAGTTGGGGACATGAACACCGCACTTACACCAATGGACAGATCATCCAAACAATATATGCAAATCAATCAATGTGATACACCATGTTAACAAATTGAAGAATGGAAATCATATGATCATCTCAATGGATGCAGAAAAATCTTTTGACAAAATTCAGCATCCATTTATGATAAAAAAATTCTCCAGAAAGTGGGCATAGAGGGAACCTACCTCAACATAATAAAGGCCATATATGACAAACCCACAGCAAACATCATTCTCAATGATGAAAAACTGAAAGCATTTCCTCTAAGATCAGGATCAAGGCAAGGATGTCCACTCTCACCACTATTATTCAACATAGTTTTGGAAGTCCTAGCCACAGCAATCAGAGAAGAAAAAGAAATAAAAGGAATACAAATGGGAAAAGAAGAAGTAAAACTGTCACTGTTTGCAGATGCCACCAGAAAACTACTAGAGCTTATCAATGAATTTGGTAAAGTTGCAGGATACAAAATGAATGCACAGAAATCTCTTGCATTTCTATACACTAATGATGAAAAATCTGAAAGAGAAATTAAGGAAACTCCCATTTACTATTGCAACAAAAAGAATAAAATACCTAGGAATAAATCTACCTAGGGAGACAAAAGACTTGTATGCAGAAAAGTATAAGATACTGATGAAAGAAATGAAAGATGATACAAACAGATGGAGAGATATACCATGTTCTTGGATTGGAAGAATCAATATTGTGAAAATGACTATACTACCCAAAGCTATCTACAGATTCAGTGCAATCCCTATCAAATTGCCAATGGCATTTTCTTACAGAACTAGATCAAAAAATCCTAAAATTTGTATGGAGACACAAAAGACCCCGAATAGCCAAAGCAGTCTTGAGGGAATAAAACGGAGCTGGACGAATCAGACTCCCTGACTTCAGACTATACTACAAAGCTACAGTAATCAAGACAATATGGTACTGGCACAAAAACAGAAATATAGATCAATGGAACAGGATAGAAAATCCAGAGATAACCCCTTGCACCTATGGTCAACTAATCTGTGACAGAGGAGGCAAGGATATACAATGGAGAAAAGACAGCCTCTTCAATAAGCCGTGCTGGCAAAACTGGATAGTTACATGTAAAAGAATGAAATTAGAACACTCCCTAACACCATACACAAAAATAAACTCAAAATGGATTAGAGACCTAAATGTAAGACTGGACACTATAAAACTCTTAGAGGAAAGCATAGGAAGACCACTCTTTGACATAAATCACAGCAAGATCGTTTTTGATCCACCTCCTAGAGTAATGGAAATAAAACAAAAATAAACAAATGGGACCTAATGAAACTTCAAAGCTTTTGGAAAGCAAAGGAAACTACAAACAAGATCAAAAGAAAACCCTCAGAATGGGAGAAAATATTTGCAAATGAATCATCAGACAAACGATTAATTTCCAAAATATATAAACAGCTCATTGTGCTCAATATAAAAAAAAAAACAACCCAATCCCAAAATAGGCAGGAGACCTAAGTAGACATTTTCCAAAGAAGATATATGGATGTCCAAGAAGGACATGAAAAGCTGCTCAACGTCATTAATTATTAGAGAAATGCACATCAAAACTACAATGAGGTATCACCTCACACCAGTCAGACTGGGCATCATCAGGAAATCTACAAACAACAAATGCTGGAGAGGGTGTGTAGAAAAGGGAACCCTCTTGCACTGTTGGTAGGAATGTAAATTGATACAGTCACTATGGAGAACAGTATGGAAGTTCCTTAAAAAACTAAAAATAGAACTACCATGTGACCCAGCAGGCCCACTACTGGGCATATACCCTGATAAAACCATAATTCAAAAAGACACATGCACCCCAATGTTCATTGCAGCACTGTTTACAATAGCCAGGTCATGGAAGCAACTAAATGCCCATCGACAGATGAAGGGATAAGAAGGTGTGGTACATATATACAATGGAATATTACTCAGCCATAGAAAGGAACGAAATTGGGTCATTTGTAGAGATGTGGATGGATCTAAAGACTGTCATACAGAGTGAAGTAAGTCAGAAAGAGAAAAACAAATGTCGTATATTAACACGTATATGTGGAACCTAGAAAAATGGTACAGATGAACTTGTTTTCAGGGCAGACATAGAGACACAAGTGTAGAGAACAAATGTATGGACACCAAGGGGGGAAAGTTGCGGGGTGGTGGTGGTGCTGTGATGAGTTGGGAGATTGGGATTGGCATATGTACACTAATATGTATAAAATGGGTAACTAATAAGAACCTGCTGTATAAAAAAAAATAAAATAAATTTTTTAAATATCTGATAAGGGATGTCTTGCTAATCACCAGGGAAATGCAACTCAAAACTACAATGAGATATCACCTCACACCTGTTAGAATAGCTATTATCAAAAAGACAAAAGATGACAATCAGTGACGATGTGGAGAAAAGGGAACATTTAGACACTGCTGCTGGGAATGTAAATTGGCATAGCCATTGTGGAAAAGAGTTTGGAGGTTTCTCAAGAAATTGAAGATAGAACTACCATATGCCAGCAATCCCAATTCTGAGTATATATCTAAAGGAAATGATACAGTATCTTGAAGAATATCTCCCATGTTTATTGCAGCATTACTCACAATAACCAGGGTATGGAAAGAATCCAAGTGTCTGTCAACAGATGATGGGATATTATCCAGCCATGAGAAAGAAGGAAATTCTACCACATTCAACAACATGAATGAACTTGGAGGACATTATGCTAAGTGAATTAAACCGTACATAGAATGACAAATACTGTATGATCTCACATGTGGAATCTTAAGAAAAAAAAAAAAAATTGAACTCATAGAAGCAGAGAGTAGAATGGTGCTTACCAAGGGCTTGGGAGGGTGGAAAATGTGGAGATGTTGGTCAAAGAGGACAAAGTTGCAATTATGTAGGATAAATGTTTGCAGATCTTATCTACAGGCATTATAAACATAGTTAATATATTTACAATAGCCAGGACATGGAAGCAACCTAAGTGTCCATCGACAGATGAATGGACAAAGAAGATGTGGCACATGTATACAATGGAATATTACTCAGCCATAAAAAGAAACAGAATTGAATTATTTGTGTGAGGTGGATGGACCTAGAGTCTGTCATACAGAGTGAAGTTAAGTCAGAAAGAGAAAAACAAATACCATATGCTAAGACACATATATGGAATCTAAAAAAAAAAAAAAGGTTCTGAAGAACCTAGGGGCAGTACAGGAATGAAGACGCTGACATAGAGAATGCACATGAGGACACAGGGAGGGAGCGGGGTAAGCTGAGATGAAGTGAGAGAGTGGCATTGACATATATACACTACCAAATGTAAAATAGATTACTAGTGGGAAGCAGCTGCATAGCACAGGGAGATCAGCTCGTGGTTGTGACCACCTAGAGGGGTGGGATAGGGATGGTGGGAGGGAGATGCAAGAGAGAGGGGATATGGGGATATATGTATACGTTTAGCTGATTCACTTTGTTATACGGCAGCAACTAACACAACAATGTAAAGCAATTTTTTTGGAGGAAAATATCAATATTCTGATTTTCAGGAACGTCCAGAGAATATCAAAACATAGCTCACCCTTGCCCCTCTCAAATAGCAACAAATCTATAGTGATAACATCAAAATCCTGTAGTAAGTAGAATGTTTTGCAAAGAGAACTTAGGAGCTGTTGTTACAATTTCAGGATTGTGTTTTTCCCCACAACTAGAACACCTGGATAAACTGAAACATTAAATGTATGTTTGCTTTTTAAGCTGAAATCATAATGACTTATTTTGGAAAGCAAACTTCTCTTGTGAAATGAAGCATTAGTTAGGGTTAATATTTATATTGGCAATTAATAAAAGTAAAAATGATTTTTCTTTAGTAAATAAACTATAGTAGACAACATCCTTTTTAAAGGGAGAGGTAGTAACAAAGTAAATTCTTATGGTAAACAGGAATATTTGTCCAAGCCAGTTTTTAAAAAGTGGATCAAAAGTCATATTTACTTTACAGTATGTCCCAATTTAATGAAATTTAATAGAAAAATTTAGCAAATTATTTTAACATATGTCTTTTGGCAGAAACTATGTTGCTGAAGAATTAGTGTCATTTCAAAAAGGTCTTTAAAAAAAAACATTCAATGTTAATCTGTAAGTTTTAGTGCTTATAACACCTCGGGGTAATATTTGGATCCACAGTGCTCTGTTTGCTTCTCTCGACATTAGAAAATTTAATAGGCAGAGAAAAATCTAATTCTGCTTCTTGTTCATTAGCATGCCTGAAGTTATGGATGTTTGATTTTATGCTGGCAATTAAAATATGAATCAGGCACATTGTCACCATGAGTTTCTCCATGGGAGACATATCCCTTACTCCCAGCTCTGTGAAGAACCATTTGCTGCACCATCTCCTTCAGCTAAAATTTCATTTTGCATTTATTCAGGCATGAAACGCATCAAGCTACCTGACACATGGCAGTAAAACATTTTGTATACTGTCACTTCCAACTTGTTGAACAACTATTTCAGATGGAAGGAGTAATTCCAAATAGAGGGTTAGTTCCTACATTGGAAAAATTGGCACCCAAAGTTACCTTATTTATCTCATTTTCCCAAATGCCCCTGAGATTTTTAGTCTAACACGCTCTCTTGTGCATACACTTTCCTGAACCTACCTGGGATGGCAAAGTATTTATACATACTACTACCAAGCTTCAGCATTATTTATTTTAGTTTCCTTTTCTGGAGAGAGGGCAACTCAGCTTCCTGAAAAGTGGCCTGTGGTGAGCCAGGGTTTAAATCCTTAGAGGATATGGAAATTACCATCTGCTATTGTCAACTGAATTATTGCTATCTTGGTCACAGAAATACTCAGTAAGGCAGAGAATAACTCAGGGAGTTATATCTCCGTATTTTTATTCATTCAACATCCTTTTACTGAGTACAATACTAAAATTAGAATGCTAAATGCAATCTTGTTCTTATATTTAAGGAGTTTAAATTTTTGTAAGGGAAACAGATTAAAGGGAATCAATGATAAAATATTAAATTAAATCTCTGAATACATACAACATTATGTGAAGTGAAGGAATAAGAGGGGAAAATTCCCATCCTAGTTAGGGTTTTCCCAGAAGGAGACACTAAGTTAAGGCCTTGAGTACAGATACTTCAGCTGGGAGGTGATCAAAAATTACAAGGGAGGGAGTAAAATGAGAAAGAAAGGTAATAAAAGGTTTGCTAGTTACTGCTGAGCATAACTGAAGCTCCAAGGCCCTGAGGACCTGTTGAGAATCAGTGTGACGTGTGCTCAGAATTATTAAAACCAGAGGACTAGAGACCAGACTATTTATACACCAATTCCCATTCCCTAACGGTAGAGGGTGGTCCTCAGGTGTTGATTCCCCATATTTCAAAATAGAGAACTGCTTTCAATTTAGCAAACCTCAGGTGCTGGAGGAAACTCTTGGAGAAGCAGAGCTGCAGATGCTTGAGTTAGGAAGCGATCAGTATTAATGCCCCTATTTTACAGAAGAGGAAATTATTTTTTTGTTAAGTGAAGGCACATATACCTACACATACTTTCCAAATCATGTCTTAATTCACCAATTTAGACTCTGAAAAGTTCTGAATGGCCACCTACTTTAGACTTTTGCCATTGGTCCATGAGCACTACTGAAAAGAAGTCCTTATAATCACACATCTTTCACTGGTTCATGTATAACACTTTTGTTTCTCCTAATGCCTTCCAACACAGGTGATGAATTTATAGGGGTTTGAGTGCTGTGGCTAAATGTTTAGGACCATGACTAGACTCCTCAGCTCTGTTGTTCCTATACTGTCCTGTGTCCAAGTAAAGGGGAAACAACGTGGTCATTCATTTATGCATAAGTCCTTCCCTGCTTGGCCGTGGAGTCACTTAGTGTACCTAGTACTGGATTGTAAGACATGTTGACCTAGCTCTACCTTGGGGTAAATGGCAAGAGATCAGAGTTTAACTGGATTCCGCTAAGTAGCTATGTTTGCTTTATGATCCAATTCTGTATTGACTCCTTCTTTCTTCCTGAGGCAAAATTCCTCAGAGCCTGAGGCTGTGCCTGCCCCCCTAGCTTTTCCATCTCTACTCTCTTAATAACCTGATGCCTAAGCAGAGAGGAGTTAGGACTCTGCATGCTGGGATTGTCCCTAATTATCTTTTGCTGGGAGACCTTGATCACAGGCCTTGGCGTAGCAGCTAACATGTACTCTGTTAAGTGGATGCATGAAGGATCAGTGCTTATAGTTCTGCTACCCAGATTACTACCTATATATTGCCATTGAAACAGCGTAAGACTAAAGTTGTGCGTTCTTTGCTTTGCCACACTCTCATGATATAAAATAAGGATGAACCAAGCAGGTACAGCCAAATCCTGTTTATCTAGATGAAATGAATTTCAAATTGGCATTACCCCTCAAGACATACTCATGGATAAGCAAGTAATTGAACAAGACTGAAATATAATTTGTGTGAAAGGAAATAGATATAAGTTAGGAAGGTAGACGTGAAGTGCCTTCTCTAGCTAAGAAGTAATGGGGAACTACTGATGGTTTTTATCCACTGGGATGAGATTTCAATCTGGCTGATCTACAGTTGATAGATTTTTGCTGCTTTTGGATGGAATGCATGCAACAGATTTAGCCCAACCCTTTGCTAAATCCTACTGGAGGTACTTCTGAGATTAGGAAATCTGACTTTTCTGATGAATCCAGGATTCTAAATATTTTACTTTAGCCTAAATGATTCCCACTGGAAGCAGGAGATATCCGTGAAATGCTTAGACAAATGTAGTTAATATAGCCTATCATTAATTTGTCAGGTCTAATTAATGGTATCAGTTACCAGATGCAGAGAGAGACCATTACACTTCCTGGGAGTATAAAAAAGACAGTTAAGGATGCTGCTGGAACTTATACTCTCCCTGGATCGCTGGAAGTAATGGGGTGAAAAATGGTAAGCTAAATAGCTAGAATACTTAACAGAATTGAGAATATATACAGTGTTGACCCTCTGTCTGCCATTCTGGCTGGGCCGAAACACCTAGAGCTATAGTAAGAAAAAAATAATCTAAGCAGCGGACTTCCAGGTTGTGCCAAACTGGGGTTAACATCCTCAAAGATATTGTCTGACTTCCCTGTCCTCCAGTTCCTCCATCATGGTGATGATTAGTTAGTTGAACTGATGGGGCAGTAAGGAAATACACGCTCACACACACATACCTATATATGTACATATATAGGTATGTGAATGCATTTAAAATATATTTAAACATATATATTAAAACCTTAATATTTAAACACAGATATACTTAAATATACATATATACTTAAATACACATATATATAATGCTTTATATATCTTAAACATGCAGACTCAAGCTAACTTTGATGTTGTTCCTATGTCAATCTTTCTTTCTTTCCAGGTTCCATGCAGCATGCAAGGTGGAACTAATTAGACAAGATGTAGCCCCATCTCTAATTAGTTGCTTTAGTTTTTATAATTATAGTGCTGGTAACAGAGCAGGAACTCTGTTGACAGAAACACAGCAATCAGATAAGGAATAGGCTCATTTTAAAGGCCACCTTTATCTCTTCCTGGTCAGATTTTTACTATGCTTTCAGTCACACTAAATTTTCAGTTTAATAAAGTGCAAACCATACTCAGCTCTGCTTTCTTCCACCTTTACTCATCCTGTCACTCTCATAATAATTTATATACTTGGCTGTAGTCTCACTAATGGAACAATATTTTTCTGTAAATATGCTACCTTAAATCTTGGTATTTCCACTACTGAACCTTGACATTTTTCTTTACTTTTATTCAATAGATCCTTCATACATCCCTTAGTGATTGATATCTCAACATATACGGCTTTGATGTGTGTGTGTGTGTGCGTGTGTGTGTGTGTGTAAACTCCTTTTTTACCAGCGGGGATTTGTTGAAGTGCCATTGTACAAAGGGTGTATGTGTGGAAACACCATGTCATGATCAATGATGAATAATAGAAGATAAATAAAATAAAAACCTAATTATTAAGGCTCATGAGATGCAGTTAAGACATCAGAAAATATACCTACATGGTCATGCTGCTTCCCAATGAAAGACTATTCTGAAATCTCTTTGTTACATAAAGAACCTTCATTTATATTTTTAAGTTAGGTATAATTCTAAGATGTCCCATAAGGTTATAAGAGTCAGACCCTTAGGGTATATACATGTTATTTTGGCTGTTGAATCAAACACTAATCTAGGCACTGCTTTGAAGGAATTTTACAGCTGTAATTAAGGTCTCAAATCCATTGACCTTAAGATAAGGGAGATTATGTGACCTAAGTAGGTGAGCCCTTTGAAAGCAGAGCATTTCCTCCAGCTGGTCCCAGAGGAAGGCCTTAGAGATAAGCAGTTCTGCTGGCTTGGAAGAAAGCAAATGGTGTTGTGAACTACTTTTTTTTTTTTTTTTTTTAACATCTTTATTGGAGTATAATTGCTTTACAATGGTGTGTTAGTTTCAACTTCACAACAAAATGAATCAGTTATATGTATACATATGTTCCCATATCTCTTCTCTCTTGCGTCTCCCACCCTCCCTATCCCACCCCTCCAGGCGGTCACAAAGCACCAAACTGATCTCCCTTAGAGGCTGTTTGGCAGGGAACTGTGGGCAGCATTAGAAATTGAGATTGGTCCCTGGTTAGCAGCTAGCAAGAAAAATCTACTTCAGTATTGCCACCACAAGGGATTCAATTCTGCCAACAACTTGAATGAGCTTGGTGTAGGACCCTGAGCCTCTCAGATGAGATGTGTTGTGGGCGACACTTGGATTGTAGTCTTCTGAAACCCTGAATAGGGAATCCAGGTACAACATGCCTAGACTTCTGACCTACAGAACCTATGAGATGATAAATATATAGTGTTTTAAGCTGCTAAATTGATAGTGATGTGTTATATAGCAATAAACTAATACAATGTTTAAATTCATTATCTGAATAAATGAATGACAGAATGCTTTAATATGGATGAAACCACATATTTTATTTGAAGGTAAAATATTAATTTATTAATTGGAACATCATTCAGTAGTTAAGCTGTCATCCAGAGGCTGGTCTTCAATGAAGGGAATTCTATTACAGAGACATTTAACATACGCCTACAAAAGTGTACAAACTGGAGGAGAGAGCGGAAGCCACTTATTGGCTAATGCAAGGGCAAAGTACTTTATTACAGATTGGTGAGAGAAGTTAAATATGATTGTTTTTGAGGGGTTTGAGGGGTCAAATGGCATATCTATAAAGTTGGATTTATTCTGCGATTTCACTTGAATTTGTAAGCAGTAAAATTAATGAAAGAAATCTCAGATAATGTCTATATACTGACCTTTCTTATTTTGAACAGCTTAATTCATGTTCCATCTAATTTCTTACACATCAAATGTTACTACACTCAAAATAGTAGGGTAAGAGTCACCTCATTCTACATGGAATATATAAGCCTCCATTTTACTTATTAACATTTTATTTCTAAAATCATTGTCAGCATACTATTCTCCAACTGTTCTTTCCTTCTGTGACCCTATTTTATATACATTTTTCTGAACTCCAGAGCCTTCTTTTTTGTCATTTTAATTTTCAATTTCTATTCTAATTTTGAATGTAATCAGCACCATTATTTCAAGGGAGCAAATGTCAAAATTGCATTTGAATCTCTGGATAACTCAAGACAAAGTAGTTATTTTCTTTAAAATCACCTGAAGCAAGGAGAGGTATGACCTCTTGTAGATGTAGATTTTAAGTACTTTGGCACACGAGCCTGAATAATAAATGGAAAACAGAGTCAAGTGAAGATGTGCCTGTTTGAGTGAGAAAGATACACTCCGCTGTATTCACTCGGTGATCTTTATTATGTGCTAGCTCTTCACAAATAAAAACTCTAATCCATGAGCATGACTAATATTTTAAATAACACATTCTGTTTTTAATATACATGCAGTACATAAGGAGAAAACATTTAAAGTATTGCAACAGATGTATTTAGTACCATTATAAAAAAGCGCCTAGAGAATACACGACTGAAAATTCTCATATATATGGCCAGTGCTGAGGGAAATGGATTTTATTTCTGATAATTTAAAGCATCTAATCACTATCATTAAACAAATAAGGATTCATTACATGAGCCAGGGGGAAATGCTGTGAACACAGTGCAACTTGGAAATAAATGTGATCTAGAACTTAAATTTCTGTGCACATCTTATTTGAGCATAATTTATGTGGGAGGTTTATGATCTGTGACTACTTTTCAAGTTAATACAACTAACCACTGCAATGGTAGGTCTCAGCCACTCACATAATTGGGATGGAGAGGGGATTAGCTGCAGAGGGGAAAGAGGCACTGCATTTAAAATTACACACGGACACAAAGTTGGAGGTACCAACTGCTTTAATAGAAGAGGAGGTCATTCACAGATATAATGGCCTAGTGGTTTGAGAGAGAGAATAGCCACCAGGGAAGGCGCTGAGACAAAAGAGGCGTAACAGTTATCAATCATGAGAAGTAGAAACCAGCCAGATAACACCCAACGGTTCCTCCAGTTGTAAATAGCCCTCTCTTCTTTAGTCTGGTAGCAATAGTAAAGACTTTGGATTTGGACCAGTCTGAGATAAATCTCAGTTCCATCATGAGTGAATTTCCTACCCACTGACAGAGGTTAACTCTTGAAACCTCAGTTCTGTCTTCCTTGAAAGTGATTTAATGATTCTTCCCCTCGAAGTATTTTGTGAAGACTAACATGTATGAAAGTTGAGGTAAAGTTACTGACAGTTTGTCTCTCTTTTATCCCTAATTTTAATAGTAAATAATAACCCATTTTAATTAGTAAAGAAACTTTCAGAGGGTATATCTAATAAGAATGTGTAGCTTACCTTAGAACAGGTATATAACAAACCTAAGATTTTTCAGAAAAATGAAAACTATTTTTGTAGCCTATTTGAACGAACCATTACAGAATTTTAGAGAAGAGAGAAATTGTCCTGAGAGAAAGTTCATGAAGAGAAAAGTATAAGAAAAAGGAGTTATTTAAAAATGGCCTAACAATAAGCAAATTAACAGTTTTGATAAATGTTTCTTTTGTCATTGTGCTAGACCAGTTCATTTTTATTTTTCCAAATTTAACTCAAACCAAGTAGATTTTGATAATGGAGGTGTTAAATTAGGTTCAAGCTAGGGTATGAACTAAACTAATAAAGACATGAATCAGGAAATACATAAAGTTTGGGATATGAAACAGGAATCAGGGGATATGCAGAAATTCCATATAGATTGCAGTCTGTCCTTAGTATCATATTCAGCAAGTCCATAAATCTCTCTAAATGCTGACAGTAATGCTGTTTCTGGCCAGTAGAAATGACAGTCATTAAATAACCGTGTCATTCAGAAATGTGTTCTAACATGTATTTTTTATTATAATTATGAATAGGTCCCAAACCATCAAATTTAGCAGACAGTAAATCCCTAAGAATGCTAGATGGAAAATTAGATTTACAATTATGGCCCCAACAGTGAACAATATTTTTCATTGTTAAGTAAAAATTGCTGGAGGTTGAGAAATGCTTTCTCAGCAGGTAAAATTAGGGTTTGATGATAAAAATAAAATCCATTTTTAGAATATATATATATATGATTAGTATTTATATGTAATTATATAATTGCTGCACAGGAGACAGGTTTTCCTTTGTAAACAAATAACATATATAAAATTTAAATTTGTTAAGTATAGTATTAATTTATTATTAATAACAAGCTTTATGCTCTCTGATTAAAGGGATAATTGAGAAAGCATGTTATGTGTCAAACCCTATGTTTGATGATTTTAGATATGTCATCTCCTTGAATCCTTTTGAAAACCTAGAAATGCAGACCTAACATTAATTTTTACAGATGAGGGATTTGGAATTCACATGGACTTTGGGGGACTTATCAAAACTCAGATAATAAGTAGAAATCCAATTTGTCCTGGATTGGTTGTCGTATCTAGGTTATCAACCTCAAAGTTGTTTTTTTATGTATCATGATTTATCCTTCACCTTATAGTCAATCAAATGTGTTTTAATTAAGATAAAACTAAATGTTTTGAAGAACATTAGTGGAGAGATATTATTAGATTATTTCAAGTTATAATAGCATTTCTATGGTTAATGAGATTAGATTGGATAATATATGAGAAATTACTTTTTGAACTGTAAAGTGCTATATAAAGACTCTCTTGGTACTTAACACATAGCCAGTATTTGTTGAGTACCTATTATCTTCCAGCCACTATTCCGGGCTCAAAATTTAGAGCAACAAACAAAATATACCTGATCCTTCCTATTATGAAGCTCCTACTTTAGATTGGAGAATCAGGAAATAGGTAGACAATTAAGTGAGAGAAATAATGAGATAATTCATAGCCTGATGAGTGTTATAAAAATTAAATTATGACGATGTAATAAAAACTGAGCTGCAGGAACAAGGCTGGTGGGAAGCATGGTGTCTCTAGATTGAATGGTCACCAAGGATCAAATGATGACAAGTCATGGGTTGTCCTCTGGGAATAGCATTACATACAGAAACACACCCATGAATGTACATACACACGTATGCACACGCACATACATAACACAAACTGCACGGAGTGCTCAAATGGCAAGAATAAGCTTGGAAGTTTCAAGGCACAGAAGGAAGGAGAGGCCAATTTGACTATATCCTGGTGGACAAGAAGAGAATGGAATGAGAAATCAATGAGAGCTAGAGACAGGTTGAAGCCTCTTATAGTCAAAGATTGGAGAGCAGTCAATGCAATGATTCTCAAGCTATCTATAGAGAAGGACAAGTTGTTTTTCTGTTTTGTCTTGTAGTTTCCAATTCAGTGTTAGGCTAATAATCTTGTAGACTCCAATAAAAATTAAAATGAGACTAGTGTACTGATGGAAAAATATTATAAAAATTGCTAAATACTTACATTGATCTTATTGTGGACCAGTAATAAAATGTTCATAGACCAGAGATGGTTTGGAAACAGCATTTTTTTAGCTCTGATTGAGAAGGTTTGAAGCAGAAAAATAAGCCAATCTGATACAAATATAATATAAATGTGTGTGTGTGTGTGTGTGTGTGTGTGTGTGTAAAATCACCAATAAACCTTACAGCCTAAAGTGATGAGAAATATCTCTCCCATTGGTCCATGGACAGGATTCATTACTTTTTTTCCCAGGGATATCAGAAGTAGTTCACATTAAAGTTTGATTTTGTCTTGTACTTAAATAATAATAAAAAGAAACAAAACAAAATAAAACATAATGCTGAAGTCAGAGAAACTAGTGCCTCTACAACATTCCAGAGCTAAATTTTATATTTAATAATAGATCTAAGCGTAGACTCCTGTATGTAAATTAGTATTTTTAGAATCTGCTCACAATGAATCTATAATGATGATATTTGGGTAAAAAGCCTCTCCTGCTTTTGTCCCTCATATTGTAGAAGAGATTCAAGATAAAGAAGGTCTTGTACACATAATAAAGAAAACCAGTTTTTATTTTAAAAATTCCTGAAGTTCAAAGAGGTTAATTCTGCTCAAGTTCTTCTACCTAGGAAGAGGCAGAATTGAGAATACAGGGTATTTTGTTTGTTTGGGTCTTGCTCGTTGTGTGTAATCCAAATCTCTCATGATATTGCTTGACACTAGGTTAAAAAAATAAAAGTTAACTTCTCTCCCTTTATATTTTACTTCATATTTCCTGACTTCACTTTTTTTCTATGCTGCCAATGTTGTAAGTACTGTATCAAGTGTATTCCAGTCGTATTTCTTAAAGAATCAAGTCATTTTCTAAATGACATTAAAATCTGCTTAACTTTAATCATGAATTTGGGAAAAAAAGACACTTAAAATTATAGATTATACTTGAGATCCTCAGATCTGATAGACCCTATTTCACTTTTTACATCAAATGCTAGAAGTATTGCCATCCCAAACTCCTCTCATGGGAGGGTTGAAAGCTAATTTTCATTACACTCCATCTTTATCTGCTTCCTACTCAGTCTGACCAGTTGTATCTGTGTATATTTTTTTAGTCAGCCTGAACTATTTGAAATTACACTTCCTGATATAAATATATAATAAAAGCAGATTTTACAAATGAAATGCTTTAAAGGCATTAGGAAAGATGCATTGAGTAACACATGTGTGCCATGTTTTGCTTGCCTTGGGCTTCCCCCTTGAAACAACTGCATAAATTATGAGAAAACGCAGACAAATTATGAGGGCACTCTTGATGTGGCTAATAGAATCATTGATATGAATAGCAAGGAAGACAAATGGTACATAGCATACAACAGTCACGTACCAGTGCTCTCAACTAAGGGCCTAATCAATTAAAACCTCCTTTTGTTAAATAGTACTAAATTATACTTCATAAAAGAGCTGAATGATACAAGCAGTTTTTTACAACTATAAAACTATAAATAAGCTGTTCTTATCAAAGGTGGCCTGTGTATCATTTAAATCCTTTCTTTGATATTGGGTACATGGGCATTTTACCCACACGTGTCCCATTCTCAGCCAAGATGTACCCTGCCTTTCAGTCACAGGCTCTTCTCCATTTATGAAGTATGTCAATGACCATTTCTACCTTCTGTCTTAGGAAAAGACTTGTCTCTAATGTACTTTTTTTTTTTTAATCTTTATTGGAGTATAATTGCTTTACAATGGTGTGTTAGTTTCTGCTTTATAACAAAGTGAATCAGTTATACATATACATATATCTCCACATCTCTTCCCTCTTGCGTCTCCCTCCCTCCCACCCTCCCTATCCCACCCCTCTAGGTGGTCACAAAGCACTGAGCTGATCTCCCTGTGCTATGCAGCTGCTTCCCACTAGCTATCTATTTTACATTTGGTAGTATATATAAGTCCATGCCACTCTCTCATTTTGTCCCAGCTTACCCTTCCCCCTCCCCGTGTCCTCAAGTCCATTCTCTACGTCTGCGTCTTTATTCCTGTCCTGCCCCTAGGTTCTTTATAACCTTTTTTTTTTTTTAGATTCCATATATACGTGTTAGCATATGGTATTTGTTTTTCTCTTTCTGACTTACTTCACTCTCTATGACAGACTCTAGGTCCACCCACCTCACTACAAATAACTCAATTTTGTTTCTTTTCATGGCTGAGTAATATTCCATTGTATATATGCATGGAGGCAACCTAAGTGTCCATCGACAGATGAATGGATAATGTACTTTATAGTTTTTGTTGTTACTGCTGTTCTTTCTCTTTGCCTGTTCATTCATTTTTCATTAGATATAAGGAACACAATGAACATTCAGTTTTATTTTGTATTTTGGAAATTTTGTTATATTCTGGGAATATGCTTCCTATTCTCAATGAAATCCTAGTTTAGCATCTTACAGATTTCTTAAACATATACAACACTAAAAAACATGTTGTGAATCTAAGCCTATTCTAAAATAAAATGTTTATCTAATAAAATAAAAGCAGTTACTGAAAATACCATCATAGCAGTATAAAAATGATTAAGCATGAGGGCTTTGTTTAAATCCGAGCTCAGCCATTTAATAGCATTAAACAAAACCATAACTTTGGAAACGTTATATAAACCTTTCTTTCATTACTTCCAAAATAAAAATGATAATAGTGGAGATGAAGAAGTTTATTTAGGAAGCTTAAAATCCCATGCTCATTGAAATGGGAGTAATGGATATTGACTGAGAAGTACCATTCTTGCTTAATGTGTTAATATATGTAAAGGTTTCAGCTCTATACTTAGCACACAGTGCCTACTCAACAAATGTTGGTGTTATGGCACTACTTGTAGTTGTAGGAGTGGAAACGGTAGTATAATACTGCTACTACTACGGCTTTTACTATAATACTCCAGGCTGGCAACATAATGAATGCTGAATAAATGAATATATGAATCAACAAATAGATTAAGATTTGAATCTTTTTCAGAAAGGAATAATATATATGATAGTGGAGAAGCAAAAATTTTATATGAACTCTCATTCCAAAGGATTTGGGTCAGAAAACCTAAAGCTACTTAGATGATCACCTGGTTCAATTCCTTCATCCTATGGAGAAAAAAACAGTTCAAGGAAGACTCAGAATTCTGTCAAAAGTCACATAGTTCATGGCAGAATAAGGCTCCCTCGGATTTAATTATGTGACAGGTCAGACATCCACATGCATACCAGGATGTATAATATTTTTCTCACAATGGTGGAAGTGGTTAATATATAAATCATAAATACAGTGTATGTGTATATTTGACATATTATGGGATTCTGTATAAACTCCTCTAAAGGTGTAATTGTCATGGAAAGAAAGATGAATATATGTCCATTCAAATTTGTAAAGTTTGCTTAAAAATAGGAATAGTATTATTTATAAAACATCACATGTTGATTAAAAAATGAATGAAATATAGGGAAGTAATCAGTTTCATTATCATGCTTACATTGTCCATATCCCAAACCCACATGCCGATTTCCTCCAAGGGAGCCCATGAGTATCTGATAGGACAGCTGCCAGTGGAGATTTTGTAATGTCTTGTTTTTAGCTAATTTCTTTCAATCAGAAACTTCATGACCACTGGAAAAATTCCTGATGATTGGAATTAAGTTGTCCATTGGAATTGTCTTGATTGTTGGCTTTATGTTCTTATAAACAGACACTTGGCAAAAAATAGAGAAATGTATTTGATGGTACAAGCAGAGAAGAAAACTTTTGTCCTGTCTCCTCTTCCTTCCAGTCCTTGTTATGAGGAATGTATTAGGCCCAAAGTTAGCTCACCAGACTCCTTGATTCATTAATTCTTTCATACATTCATTCCATAAATTCTCATTCAATACTTTCTCTGTGTTTAAGACACTAGGAATACAGTAGTTAATATTGTTTCGTACTAGTCCTTATGGAGTTTATGGTCTAATGGAGGATGTAGGTAGGTGCCCAGTCATTTGAGAGCACATAGAAAAGACACCTAATAGACTTAGAGGACTATGGAATGCTTCTCAGAAAAAAATGCCTTTGAAGCTGATACTTGGAGTAGAAATGAGTAAGGTGAAGGGTATCCCAGGAAGAAGGGTCAGCATGGGGTAAAGTCAAGTAGCAGAAAGGACATGGGGAATTTCAGAGAACTGAAAGGAAGAAAGAATAAGACATGGGGAGCTGTGAGAGGTATGGCTGGAAAGAGAAGTAGGAATTCAATGAAAGAAGACACTTTTTAAGACATAATAAGGTCTTAGATTGTGACCTTGTTGATGTGTGTATACACGCACATGTATGATGCACACGTACACACACACAGTCTCTGTATGTCTTTGTACATAGACTCTGAGAATGTGTGTATATATAGTACATGCCAGCCAATTAGCAGTTAGATACATAGAAGCTCAGTAATGGATTTCTCATGACAGATTTTACAATCACTTACAATCATCTCCTCCTCTTCATGTAGCAAATCTTCATTTAAGTCTGAAAACAGTTTTGAAGAATCTTATCTTCCACAATGCTTTCTGGATAGCACATTAAATATATTTCAGGTACATTTTTCACATTTAATCTTGAGAGAAACTGGCAAAATGGGAAATCAAGTGAAGACTACAATTATTGCTCACAAACTTTTGATGATATTGTCTGCATGTCCGTTCATATTCATATACGAGCACAAGCCTGCCAGAATGTAGAGACATATTTTTCTTCCATTCAAAATTCCGTTATTCTATGTCTGTTTCTAAAGTCTGATTAACAATGACAGCATGTTGGAGGGCATGTCTAACGTGATTGCAGTTCCATCAGTTGGAAGGCCCTTTGTTTCAACAACAATTATTTATGGAGAAATGCTTTCTTAGAATCAGACAGCACAAAGGTTGTATTTGCTGGAAGGACACATAAAGACAACTTCACTCCAAATTAATGAATTCAGTTTGTATTTCTCTGTGCAACACAGATGGACAAAACTATCAGCCAGTGTAAAAGATGGTGAGATGCAAACAGTAAGAAACATTTATGTTCATGTAATGCTTTAGTTTCTAACAGGCTTCAGAGCTGACCCCCACAAAGACCTGTGTAGTTGTCAGGAAGGGAATTCTCATCTCCATTCAACATATAAGGAAACATCATTTAAAATAGTTAAGCATTTTACCAAAGACCAATAGAGAGTAAATTGCATAGCCAGGGTTAGAACCCAGACCATCTGACTCCCAGACCTCTTTCCAATGATATGGCTCCCTCTGTGGAACATGGTTCTCCCCCATCTACTTAACTCATTGCACAGCTCAAAAAATTTTTTTTCCAAAGGAATTGTATGGCACTAAATTTCCCAAATGTGTGTGCCAAAATATGCTGATTAAAGAAAGAAAATATTGGTTTATAAATTCTCCTGTATAATATTGTAACTGACTACCCAAACCCAGCACAGCTAACTTTATCACGCTGTATGTCAATTTTCAACTTTACTTCAAATCACATGCTTATTGCCTAAGTAGTGTGGTGAGGGAAGAGTAATATGGGTGATATGCTCCGTTTCCAAGTTACAGTATATCTCAGTGGTAGGAACAGTAATGACTCACTGTTCCTACCACTGCTCGAATATAATTCCTTGATTCTTAGTTGTCGTAAATGTGATAGATCGTGCTAAAAATGAAATTGATACACAAATATAAAGCCTATGTCAGGATTTGATTCATTCTGTAAAAGTTTGAAATTAATAATAATTATTATTATTATACAATAAATGTATAGAACATATTTTGGTCTACCTTATAAATGCCATGTCAAGAAAAGATTTTTCACCTTTATGAAAAGTATATTGCCAATTTGTTATGTTTCTGCTTTACTTTTTGTTGTATATATCTTGTTTATTCTTTATAACCACAGATTCCCTCATATTGTTATTTATTTTTAAATTATTTCCTTTCCCTTTCTATAAGGCATAAATTTTATTCTATAAACGGAGCTATAGTAGCCTAATATATATCTACAGAGGTAATAAAAAATTAAAAAGTTACATTGTTTTACACATAAGAAAGTAGCAATTTCAAAATGTCACCCATTGGTGTTGTTATAGCCTAGTATACTCATTCATTGTCTATATCATTTAAAGTATTGCACTCTTTTGTAAAGCAATATTGTAGTCTGCAGCAAGAGCTATGATGATACTTTTAATTATCAATCAAGTTATTCCACTATTTTAGTATACCTAAATTTTTAAATCAACAAAAGCAGAAACTACATTAATGAAGTGCTTATTGTAGTATTATGAATAATATGAAGGAAGAAAACAGTAAAAATAATCTAAACAAAGTATTACATAAAGAGATAGTTGTTTAATAAATTATGTATATATGTGTCTATATCTCTATATATAGAGATATAGATATATCAAAAGACTGGAACATATTTCAGTGATATAGATAGAAAACTGTTAATTCTGGAGATTGGCTGGGTTGTCATTGTTAGTGGATTAAATGTTGGCAGTAATGGGTCAGCTGATGTCCAGTTGTATGGTCAAGAGTGGTGTAGGTGGTGTGGCATTTGAAGAGAATATATGGGCTAGTATTTCATAATTAGCGCTAAGGTTACAAAAGGTCACACATAGTGAGTGCTCTGATTAGGAAAGATATTTCCAGGAATGTCTCATGGGACCATAGGGATGGTTGAGAGAACACTGATGAAGAAGAATGAGGCTCAGCAGGATGATGGGTCCAAGAAGCCCCTCAATCTAAAGTGGATGGAGAGCTGGGAGCATTCTGGAAAAAAAGAACCATGATAAGGCACCACACACATCACCAAACTCCAGAGAACAAGAGACCTGAAGTGAAACACTCTTGCTCAGCATGCCATTGTCACAGAATCTGCATTCATAAAAGATGTATGAGAGAAGTGTTTGTCATAAAACATTTGATTGCAGTGGCAAAAAAAAGCAATTCACAATGACTTGAGGAGAGAAAAACCTACAAGTCCAAAGGCAGGCTGACTGTTTATGAATGTTTATCTTTAGCACAGAGTAAAAATATGTCCATCTTCATCTTTTGGTTCTGATTTTCTGTTAGGTTTTATTCTCAGGCAAGCTCTACTTTCACTCTAGCAAGACAGCCACAAGCCCAGGATTATGACCTATCAGCTAGGCAATGTTACTGGAAAAAGAGGTTCTCCATCTTGGTTACTAAAAAATAGTAATAAAATAAAATGACATCCTGATATTTAAACATATTCACCTGACTGGTCAAGTATCCTTCTTAAGGCAAGTATAGTAATTAAGTGATTGGAATTCACTATTAAGCTTGAACTGTGTCACATTGTCACCTCTGGAATTGAGGTAGGTGGCAACCTTACTTATCATATATAAGTAGAGGGAAAGTCTCTCAAAGGCAGGTTGAAACCACTTGAATAATGTGGGATGAGTAGTGTATCCATCTGGTTTGGAGAGAAAATACGTGATAATCATAGCAGAGTTTAATAAGTGGACTATTTGGAGAGGTGTGGGTAGGGATTATGGCAACTAACAAGGGAAGATGCAGGAACCTCAAGGGTAGCAAGACATTTAGGCATAAAGGAGCATGTAGAGGGAGCAAAACAGAAACCCAGGAGGAGTTGTGCCCCAGCAAAGAGGGACTAGATAGATATAAACCCTGCCCTCAATTTTCTCCAGCCATCCTAGTTCCTGATGTCAATTATCATCATGAAACTCCAACCACAGGTATAGGGAAAAAAACATAACAGGTTACAGAGTACGTTGGGGAAGGACCATGTGAGGAGGTGTAAAGACAAAATATCAAACACAGATAATAAATGGGAAAACAGTGGCTGTTGTTCATGACACTGGGACCAGGCTGGGGCTGTGCATGTGTAAAATCATTGGTGTGGTGTGGTATAAGAGAAATCAGAAACTGGTAACAGTGGGTCATTGGAAGTTGACGCATTTGAGTTGAGGGATGTTTTAGGTCCTGCAGGTTTTGAAGAAGGGCAGCACTTAGAACAATTCAAATTAAGTAAAATAAGTGAATCAGCATAGAAAAGGTGGCCCTCCTTTATGTAAACCATACTGACCATATGTGACTATTTTTTTCTGATCTCTAACTCCACAATACTTTCCCTCCCTTAATTCCTATATTATTTATTGTCCACGCCATCAGTCAAGATCTCTCCACATTCCCAGGCAGTGTATGCTGCTATTGTGATGATTAATTTTACTGTTCAACTTGACTGGATCACAGGATGCCCAGGCATTTTGGTCAAACAGTATTCTGGGTGTGTCTGTGAAGGTGTTTCTGGATGAGATTAACATTTGAATCAGTAGACTGAGTAGAGCAGATAGCTCTCTCTAACATGGGTGGCCCACATCTAATTGAAGGCCTGAATCGAACAAAGAGGCTAATGCTTTGGCCAGTAAGAGGGAACTCCTACCTGACTGCTGAGCTGGGATACTGGTCTTTTCCTGCCTTTGGACTTAAACTGAAATATCAGCTCTTCTTGTGTGTTGAGCCTGCTAGCCTTTGGATGGGAATTTACACTCTCCCAGTTCTCAGGCCTTTGGGCTTGGACTGGGATTACACTATTTCCAGCTTACCTACTGCAGAGTTTGGGACTTCTTAACCTCCATAATCATCTGAGCCAATTCCTTATAATAAACCTCTTTCTATATAGATACATCCTGTTGCTTCTGTTTCTCTGGAGAACCCAAACTAGTACAACTACCTATGCAAAGATTTCTTCTACACAACTATTAGCTGCATGAGTTCAAGACCAATGACTTATGTGTCAGTAAATCATATGTCCAGGTATATAGACATTGTTTTACTTATCAGTAGTTTGTTGGATCCTTGGTCTTCTTTCACTACCATTTGTTCATACAGTCTGTATTCTAAAAAGTAGATGTGAGTTTGGTTAAATAAAATCTATAGCAAGTCCAGTGTAAAGGCACTGTAGCAATTGCTATTTGTGGGCTTGATATAAAAATGTTAAAATAGAGGATTTCTCCCTTCCAGACATTTCCTAATGTCTTTTAAAAATTTTTAGTTTGCTAATTTGAGCTTTATTAATACACTATCATAGAGTATGTAATCACAGGTGACTTCCTTTTTCATTGAATGTTACAAAAATAAGTTTACCCTTTTTTAATTTTTGTAGCTTAGTTATTTTGTGGTTGTATAATATTCCACTAAGTATATCATAATTAAATTAACCATTTATAAATCTTTGTTTTATTTTTAGCTCCTAACTAGTATGAACAAAAATATCTCTAAGGCTTTTACCTAGGGATTTCATTGTAAGGTCATAAATTATGCAAATGCTAAAATTTGTTAAAAAGTACAAAACTATTTCTTAAAATGATTTTATCATTTTATATCTCTCTGTATCCATCTTTTTCAGCACTCAGTATTATCAGATTTCCACCTTTTACTGGTCTAGTGAGTGTGAAATTGATTGTAACTTGCATTTTCTTGATATCCAGTAAGGTTGAAAATCTGTTCCCATGTTTCTCAACCATTCCTTTTCCTTGTTGGAGAGATAGCTATTTATGATTTTTGTCTTTTTTTTTTTTAATAAAAAGCTATTTTTTCTTATTGATTTGAAATTGTTCTTTATATATTCTTGACATCAATTGTATATCAATTTGATGTGCTAAAATTATATCTCTCATTTGTGGGCTTCCTTTTTTACTTTATGGTATTGGTTGATAAACACAGTTTTTTAATTTGAATGTAATCAAATGTTTGAAATGTTGGTTCTATGTCAGTGTTTAATGTGAATTACTTAGGTAATCCTTTCACTTCCTAGAGACAATATAAGTATTCTTCTATATTTTATTCTAAGTGATTTAGGAGTTTGGGTTTCACATTTATTTCTTATTCCATTGCTATATGTGTGAGTGTGTTTGTGTGTGTTTTGTGACATAGAGATGCAGTGTAATTTTAAAATATGTATAACCTGTCGTCTCAACACTGTTTATTGAATGATATCCCCTTTCTGCAATGATTATCATGCTATATAGGCAGAGTTGCTAAGTTTACGTAGCCCCTAAATAAGTTCCTGTAATATCTGTTGTCTTGCATTGGTCACTTTATCAATCCGTGTTAATACCATGCAATAACCTCTGCTTCTTCTATGCTTTTGTTTATTCATAAAAAAATTTTATATGAAAATTCCTCAAAAAATCCCCTACGTTTTGAGTTTAATTACATTAAACCTATGGATCAATTTGGCAACATTTCTCCTTGGTATATTTTAACCTTTTTATCTTTGAATACATGTATCTCTTTATTTAAAGTATACACTGATTTTCTTTATCCTGGTATCAATGATGCCTATAACTGTGACTGGCATATAATATTTGCATGTAAACACGTCTAAATGTAAAAGTGGAAAATATTAATGGATGTTAGGACTGATGTGACCTAAAGGGAGAAATAAGTTAAACCATTAGCTGACTTAAAAATTCTCTTTACAACATTCCGTCAAAGGGTTGTCTTGTCTCTCTTTGGCACTGCCATTGACAGGGCGCTTACTACGTGCTAAGGAGGTTTCTGAAGAACAAATGTTTTTAAAAAATCAGTTTCTCACCTTGTTCTAAAATTATCCATTCAGTTTGGCTTATTTATAAAATTTCACATATTTCCTTTTAGATTTTCATTTAGCTCAGTTTTTCTTTTTAGCTGCCATTTCCTTAACCTCTTCTTACCAATCAAAGATTTGTTCTTTCTTATTCTTTGTAATTTATTGAATCTTCTCATTTGAAACAAATGAGAATAAGTCCTGTGTCCAGCTTCATCCTTTGTATTTTCTCTCTCACCATGCATTTATGACACATTGAGATCATATTCTAAGCCTTTATATGTTCCATCTTCCATGTTTTGTGATTTACACAGCCATGTTATAAACCTATCAAAGCCTTCATTATTCCCCATTTATGTGACTCTGTATGAAACATCCGTTGTCATTTATTAATATTTAAATAAGCCATTCCTACATTCTTTTTTATTTTAACGCTGTCACACTGTCTACTTTGTCTCTCCTTTTTTTCTGGTAATGGGATTACTTCTGACTTCTACACATATACATGTTCATTGCAGCTCTATTTACAATAGCCAGGACATGGAAACAACCTAAGTGTCCATCATCAGATGAATGGATAAACAAGATGTGGCACATATATACAATGGAATATTACTCAGCCATAAAAAGAAATGAAATTGAGCTATTGGTAATGAGGTGGATGGACCTAGAGTCTGTCATACAGAGTGAAGTAAGTCAGAAAGAGAAAGACAAATACCGTATGCTAACACATATATATGGAATTTAAGAAAAAAAAAGTCATGAAGAACCTAGGGCTAAGACAGGAATAAAGACACACACCTACTAGAGAATGGACTTGAGGATATGGGGAGGGGGAAGGGTAAGCTATGACAAAGCGAGAGAGTGGCATGGACATATATACACTACCAAACGTAAAATAGATAGCTAGTGGGAAGCAGCCGCATAGCACAGGGAGATCAGCTCGGTGCTTTGTGACCACCTAGAGGGGTGGGATAGGGAGGGTGGGAGGGAGGGAGACAAAAGAGGGAAGAGATATGGGAACATATGTATATGTATAACTGATTCATTTTGTTATAAAGCAGAAACTAACACACCATTGTAAAGCAATTATACTCCAATAAAGATGTAAAAAAAATAATAAATAAAAAAATAAAGAGTTTAAAAATGGAAAAAAAAAACTAAAGCTATGCTCCCTATTTACCTGTGCTGTAGGGGACTTTTCCAAGGCTATCGGCAATTTTAATTAATCAAATAGGTGAGGCTGGAGGCTGCTTTTGAATTCCAAGCTTCCTTCATTCAAGACAAAAAAAAATGTAGAATCATAATTTTATAGCTTTTAAATAAATTTAGGAGATGAAGAACTTGAGATCAGAGGAAGCCAATTCATATTGTGCTGTTGTTTCATTTGTTTAAGAAAGTATTTCAACTTATTAAAAGAATGTCTGGAGTAAGGGCAGGAGAAGCTCTTCTAAGACATTCTGTATTTCCCATCCTTGTAACTTTGCTGAGAACAGTATAGATGCTCAATATATTTTTATCAAACACATTTACTGATATAGGGTATTTTGGAAACAGGACTACATGTCAGGTCTGATATTTCTTTTACAAGAATTATAAATGTAAAAAAATGCAACTGGCAAATAAAAAGTCTCCATGATTTTTATTGCAGTCAGTTGATTTTTAATAAAAAGGAAAATTACTGCATGAGAGGATCCAGCTCTATTAGCATGCATTTAAACATTTTCCAATATTAGCACTGCATTCCATTGTGACCTGCCTGCTGATTTTGATCCCAGGCAGCAAGCTGAGACTTCTACCTTTGCTCAGCTAGGCCTTATGAGCACACTCTCTCTCACTCCAACCCTCTCTCTCCCTCTCTTTCTCTTCTCTCTCTCTCTCTTTCTGTTTCACATCTAAGTCCTGGACCCGTACTGTAATTTGCCCAATGCAGCAGCCATTCTCATTCCCTTCCCAATAATTATACCAAGGACAGAAAATGCCCCTAAATTAATCCATCACACTGGCACAGATTCTAATGAGTGGGAAATGCCAAAAATGATCCATTATCACTGCAGTTGGAAAATCATTTCTCAGTTCAGCCTGAGCAACCAGTAAAAGAAATCTCTGAAGCATACAGTGAAGGCTGGATGTAGAAAGCAATCTCTGGTCCTGGAGCTGCCTCGGTGGGGCACTAACTGATTTATATGTCCACACAGCTATGCCCATCCGCATGTACAGACATTACCCCAGAGTACCTGTGTGTGCTCATCCTGGGTTTTGAAAAACTAGATTATTCTTCCTGGGTTGAGTTTTAAAAGGTCATTTGACCAAAATGCAATGCCACAGTGCCCTCAAGTGGTGCAACATATTTAGAATAATTATTTCTTGGTGGCAGGATTCTTGCTTCTCTTGTTTTTAAGAGAAGGTAAAAGATATGAACAACAGCAGCAACAAAATCTTTCTGCACCTACCTACTCTCATTTTTTAAATTGGTCGCCTTTCTACATTGTCTCATCTCACTTTTTTCCCCATCCCTAATCTCCAATAGTTCTGTATTCCTTTAACTCACCTTGCAAAGGTGGCAGACCAGCCACTCCACCCAAGGTCTGTGTTGTCAGTGTAGTAGTCTGATGAGTCAAGGACACTACTTTCTCCACTTCCCCTACCACATGGGGGAGGTAATATGAGAAAAGTGCCAGGGGAACAATGTCCCGACCCCTCAGATGTGTAAAAACAAATGTGAAGATAATCAAGATCTTTATATTGACCTCTGGTGAATTTATACTTTGTGTGTAACTAAATTCAGAATTTCTCAATTCCATTTCGGGAATATTCCTGTCAGTTCTGAGTTTCTCTTTGGGCTGCACAGAGAAAAATGCAAGTATCTTTAAATCGTTACTTTGATTAATCAGTTAAGCAATTGCATTAATCATTTTAAAATTTTTATTTCATCATATTTTATGTATTTTCCCCCAATAATCAGGCCTCACAGATTTCACTATGAGAAAGGTGGTGTCAATTTCACACATGGCCCTTTTTGAGAAGTAAGAGTTACATGTGCATTTTTTCTTTATTTGCATTTTAAACCATTGTGCAATTCCAGTTAAGTGTGGAATAATCACTTATCAGGAAATTACTATCAAAAGGAAAAGTCTAGATGTCACTGTTGAATGGTAACTAATAATGAAATAAAGTAAGTTGGTAAATTTTGTGGGTATATAATATAATATACACACATGTAATCTCTTTTGTGAAACAAAAGAAAAAATAAAAACTGCAGAAATTTTACATTGCAGTGACCACAAAAGTGAAATTCATGAGAACTGAGTTTGACTAAATAGAACAGAGGATCCAGGGAGATATGAAGGGTGTTTGCAATATCCCCATATACTGAGCCATGAAGCTCTTAGTTTATGAGAATGATGATAAGAAAAAAAGAGCATGCAAATATTTAAGTATTACTCTTAGTCCTTATTTTCTTGGCTATTCTTCCAACAAAAAAGGAAGGGGTTATTTTTATTCGTGAGGTTAGAAAAGGATGGAGTAACACAACGTGGTTACCTTTGAGCCAGGTTGGACAGCCACATTATGTAGTATTTCAGAGCAAAAGCTTCAGCCATTAGACAAACCAGCTACAGAATCCAGGCTCTGAGACATAGTCCATGAGATCCTGTGTGACCATTTTTAATCTCTGAGACTCTTCCTGAATAAAATGAGAATACTTAAGAATACCTACATCATAATGTCATTGCAATAATTCAAGGACACAATATCTGTAATTGTATAAGCATAAGAAAAAGCCTGGTATATCTAAGGCACTGTGCCCAGCATAGTAAATAGCCAGCCAGTTTCATTTTAATTTAATTTAATTTTTGTTATTTATTGACCATTTCAGACTAAAGAAAAGGCTTGAGCAATGCATTACATTGTGGGCCTGGATAAGTAGTTTCCATATGTCCCAATCACAGGAAACAGGCTACAGTTCACTTTGGTTAGATCCAGGTCAGAGAAAATTTGAATAGTGAAGAATTACTATTTTAAAATGACCTTGATTTCCACAAATAATGAATTCATAGTTTACTTGGGTCTCAGTGCTGTCATCTTAAAAATGGGAAAAATAAATTTTAGGTCATTTCAGTTACTAAAATATTAAATATATTAATTTGTTTAATATATACTAAAATATTTTAACATATATTAATACTGTAATGTAGCAGAAATCTGTCACATTATGAAGAAAGAATTAGCTCAAACAATATACAGTATTATGCTAAATAAGCAGATGTAAGATCTTGAAAATCTCATATATTCCTGTCAATGAAACCCACAATTATAGTAAGGTACGACCAGAAATCTTAAAAGGTATATATTAAATGTGTCAGATTCTCTTAATTTTATCAATAAACCATCAGGGACTGATGGTTACAAGGAATTTCCCTCGGTTTTAAAGATTTGTTTGGTCACAGATTTTATCTAATCATATTCTCTAAGTATGACAATGTGTCACCTATACACAGTCTTCACTTAACCTCTAGCAGCGGGTTATAGCAGGTCTGAGTGAAGTGTGTTCACATACCGTGCCAGGCTCTGCAACACTGGCTTCCCTCGGATCTCTTTAAATGCATCTCCCACCACTTCTATCTATCGCCCTACAGCCCAGCCACATCTCACACTTTATCTCTGTCTGATCTTGATGGGCCATTTAATGTCGCAAGTCATTGCTCTTCCTGTCCTGTCACCCATATTGCCATGCTCTTTTCATACCTAGCAACATCCCGTTATATGTAGCACTCATCCTAACTCTTTGATGTTGACTCCTCAGATCTCCATCAGAATTGATTGCTCCTTCCCTTGCTTTCTTAGAGCACTTGGTGCTTTTTGCTAATAGTTATTTTGTTTGGCCTTACACAAATGACTTTATCCAGCCACTCCATTCATCCACACATCTATTCATCATTCCAATCTAGTGCTGGAAATATTTGCTTTACAGTAGGTAAGAGAACAGTTTAAGGGTTAGGAATTCAGTCTATGGTTTCAGAGAAATGTGTCATGAGCTCTTTCTCTTCCACTTACCACTCTGGACAATTTAACAACTTTAAAGCTCAGTTTACTCACCTGTAAGATTTGGGCCAAAATCAGTGTGCTGACATTACAGGACTTCAGAGAAAACTGATTGAAATGGGCTTCAAACATTTATCCTGGACCTAGTAAACACTCAATACATGCTAGTAGCTGTTATGACTACTATTATTACCATTCTATCTCTCTATGCCAACTGCAAATTTTATATCTGTCATCCAGGCCTCACTCCTGAAATTCAAACATATACATCCAACTGTCCTCTAAACTGTCTCCCCAATCTATTCCATGCTGGCCTGTTTAAAGACAAGTTTTACAAAATTTTAGTATCCAAGTGACATGTAGAACTAACCTCTCAAAAGTTGAAATGCTGATGAGCCCTCAAAACAAAACCTGCTTTTTTATTCAGTTGCTCCATCTCCATTTACATCTAATACATGTGCATATTATTTTCCCATAGCTCACTGATGCTCAGTTCATGGAAAGTATCTCAATTCAGTAAGCTAGGGCAGTAGCAGGGCTCACCTCATTTGTTTTCAGTGATCACTATTTGTTATTGCATTGTGTCTAGTGTTGTGAAGTTTTTTGTTTTATATATTATTATGATGATGATGATGATGATGGTGAAGATGTTACAATTATCTACTTTTTTTTGGGGGGGGATGAAGGTAAACATGATCTCTTTCTACCATATTGGTCCAAAATGCTAATAGTATCCTTAGATAAGTAAGGCAGTCATGCATTTCTCTGATCAAAATTCATCAATGACTCTCTTGACTTTCTTCAGAGACAAAGTCAAGTTTGTAATAGTGGCCTACCAAGCCTGTATAGTCTTCCCCTTCACTGCTTCCCTGATCTTATTTATTCCTATTCCTAACTTTGCTCCAGCCACATTGACCTTTCGTCACTCAGACATTTCAGTCACTCTCTATCCTTAGGGTCTTTACACTGGCTAATGTCTCTATGTGGATGTTATCTAATTCCTCCTCTCCAACTTCCTTGGCTCATACATCTCTATGAAAAATTTTCTCATGTGTCACTTCTCTGTGATGCTTACCTTCACACCATCTTATTTAAAATTGCAAACTCCTTCTCTCCTGCTTTTCTGATCCATATTACCCTTGCTCTACATTTATTTTTTTCCATAACACTTATCACATTGCAACACACTAATTAAAACACTAAGTATTTAGTCATTTCTCATCTTCACTCTCATGACCACACTCTTGTCAGAGATAAGTTCTATCAGGGAAGAATTCTTCTTTTTTTTTTTTTTTCACATGTGTCTCTTTGCTGAGCACATTAGTTGCAGCTGCTTAACAAATATTTACTGATTAAATTAATAAACCTACAATTTTATGGAACCAGTGCGTTTATTACAAAATCAGAAGAATATCTTAACCATTGTTAGCGAAGACTTAAAATCTAATGCAGGAAAAAGAGAACTCAACCAACAGTAAGATTTAGTGTAGGGCATTTGCAAACTCTATTCCACAACTAGGATGTGATTTTTTTTTTTTTTTTTTTTTTGAGGATAGTAAGTGAATCTCTGTTTTCCCCAGGATTGGTGATTTTTATGTATTAAGTGTCTATAAGACCTTAATATATTTATCTTATCCTAATCTCTTGTAGTCTTTTTGCATTATATGCATTCCATTTATGTATAAGGTTTCTTAGAGGAAGAGAGAAGGACACAGGTATAAAATCTCTGATTACCAGAAGTGGAATTGCCATGAGTAGAGATTTAAGCACTAGCCATAAGCTCCAGCTATAATTAAGAAGAAGAGGTCCATGTGGCAATGAATTGAGGCCTCCTGCCGGTGGCCAGCACCAACTTGACAGCCGTATGAGTGAACCGTCTTCGAAGTGGACCCTCCATCCCCAGTCAAGCCTTCAGATGATCACAACCCCACCTGACAGTGTAATTTCAATTCATGAGAGACTGGAGCTAGATCAGCTGAGCCAAGCTGCTCCCCAAATCCTGATTTACAGAATCTGTGTGAGATGATAAATGTTTGTATTTGTTTTAGGACACTGTATTTTGAGGTAATTTGTTGTGCAGCAATACGTAACTAATACAGATGGTTAAAAAAAAAGAATAAGAATATTTAAACTACAAGCTTCATTATACTGTATGAGGCTGTAGTTGGGGAAAGATTACTCCTGTTTACTACTTTCTACCCAAAGCCTGAATTGTTGAAGGACTAGGGACAGGATAAATCTACTAAGAGAGCAGTAAAATATGTGGTTTATGAAAACCAGATACAGTAGGAAGTGGAGCTGGATATTGAATGGTACTTTTGAACCACAGGAAACTAAATCTTGCACCAAGTACAAAGAGTTTTCACCATGTTGCAGGCAGGTCAAAATATTTAAGGCCATATTCTTAATAATACACACCATTAATTGTGCAAGCATTCAGAGCTCCTAACATGTCTTGGGCTCTCTAATAAGTACTGAGCCATGCCTTGTGATGAGAAGGACACACTATTCATGACCAACAAACTTCCAAGTCTCATGCTCAGCATGTTTTGAATAGCTGAAGGGACATAATGTCTGCTCCAGCATTGCATGGGTTAACTTTCAGAGACCACCCTCACCTCTCACCTCTCCTTGGCTGAACCTGTATTAAAACAAACAAACAAAAAAGCATAGTTCCATGTTTACTGCTTTCACCAATTTCTATCCCATATGCTTAGAAGTGAAAAATCTCATTTGCATAGCACATTCAGAATGAAGAGTCAGTCACATTGAACTGGTTTTGTGATTTTTTCTTTCCCCTACAGTATGTTTTCTTTGACTGCCTTTTGGACTCAAGCATGAAAGAGGGGGGTAGTCTGCATAACTTACTCAGAATACCTCCTTTCCAGTGGCATAGCCTCTCATGTTTCTCAGAATAATGAGGGAAATGCAAAGTGAGAAAAGCAACTCAAAACCAAAACCCAAACATTTAGTTAAAAAAAAAAAAAAAAGATAAAGTATATAGAGAAAAGAATAGGCCAGATATTGTTCTGGGTTCTGGGAATATAAAAGAATATGTATCTTTTATAGAGACCATACTATGGACTTTCAGGCATGATTCTCAGTGGCTTTTATTTATTAAGTCCTTTAATCCTCACAACAGTTCTATGAAGTGAGATTTATTCTCATCCCTGTGGCCCAGGTGAGAAAAGGTAAGGCACAGGGAGGTTAAATAATATTCCTAAGATTTCACAGGCATACAGTGCAGGGTCTGGGATTTGGACCTCTACAGTTTGACTGCAGAGGCCTCCTTAACTACTCTACGTTTATAGGAATTCAACATGCTCCCTATGCAGTTGTAAGAGCTTGTCGTGTGTGGAAAGGAGATAGATAAATCAGTATTTTGCTTCCAGCTATTATGAATGGCATGAATGATGACATTTGTGGATATAAGTGTGTGTTTAAACTATCATTCACCTGTGTCTATACCTCCTTTTTGTTTTTCTTTTCAAATGAAATATTTACTTTGGAGTGGGTTTTTAAATGTCATCTGTTTTATAATCCCTGCATTAGCTTTAAAACTCTTTCATGCTACTTGCAGTTGGGCAGGAGATTCTGTGTTGGAAAGTTGAACAAGAATAGAATATTGAATTAATGAGCTGGAAATTGGCATTTCTGTTAGAAATAACTTGGCGTTCCTGGGTACTTTTGGTCATTTCCTACATGGTTTAACTATTGTATTTTTTCAGGAAGATAATGTGGCTCATTCTATCATGGGAAGTAAGATCAAGATAGCAAATAAGTACATACCTACTATGTTTCTGAATATGTTTTGGGTAAAAATTTACATTATTGTTATTGTTATTATTGTTAAAACCAGTTGCAAATGAGACTCTTATTCTGCAACATTAAGTATCAAGAAGGGATAAAGAAGATAAAGTTTCTAGTTCGGTTTTTCTAAAAAATAATTTTGCAAGACTGGGTAGGTTACTTCCTTCTCTCTTAACTTGTCTTTAAACAGGCCAGCATGCAATAGATTGGGGAGACATAACAGGATTCTAGCAACCTATACAATAACCCTCTAGTGGGAGAGATAAGTTATTGGCAGGGACAGGTGATAGAAGTATAAGCCACATTACCTCCTCATTTTGAGCAGACTTCAACTTCTTGTGGCAATATCTGAATAATTTTTAATGATAATGTCTATTATATAGGATCCTTTCTAGTTTCTGTCATTAGACTGTTACTGCTTGTTTTTCAAATTTAGGTGCCTTATTTTTATTAATATTTATGTTTTTTCCTTTTATGGGAATTTGGGAGACACTACATTGGAGGTGAATCAGTTGCATTGTTGAACTAGAAACCCATTATTTTATTTCAATGTTATCTGATTCTGCAGTTTTTATCATTATACTCTTGTGATGTGATTTCATACCCATCTTTCATTTTTTATTTTTGTCTTTACTTATTAGATTTAATTTTTTTATCTTTTAGTTTACTTCTTAGGACAGAAGCTTCAGCCTTAATGCTCCTATTCTTGATTGCTTGATTTTTCTTATTTCATTTCATCGCTTAGTACTAACCTTCTAATAAATAGAAACAATAATTAATCAGTGATAACTCTGTATATGCAGCATGTGTTGGGTGGATAAAGCCTACGTGAATTTCACTGTATTGCATGATTTGATTCTCAAAACAGTCCTCTTAAATAAGAAACATCTTTAAATGTGTGTATATACATACACACACTACATCTATATGTGTATATCTATCTATACACATACATACACACTATATCTATATATATGAACATCCTCTGAGAAAACATATAGTCTGAGAATATATAGCAGACCCTTGAACATCATGGGGGTTAAGGGCACCAACCTCCTGTGTCCTGAAAATCTGCCTATAACTTCATAGTCAGCCCTCTGTATACTGGGTTCCACATCCATGGACTCAACCAACAGTGGATTGTGCAGTACTGTAGTACATATTTAATATGTACTATGAAAATAACGTGCATATAAGTGAACCCATACAGTTCAAACTCGAGCTGTTCAAAGCTCAACTATAGGTATATGTGTGTATGTATATATATACATATGTATGCATACACTCACAGAAATTAGTGATATATTTTATGAACAAAGTCACAATCTGTTTTGTCTGCTTGGGCATTAACATTTACTTCCCTTTTTTGACCAACGTTCTGAGAGATATCACACGGCTCACAGGTTTTAGAGAGACAAAATGCCATCCCATATTTTAATTTTGATGACCCTTTTCATGTGATAAAGGATTATATGTTTCAAAGCAGGGACAGCTGTCTTATATCTGCTTCTCTTTAAAACAATCTTGTACAAAGGGCAACATTTGTGGTATTCTGTTCACTTTACAGTTGAGGAAGTGTACTCAGAGATATCAAAATGTTCCCTAGGTTGCTGAAACAGGCCAGGGTTGCTGTATCCAAACCTAGTCTTCCTCCAGTATGCTAACTATCATTGAGTAGTTTCAAACTTGGGGGAAATAAGAAATTTAGTGTTATTCAACTTGCATTTTCAGGTACTCCTGCTATGGAAGGCATATTAAAGGATGACAAAAAAATAAAACCAGTATTCTGCAAAATTACAATTTAATATGAAATAACTCTTACAATCTAATAAAGAGCTCTTTTAGCGATTCCAAATTATGGAAGAAAAAAATAGAATAAGATTAGTGCTTCTAATGAGTCATCAACAACCATAAGTTAATCACACTAATATGTTTTGGTTGTAAGTGAAGACTATTTGTTTACTGGTTTGTGACAGCATTCCCCCAAAAGTCTGTGTCTACTCACAATCAAGGAAATTTGAAAAAGCTTGAAAATATAAAGTCAAACAATATGAAGCTCTATTTTATGGGCAAAAGTATATATTTTATGTTGTTTTTTAAACAGAATTTAATAAACTTACTTGAATTGTATCTTATAAGTATATTCCTATTTTAGAAAGTATGTTTAACATTCAGATAGTATACAATGAAGAGTTTAATTTGTACCCTAAATGATGAAAATATCACTTTCTACTATTGGTTGTCAACCTTATTAAATCAGTTAAAAGCACCAATTGTCTTCTTCCTTTGTCATTTTATGCCAAAATTCCACATAAGATTTTTCCCTTGATGATTTTTTTTTAAATGTGTGCTACCTCCACTTAACACTAATCTAATCATCTCAAAACGCTTCTCAAATTTCATATAAAAAGAAATGTTTTCAAAGGCATAACACTGTAAGGATATTAGACTTTAGAAAAGCCTAATTTTGTGGTGCTAAAAAATGCAATCAACATAGAGATTTGGGTAAAATTATTAAAAACCAGAAGTGTGAATAATGTAGAGTATCCTAATTAAAGAAGCACAGATGTTGATTTATACGAAGATAAGAATGCAAAATAAGAAACAGCTAGCACAATTATACAGAGACCAGTTCAAGGAACCACAGACAGAGGATAATTAACCCTTGGATTTCATTTGCGGTCTTTTTAGATCTTGTAATATGTTTCAGTGTCTGAAATCAATAAATGCGCCTGGTGGCAATTATCTATTTCATGGATATGCCTCCTTGACTATACTCCAAATATATTTTCATTTGGATTAAAAATGTAATATAATTCAGGAGTTGAATTAGGTAATTTTATCAATAGTTGCATATCCATTTTAATTGGAAAGGAAAAGGAAATGACCAAATCATTAACTAAAGTTGTACCTTAAAAATTTTAAATCTCATAAAGAATATATTCTAAATGCACTGAACCAAGTCTTTAGGTTATATGTGTATGTGTGTTCATCAAGGCACATTGAATACATATTATATGGTAAGCCCTGGCCCAAGTCCTGGGGAGAAAGAAATCCATCAAGCACAGTCTCCTATGATCAACGTCAGGTAGCTCCAAAGCTATGTCACCTAATCAGAGCACAGAGGATGGTCTCCTTATAAAGCCTATGATGTTTATTAAATGTTTGCTAACAGGGATTATTCTTGAAAAATAAGGAGGAGTTAGGAAAGGAGACAAATATGGAAGGGCATTTATGGCAAAGAGGGTATCATTCCTAAAAGTATGGTGGTATGGTAGAGTTTTTGATGCATTCAATGGCAGTGATTAAGACAGCATTCCTAGGGTGTGTGTGTGTGGGGGTGACAGGCTCACTGTTGACAATTAATGTCAAGGCCTATGCAGAGTATAAACTAGGGACCATGCAAAGACTTTCAAATACATTGAAGAGGAGATTAGAAGTCACATAGGCTTTTTATGCAGCCGAGTAATATGTTCACATTTGTAGTGAGTAGAATAGATTAAAGAGATAGAAACTGGGAGTACACACGTTCATTAGTGGGTGAGTCAACAAGTATCCTTCCTCTGTTGCAATTGTCAGAAAAATCCAATTCATACTAGAGTTTATTAATGAGACTAAAAATGTCAAAGGGCAGTTGGATTCAGAGATTAAGCAATACCATTAAGACTTGATTTCTCGCCTGCTAAGTTGGTTAAGGCTTTTAATACGTAACAAACTACCCCAAAACTTAGTGGCTAAAAGAATAAACATTTACACAACTCTTGATTATGTAGGTCAGTAATTTGGTCTGGCTAGCTGAGCAGTTCTTATCTCAGCTGACGTCACCTTTTGGTCATGGTTCCATTGTGAGTCCGCTGGGTAGCTTTGCTTCTTACAGTTTGCTGGCTGTCAGCTGAAGCTAAAGGAATGGCTGGGCCATGTGCTCAGCATCCAGCAAGCTAATTCTGGGCTTGATCACATGACCCTGGCAAGGTTACAAGAGTAAGAGCAAGAAGAATACAAGGCATCTTGAGGCCTAGGATGAGGCTTGGAACTAGTCCAGAGATACTCATGCCACATTTTTTTAGTCAAAGAAAGTCACAAGACTAGCCTAGATTGAAGGGGTTGGGGAAATTTAATCATGTTGATTGTGGGAGCTGTATAGTAAAATTACAAAGAGGAGTAGACATAGGGAGGGGCGTAATTTTGGACATTTATGCAAATAAAAGTACCGTAGTCAATTTCTCCATCCCTAAATGGTACTCCTGGCACCTGCTATGGCTTTTTCTGACAATGGCAAACTGGATGTTTAAGTTCTGGCTGCAAATTTTTTCATCTCTGAGTAGAGTGTTGTTTTGTTTTATTTTGCTGAGTGTCTTAGTCTGCTTGGGCTGACATAACAAGTAGCATAGATTGTGTCTCTTAAAGTGAAATTTATTTCTCACAGTTCTGGAGACTGGGAAGTCTGAGATCAGGGTGCCAGTGTGGTCAGGGTCTGGTGAGAGCCCTCCTTCTGGCTTGCAAATGGGTGTTTTCTTTCTGTGTCCTCACATGGTTGGGAGAAGGAGAGAGAGAGAGAGGAGGAGAGAGGGAGAGAGAGAGCCCAAGCTCTCCTATGTCGCTTCTTATAAGGGTACCACCCTTGTGACTTAATTACCTCCCAAAGGCCCCACTTCCATATACCATCATATTGAGGATTACGGCTTCAACATAGGGGGGGACAAAAACATTTAGTCTATAGCACTGGACTATTTCAGCACGTATGTCTCTGCCTGAATCAGATTTTGATTGCTCAAGTGTGGGTCATGTAATTCTCTTAAGTGGGGTGGGGATGGGATGGGGAGGAAGCCTATCTCAAACTCCATGGGCTGAGAGTAGGTAAGTTGTTAGACTGGTAGTGAAAACCATAGTTTTTTTCCCAAATATAGGGGCATAAAAATCAAGCAAGTAGAAAATATGCACTAAGTGATCTCAAGGGGAAATTCTTAATTCCTGCATTTTTTATGCCAGGTAATTTCTATTTCTGTGTTCAATTGGTGAGAACAATAGAGCATCCACTGTAATCTAACACCTGCAATAGGATATTTGTTCCAAGATTCTATGTTGGCATTTTGCTAAATTTTTAAAAACTTATTTATTTTATTTATTTAGTTTTGGCTGCGTTGGGTCCTTGTTGCTGCGTGCGGGCTTTATCTAGTTGCCGCGAGCAGGCGCTACTCTTCGTTGCGGTGCGCGGGCTTCTCATTGCGGTGGCTTCTCTTGTTGCGGAGCACGGGCTCTAGGCACGCGGGCTTCAGTAGTTGTGGCTCATGGGCTCTAGAGCACAGGCTCAGTAGTTGTGGCACAAGGGCTTAGTTGTTCCGCGGCATGTGGGATCTTCCCGGATCAGGGATCAAACCCATGTTCCCTGCATTGGCAGGCAGATTCTTAACCACTGTGCCACCAGGGAAGTCCCAATTTTGCTAATTTTAATCATATTTTTGTTTGACCTCTAATGTTTGCCTTGCTTTATATTCATAAATGACAAATCCTTGAGCCTTAATCAGTTAACCACACACAGGAATATATTTGCAAGGAGAAGGCTCTAGTGCTTCATAAAGAGCCTGTGCTTCTTACCTGAAACCCAGCATATGTTTCATAATTTCTTTTGTCTGGCTGTCTTGCCAACCCATGATAACTGCACATCTCAGATGGTCTCTGACTTTTAAATTCCAATTTGTTGGTGTACCTCACTGTCAACCGTGTTTAATTGTATATCTGTGCTGGTCTATACTTGGTTTGGGGGACATCTTACCCTCCCCACCACCTACACTTTGTTCACAGATAGCTATTCTTACTGATGACATTTAAAAGGTATAGAACCTATCAGAATTTTGCAGTATACCAGCATTTTTAGGCTCATGCTTAGAATTTTTCAGGTCTCTTATACCTGAGCTGGAAATAAAGTTCAGCCACTATTTCTTCAGTCTTCAAATCAGACTAAATATCTAGTACTTATACAGTGCATTCTGCCAAGCAACGTTCAATAAATGTCTGAAGAACTGACTTGAACAAAGGATTATAGAACTATAAAATATGACTCTGCTCCATGAACTTAATAATAATTCTCTGCTACTGAGGACAGCATATTCTGATCAGTCTTTACCAATAATGTGTATGGAGTGAGAGAAGATAATGCTAAAATCCACTTCATTATAAGGTAATGTCTACAATTAATGTGATATGCCCTCAGTATTTCTTGCCCATGTATTAAGATTTTTAGGGAACATTTTAAGGTAATATGTCTTAGCCCTATGATATATATTTCTATTTAAAGTGATGTGTGTGTATTTTGATTTTGTTTTTATTTCACTAGAGTACTACACTTGATTAATTATACCCAAGTATTACTAAGGTTTCATATGCTATGTTTAGATAATCCTCTTTTAAAAATGAAACTCTATTCCTGTCCTGCACCTAGGTTCTTCAGAACCTTTTTTTTTTTAAGATAGGAATAAAGACGCAGATGTAGAGAATGGACTTGGGGACACGGAGTGGGAAGGGGGGTAAGCTGGGACGAAGTCAGAGAGTGGCATGGACATATATACACTACCAAATGTAAAATACATAGCTAGTGGGAAGCAGCTGCATAGCACAGGGAGATCAGCTCGGTGCTTTGTGACCACCTAGAGGGGTGGGATAGGGAGGGTGGGAGGGAGATGCAAGAGGGAGGAGATATGGGGATATATGTATATGTATAGCTGATTCATTTTGTTATAAAGCAGAAACTAACACACCATTGTAAAGCAATTATACTCCAATAAAGATGTTAAAAAAAGAAAAAAAAAAAGAACAAGAGAGAACCCTGTTCTTGTTCTGGTGAAGCTGGAAAAAAAAAATGACACTCTTAATACATTTTCTCAATGGCTTTATAATTGAGGATCTGTTTTTATTTTGTAAAGAAATCTTCTGTTTTGATATTTATTCTTCATCAATGATCCATTAGTTTCATGAAGCAGGTGCTGTATTTTCTGTGTTTTGCTCATTTCGTATATACATTATACACAAATTAATTCAATTATCAAGTATTTGATTTTTTATTAAGTGTCAATACCTACGTTAAATGATGGGAAGAGAGTCCAAAGCAAGGTAGTCATGGCCTTGGTTCTTGTAACTTTGTAAAATAACAGGACTTCAGGTACTACCTAAATGAAGAATAATATGACAAGGCCTCTGTCCTTGAATGAATTTAACATGTAAAAGGACAATTATCATGCCACACATTATGAATTTATAAAGCTATGTGCAAATGTTCTGATATCACAAAGAAATAGTTCATTGTGAGCCTGCAAAAGTCAAAGAGGAGAGTAAAAAATCTATCTTGAAAATATGGATAGACCTTGTCAATAAGACAAGGCAGAGAAGGGCACCACAATAAAAGGGATGCATATGTGTCACTCTCTGTATGTGTGGGGGAGTGAATGTGCTTTTGATGCTTTAGTGTAATGAGATGGGACTAGTTATGTTCCTAAGTTTGTCACCATTCTGATGCTATAGGCTTTCACAGTGAGGACTTTACCCTAAAGTTAATGAGACTTTGAAGGAAAATTTCATAGCAGAAACTGAGTATATATTTGTAAAGTTTACTCCCTTGACAACGTACTAGAGAACTAACAACTGCTTCTCCTTTCACTTACACCTTTTTAGATAAAACAAAATATGTTCTACTTAAGGGATTTTTATCAAATAGAAGAAAAGCAATAATAAAAGTTTCCAAATATTTGTTGTAAAGAAGCGTCAATTATATAAATGGAGAAAATATTATCATCAACAAATACCCTGGTAACTATGAATCACTTCAGAGAGTTCAACGTAAAAATAAGAATAAATATCTACAACAGGCTAAGTCAAGATCAAGTTAGGAGAGAGTAGAATGGCAAGTTATGAATTAGTGATGGATATAACTGAAAAAGATTACGAGGAATCACTGTGGTTAGTAAATGATAAAATGTGTAATACTTATGTGATATTGAATTAATGCTCCTTGGATCATTAGTCTATGAATTTCCAGATTTCTCCACCATTGGAATCGATGCTTTTACTGCTTTGGGGCATCAAGTTCAAACAAATGGTCCATTGATAATGTCTGAATTTTAAGTTTTATATATAGATTTGTCTAGAGTGAATCAATTGTCTTGAAAGAAGGCTCTGGGACTAAATACCAGAGTTGTCAATATTACAATATTTTGTCTCACTGATCAAGAGAGAAGAGCAATAGACAAAGAAAGAAGAAGATATAACATAAGGTATTTATAATCCAATAGCAGGAGAAAAGTTCTTCTAGTTCTTTATGTTGAAAATAGAAGAAAAAGGAGGAAATGAAAGAATCTTTTACAACTACCATCCATCCGTTAGGTCAATTCTGTGGATTTGCAATTTGGCTGTGCTCAGTTGGACAGTTTTTCTGCTGATTTTGGCTGGATTGACTCATGCATTTGCCTTCAGCCAATGGTCAAAAGCCTCATTCATGTATCTGACAATTGGCTGGCAACTGGCTGACTACTGGCCAGGGAAAGGGAGAACTAGGCCATATGTCACTCATGATATAGCAGACTAGCCTGGATTCATGAACATAGTGGTGGTTGTAGAGTTCCCATGAGCATCAGGACTGGAAGTTGCAAGGTCTCTTTAGGCCTAAGACCACCATTTTCCATTTGAATTGGCCAAAGCAAGTAACAAAGCTAGCCCAGATTCAAGTTTAAGGAAAACAGACTCCACCTCATACTGGAAAGAGCTAGAAAATATTATGGTCATCTTTTTCATTACTTTTTAAAAAAAATATTTATTTGGCCACATTGGGTCTTAATTGTGGCACGTGGGATCTTTCATTGTGGTGTGCGGGCTTCTCTCTAGTTGTGTCACGGGCTCAGTAGTTGCAGCACACGGGCTCAGTAGTTGCTGGCACCCTAGTTGTGGCGTGTAGGCTCTAGAGTGCATAGGCTCAGTAGTTGTGGCGTGCGGGCTTAGTTGCCCTGAGGCATGTGGAATCTTAGTTCCCCAACCAGGGATCGAACCCACTGTGAAAAATGCATCTAATTGTATTACAAAGAGATGGCATATTTGAAGAGGTGAAGAAGATAGGCACTAACCTAAATAACTTTGAAAAAGAAATTTTGTCAAAATATGTAAGACTAATGACAAAAGGAGTTGCACATAAACATTCTAATATATGTACAAAATGTGTTTATCACAGGGTACTATTTAGAAATTCTGAAATGGATTTATGTTTATCCTGTGTTTTTAAGAAATGAATATAATGTAGCTACTGATTTCTATATAATGTAGCTAGATTCCTCACTGTCAGAGAAAGACATCATATAAGTAAGGGGAATGTTAGAATGAATACTGTGCTTATGAATTACAGTCATATATATCAATATGGACTCATTTAATAGATATATAAAGAAATGAAAAACAAATATTGATATGTGTGTATAAATATATGTGTATACATACATATTTTTCCTAACTCTATTCCCTTGGAGGGCCTAGAAGCAGTGACACCTCAGAAGCACTGAGCATGCCCAATGTCTATATCATGGCTTCTGAATACCATTCTCTAATAAAAGAAACAAAGACTCCTTTCAGAATACATTGATCATAGAATTAGGACAAGAAAAAGTACAAACTGAGCTTAAGCCTGCATCTTCTTGTTTTACCAGTAAATAAAAGGCTTTAAAAATGAAAGTATGTTAGTAGGAGTCCGGAGCCAACCTGAAAGAGTCCCCAATAAGCAGATCTGGAAAAAAAAAAAAAAACACAATACAATAAAGAGCTATGGTGTTGGATTAAGAACAGAGAATAAATAATTACTTACAGATCAGTAATGATGTAAATAAATAATTGACTAAGTGATTAAATAAATAAATGGATTGAGAAGCAATAAAAAAAATCAAAATAACCAAAATTCAGAATACCCTACAATTTTAAATTTGCACTTTTCCTGTCATCTCAAACAGAAAATGGACTGGGAGATAGAGAGCAAGATGAGAGCAAATAGCCTTTGTTTTTTTACATCTGAGTTGTGATGTATAAAATTTCACTATATATCCATGGAGTGACTAGGGCTTTAAATAGACACATGAGAATGGTTGTTGCTCTAACGCAAAAGCTATTCCAAAGATATTTGAAGCTAAGCTTGCCTTTGGGAGAGTATGCATCTTCTTTCTTTCTTTCTTTCTTTTTCTCTTTTTTGTAGTGTAGGTAGAGATGATTTTATTGATAGCACTTAAACTCAGCAAGGTAATGGACACTATGATATCTCTCAGAAAGCTATAGGGGTAAACTGAGTAAAAAAGATAGCATGTATTCTTGTGTGTGTGTTCTCTAGGAATCGAGTAAATTCTGGAAAGAGGGAGAACTATTAAAAACCAGTAACTGTGTTGTTTTTATTTCCCAAATGTTACCTGACTACATCTGCAAGTTGATTTGAAATGTGCCAAATAATCTGTGTCAGGCACTACAGTGCCTGAAATTCCATGAAGGATACTGAAATTTTATATTGTATTTTAAAACATACCTTTGAGAATACAGCATTTGAAGATGTTGAAAAACATTATGTAAAAATATATATCCTTAGTTAGTGTTTATATTGTTCTTTTCTACCAACACTCACAAAATACATTATAGTGTTACATGACGCCCATCTAATTTTAATAATTGGACTAGCATCAAATAACTGGTTGTAAATCATTCATGTAACATAATAAAAACAAAACGTAATGCAGTTATGGTGACACAACTGGTACCAAAGTGTTCATTGGAAATGACAAAAAGGATTTGTTATTAGACTGGGATTTCTTTAAAAAAATAAGTGGACTTTTAAGAAAGCATGATAATATTTTCTGATTTAATCAAAAGATCATATAGGAAACCATCTATTTCTAATGTTATTATGTCTATATTTTACTTTGTCTAAAATCATTAGAGTACTGAATACCTCAGGCAACCCATAAAAGGTGGTGTGTATGATAGATACAGTGTGTTATTTTGAAATCATTCATCCATGCAAAATAGCAGATGATAGAAAAACTTACAGAATTCAAATAAAAGGATAAACTATCTCCTCATGATGAATTTAATGTAAACCAGAAGTCAGATGTATACCAGCTTGTCAGTTTAAAAGTTGATGATTTGTTTGGTTTTCCTTCTATAGTTGTTTACCATTCTAACCAGATATCTTCAAGCCTAATTGGAATATATTGTGCCTTAGCCCAAAGAGCTAAGATATAATTCTAATCCTGATGCAATATACCTGCTATAGACTGAATGTTTGGGTCCCCCCAGAATTCATACGTTGAAACTTAATCCCCAATGAGATGATATTTGGAGGTGGAGACTTGGGGAGGTGATTCGGTCATGAGAGTGGAACCCTCATGAATAGGATTAGTGCCCTGATAAAAGAGCTCCTTCACCCCTTCCACAATGTGAGGACAGAGCAAGTGAGCCCTCACCAGACCATGAATCTGTCAGCACCTGGATTTGGACTTCTCAGCCTCCAGAACTGTGAGAAATAAATTTCTGTTGTTTAAGCCACCCAATCTATGGTATTCTGTTATGGCAGTCCAACCGAACAAAGACGGTAGCTATTTGTACTAGACAACTTAACTTCTGTGAAGTTCTGATTCACCTTTTGTGAAATGGAGAGGGAAACAATAATGTCACAAAATATTAGAGTAATAATTAGAAGAAATGTATGATGATAAAGCACATCATAAACCACAAACCATTCCTTCATCATAAAGGGATGCTATCTTAGTCTAAACTAAAGCTTATAAAAGAATACAAATCTAACTTGGTGATAAATACTATAAATTCCCAAAACAGAGTAACAATGTAAATAACTACTCATAACTAATAAGCTAAATTAATTATAAAATTCTTTACTACTTTAATTGTTTTTACTTTTAGAAGACAAACATTTATTCAACAAAACTATTCACTAGGGATTGTGATAATCTCTCAGTATTTCAACACAAATACAATAATCCTGTGTCTTCAAAACAGTGATTTAATAGGTCAAGAATTATAACCACTTTTCTTTTATATGTAACTGATTGTTTTGAATTCACATATGCAAAATAATACTTCTAAATTTTTTCATGATCTCTCTATGATTAAAATTTATAAACTTTAACAATTGTTTAATTTATAAAATATACATTTCCCATGTTAAAATATTTAAAAATCATAATTATATCCAAGTTAGACTTCCTCACATCTAAATTATTTAAAAGTAGCACTAGAAGTTGAAGTAATAGTAGGGATAAATTTTAAAATACTTTTATATAGAATGAAGATTAAAAAGAAACAAAGAAAAGAAGGAAGGAAGGGAGGAAGGGTCATCAGAGGGAGGGAGTGTGTCTTTGTCAAAAATATGTTGATTATATTTGTGGGGCTTCATAATCTGTTCTGCTAATCTGTGTGTGTGTGTGTGTTTCCCACTAATACCACACTGTCTTGATTACGGAGTCTTTATAATAAGTCTACAGTTGTGGAATGTAAGTCCTCCAACTTAGGTTTTCTTCTTCAGTATTCTGTTGACTATTATAGATTTTTGCCCTTTTATATAAATTGTGGAATCATTTACTCAATGTCTACAAAATAGCTTGCTGGCATTTTAATTGGGATTTTGTTGAATCTGTACATGAACTTGGGAATAACTGACATTAAACAGTATTGAGTCTTCCAACGCACGAACATGGAATATTTCTCCATTGTTTATCTATATCTCCATTGTGTGAGTTTTGGTAGATTGTGTTGAGAAATTGATCCATTTCATCTAAATTATAAAATTTTTAAACACAAGAGTTCATAGAATTTTCATTTTCATTCTTCTGATGTCTAAGACATGAGTAGTGATGGCCTCTCTTCCATTTCTAACGTTAGTAATTTGTGTCTTCTATAGTTTTTTTGTTGTTAGCATGGGTAAAGATTTGCCAATTTTACTGAGCTTTTCAAAGATTAATCAGGTTTGGTTTCACTGATTTTTCTCTATAGTTTTCTTATTTTCAATTTCATTGATTTCTGCTCTAATTTGAATTTCTTGTCTTCAGCTTGCTTTAGGCTTTATTAGCTCTTCCTTCTCTAGATTCATAAGGTTGCAGCTTAGATTATTTGAGATCCTTATTCTTTTCTAATATAGTAATTCAGTGCTCTAAATTTCCCTCTAAACACAACTTTTACTGCATTTTGCATTTTGACAAGCTGTGTTTTCATTTTTATTAAGTTCAAAATAATTTCTTTTGAGACTTTTTCTTTGACCCAAGAGTTATTTAAAAGTGTGTTAAATTTCCAAATAGTTGAGGGTTTTTTCAGCTATCTTTCTTTTATGGATTTTTTTGTTGTTGTTTAATTTCATTGTGGTCTGAGAACATACTTTGTATGATTTCTATCCTCTTGAACTTGTTCATGTTGTTTTATGGAACAGAATGTGTTTTATCTTGGTGACTGTTCCATGTAAGATTGAGAAGAATGTGTATTTTGCTGTTGTTGGATGGAGTATTCTAGAAATGTTAATTAGATCAATTTGACCGATAGTGCTGTTCAGGTTTCTATATTGTTACAGATTTTTCTGCCAGATTTATCTATTATTGACAGAGAGCTGTTAATTCTCCAGCTATTCACTATTCACTCCCAACTATTCACTAACTATTCACTTAGTGAATTTGTCTATTTCTGTTTTTCATTCTACCAGTTTTTGCTTTACGTATTTTGACACTCTGTTGTTAGGTGCATACACACTTGGGGTCATTATGTCTTCTTAGAGAACTGATCTCTTTATTGTCATGTAATGCTCCTCTATATGTTGAATAATCTTCGTTGTTCTGAAGTCTGCTTTTCTGAAATTAGTATAGCTACTCTAACTATCTTTTGATTAAGGCAAGCCGGATATGTTTTGCTCCATGCCTTTACTTTTACCTTATCTGAATATTTACATTAAGTGGATTTTTACTTGGATTTTGTTTTTGTTCTGATTTTTGCAGTCCAATAGGACAATCTCTATCTTTTAATTTGTGTTTTAAGACTATTTATGTTTAAATTCACTGTTGATATAGTTAGATTAATATCTATCATGTTTCTAATTGTTTTCTAATCGTGTCCATTAGTTTATTCTCTCTTCTTTTTCTGCTTTCTCTCATTTTAATTGAGCATTTTATATGCTTCCATCTTAGTATATGTTTTGGTGTATTAACTATACTTGTTTTATTCATTTAGTTATTTATCTATTTTTTAAGCAGTTGCTGATAGTTTACAATATATAGCTTTACAGAATCTAAGTGCACCTTTAAATACCACTCTGCTGCCTCACATTTAGTGCAGGACCCTTATAACAGAGTATCTCCTATTCTTCCCTCCTGCCCCTTGTGAGATATATCATATCCGAATCTGGTTCTGATGATTGCTTTGTCTCTTTATACATTGGTTTTTGTGTTTGTTTCTATTTTTGCCCCTCAGCAAGCCTTGTACTTTATTTAATGTTTGATTGTTTGATGCAGCTTTAGGTGCTGGAGTCTTCAAATTCCTGTAATTTTTGTTATTATTGTTATCACTTCTTTGTTTTGCTCTTTTTTTTTGAGGGAGGGGGTCTCCTCTTTTGCCCTTGGAATTCCCTAAATACTCCTTCTTAGTGATAGTCTACGTCCTGCAGCTCTTTCATCCATAAACACTCATCACTTTTCGTATGGTGGGGGAGGAATGAGAGCATTCTATAATCCTCTGATTAAATTTCAGTTTTTTAGACAACCTGTGTTTCTGGACTGTGACCTTCACAAGTGTTTCTCTAGAGGTATGGCTTTCCCCCCCACCATCCTCTACTCCTTTTCTTTGCTGCAGCATTCCAAATCTATATCCTTGAAACCCTCACCCCAGTTGTGGGTGGGTGGGTGGGTGGGTGGGTGGGTGTGTGTGTGTGTGTGTGTGTGTGTGTGTGTGTGTGTGTGTTTTCCCTCCCTTAAGACAGGAATGCTGGAAGGGGTTACTTAGGGTAGGAAGAATTTCCTCCACTCAGGTGGACTAATGCTGTGGAAAAGAACTGTCTTCTGAAGAGTAGGCCTTTGTTAAGAAGAATACTCTCAGTATATTTCACAGTGATTACTCCTACTCTTTCCTTGCTAGATCCAGGAGGGAATTTTTCTAGAATCTCCATGGTGAGAATTTGATGATAAATTGTGGAGACCCTCCTAAGACTGAAGCCCCCAGGAGTTCTCACTCTCACACTAGTCCACATTTAGCCCCAAAAATTCATGAAAATAACTATTTATGTGTTTTTACTAGTATGTGAATCCGTCAACTTCTACCTGGTAAGCAGGTTTCTCTAGATGTGCCTGTTTCTCCAGATTACGTGATGATGGTTTTCCCTGAGACTTTTGGTCTCTGATGTGTCTGAGAAAAGTTGTTGATTTTCAGTTTGTCCAACTTTTTCTTGTTGTAAAAATAGGAGGTTCTTTACATGTTTGAGCTGGAACTTTAAATCCATTCATCTTTTTTAAAAATTATATAATGTTACCTGTAGGTGTAACTCAAAAGTAATAGATACATGGTTGCTATGGACAAAATGTTTGTGTCCCCCCCAATTCATGTTGAAACACTTTCCCACAATATGATGGAATTGGAGGTGGGACCTTTGGGAGGTAATTAGTTATTAGATGAGGTCTTGAGGGTATTAGTGCCATTTTAAGAGTGATAAGAAAGCTTGCTTCCTCTCTCTGTTCTCTACCATGTGAGAGTACCACAAGAACTCAGTAGTCTGCAACTGTAAGAGTGCCCTCACCAAATTCCAACTATGATGGTACCCTGATCTTGGATTTCTAGCCTCCAGAATTGTGATAAATAAAATTCCATTGTTTATAAACCACCCAGTCACTGGTAATTTGTTATAGCAGTCCAAACTGACTAAGACAGTGGTCCATTGCTTTCTCTCATAAGTGCCCATTTACTGGAAAATAAATATGCCTTTATAGATTTCAAACAGCCACAAAGAATTTACAGAATCAAATTATTTTTGTTATAGGAACATGAGCTCTTAAACATTTCCCAAGTATTTGCAGATTTAGAAACAAGGTTTAATTTTTTTAAGTTGTCTACTTTGAATGGGTATATAATTATGTCCTTTTTGAAAGAATACATATATTTAGTCAAAGGACTTGGGTATCTTTTTCTGCTTTTTTAAAAAACTTTATGATATTGATTATTTTTCCACACTTGGGCTCCTGAGCATAGAAAAATATTCTCATTATTAAAATGCTGACATCTGACTAAATTATTTCTAAAGTGTATGGCAAGGACAGTATTTCATGATTCTCTAGTTCTTCCATATTTTCCTTCATACTCAGAGCCTGGGTTAGAGTTTAGTTTTAGGAATGTATAGATCTAGTTTATTTCAGGATGTTGGTGGACACTGGGAAGGATTACTCACCAATCTTCTTCCCAGGCTCAGAGGAAGATTATATATCCCATTCTCCATTGAAAATAGGTTGGGGCCATGTGTCTGGGTTCTGACCAAAAGAATGACAGTAGAAATTATGTCCATGACTGTCAGGCATGTCACACTTTTAATAGGATGTCGTGGGAATATATAAATGTTAACAATTACATTACCACAGCAGAAAAGGTATGATCAATACACATATATACAAGCTTGAGTGAACACACAAATAATGTTTAGAATTGCTAATATTAAAATTAAAATTTAATAATTAATATTAACAATTTCTTCCAGTTCAGTAGTACTTCAAAACAAGTTTGTTTCCTCAAAGTGTAGCTTTAGGGTCATCTTTGTCAAATTCACCTCAAGAGATGATTTTTAAAAGAAAAATGACTATTTCTTAACTCAATGAATCAGAATCTATGTGAGTGGAACTCCAAATTTTGTATTCAAACAAATAATCCATCTACTGGCTAAGTTTGGAGAAAGAATACTTTAACTTTTCAGGCTCTTTCATAGAACTATTTCATTTAATCTACATTTAAACTGACTTGATTTACAGGAGTTTTTTACATGCTTTATTTATTTGCATTTATTTAATTATGTCCTTCCTTATTCTAATACAAACAGAGGAAAAAAGGGGGGATTTCAGAATTCATTTAACAAAATTAGTGGGTTTTTTTAAGAAAATTAGCTAAATAGGTCCGAGAAAAAATTATGATGAAGCCAATTAAAAGGTTAATGCTTAAAATGTGTAGCAGATGGCAGGACCTTTTGGGCCCCCTAGAGCTGTAACAAGACTGACTGTGAGCTTTGGCTCTGACCAGCTGCAGAACTTCAGATGCCATGTTCATGACACTTCAAGGCCTTTGATTTCACATTAGGATATAGTCTCTTGTAAATCCATCCAATTTCAAAAACTGAAATTTCTATGTGAGTTTCCAGAGACTCACCCCTTGCCTCAGGGGCCCTATGCCTTTAAAGAGAACAGACCATGATTCCTCTTTCAAACCACAAATCAGTCTGTGCAGAGGCCCCCTGGAGGAGTGTGGCTTAAAAAAAGTTCATGCTTCTGTTGCCTGCTTTGCTAATAAATAGCAGATTACATTCTCTGGGGCCATGCTAAATTTATAAAGAACACGTTATGTCAGGCAAACTTGATTGCTTTTTTGATAAACTCACTAAATTAGTGGATAGAGGAATAGAGTGGATGGAAAATATCTTGATTGTAATAAAATAAGTTGATAGCAATTCACAAACACACATACAAAAAGATCTTGCTGAAAATTTAATTCAAATTACCCTAGCTGCAAGGACTGTTGCACAGATTGAAAATTGAATGAAGAATGACCATAAAGAAAGGGTAATGAAAAACGCTAACAAAGAAATCTATCATGGGCATTTAAAATCTTAATGAATATTATATGAAAGAGGCTAAAGAGCCCAGGCTTTAATTTCTCACATCATCTACTCAATTGAGAAGCTTTGTGGATAACCCAAGGAGTTTTTTACTTTACTACTTGAAAGCATGTCATATTTAGAAAACCAGTAATTGGCTCATGCAGGTTTACTAGACTTTAGATATTAATTCTCTACTCCAGAACTTCAGCCAAAGTTCAATTCTAAAAAAATCCTGACAAGTGATAGGGGCAGTTTATTAATTCCTTTTACACTGTTGCATGGTGGGGGCAGGTGAAAGTGGGTGATATGAATCTGGAATTGAAATCATTGCCTTGGATACAGTATCTTGTACACTCATTTAAGACAGGACACCACAACCACACAATTAATTACGTAACTCAGTATGTACCCAAATTGTGTACACCTAGCCTGCAAGATTCAGGTGCCGCTGCTTTTGTTTATAGCTGAATTCTCTACTTCCTTGTGTCAAGCGGCAGCAGTGGTGCATTAGGTAAGAACGTATCTTTGAGTCCTAATTTGCCTCTTAGAAACTGAAGAAACTTGAAAATGTTCCATAACCATTCTTAACTTCTGTTACCTTAACTGTAACTTGATGATGTAACACATAGTTACCTACCTCAATGAGTCTATGACACAGGAGTACAGTACATATGCTGTGGAAAATGTTGAGAGACATTAGAAGTTAACATGTAGATGGCTGTAGGTATTAAAGGGTCTGATGTACATGATATGTTTAGTTATGTACCTAGTTCAAAGTAAGTATTCAATTATTGGTGATGGTGATCATGGTTATGATATTACCAGAACTGAAATCAGTCTACCTGGTTAGGATCCTGATATTCTCTTTCTTTTCTTTCAGCAGAAAGTTGGAATCTGTCCCCTGTTTCCTCTAATACTAGAACTTATCTTCATAAGGTCATGGTACTCTTGTCTATCTGATTTTGTGTGTCATAGGTCCTGTGTTCAACCTACTTGATTAGACACTTGTGAGTTCCACACATTAGCCATTTCCTTTAGGATTCTACACATCTGCATTTTAAAATTCCCACTGTCATCCACAATTCTGTCATTTTTCCCTTAACCATTGAACTGTACTAGTGAGGATTCATCAATCCTTGCCAGTAAAATTGCCTCGCAAATGAAACAATAGTTATAGATACAAAAAGCCAGCTACAGGAATGCCAATAACCAATAATATATTAATTGACCAACTTTCTAATGTTTAGTGTATGGAGGTAATACATACCACTGTTATTTGGAATATACTGAATAAAATTTCAAGGTATGAATGTATTTATGTTCTTTGACAAGTACCCTAGCTTATATGAGTATCCATTTCACCTGTAAAATGGGAATAATATTTCCTACATTGCCTACCACATAGGATTGTTATGAGACTCAAATTATTACATGAAAGTTCTTTGAAATCCCTAAAGTGTTGTAGAAGATTGAGAGGGTTGTTAAGTGATCCACTTATTGAGTGAAGAAGGAGAAACTCCAGCTCTCATTATTCTCTTTATGAGACCAAAGGAGGGATATTTTTGGCTATGGTAAAATTTTTATTTGCATCATAATTAGTTTCATTTTGGAATGTTAATGAACAAACAAGAAATAGGATAATTCTGAGATAAATATAGTGGGCTACATTTATTTTAGATACCATCAAATTTGGAACATAAACTTGTTATTGCAAGTTCTTACCTTTTGTAATATTTGTAATGTTACAGAATTTTCATCTTGTAAAAAAAATAAAATAAAATCAGTATTGAGAATAGCTTTTCTAACAATTGGCTTCAAATGCTGTCATGTTGATTCCAATTAAGTAAGTTTTCAAAGCTTGGAAAGAGCACAGGATTTGGGCCAGATAGTTTTGGCGTTGTTTCCTTACTCTGCAACTTATTAGCGATGGAGGCCTTCAATAAATTACTTAACTTCTTTTAGGCTTGGAATACCTTATATACTAATTGAGATTTTTAATATATTTAAATATAAGAGGGTATATGCCGATATATTAGTAATCTTACTCAGTGCTAAGCTTTAAGTAGGAATCTAACAAAAGATGCCCTAATATGTATAAAGACAAGTTTTCTACAGGAGCTGTTGGGAGCAATAACATATATGACCTATTCCCACCAGTATGAGGAATCATAGAACAATTGTGCATGCTTACATTTTATAGGGGGTGATGAGACAATTTTAATTTTAGTTTACTTTTTTAAATTAATGCCTAATATAAATACAGTTGTTTTTTGTTTGTTTTTTTTTAAAGAAAGAGGTATAGGGCTTCCCTGGTGGCACAGTGGTTGAGAGTCCGCCTGCCGATGCGGGGGACGCGCGTTCGTGCCCCGGTCCGGGAGGATCCCACATGCCGCGGAGCTGCTGGGCCCGTGAGCCATGGCCGTTGAGCCTGCGCGTCCGGAGCCTGTGCTCCGCAACAGAAGAGGCCACAACAGTGAGAGGCCTGCGTACCGCAAAAAAAAAAAAAAGAATTAAGAGGTATAATTGCCAGATTAAGAGTAATCTACTGGCTGAGAAGGAGATTTGCTTTCACCTGAAACAATTCAGTTTTGCAGGAAATTACTGAGTTTAAAGTCAGAAGGATGGACCACTTAATAATCATGGTCTTTCAGAAATATTGCTCTCTTTAAGTTTCAATTGCTAAATTTGATAAGTAGGAATAATACCCTTACCTCATAATAATGTGAGAACTGATTAAATAATACATATAAATTTCAAAACTATGAGGACAGAATTGGTTCCCATCACATGTTAACCCTTCTCCCTCTCTGCCGTAGACTTGGTCACTCCTTAGAAAGAAGAACCTGAGTCAAGGTTTGCACGAAGATAGTTGATTTGGGAAAACTATGCCAGGGAAGGAGGGTGGGTGACTGGAAAGTGTGAGTCAGGAAGGAGAGAAGAGCTAATATAAAGAGGCATGATGGAGCTGTTTGGTGCTGTTGGCAACTGAGAATCACATTCCCTTGAAACCCTTTGAGGAGTAATGAGAAGGAGTAGTATCAGCTTCAAAATCATCCTCCTGATAGATGGGAGTTATACATGTTTATTCAAAAACTGGACCAAAGAGATATCTCTCTTTGGTCCAAGGTTGTCACATGTCAATGTCCTGTGTTTACAGGTTAGTGAGAACTTAAGTGCCAAATGAGAACCTAGACTACACGTGTCCAAAACTTCAGTACCAAACAAAGATGCTCTGGCGCAGAGAGCCCTGGTTGTAGTTACAGTACTCAGGTTACATTTGAGCAAAGCCAATTGCATTACTGATTCCAAGAGTAATCTGTGGTCTGAGAGGATGTCAAGCAGGAACATGATTGGGCACCATGGAAATAAAGTCTTAAATTGACTGTATTCTCGAATACGTAAACACTTCGTGCCACGCACCCTCTGCCTCTACTGCTCTTTCCTCTTTAATGTTTTATTTAAGGATAGATTATTGAGTTATAATTTACATATAATAAAATTCACCCTTTTCAGTGTTTTGACAAGTATGTGAAGTTGTGTTACCACCACCATTCTCTTTGCCCCTCAATGAAGTGCTTTATTGTTAGATCAACCTGATGACATCCAGGATAAATTCCCTGCCATTTTATGTCTTCTTTGACTATAAACTAACAGCCTTAAAGAGAAAGGGACTCAGGAAACATATTATTTCTGGAAATAAGCAAAATATATATTGGATTAGCAAATATTCTTTTTAATTTTTTTTTATGGAAGTATAGTTGATTTATAATATTAGTTGCAGGCATACAACATAGTGATTCAAAGTTTTTATAAATTATTCTCCAGTTAAAGTTATTATAAAATATTGCCTATATTCCCTATGCTGTACAATATATCCTTGTAGCTTATTTATTTTATACATAGTAGTTTGTACCACTTAATCCCCTACCCCTATCTTGTCTTTCCTCCATTCCCTCTCCCCACTTGTAACCACTAATCTCTTCTCTATATATGTGACTCTGTTTCTGTTTTGCTGTAGCCATTTGTTTGTTTTAGCATTTAGATTCCACATATAAGTGATAACATACAGTGTTTGCCTTTCTCTGCCTGACTTATTTTGCTAAGCATAATACCTCCCAGGTCCAACAAAGTTGTTGCAAATGGCGAAATTTCATTCTATTATATGGCTGAGTAATAGTCCATTGTTTGTGTGTGTGTTTGTGTGTGTATGTGTGTGTGTATATATATATATATCCCACATCATTTGTTCATGGGCACTTGGGTTGCTTCCATGACCTGGCTATTGTAAATAGTGCTTCTATGAACATTGGGGTGCATGTATCATTTTGAATTAGTGTTTTCATATTTTTCAGATATATTCCCAGCTGTGGAATTGCTAGATCATATGGTAATTCTACTTTTAGTTTTTTGAAGAACCTCCATACTGTTTTCCATAGTGGCTACACCAATTTACGTTCCCACCAACAGTGTACTATGGTTCCCTTTTCTCCACATCCGCACCAACATTTGTTATTTGTGGTCTTTTTGATGACAGCCATTCTCACATGTGTGAAGTGATATCTCATTGTGGTTTTTGATTTGCATTTCTCTAGTGATGTTGAGCATCTTTTCATTTGCCTATCGGCCATCTGTATGTCTTCTTTGGAGAAATGTCTGTTCAGGTCTTCTGCCCATTTTCTAGTTGTTTTTTTTTTTTTAATATTGAGCTGTATGGACTGTTTATATATTTTGTATATTAAATCCTTGTCTGTCATATCATTTGCAAATATTTTGTCCCATTCAGTAGGTTTTCTTACATTTTGTAGATAGTTACCGTTGCTGTGTAAAAGCTTTTAAATTTAATTAGGTGCCATTTGTTTATTTTTGCTTTTGTTTCCTTTGCCTTAGCAGACAGATGAAAAAAACATATTACTACAGTTTATGTCAGAGTGTTCTGCCTGTGTTTTCTTCTAGGAGTTTTATGGTTTCTGGTCTTACATTTAGGTCTTTAATACATTTTGAGTTTATTTTTGTATATGGTGTAAGAATAGATTATAATTTCAATCTTTTACATGTAGCTTTCCGGTTTTCCCAGCACCACTTATTGAAGAGACTGTCTTTTCTCCATATTATATGCTTGGGTTGGCAAAATATTCTTAAATACTAAAGCAGCATTAGGGATACATTTATTTTCTTTGAGGTCTTCTGTCTAGGTTTGTGTATTGTTAAATACACATACACACACACACACACACACACACACACACACACACACACACATAAAGACATCTCCATCATCTTAGGTCCTGCTTATAAAAACCTGTATGCATTATTCACTAAAATATTAAACCAGTAGAATTCAGAGAAACAAGAATACTCATATCTACAAAGTAGAAAACCTGTGACTATAGAACACCTTACAATATGAGAGAGTGAGGGACAAAAGTAGCCTAAATGCAACCAATTCAGAATTATTTTTTATCCTACTTTTATGAAGAGCTTACACCTGAGAATGTTTTCCAAATGCTGACATTAATACCACATGCAAAGATTTACCTATTTATTCGGGCCAATCTGGATTTTAAGGCAATTGATAGTCTAGGTATCACAATGAACAGATACAGTTCTTCTAACAGACAGATTTTGGGGTGTTTATTGTCTGAAGAAAAAAAGATAAGATGAAGATTAAAGAGGCAAATGGTCATAGCCTACAGGGCTTGCATTTTGTAAGGCTCCAAAAATAAATTTAGTAGCCACCTTCACAAGAACTTTTGGCTTATTTTTATACTAATTTATTGGAAGAAAAAAGGTTTTGTTTTGTTTCGTTTTCCCTTGGATGACAACAGGATGCTGCCACTTGTACACAATGGAAGGAAATCTGAAAAGTTTTGAGTCACTATGTATGAAAGAGACTCCTAGTTTTTAACTGATAAAATTCCATTTTGCAGTGTTGTTTGTTATTTAACTTAATCTCATACAGTTCTTAAACAACCCTGAGAAGTCATAAGGGTATAAAAAGTTAAACACGAGCTCAAGAAAATCCATGTACCCATTACCTACCTCTCTTTTTAGAGAAATTGAGGATCAATAGTTAAGTGACTTGACCAAGTTCAGGCAGTTACCGGGGAGCAGGCAAAATACTCGGGCCTCATGGATCCCACTCTCCAACTCTTTCAGCTACACATAGGGTAGATATAAATATAGAGCCACATTTAATAACTTTTAAACTTTCTCTGTATAGTATTTAGATGGGGGGAGGGGGGAGATTATTTTTAAACAAGTCAGAGAATTAGTCCCTTAAAACATGACTAAAATTTACTGTGTTCTGTCATATACACCCACTTGATGGTACCTACGAAGTCCCTAGTCTCCTTTTTTTCTCCTTCCCTTATAACATATTTGACACTCTTACAAAGAGTCTTGCTTTAAATGAAAAAGGGAAGACTTGCATTTTTACTTGATGAATGTATAGAAGGATAGTAATTGAATAAAATCTTTCTTTCCATTTGGAAAAGAAATGGTCTCAGATTACCAGAAGCAAGTAGTCATAATAAAAATATGATTGGTAAAAATAAAACAGACAAGTAAACACAAACAAAACTAGATCCATTCCCAATGGTTGACTAATTTTGAAACAGATTAGAGACTGTAATTAGAGACTGTAAAAGAATAAGAAAGACCAATGCTGCAAAAGGGAAATAAGATGCATTACCTTTGGACTGAAAATAAGATTTAAAGTTCAGAGAAATAACTATTACTCTAATGGATAGTCAACTTTAAGGAATCTGGTTAAACTGAAATCAGAAATGAAAGTTCCCACTAATAGTTAAATTATTTCAGAAGACTATAGTGTAGCTTGAATAAAATAAGGTCTGTTACCAGCCAGAAAAGTCCTGTGGCTAACCAAAAATGCCTTCTCTTTTTAAAAGAACTTGAATGAAATTTAGCAAAAGTGAGTCGGGGTAGAAATATAATCCTGGAGCTCTTACAATGACCATGATATCAAATGTTTTCTGAAATGTCCATGTTGTCTTCATATTGTTGTTGGAAGGAATAGAACTGGCAATAATAAAGAAACCAAAGTTTCTTAAAGAAGCTGACATAGGGCTTCCCTGGTAGCGCAGTGGTTGAGAGTCCACCTGCCGATGCAGGGGACACAGGTTCATGCCCCAGTCCAGGAAGATCCCACATGCCGCGGAGTGGCTGGGCCTGTGAGCCATGGCCACTGAGCCTGCAGGTCCAGAGCCTGTGCTCCGCAATGGGAGAGGCCACAACAGTGAGAGACCCGCGTACCGAAAAAACAAAAAACAAACAAACAAAACCATAAGAAGCTGACATAAATTGAAACAGGCTGAATCACAAGTCAGTGGATTGACTGTCATTGTAGTATTCAAATATGGGTATGGTAAGGATTCAAATTTCACAGAGGAATGGGAGTCATTGACTTCCAATTTCCCTTCTAAATGCTTGGATAGTATGATTTGATGACTGTATTGAACCCTCTTTTCAGAAAAAATAAACACAAAAGTTATAGAAGAATATAATTTTATAAGTATTCTCCAGATGGTACACATGAAACACTTTTCCCAAGTTAGCACATCTATGATTCATCTCATGAGAAAAAAAGTATTTTTCATGAGGTACTTGCCAAGTTTTATGACAGTCCTCTCAGGAATGTCATTCTACCTATTCTAGTTATTACCACCGACAGGTTGTATTTGGAGGCACTACATGAAGACATTGTCTCTGTTGCTGGATATGAATAAATAATGAGGCATTTAAGTATTGGCAATATCAAGGCTTTAACAAGTCTTGGTAACCTTTTATTTAGTTGCTCTAAACTTCCATTTTTAACATCTATTATAGTGCTTTCTCATAACAGATATTTAAGATGTCTTGATGAATTAACAAAGGAATGAATTAATGTACATGTAACCCTTGGTAAATGCATATTTATTCACTTATTCCTCAAACAATTATTGGGATTCCACCTTGTTCCAGGCCCTGAGATGGAGTGGCATGAGATGTTTTTTTAAATATTTAATAAAGAAAGATAAAAGATTTACCCTAAAAGAAATACTTGTCTAGCAGGCATGTGGAGAGACGTGAAAGTGAGAGGACGTGGATGTGAGTAGTTGCTATACAAAGTGGAAATAGTAAGTGCCATTAGAGAAGTTTATATAAAAGTTGTGAGAAGTCAAGAAATAGATGCTAATTCCATCCTTCAAATAAATTGTGCTACATATCACCAGTGAATATTCTGAATACAATGTTGATTAGTTTATGATTGTTCTTCCTGTTTTTTATTTTTTCCCCTTTAGAATTTGTTTAGAAATGGAGTCATAATTCTAGTTTTTCCCTTTGCTTTCTCAGCAATAATATATAATTTCTTAGAAAATTGATTTTAGTAGTAGACCAGCCTTTAAAAAATGTGTTACAAGTGTATTAACTATGCAATTCACATCCGTTTAGTATCTGCCAAACATCAGGTAAACCAAATTCTACCTCCTGAACTGGATTACACAAAAAGACAAGAAGTGTTTTGTCTTTTTTTTTCTTCTTTTTTTTTTCTTTTTGTCACTACACACAATCCCTAAAATAGCCTCTCTTTCAGGTCAGAATTGTCACAACAAAGTTTTCAATTGCTTTCCAGGCACGTATTAGAGTTACAGAAGATTTTCACATAATCAAAGTTGGGTATTTCCAGAGAGATCAAAAGGGACGGCGAAGTGGAGAGCAGATGCGCCAGCCTTCTTGGGGGATCTGAGAATGCAGTTAACCAGCAAATGAGCCCTAGTAGAGCCAGGCTTCCTGAACAGATGAGCATAACAAAAGCCACTGAGAAATGAGGTGGCCAAGGGCCACTCCTGAATGGAGTGTGCACAAAGGGCATCTGCCCTTGTTCTTGAACTTTAGGAAGAGAGAGAGGGAGATTCAATAGAGACAGCAGAGTCAAAACAATTATGCAAATATAGGAGACTCCAGGAGGAGATTAAAGACTAGACTGCTTTCACAAAGGCTCTTGCAACAGTAGAGATTTTCTCTTTTCTCTCTCAGTAGCACCAACTTAGGTCTGAAAAAGATGGATGGCAACAGAAGCAACTCAAGCAAAATTATAGAGCATCATGGCTTAATCACTTGACATTAGTCATATGGCAAATTTAAAAGCTACTTCAAGAGGGGACAAAGTCACAGTCACAAAGTTGTCTTAACTTTGTCAATTAGTAGCAGAGTGAGTGAGAACTGGTTACTTAAACTATCTGAACTTCTACTCCCTCATTTTTAAAATACCAGTAATAATAATAATAGTTGTAGTAGTGGCAGCAGTAGTGATAGTAGTAAAAATAATTTTAAAAAGACACTTTCCTTACAGAGCTGTTATGAGGATTAGAGGTGAGTATCTCAACCACCTGGATCATGGCATGGATTTATTATGTAACAGCTGCCATCATAAATCCATGGGAATAATTTATTCACCAAATATGTGTTAAGACACTACTCATTACACACAGGATTTACAATGGTGTCATAACCTCTACTCTCAATTTATATCTTGCAGGAAAGCTCAGAAAAGTTAACAGGTAACCCAGGTAAATGGGACACGTAACACAATCCTATGGCAACTTGAGGCACCTGTTAGAAGTAGTGCTTGAATTGTTGGTGGGCATGAAAGGCGAAGGGGTTTGAGAAAAATATTAACTAGCAGAAAGACTTTAACATAGCATGTGCTAACCCCAAGAGAGAAAAGAGTATGGCTAAACCATATCGTAGTAGAGCAAGTTGTTTAAGCTTGTTTTCTAGACCTTGATAAATATTTGTTAGCTGCATGTCCTTGAGAAAGTAATTCTTGGGCATAGTTTTGTTATCAGTGAAAGGGGTATATTAATAATAAATTAAGAGTTACTGAGATATTAAAAGAGACATTTCATATAATGCCCCTAGTAAAATGTTAGCTATATTATTATTTTACCACCATTAGCATTGTTGCTATTAGCATATCATCATCATCATTATCATCATTCAGGGAAGTATAACATTTTGGCTGACAAGTAGAGTGCTTAATACAAAATCTCCATGCTGACTTGACACTCACATTTGTTCCTTATGGAAATGCATTCATCAATATGACTTGCAGAAAAGATCAGATTGAGTCCTGACTCTTAAGATCTTTGCAAAACTCAAAACCCACTCCTCAAGTGTGTGTGTGTATGTATGTATATATATATATATATATATATATATATATATATATATATATATATATATCCCACTTCTCAAGTGTTGGGAACACTTGAAGGAATGCATTACTTCTACATGCCACAAGCTGACTGAATCTTAAAACATAATGCTAAGTGAAAGGAGCCAGATCCCAAAGGTCATATGTAGTACGATTCCACTTACTTGAAATATCTAGAACAGGCAAATCTATGCAGAGGCAGAAAGCAGACTGGTGATCGCCAGTTGATGGGATATTGGGGGCATGATTAGAACTACTTAATAGGTATGGGGTTTCCTTTTGGGGTGATAAAAATATTTTTGAAACATTTAATAGTGGTAGTGTTTCACAACATTATAAATGTATTAAATTCCAGTAGAATGTACACTTTAAAATAGTTTATTTTATTTTATATGAATTTCATCTCTGTTTTTTTTAAAAAAGCCAAAAAGTAAAGGGGGCATTTTGTATCATTACTCATATTAGATTTTTGCAGATTTAAACTGAGTTACTCTCTGTCTCAATTTCTCTCCACAACTCATTCTCTCTATCTGGAAAACCACCTTTTCTGTTTTCACAGATAACTTCTTCTCATTTAAGTTCCATTTCTAATTTTATGAGTATCTTCCTTGTCAATTATCATCTGTTGTTTTCAGAAATCTACCCAGTAAAATTACAACATTTGGTTTAACAATCACGAACATAATGTTTCTATGTATCTGTGGCTATAAATCAGAAAATCTGGGTCCACATTTTTTTCAGCTATTATAAAGCAGATAATTTTAGGCAAACTGTTTCATTTATCTGGGTCTGATTTATTTCAAATGCTAAACTTATTTTATTATTATTTAAAGCAAAAAACTTCCGGGGTTTTTATTTAACATCTAATTGCTTCATGTGGGTTTTAATCATTAAAACACTATAAAATCAATAAAAATGCAACTGCCAGTAACAAGGTAGTGATGAGATTGATAATAGTCATGTTTCATTCACTCATTCATTCATTCACAAACACTCCATGCCCTTATACTGTACTGTCCCTGGAGATATAAATATTATCAACAACGATATGATCATTAACCATTAATCCACTGAGTCTATGGTAGATACAAAGATAGTAATGATGATGATGGTGATGATGAAAGTATTTATTACTAAACTTTAGAAACCCTCTGGATAAAAAGGCCAACAGATAAAGACAATTGTATCTGTTTTATTATCCTTTTTTATTTGAAGAGTCATAATTAAACAAAGCTGATGTAACACATTTGTAACTGAATTATTTGATGCACAAATGTGTAGATGACATCTATATATTTAGTGATAATCAAGATTTTCTGAAGAGACAATTCCATTGGAAGCACTTAAATTACTCATCCAGCACACTGTCATGCATGTAATAGATAGTGGGTGTCTTCAATTTCTTATAACTTGGAAGTCATCCCTCCAAGCATCTCTAAAGCAATCAGCTGAGGAGGTGATTTGATTGCCTCAACTTATGAAACATTAGTTATTACTTATTGTAAATTGCATAATAGATATCTAGGGTATGAGACCGGCACTGTAATTCTAAGAAAAACTGTTCTCCCAAAATTTAGTATCACAGACAAAATTAGAAGTAGAATGTCATAATGTAGAGAAAAAATTCTTTAGGTCTGATGAGACCACAACTAGATTGGTGACTGGCATTTATGAGCTATGTGATATTAAGTAAGTGGGTTAATATTACGGTGATACATGGTATCTGGTTTTATTGTGGTGATCATTTTATAATGTGTAAAAATATCAAATCACTAGGTTGTACACCTGAAACTAATATATTAATTATAACTCAATAAAAAATATTTCTGAGACCCAGTTTAGATACCTAAAACTAAAGGCAAGACAGAAAAAAGCATATATTTTGAGATAGGACTTTGTGGTAGGCCCTGGAAAAGTTAGCTAGATTAGTACCTGTCTTCAAAGGACTCATGACTATTTGCTTGCATCAGTTATCTATTGCAGCATTAAAACTACCCCTAAACTCAGTGATTTAAAATAAAAACCACTTATTATTTCCCATGATTTACTTGGTTGACAGGGTGATTATTCTGTTTTGAAATGACTTTTCTGGGGCTAGAAAAGTCATTTCTGTTTCTCAGCAGGAACATCTGGGATGATTGGGATAGCTGGGGCCTCTCTTCATGTGATTTCTCATCCCGCAGAAATTCAGTCTGGGCTTGTTCACTAGATGGCAAGAGGATGCGAAGCAAGGGAGGAAAAGTTCCAAGGTGCAAACATTTTAGAGGTTTTTGCTTGCATTTCATTTTTAAATTTTCCATTGGCCAGTAAGAGTCACATAGCAAAACACAGATTCATGGGCTAAATAAGTATGTTCCAACTCTAGATGAAAGGAACAGCAATGTCACAAGGTCATAAATATAGGGACAGGAAGAATTATTTGGCCATTTTTTAAAAGCAATGTCACAAGGTCATAAATATAGGGACAGGAAGAATTATTTGGCCATTTTTTAAAAACAATGTTCCATATTATATAAGTGGATAAATCCCCTTCCCATTTTGGATCTTGGTGTTAAAATATCTCCTCACTCAAAAGGAAGTCACAATCCAACACAAAATCAGGAGTGCTGAATAGAGGATTTAGAGTGCAACAAGTTATTATCAAACCCAATGTGAGTTTGCAGAATTTTGTACTGATAGCATCTTTTGATTCTCTAATGATCTGGATTTGTGTCCCCAAATTTCTAAATTGGCAGAAGGGGAAACATGCTCCTATTATGTAGCCAATAATGCCATAGTTGTTTATTTACAGGAATCTCAATTATTCATCACAGCCTCCCTTAAGATAGGACAATATTCCCCAAAATGTATTTAGGAAAATGATCATTTAAGTTCTCATAGTAGGATAGGCTTGTGGATTACTGGGTTAAAATTTTGTAAACTCTATTACTGCAGGAATTTTGAAAAGACTTTAATATGCTGATGAGTATTACATTTTTTTAATAAGGGAATATAATATATATTGTTTTCTGAACTTAATTCCATTTTTAGATAAGGAAAATAAGGGCTAAATGACTACACTTAAAAAGGGCTGCTTCTGATCCAGGCATTTGCACATTCAAAAATCTCATTCAATATTTACAATTGAGACAGGTGTTAGTATAATCATTAGAAAACTGAGGAAACGGAAGATAAGAGAAACTAGCTCACTTGCCAAATTCCACATATCTTGGAAGTGACAGGTTTGTGTACCAAAACCATTTGACTCGGGAAACAACCTAAGTGTATCAAACTGAACCAACTTCAGGTGACGCTTCGTCCTACCTCTACCCCTAGCATTCAAGGGGATCTTTGTTTGCCTCTTCCAGGTCCATAATTCTTTTCTGGCCCCAAGGGGTGCACTCATGCTCTGCACAGGCATGTGATGTTTTCCTGCCAGAATCACTCAAAGCATAGCATTAAGCACATATTCCCCCCTCCAAATTGATCCCCATGTTGCTCTCCAAGAACACTCTGCACAGCTAGGCAGTGAGGCTTCATATTAATCATGTTTTCTAATTATTTATTTATTAGAACAAGGGAGCCGAACACCTGGCAACATTTACATTTGCAAATTAGGGAAGCGGCCTCACTCTAGCAGAAATCTGATTTTATTATTTGCCGTGTAAAACCAAGTTGGCTCAGTGGTGGAGAAAGTTATATTAATATAAATAATGATGAAATGCTGGAAATAATCTCTTTTCCCACCTTCAGATTTGGTATATTTTGGGCAAATTTGTACACTTGAAACTTAATTCATGATGCAATTGTTAGGGTGAAATAAACAGGATATTGATATATTAACCTCATTCTTTCATTAATTCAAGAAATCTTAGTTGAGCACTTGCTATATTTGTGCCACTGAACTCATGTCCTTAAGTTATGTCATAACTTAAGGACATGAGTTCAAACAAACGTGGCCAATTTCTAAGTTGCACTAAACACTTAGAGTCTCCATGTCTTTACTAGATACAAACATGGAGATTATAATTATATTATGGGTGTTTTTGAGGCTTAAAATCGATATAAGCATAGCACCTAACTCATAGGTGAGTCATAACCAATGTTAGTTGGCTACTCGCCCTCCCTATCCCACTTCAACATGGTGATCATAAAGATAAAAAGACATGGCCCATAGTTACAGGCTTTCAACCAATAAGGAAGATAAATTACAGTTTTTTTAAAAAATGTGATCAGTGTCACAAAAAAATCGAATATATGCTAGTGAAAGGTAATTTTGGATATGGACATATAATATCATATAGTCAAGTTTTCTAAATATACAGTCCATTTGACTCTTGAACGAGTGGGTTAGGGATGCAGACCCTCTGCACAGTAGAAAATATGCACACAACTTTGCAGTCGGCCCTCTGTATCCTCAGTTCCATATCCTCAGATTCAACCAACTGATGATCACGTAGTACTATAGTATTTACTATTGAAAAAAAATTCACATATAAGTGGACCCATGCAGTTCAAACCTGTGTTGTTCAAGGGTCAACTGGTATCTAGAAAAGGGAGAAGGGAGCTAGGATTAGAAGATGTTTACATAATGAATGGCTTTAGAATGAGCCTTAGGTGACTAAAATTTATTCTGTAGCCAAATTATTCCACTGACAGCCAAGAGTCATGCTTCATGGAATTTAATTTAGCCATTATGTACCTTGTGGGAGGGCAACTGAAAATGGAGATGAGAGAGCCAATTGGAATACTATATAACTGTAATTTCTTAGAGGATGCCAAGTCCTCTAACTTTCTGGATTCACTCTTTAAACCACGAGCTCCCCCAAAGAATATTTCTCTCCTTTGGAAGAAAATTTCAAATCACCTAGACTCAGGAGTCCCATTGCATCAGATGTTAAAATCAGAACATATCTGTCCTACTCTAAGGACTTCAGGGTTGGGATAACGATGATCCAAACAAGGGCAGTAAAAATGGAAGACTCCCTCTCCTATTGGGTAAAAAGTTCTCAGATAGGGCCCTATGTGCAAATTAAGAATTGTATATCTGAATTCTTTAAAACAAACATGTGGTAAACTACCTTCCAAAGGAATGCATAACACTGAGGAACATTTCTAAAACTACTGGTAAATATACTAAACACGGAGCAAGTTGAAATAAAAGAGCACAGTGAGAAATCAGCAGTGTCACATTGGACATGCAACTTCACACCTCATTTCTATGAGGGATAATATTAAGCTATGAACACCATATATCATAAAATATATGAAGTTTTCAGCATAATACTAGGCATATAATACATTTTGAATAAGATTGTACATTTATGATATAATATGTAATCTATAATTGTTTGAAAGATATTTTATAGATTTCTGTTGGCCAGAAAAATTTCAGTGAAGAAAAATTTTCTTCTTTATAAGGAAAGAATTAATGGAAAAGTAATTTGGGATAAATACTATATATGTATTAATCCACATTAGAGCCCAGAAAAATAAAGAGAGAAGAAATAAAGTTTACTTATAGGGAATGGAATTTAAGCAGATTTATTTCTACATATCACCAAGATTTGAATAAAGATGCACCTAAAAAGAGAAAGCAGGCAGCTGAATTGTTTAACTGGTGGGGTTCCAACTGCCCTGCATGGGAAGTGCTAGCTACCTGCATGGAAAACAGATGTTACCACGTTTACTTTATGTGGTAGCAGGAAGCTGGTGAGGATAAAAAGTCTGTTACCTTCAGTGCTGTGACTTTTACTGTTTAGTTACTTTTCAAATCTGTGTATACCAGGAGAAAGTAAGAGCATTTATTCACTGTTTTCTTTCTTTGCTATACCTACATACTATATCACATTTACTATGTTCTCAATATTTATTTGCACCAAAGTATGAATGCCAGAAAATATTGGCCTCCTTCAAAATACTGACTAGATCTCTCAACCAAAATAGGATTTCTAAGACTTAGAATACTCCTTTTGTCGAAGTTAATCCAAAGCCAACACACGTAAAAATCTGTCCCAATGGTACATGATCTCTCTGTATATATGTTCTGCAGCTACTTTCAACTTTATCGCGCATGAACAGAGGAATTCTTTAATTTCTATTGTGTTCTCTAAGAACATTACTTCCAGTTTTATCATTGTGAACACTATTTAACCAGTTCTAAAATCCTTCCTGGTGAAATCAGACTGATTACTTGTCAGCTTTATAGTTTTCAAACTATCTTATCACAATTAAAACAATGAAAGAAATAATAATCATAGTTATCATTTATCAGACTTTTTGTTCGTGCAGGGAAATGTGCTAAGTGTTTTACCTATATCGTCTGCTTTACTGCTAACTGCTATTGTCTTAGTTTAAAGATGGGAAAATTAAGGAAAAAAGTGATTAGGTAAGTCGGTCACATATCTAGAAAGAGACTGAATAGTATTTAAGAGACAAATGACACATTAGTTGCTCTAGGAAAAATGCATAACCTCTTTCTCTCAGGAATTAGCAAGCCCAGATCCTGTTCAAATTCTGGCTCCAAAAACATAATCTCTCCATTCCTTACTTGCCATATCTTTATAGTGATGTTGATAATAACAGTTCCCTGCAGGGGTTACCTATGAGGATCAAGTAGCTAACACAGGCAAAGCGCTGAGAATGAGGCTGGGTATATTGTAAGTGTTAACTGTATTAGTTATTACTAAAGCAACATCATAATTAGGTGATATAGCTAAGGTTCTTTTTTGTTTTCATAACTTGATAAACTGGAGGAGCCTGTGAGCTGTGAAACAAAAAGATTTCTTTTACGTTTTAGCTTAAGTCCTAGACTGGAATGAAACCAAAACAATTTTATGTGTCCGTTCCTCTGGTCTTTCTTGCTCTTCCATATTTTATGTTCAGTATCTGCAGGAAAATTAGTTGAACTTCAAGGAGGACAAAGGCCTTAATCACTTTCTGGGGTACAGTGGCCTAATCTGTTGTCTTGGGGATTATTTAACCTTTGCTCTACAGAGATGCTTCTTTTCCCTGTGGTGAATTGATGGTGCAATAGGTGGTCTTCAGTTTTTCCTTGATCTCGATGAGTTGTTGCCAGAGTGTCATTAGAGTCACTGTCCTGGACTTAGTGCTAGGAGACCAGGTGACTTAGGAGTTGAAAAGCCAGGGTCTCTAAGGGCAATAAGCATTCTGAAGAACTGACTTGCAACAGAACATTGCTAGTAAAAGAGGAGAAAGTGATGCGTTATCTTCAGATCTCTTCACCATATACTCTTACTTCTCTGAATTTCCAATGAACTCAGTTTGTGGTGTTCTCCTGGCTCTCAGTGAGGAAGCTCCAGCCTTTAGCAACCCCATGACAGCTACTAAACTTGAGAAAGATATATGTACATATTGCAACATTTGTAACAATACAATGCACAATAGTATCAATAGCATTATCAGAATGTCTGAGATATATGTTTGTATGTGTGTGTGTACATGTGTGTATGTCTATATCCAAAAATATTGGGAAAAAACACTTCAGTGATACCTAGATCATGGGCTTTAATTTTTTCCTCCTTTATATTGTTTAATCTGTTCCTTCTACACTGACCATGAATTATGTATATAATCAGAAACAATGTGAACAAAACCATTATACACAATAAAAAACTTAATAGTAAATATCTAAATTGACCAATAATTCTGTTGACAGTTTGATATTTGAAAAGCAGGGAAAACCAATGGTCTACTCTGGAGAAATATACTATTCAAAATAAATCAAAAAGAAAGAGAAATTATAAGGAAAAAGACCCACCACAAAGTCCTTATACTCCTCTACAAAGAACTTTAAAACAGAAAATAGTAAAATAAGCTACTTATATTTTAAATATATAAATATTTGCAAGTGGCATTTCGAGTCTGCCAGTTAAATTGCCACTCATGCTCTCAGGTGATACCCTCAATAATGTTGTAATGTGGTTATTATTGTCCCAATCTGCATATTAAGTGGTCTTTGCAAAGATATTCAGCTGGTGAGTGCGAACTAGAGCTGAAACTCAGGTTTCCTGACTAGAACCCTACTCCTAGCAGGCTCAGAAAAAAAACAAAGAAAAGAAAAATAAAAGGAAAAAGAAAAGAAAAAGAAATCACATACATACATTTGGGAACTCTGTATTTGTGGTGTGAACAAGGAAACATTCTTAATAGATATACAGATCCCTAAAAAGGATAGGAAAATCACTATACAAAGTTTTGACTTTTATAATAAGACATATTTCTTTATTTTTCTGTCTAAATTAATCTAACATATTGCCCAGATCACCTGGAATCGGAACAGGCACCAAAGGTGAAATGAGATATAAAGAAACACAGGGCTCTTCTGATGCTGAGCGCTAACCATGATACAAGACATTGTGTTAGGCTTTATATCCACTAGCTCAATTAACTTTTTTTTAAAATAAATATATGTATTTATGGCTGTGTTGGGTCTTCGTTGCTGCGTGCAGGCTTTCTCTATTTGTGGTGAGCGTGGGCTACTCTTCGTTGCAGTGTGTGGGCTTCTCATTGCGGTGGCTTCTCTTGTTGCAGAGCATGGGCTCTAGGCACGCGGGCTCAGTAGTTGTGGCTTGCGGGCCCTAGAGCACAGACTCAGTAGTTGTGACGCACAGGCTTAGTTGCTCCATGGCATGTGGGATCTTCCCAGACCAGGGCTCTAACCCATGTCTCCTGCAGCAGCAGGCAGATTCTTAACCACTTCACCACCAGGGAAGTCCCTCAATTAACTCTTAGAAAAATCTTATATATAGTGGAGTATTACTCAGCCATAAAAAAGAGTGAAATCTTGCCATTTGTGCCAACACGGATGGACCTGGAGGATATTATGCTAAGTAAAATAAGTCAGACAGAGAAAGACAAATACCATATGATTTCACTTATATGTGGAGTCCAGAAAACAAAACCAATGAATAAATATAACAAAACAAAAACAGACTTAGAGATACAGAGAACAAATTAGTAGTTGTCAAGGAGGAGAGGGGTGGGAAGAGGGGCAAAATTGGAGAAAGGTAATAAGAGGTACAAACTACCACTTATAAAATAAGTCACAGGGATGTAATGTACAGCACAGGGAACAAGCAGTATTTTATAATAACTATGCATGATGTGTAATCTATAAAAATATTGAATCACTATTCACCTGAAACTAATGCTATAAGCCAACTGTAGTTCAATTAAAAATATTAAAAATGGAAGTCTTCTGAGAGCACTCCCCATTCCCCATTTAAAGATGAGCAAAAGGTGGCCTAGAGGAAGCTGAATAGTTTTACTAGAGATCTCTTAGGTCAGAGGAACAGCTTTGCAATTTGAAGCTGGGCTTCTGTGGTTCCAAAGTCCTTGTGTGTGTTTTTTTTTTTTTTTAATTTGCTTGGTTTGGTTTGTCTGTATAGTATTTTTTTAATAGCTCAAATTTTAGAGCAGGCATCCAGGGACAGTTCTTGAATTTATAAATAGTTTTGTAACTAGGCAATCCAAGCGTACGTAGGAGATTATGTGATGTCATCTCTAAGTAGGATGTTGTTAATCTGGGTTCACTGTGACACTGTTCACACACATACACACAACTATGTGCATACAACTCAATACATAAACTATCATTCTGCCTTTGATTAAGCCAAGATAATCTGTCATTATCGTTGAGTCACAGCTTTGGCAGCTTCACCCTGACATTTTAAAACAAGGACACCTAATTCTAGCTGACACACATCTCAGTGGCTGAATACAGTGTGCTTATTTCTCACTCAAAGTCAAATCAGCACACTGTATGCTTTTATTAAATACAATTTTACTGGTCAATTATACCTCTATAAGGTTGGAAAACAATAATTATATTTTTTGCATGATTTTTTCTTGCCATTGTTTCAGCAAAATCATTTCAATCTGAATGTTTTATATGAGGGTATTCATTTTATTCATCTTTAAATTGTAGCAATATATTTTCCCTACTCTTGCTGTATGATTCTTTTTATAATACAAACAGCAAATTTTTTTTTAATTTACATTGCAAGGGAAGTGGAGAGACGTAGTTTCGCATGGAGTTTTGGTTAGCATTAACTTTCTCTGCCACAGTTGTGAAGTCGCCTTCCAACTTAGTTTTGGGACAGCCTCAGACCTCATCAAACAAGACAAACAAACAAAAAATACTGTAATCGCAACCCTCTCAGTAGTCAATTCACAAAGGAAATGAGACAAATCACCAATGAGTATATGAAAGGCATTCACTATTGCACCTAACAACATAATGCAAAGGGAAACATTTAAAATATTTCACTAATGTTTTAAATCCTCTGTGTTTATTAGGTTGTGGGAAAATAGTTCTCAGGTGTTTTTGGTGGGAATGAAAAATTGATACATCTTTTAGAAGAAATATCTGGCTATATGAAATAAAATATAAATGTATAAACTTTTGACTTAGCAAATCCTGTTTTAGACATTCCTCCAATTTTCAGACAAGTGCGCCAAGATATGTGTGTGTGTGAAAAGGTTCACTGGGACAATGTTAATACACACACTCACACACACAAAGTAACTTGTTTGTTCATTAATTAGTATTCAGTGTGGTGATCCATAAATTTTAGCCTTTTAAAATAATAAGGTAACTTTCCAGATGGATAGATAGATAGATAGGTAGGGTGATAGACAAACAGGCAGCTATATCTGGGATGTTTTATTAATAAACAGAGTGATTAAAGAATCATTCAAGTTAATATCAGTTAAGAAAAGGGTGGCTCAGGGATTATTTATTGCTAATCTATTATACGCCACAGTCATATTTCATCCTTACAGCAACTCTCTTGTTTGGGTGTTAAAATCTATAATTTAAAGAAGTAGCAAAGAGTTCAACTCACAGAGACTGAAAGTGGTACCTTTGGGGTTCCAACCCAGGCCAGTCAGGCTCCAAATCTGATGCTCCTTCTACTGCTTCCACAGCAGTTGGAACTTGTCCGCGTCTGTTCTCTACTTGTTTGCACTTTTCCATTTTAAAGCGACAGCCACCCCCTGCCCCACCAGGCTCAGCAACACTGTGCTTTCCTTTCCCATTACTGAGGCAGATCCACTCACCTCCCTGGCATTCATGAGCAGCTCTGCAGAGCACCTGAGCATCTGGCAACCCACCCAGCGAGAGTGACTGGGAAGCACAGAAAATTCCTCAGAGAGCAGGCGACATCTGTTTAATAGGCGATGAAAAACAAACTCATAATAAACCCATTTTAGGAGCAAAAAAAAGGCTCCTCAAAGTGCTGATTATTCATTTTATGCAAGTGTGGTAATGTTGGTCTACATGAAGAGTAGAAAAACAGCCTGTCCGGAAGCAAACGATCACAGCCAGAGAGGGTGAGGCCGCTCACACCAGGAACGAGCGCAGGCAATGGCAGGTGAGGACGCATTTAGAAAGATTACACAGAACGCCTGCACCACTTGTGGCTGGCTCCTGTCACAAAGAAGTGAGCCAGTTGATTGAGTGGGGTGCATACACATCAGGAATGAGTTTCAATACAGTAGCAGTGACTCCCTCACCACTCCAGACTGCTAAGCTGCTATCCATTCATTCAGCCATCAATGCATTCTTTCCCTTTATCCACCCCTTCATTGCTTCACTTATTCAAATATTCATTACATACTCTAATGAAAACATCTTTTTATTACTGGATGCTTTAACGGATATTGTAGTTATTATAATCTAGGGTGGTTTTCCTATAGAAGTGTAGAAGTATAGGATAATAAAAGGCAGATTAACATTTATTGAGCTTAAATCTGATAAGATATAAATGAATATAACTAAATGTATTGAAGGAGGAAAGAACATAATTGAAAGATAAAATCATCCTTGGTAATAACTACACTGGATACAAGCTAGTCCATGGCTGTAAATGTGACTGTGGATGTAGATGTAAAGAAAGAGAATTCAACGTCCTTTTTTTCTTTTTTTCCCCTAGAATTAATCTGAGAGAGACTGACTTAGTGTTTTTCTCAGGCAAAGTCATTATATACCGTGTGGAGGACAAAACAGAAACTAGGCTAAAAGTTGTCCATGGGTTAGCATACCGTACAAGCCAGATAAAGCTGTCTGTTATTATTGTCCTCTTCATATCTGCTATACTCATATAAATTTTATTTTATTCTCTAACCTCTCACATATATGCTCTCTGAATCAAAAGGTCTAGGCCAGAGATACGAAAAAATGAGGGTGGGGCGGGGGACAGAGAGAGAGAGAATATATTAGAGAACAGAAACTCCTGGACATCAATAGGTAATGATAGCAAAAATCAGAAAGCAATTCCAAGAAAATGGTAAATCTATGACATTGAAGCATAACAGTGTAGACCAATTAGCCCCCCATGCTTTCTACAGCTAACTTTGAAGATCTGGCACTATTATTTATTAAAGATGCAGAAATTTCCTACCTCTTAATGTATGTAAAAACGGGCACTAATATGAAGACAGATGCAATCCTGTTCCCCATCCCCTTCTCCCAGCATCAGGAAGGTACCATGTTATAGTGCAAGAACAGCCCTTGGATCCATATAGCCTTGGGTTTGACTCTGCACTTCAGTGTTCGCTAGTTCTATGTCCCTGAACAAGTTACATGAACAGCATCTTCATCTATAAAATAGATATCATGATGGTTGGCCTGTATGATTGTGGTAAGCATTAAATGAGATAATATTTATAAATTACTTAGAAGAGTGGGTAATACATACTAATTATTCAATAAGCAGTAGCTATCATTCCTATAATCATGACTGTGATTATTTTCTCTGAGCCTAAGTTTCCTCATTAAATTGGAATAATGATACATAAGGTTGGAGTGACCAATAGATGATATGCATTTAATGCATTCTAAATGATAACAGTATTCAGTCTAGCTTCAAAGAGAAAGAGATGGAGGTGCATTGCCTATCTAGATATGTTTACAAAGTAGTATACATTCAAAGAGTAATGGGCATTTAATTAAATCCTTGTGGCAAGAGAAATTCCCAAGCGAAGTTCCCTAGCTCAACTGTAGCATGTTCAGAATGAAAGAGAGTCAGTATCCTTCAGGGTGAAGTGAGGCTTCATAAATAGAAAAAAATAGCAATAATTTTTCAAACAAAAATTTAGATGTTCAGCGACTTAAATGTTCATTGTAGGGCTGGTTACAAAAAAAAATCATGAAAATTAAGCCATGCCCTGCCACAACATGCTCACATTGTAGATTTGCAAAGGTGCTATACTTACTCTCAAGAATAATGTTCTCCTAATACGATTGTACTTAGTCCCTCATTCCATGCTGAGAGAGTCTAGGCCCCTTTTTATGCCTGCCTGTCCCACAGCCTGGAGTGCCCTCCTCTCTCACTTCCATCTACTCCACTTTTTCACATCTTCACAATTTAGCTTCTTCAAGAATCTCACCCATACTCCTGTCATCCAGTGACTAGTCTATGTTCTTCTAATCTGCTTTTTTATACCATCCTATAGTTACTTTCCAATAACACTTACTATAGTTCATTTAGTTAGTTTTTTTATAAATCTACTTCCCCTATCAGATTGTGAGATCTTTAAAGGAGAAAAACTGTCTTCTTACTGAGATTTTATTTCTTCATTGCATGAATTACTATATACTATTATATTTTTATTTCCTACTAATCTTCCTTATGAGAAGGTTTGTTTCATGATGGTAGGGTGTTTGTTTCTGTGTTCTATACCATAACCTGAGAATCTAGAATTTTTTGTCACATAGTAGGCACTCAATACATATTTGTGGACTAAACGAATAAAGGCATCATGCTTACAGAAATTAGTATAGTGCCTGGTTATGTTAGTTACTCAGAAAAGCTGTGTTGAATTTAACAATTTTTTAAAAATTTATTTGTTTGCGCCGGGTCTTAGTTGTGGCAGGTGGGCTCCTTAGTTGTGGCTTGTGGGCTCCTTAGTGGTGGCATGCATGTGAGATCTAGTTCCCTGACCAGGAATCGAACCCAGGCCCCCTGCATTGGGAGCGTGGAGTCTTAACCATTGCACCACCAGGGAAGTCCCTGAATTTAATAACTGAAGAAAACAGTGATGCAATAATATTAGCTATCATTTGGAAATATATAGTTTGCAATGATATATGCAATATTAGTTATCATTCAGAAGGATCACACAGGGGCAAAGTTTAGAGATGATGAAGATGGTAAAGGAAGTTCACAATAAAGAACAATCTATTGTAAAGGCACAGAGGCATGGAAGAGCCTGGCATGACTAGGAACCTATAGCAAATGATGCAAGATGAAGACAGAGTTACTAGAAAACACTGGAGAATTCAAAGACGGTGAGAAAGTGAAAGGGCTGCTGTGTCATGTTAACAAGTCTGCATGCAGGACTGCAAAAAGCTATGGAGCCATAGCAAATTTTGATCAGTCAATTAAGGGGATTTGTTTGTGCTCTGAGCAGAAAGTTGGTTGTCTATGGTCTGGGCTCCTTCTCTCTGGAAAGAAAAGTCAGCCTCTCTGAACTCTGTGCCTGGAATATAGCCCAATATAGCTCACTGTCCAGAGCAGAGCTGCAAGGAGCCCTTAGGGCATATTGAGCGGCAAATTACAGGAAGCAGGTCTTTAGAGTGACCTTGAAAGGAGCCACATGTGTTGCTATCTTATGGGTGCTTGGGATCACCTAAATGTTATCTGATAATACTACTTACTTCCAGCAAGGAGCATTTATATATATATAAATATATATATATATATTTATGCAGCTCCTGTGCCTCAGAAACAAAAAGCACCAGCACTCCCCTCTGCAATTCTAATAGAGACTGATGAAAGATTATTAGAACCTTTAGTCTTGGGAGGGTCTTAAAAAGTAGGTTAAGGGCTTCCCTGGTGGCGCAGTGGTTGAGACTCCGCCTGCCGATGCAGGGGACACGGGTTCGTGCCCCGATCCGGGAAGATCCCACATGGCGTGGAGCGGCTGGGCCCGTGAGCCTATGGCCGCTGAGCCTGCGCGTCCGGAGCCTGTGCTCCACAACGGGAGAGGCCACAGCAGTGAGAGGCCTGCGTACCGCAAAAAAAAAAAAAAAAAAAAGTAGGGTAAAATAAATAGGCTTTTCTAGGGCAAATGAGTATGAAATACTTTGCTATCACTGAGCCATAACTGACTAAAAGAGATTATTATAAGAGTTTCCAATTAAGTTCCATGGACGCTTCTTATTGGTACAGTACTGTGTAGGTACAGGAAGAGGAGTGAGGGATTAGTTGTATGACTATATATATATTCATATATATAAGTGTGTGTTTACATAAATGTATTAACATATGCATTTATATTTATGTTGACATATAACAACATATATAATTCATTCTATATTATATAAATTATAGATTAATTAGAATATTCTGATGCCATGACTAGCAGTATAAAAATATTAAAATAACAAAATTCAGAACTTGTAGTTCTTCTTTCAGAACAGCATTCAACTCCCCATCAAAACAATTCTGATGCCAACTACAAACACTAGATAAAATATACAAATAAAATACCTAAGGATTTTGAGGAAAACACAAAAGCAGGCATACTGTGTGCTGTAAGGGGGCAGGAGGCTGTAAAAGTGACTGGCATGAGGATGATAAAAGCAAACCACACTTACACACACCATAACAAAATAGCTGAAAAGCAAAGGTAAAGAGAAAAGAGTCTTGAAAGCATCCAGAGAAAAATAACACATTATATATAAGGGAACCATGATTTGAATACTGTAGATCTCTCATCAAAAACTATGGAGGCCAGAAGAGCAGACAACAATGGAACTGCATTTTTTTATTATTGAACTTTTTATTTTGAGATAATTTTATCACCTGTAGTTGCAAAATATAATACTCAAGATCCCATGTGGCCTTTCTCCAGTTTTCCTCACTGGTAACACTGCAAAGGGATAGCAAGATATCACCTGTAGCTTATTAACATTGATACAGTGTAGATGCAGAACGTTTCCATCTCCACAAGAATTTTTCATGTTGTGCTTTTCCAGTCACACACACTTCCCTCCCACCCTCACTTCCCCATTAAATGCTGACAACCATTAATTGTTCATATTTCTGTCATTTCAAGACTGTTATACAAATGGAATCGGAGAGAAGGTAACTTTTGAGATTGGCTTTTTTCACTCAGCATAATTCTCTGAGATCATCCAGATTGTTGTGTGTGTCAGTAGTATGCTCCTTTTTATTGCTGACTAGTGGTCTATGGTATGGATGTACCAGATTTTATTTAATCATTAACACGCTGAAGGACATAAAATTGTTTCCAGTTTTGGGCTGTTATGAATAAAGCTGCTATAAACATTCATATACAGGCTTTCATGTGACCATAAGTTTTCATATCTCTGGGTTAAATGCCCACTAGTGCAATTGTTGGGTCATATGGTATTTGCATATCTTCTTTAAAAAAAAAAAAACCTTCCAAACACTTATCCAGAGTTGCTATACCCACTATACATTCACAGTAGCAACATGAGTGATCCAATTTCTCTGTCCCTTCACCAGCATTGTGGATTGTCTTTTTTTTTCTTTTTCTAGCCATTCTGATGAGGATAGAATAATGACGTGTGGTTTGATCTGTATTTCCCTAATGGATGGTGCTGATGAATATATATTTTTTTTAATTTTTATTGGAGTATAATTGCTTTACAATGTTGTGTTAGTTTCTTCTGTACAACAAAGAGAATCAGCTATATGTATACCTATATCCCTATATCCCCTCCCTCTTGCGCCTCCCTCCCACCATCCCTATCCCATCCTGCTAGGTGGTCACAAAGCACGGAGCTGATCTCCCTGTGCTATACAGCAGCTTCCCACTAGCTATCTATTTTACATTTGGTAGTGTATATATGTCAATGCTACTCCACTTCATCCCAGCTTCCCCTCCCCCCACTGCCATGTCCTCAAATCCATTCTCTATGTCTGCGACTTTATTCCTGTCCTGCCCCTAGGTTCATCAGAACCATCTTTTTTTAGATGCCATATATATGTGTTAGCTTTATTTTGATTATTTACCATCTGTTTATCCTCTTCAGTGAAATGCATTTTCATATTTTTTGCCCGTTTTCTAATTGGACTATTTATTTTACTATTTGGTTTGGACAGTTCTTTATATAGTCTAGATATTATTTGCCTATGTGATTTGTAAATATATTGTCCAATCCTGTAGCTTGTTTTGAAAAGAAAAATGAGTAGGTTTTGTTCCCCCCTTTTTTTTTAAATATTAAAAAAAAGAACAACTGAGGCTTAGGGAGGTGAGATGTCCTCACCGTTTACACGAAAAGCAAGTGGCTGAGATGTGGTTTGACTTTAGTTCATTGTTTATTCCACCTCACAGTGCTTCCTTATGCAGAAGTCTTTTATTAAGCGATAGATGGGGAGAGTCTACTTTCCATCACAATTCTAGGTATCACCTGTAAAAATCACGCCCCACCCACAATCTGAGTAAATTCATATCAAGAATACTGGGTACCCAAACCTGTATGCTTGGTTGAAATATGTTCTTGGTTCCACTATTTTCAAATGTCTAAATTAAGGGATCTGATAAATACATTCTACAAATCATTAGTTGCTAATAACATAAACTGGTCCTGACAAAGACAGCTATTTTCCTAAATATTTTATATCAAAAGCAAGATGCAGAATAGTGTGCACTATATGATACTAGTAATATAAATATATGTGTACACACTTTTTTGGCAGAAGAAATTTTCATGAAACTTTTAAAATGATGTTTGCTTTGGGTGAAAGGGAGAATTTCACTCCTGTTTCTATGCTCTTTGGATTTTTTTCAAACTGTATTTATGAATGACTGTTACTTTTAAAATATTAGGAACATAAATAAAAAGATAAAACACTGCATATGTAATGAGCAATAAAGAGTAATTTCATTTCTTAGCATCTGAAGTTTTTAGCATAAATTTCCCTAAAATATGTGTTTCTGTTGGGTGAACTTTTCCATGACTATTGGGACAGAGGGTAGCAATGAGATCCATAGGAACTGGCATGTTTGGTGAAAACTAAACATTCAATTTATAAATGAAGAAATAAATTCAGAGTGATCAGTAAGTTGTTCTAATTCACGCATCTATTAAATTACAGAGCTAGAACCTATACCTAGATCTGAATGACTCCAAAGCCCCTGCTGTTTCATATGTCCCCCATTCATGAACCTTTAATCTGGGGTAATCTGGTTCCTTTCAGTAACTTCATCAGTGGCTCAATTCCCTAGGTATCTACAACTATCCAGCTGATATAACTTATAAGAGTCTTACACGTTCCTTTTACAATGTGCCCAGATTCAGTCTTTTATTTTAGCATCCCCCCTTTTTATAACTAAAATTACATCTTGTAAACATGTAATTTCACAAATTTATTCTCCTCCAAAGTCATCTTAATCTGATGTAGTTTCAACATATTTCTTCTTTCTGTAGTAATCCAGACAGGGGATTCATATATTCTCTGGACATTAGATGGAAAAATACAAAACTTCTACATTGAGTTATACCTGGGAGAACTGCCCTGTTGCTAACAGGCAATGGCTCTAACCTCTTTTCATTTTCAAACATTTCTTGGAGTAGAGGATAAAACACTGATCCCATCTGCCTTACTGTGGTTTTCATACTTAACGGTTTTATCTTAGATTATGTGGGAGAGCCTTTACAACTGTTTTTATTTGAAATTAATAATTGTGAAACTGATATGTATCATTTTCCTCATTGTATGAAAAAGTCAGTTCAGAAGGATTAGGTGACTTTTCGGAAACAGATAGTAGAACTCGAAACCTCTCTCAGTCCTATTGATTGCACGTTCAATTTCCCCCCAAATATATCATTCAAACTTTATTGTTAATTTAAGATTAAAAGTTGAAAACAAAGTAATGCAATTGCTGGACTACGTATTACATATATGGAATATCTGTTTAGACTTCATGGCGTGGACTTTATCTTTGCCTCACCTAGCAGATTGCTTTATCACAAGACTTTTTAGGAAGTCAGAGGTTCAGATTCAGCAGAGGTCTGCAACTTACCTGTGTTTATAACCTTAACCTATAATAACCTTTGAAACTAAATTCATTCTTTAAAAAAAAAAGTAAAATTTAAATCTAAATAGCTTTTCCTTTACATTCAAGTTCTTTGATGTATCCGCATCCCAAATAATTGGAAATAGATTTCAGTTTATTATCTTCAACTTCAGTTTATTTTCTCTCTATCTTTACCAGATGGAAATGTCACCAGATAAAGATGTTAATCACATGTGATGTTAGTGTGAGAATGACAGGTAATTATTGCTTTAACTCAAGTGGTCACACACTAATGGATTATTGAAAATCACTGATATCATTATCCTAGACCACCAGGAAAAAGTGATTCAGAAATCCTGTATTAGACTGGCTGGGAGGAGGTATGCAATTACCCTCAAGGATGAGATATATATCATTGTCACTCCGGGCTCTTAGAGTGTGAACACAGAGAACAACACAAATCAAGGGAAAGTAAGAAATAACACTAACATTTGAAATGTATGTACAGTGTTTATGTGCTAAGGGAACTAAACTGGAAGATTTCTTGATAAAATATTATCACTTGTGTTTCCACTTACATGTGAAACATGGCCTCCACATACTTGTTGGAACCATTATCTTGTATACAGCTCACCCTATGAACTTTGGGACACAAAACTGAATTCACAGACATCTGGAATTAGAAGGAAATCTAAAGATATGCCCCTTCAATTATGTCATTCGATGAATGACACTGCTCTGTAGCCCCATCCTTTTATTTTTAACTAATTAATTTTTATTATTTTTTTACATATTTATTAGTGTATAATTGCTTCACATTGCCGTGTTAGTTGCTGCTGTATAACAAAGTGAATCAGCTATACGTATACATACATCCCCATATCTCCTCCCTCTACGTCTCCCTCCCACCCTCCTATCCCACCCCTCTAGGTGGTCACAAAGCACCCAGTTGATCTCCCTGTGCTATGTGGCTGCTTCCCACTAGCTAGCTATTTTACATTTGGCAGTGTATATATGTCCATGCCACTCTCTCACTTCGTCCCAGCTTACCCTTCCCCCGACCCGTGTCCTCAAGTCCATTCTCTACATCTGCATCTTTATTCCTGTCCTGCCCCTAGGTTCTTCAGAACCCCTTTTTTTTTTTAAGATTCCATATGTATGTGTTAGCATATGGTATTTGTTTTTCTCTTTCTGACTTACTTCACTCTGTATGACAGACTCCACGTCCATCCACCTCACTACAAATAACTCAATCTCATTTCTTTTTATGACTGAGTAATATTTCATTGTATATATGTGCCACATCTTTTTTATCCATTCATCTGTCAATGGACACTTAGGTTACTTTCATGTCCTGGCTATTGTAAATAATGCTGCAATGAACATTGTGGTACATGACTCTTTTTGAATTATGGTTTTCTCAAGGTATGTGCCCAGTAGTGGGATTGCTGGGTCATATGATAGTTCTATTTTCCGTTTTTTAAGGAATCTCCATACTGTTCTCCATAGTGACTGCATCAATTTACAATCCCACCAGCAGTGCAAGAGGGTTCCCTTTTCTCCACACCCTCTCCAGCATTTATTGTTTGTAGATTTTTTGATGATGGCTGTTCTGACTGGTGGAGGTGATACCTCATTGTAGTTTTTTTTTTTTTTTTTAAGATTTATATTTTTTAATATTTATAGTATTTACTATCTTTTAATTTTTTTTTGGCTGCATTGGGTCATTGTTACTGTGCGCGGGCTTTCTCTAGTTGTGCGAGCGGGGGCTACTCTTCGTTGGGGTGCTCGGGCTTCATCATTGCGGTGGCTTCTGTTGTTGCAGAGCAAGGGCTCTAGGCACGCAGGCTTCAGTAACTGTGGCATGCAGGCTCAGTAGTTGTGGCTTGCAGGCTCTAGAGTGCAGGCTCAGTAGTTGTGGTGCATGGGCTTAATTGCTCCATGGCATCTGGGATCTTCCCAGACCAGGGCTTGAACCTGTGTCCCCTGCACTGGCAGGCGGATTCTTAACCACTGTGCCACCAGGGAAGCCCCTCATTGTTAGTTTGGATTTGCATTTCTCTAATGATTAGTAACGTTTAGCATCCATTCATGTGTTTGTTGGCAATCTGTATATCTTCTTTGGAGAAATGTCTGTTTAGGTCTTCTGCCCATTTTTGGATTGCATTGTTTGTTTTTTGATACTGAGCTGCATGAGCTGCTTGTATATTTTGGAGATTAATCCTTTGTCAGTTGCTTTGTTTGCAAATATTTTCTCCCATTCTGAGGGTTGTCTTTTTGTCTTGTTTATGGTTTCTTTTGATGTGCAAAAGCTTTCAAGTTTCATTAGGTCCCATTTGTTTCTTTGTTTTTATTTCCATTTCTCTAAGAGGTGGGTCAAAAAGGATCTTGCTGTGATTTATGTCATAGAGTGTTCTGCCTATGTTTTCCTCTAAGAGTATTTATAGTGTTTGGCCTTACATTTAGGTCTTTAATCCACGGTGAGTTTGTTTTTCTGTATGTTGTTAGGGAGTGTTCTAATTTTGTTCCTTTACATGTAGCTGTCCAGTTTTCTCAGCACAAAATATTGAAGAGGCTGTCTTTTCTCCATTGTATATTCTTGCCTCCTTTATCAAAAATAAGGTGACCATATGTGCATGGGTTTATCCCTGGGCTTTCTATCCTGTTCCAATTATCTATATTTCTGTTTTTGTGCCAATACCATACTGTCTTGATTGCTGTAACTTTGTAGTATAGTCTGAAGTCAGGGAGCCTGATTTCTCCAGCTCTGTTTTTCTTTCTCAAGATTGCTTTGGCTATACAGGGTCTTTTGTGTTTCTATACAAATTGTGAAATTTTTTGTTCTAGTTCTGTGAAAAATGGCATTGGTAGTTTGATAGAGATTGCATTGAATCTGTAGATTGCTTTGGGTAGTATAGTCATTTTCACAATGTTGATTCTTCCAATCCAAGAACATGGTATATCTCTCCATCTGTTTGTATCATTTTTAATTTCTTTCATCAGTGTCTTATAGTTTTCGGCACACAAGTTTTTGTCTCCTATAGTACGTTTAATCATAGGTATTTTATTCTTTTTGTTGCACTGGTAAGTGGGAGTGTTTCCTTAATTTCTCTTTCAGATTTTTCATCATTAGTGTATAAGAATACAAGCGATTTCTGTGTATTAATTTTCTATCCTGCTACTTTACCAAATTCATTGATTAGCTCTAGTAGTTTTCTGGTAGCATCTTTAGGATTCTCTATGTATAGTATCATATCATCTGCAAACAGTGACAGTTTTACTTCTTCTTTTCCAATTTCGATTCCTTTTATTTCTTTTTTGTCTCTGATTGCTGTGGCTAAAACTTCCAAAACTAGGCTGAATAATAGTGGTGAGAGTGGGCAACCTTTTCTTGTTCCTGATTTCATTGGAAACGGTTTCAGTTTTTCACCATTGATAACGATGTTGGCTGTGTGTTTGTCATATGTGGCCTTTATTATGTTTAGGTAAGTTTCCTCTGTGCCTACTTTCTGGAGGGTTTTTATCATAAATGGGTATTGAATTTTGTCAAAAGCTTTTTCTGCATCTATTGAGATGATCATATGGTTTTCCTCTTCAATTTCTTAATATGGTGTATCACATACATTTATTTGCATATATTGAAAAATCCTTGCCTTCCTGGGATAAACCCCACTTGATCACGGTGTATGATCCTTCTAATTTGCTGCTGGATTCTGTTTGCTAGTATTTTATTGAGAATTTTTGCAACTATGTTCATCAGTGATATTGGCCTATAGTTTTTTTTGTAACATCTTTGTCTGGTTTTGGTATCAGGGTGATGGTGTCCTCGGAGAATGAGTTTGGGAGTGTTCCTCCCTCTGCTATGTTTTGGAAGAGTTTGAGAAGGATAGGTGTCAGCTCCTCTCTAAATGTTTGATAGAATTTGCCTGTGAAGCCATCTGGTCCTGTGCTTTTGTTTGTTGGAAGATTTTTTTGTGTGTGTGGTACGTGGGCCTCTTACTGTTGTGGCATCTCCCATTGCAGTGCACAGGCTCCGGACATGCAGGCTCAGTGGCCATGGCTCACAGGCCCAGCCGCTCCACGGCATGTGGGATCTTCCTGGACTGGGGCACAAACCCGTGTCCCCTGCATCGGCAGGCGAACTCTCAACCACTGTGCCACCAGGGAAGCCCATGTTGGAAGATTTTTAATCACAGTCTCAATTTCAGTGCTTGTGATTGGTCTGTTTATATTTTCTGTTACTTCCTGGTTCAGTCTCGGAAGGTTGTGCTTTTCTAAGAATTGGTCCATTTCTTCCAGGCTGTCCATTTTATTGGCATATAGTTGCTTGTAGTAATCTCTCATGATCCTTTGTATTTCTGCAGTGTCAGTTGTTACTTCTCTTTTTCATTTCTTATTCTGTTGACTTGAGTCTTCTCCCTTTTTTTTTGATTACTCTGGCTAATGGTTTATCAATTTTATCTTCTCATGTTTCTTCCTTCTTGAGTTAGGATTGTATCACTATAACCTTCCCTCTAGAACTGCTTTTGCTGCATCCCATAGGTTTTGGGTCAACATGTTTTCATTGTCATTTGTTTCTAGGTATTTTTTGATTTCCTCTTTGATTTCTTCAGTGATCTCTTGGTTATTTAGTAGTGTGTTGTATAGCCTCCATTTGTTTGTATTTTTTACAATTTTTTCCTGTAGCTGATATCTAGTCTCATAGCATTCTGGTCAGAAAAGATACTTGATATGATTTCAGTTTTCTTAAATTTACCAAGGCTTGCTTTGTGACCCAGGATATGATCTATCCTGCAGAATGTTCCCTGAGCACTTGAGAAGAAAGTATATTCTGTTGTTTGGGGATGGAATGTCCTATAAATATCAATTAAGTCCATCTTGTTTAATGTATCACTTAAAGCTTGTGTTTCCTTATATTTTCATTTTGGATGATCTGTCCATTGGTGAAAGTGGGGTGTTAAAGTCCCCTACTATTATTGTGTTACTGTCGATTTTCCCTTTTATGGCAGTTAATATTTGCCTTATGTATTGAGGTGCTGCTATATTGGGTGCATAAATATTTATAATTGTTATATCTTCTTCTTGGATTGATCCCTTGATCATTATGTAGTGTCCTTCTTTGTCTCTTGTAATAGTTTTTACTTTAAAGTCTATTTTGTCTGATATGAGAACTGCTACTCCAGCTTTCTTCTGATTTCTATTTGCATGGAATAACTTTTCCCATCCCCTCACTTTCAGTCTGTATGTGTCCCTAGGTCTGAAGTGGATCTCTTTTAGACAGCACATATACGGGTCTTGTCTTTGTATCCATTCAGCTAGTCTATGTCTTTTGGTTGGAGCATTTAATCCATTTACATTTAAGGTAATTATCGATATGTAAATTCCTATTACCATTTTCTTAATTGTTTTGTGTCTGTTATTGTAGGTCTTTTCCTTCTCTTGCTTTTCCTGCCTAGAGAAGTTCCTTTAGCATTTGTTGTACAGCTGGTTTGGTGGTGCTGAATTCTCTTATCTTTTGCTTGTCTGTAAAGGTTTTAATTTCTCTGTTGAATCTGAATGAGATCCTTGCTGGGTAATCTTGGTTGTAGGTTTTTCCCTTTCATCACTTTAAATATGTCCTGCCACTCCCTTCTGGCTTGCAGAGTTTCTGCTGAAAGATCAGCTGTAAACATTATGGGGGTTCCCTTGTATGTTATTTGTTGTTTTTCCCTTGCTGCTTTTAATATTTTTTCATTGTATTTAATTTTTGATAGTTTGATTAATATGTGTCTTGGCGTGTTTCTCCTTAGATCTATGCTGTATGGGACTCTCTGCATTTCCAGAACTTGATTGACTATTTCCTTACCCATATTAGGGAAGTCTTCAACTATAATCTCTTCAAATATTTTCTCAGTCCCTTTTATTTTTTCTCTTCTTCTTCTGGGACCCCTATAATTCGAATGTTTGTGCATTTAACGTTGTCCCAGAGGTCTCTGAGACTGTCCTCAGTTCTTTTCATTCTTTTTTCTTTATTCTGTTCTGCGGTAGTTATTTCCACTTTTATCTTCCAGGTCACTTATCTGTTCTTCTGCCTCAGTTATTCTGCTATTGATTCTTTCTAGAGAATTTTTAATTTCATTTATTGTATTGTTCATCACTGTTTGTTTGTTCTTTAGTTCTTCTAGGTCCTTGTTAAACTTTTCTTGTATTCTCTCCATTCTATTTCCAAGATTTTGGATCATCTTTACTATCATTATTCTGAATTCTTTTTCAGGTAGACTGCCTGTTTCCTCTTCATTTATTTGGTCTGGTGGGTTTTTACCTTGCTCCTTCATCGGCTGGGTATCTTCTCATTTTGCCTAACTTACTGTGTTTGGGGTCTCCTTTTTGCAGGCTGCAGGTTCATAGTTCCCATTGTTTTTGGTGTCTGCCCCCAGTGGCTAAGGTTGGTTCAGTGGGGTTGTGTAGGTTTCCTGGTGGAGGGGACTAGTGCCCGTGTTTTGGTGGATGAGGCTGGATCTTGTCTTACTGGTGGGCAGGACAGCAGCTGGTGGTGTGTTTTGGGTGCCTGTGACCTTATTATGATTTTAGGCAGCCTCTCTGCTAGTGGGTGGGGTTGTGTTCCTGTCTTGCTGTTTGGCGTAGGGTGTACATCACCGTAGCTTGCTGGTCATCGAGTGGAGCTGCGTCTTAGCGTTGAGATGGAGATCTCTGGAAGCGCTTCGCTGTTTGATATTACGTGGAGCCGGGAGGTCTCTGGTGAACCAATGTTCTGAACTTGGCTGTTCCACCTCAGAGGCACAGGCCTGACACCCAGACAGAGCACCAAGACCGTTTAGGGAAGTCTGAGGTCTTCTTCCAGCGTTCAGTAGGTGTTCTGTAGGAGTTGTTCCACATGTAGATGTCTAAAAATTATTTCTAAAAAATATGGTCTTCCATATATTTCAAGTCCTACCAGTTCTCCTTATGAATCAACTTCATGATACATTTTAAAATTTATCAGTTCATTCATTCATTTGTTCATTTACATTCACTTATTTGTTTATTAAAATCTTATAAAGTATCTATTACTATTTGTGACCCAGGCATAAAATTTTTGAACAAGATAGTGTATTAATTTGTTAGAGCTAATACCACAAACTAAGTGTCTTAAACAACAGAAATTGATTGTCTCACAGTGCTGGATGCTAGAAATCTGAAATGAAAGTGTTGGCAGGGTTGGTTTCTTTTGAAAGCTGTGAGGAAAGATTCTGTTCCAGCCATTTCTCTTTGGCTTGCAGATCCCTGTCTTTATGTGCACATGACATTCTCCCTGTGTATCTGTCTCTCTCCAATTTTTCCCCCATCATGTAAGGAAACCAGTCATATTGAATTAGAAGGCCCACCCTAATGATTTTAACTGAATTACCTCCGTAAAGATTCTATCTGTAAGGAAGTTCATGTTATGAGTTACTGGGCATTAGGATGTCAACAAAAAAATTTTTGGAGGGCAGAATTCACCCCTAACAGAACTAAGAACTTATACTCTATTGAGATATCCAAAAATATATGTTCATAAACACTCAAACGTTATCCAGCATGGACTGTGTTCAAAGGAGTTATGCCTTATATGGGCAGAAAGAAGAGACTGGATATTTAACAACTTATTGTTTTCTATCATTAAAAAAAGGCTGGATTGCTTTTTATGGGATAGATAAGTGAAATCTGTTCTGTTCTCTGGCATGCCTGCTCAGATTCTCCAGGCACTGGCTGCCTAATCACACTCATGGGTCCTGAGCTGTTGATTCCTATTATTTTGCAATGAAGGCTCAAAATAGAAAGAATCTAGAACCCTTTTTTTTTACCTCAAAAATACATGTAACATTTTATTTGAAACACCAGAATTACCAGTGCTTTCTAATGATTATTTGTTCATTTAGACTCTAATCTTATTTTAGAAGGATAAAATGTCTATTTTATTTTAAGCGCTAAAATAAAGCAAACAAACAACAATCTATCTGCAGGAGAACACAGAGATAATTACAGAAGAATGTAACCAAAGTGGACCCTGACAACTATCAAGGAATTTAGGCTCTCAATAAGATATAAAAAAGTATCTTTGGCAGAACAAATTAATCTGTATGAGAATTTTTTTTAAAAAAGTAATTGTGTAGACTACTTCTTCTTCTTAGAGAAATGCACCAGATACTTGATATTTTAAGTTCATTTTAATGTTCATTTTTTCTGTATTCTGAAGGAGGTTCACAGTAATGCAAATGTATAATGCAGTTTAACTTACAATACAAATTTATGCTTTTCAACTCTAGAAATATATTTTTAAAAATCAGCAGCATAAACCAGAACATGACCCTGCAGAATTTGGAAGGGATTTTGTTGTTGTTTTTCTTTCCTTTGTTTCTTTTGTTTGTTTAATCACACTCGTAAATATGCAGTGCTCTTTTCAAGGGGCATATAACAGGAATATATTCCCACCACTCTGCTACTTCAAGATGTTCATTATGAATAAATATGATAGAAAGATGTTCCTCCCATCACTCCACCAATGTCACGGTGGCTTAAGATATGCTGAAATCCCAAAAGTTACTATGCACTCAACATCCTCTTTTGTAGATTCCTTCTTTCAGTTTCTGTTCCTGACAGTTTTCAAGAGATAGATCGTATTTTGGACACACTAAAATTTAGCTCCAGGCATCTAAGTGCCTCTTCCTAACCTCCTTTTCCCCTAACTGGTATTCATTTTTATCTCCAAAGTAAAGGACATTCCTTCTTTCCCACCTAACATTCTGAATAAATAGTCTTTGAGGCCTGTTATGAAAGTCTTTCTTAAAAAAAAAAAAGCATATATGTGTGTGTGTGTGTGTGTGTGTGTGTGTGTGTGTGTGTGTGTGTGTGTATGTATTTCAACCTGTCACACTCATACCCAACTTAAAAGTTGTATTCCTCTTTCTTTAATTAGGGGAAAGTCTGTCATTTAAAAGCATGATATCAGTACTTAACATAGATACATCCAAGAGCTAAAATACACAACCTCAAAGGCCCAGCAATTCCACTAATAAATAATCACTCAATGAAAATTCATGAACATCATTACCAAAACACATATACTAGGTACATGCATATATTCAGTCAGTAAGTACAATTTAAGCTGCATGTGTAGGATTATTAAATCTTTTCATGTGCAACTCTCAAGGTGAGGTTAAGGAAACCTTATAGGGAAACAGGAAAGTCTGCCTTTTAAAGAAAATCTGTGTATTGATCTATTGATTCATCATCTATCTATAATGTGCATATGTATGTATTAGGGATGGGGAGTATAGTATTTCCCATCCCATTTCATTTCTACTCTTCATTGCCGTATTTTTAAAAACTAATATTTGCCATGGATTCTGCACTTTCTGCATTTTCCATTCTTAGAAGCAGCCAAACCAGGATTTTCTGCCCTTCATAGTGTTTTAGGCTAAAGTAGGTCAGTATCACAACTGAGAAAAATTAGGTAGGATTAGAAGTTCTGGTTCACATTGAAAAGATGATCTCTAAAACTCTGAAACATTTATCACTAAAGCCCCCTCTAGGACTACATAGAAGAGAGACTTTTGGATGTTAGAGGGGTGTAAATAATATTTTATATTCATTTTCATGGATTCAGGACATAATAATATACATGCCTAATTTTACACACACATATTGTGTAGTCTGTATATACAGTGGAGAAACAAAGATCGATATGGTATATAGTATGTGCTCTTGCACAGCTCTTATTCTAACAGGAAAGACAGATAGGTAAAGAGATAATTATCATATCACAGGGAATCTTAATCTGAAGTTTACTGACCCTTAAGTGGAAAAGGAGACTGTAGCTGACATCTGTGTTTATATCAAAAGAGCGTATTAGCTTTCTAAGGGGTCATGCTATACTGCAAGCACATCATCTATTTAGGGCATAAATATTTTGCCTTGTCTTCTTACCCTCTTAGCTGTAATATACACACACACGCGCGCGCACACACACACACACACGCACACCAGTGAAATGGATTTGGAAAAAAAAAAACAAATCACAGTAGTCCCAAACAGTAACTCAGATTATTGGAACGTTTCATCTGTAACTGGCCTACTTCTAAAATGCTTGCCCAGGATACTATTCAGACATCTCAGCTATCTAAATCCTGTTTATATTTCACTAATTTGGTGAACTTCAACAAAGCCTATTTACTGGCAATCTTCTTATCTGTGCCTTTGGTGAATATTGCTAATGATCAAGAAACTCTTAGTTAGCTCTAATATATGTATGAGATCTTTTTAACTCAATACTCTAGCCAGGCTCAACCAATTGATCTGTGTTGGCTCATAATATGCTACCTGTTGGCCATGGTTTCTCAGTTCTAGGTTTAGAAAAAGCAAATTACACACTTAGGAATTGAGTATGGACTTGAGAATAAATTATAAATGGATTGTCAAGTAAGCATATTCTTTCCACAGTAGAAATTTTTAAAAATGTATATATTTTTTTAGCCCAGGATGTTTGGGGACATTTTTATCTTAGAGGAATGTATTTTGTAAGCACTACCTGCTCTTTACCATTTCCCAAACCTCTGCTATGTGTCAGGCACTGTGTCAGCTCCTGGAGAAATGAAGATGAATGAGGACATGCCCATGACCTTGAAGACCTTGCAATCTCACAATTCAGATAAACCCAATAATTGTGAGATAGTGATAAGAGTACTTGGGTATTGGTAGATATGAGGCACTATGGGGTGCTTAACTCTGTCAAGGAGTGAAGATTTTATTGGAATCATTAAAGGCTACTTTACAGAAGTGACCCCTAAACTCTCTTGAAAGACATTTGGAAGTTAGATAAGAGTGAAAAATGAGAAGGGAGTCCAGGTTAGGCCTGGAGGCAAAAGGGAAATAAGGCTAGTCATGCATTCAGAAAGACCTGAATGCAGAATACTTGTTTGAGCCCACAGATTTACATTCAGCAAAAAAACTTGAGAAAAGTCACTTAAAGCTCTGAGTCCATGTCAAAATTGTATTCCAACTTCCTTCACCTGGAAAAGTTGTCTTGTCTCCAGTTGCTGAAAAATTACATTCTGCAGCTTTCTTTCTCCAGTATTGACAAATGGTTAAATGGAAAGGGAAGTCAAAAAAGCAAATCGATGGGATTTTACACAGTCCTCATTACTAGGTCAGCCATGCCTTCTGTGTGCATACTCAAGCTTGTTTCCTTGCTCTGAGTCAGGCTTTTAGAAGGTTGCTTGCTGGCTGAACTCTCAGCTCAGGGAGACAAAAAAACTAGTTTTCAAAATCTATCTCCAATAAACAAGTAACAGAAAACCTCACACACCAATCTATGATTCTATTTTTAATTATCATCATTAAAGCAAAACCAAGGAAGAACCACGAATTGGCTGGTCATTTCCACTTAAAGAACCATAAAGATTTGCAGCAGGAAGGGTCTTTAAGGCTAATCCATGTCAAACATCCTTTCTCCCTTTATTTTATAAAAATGGAAATTGGTGCATAGAAAAGTCAAGTGGCTTGCCCAAGGTGACAAATCAAGCTAACGGCTGAACCTGAGCTCAGTCCCAATAGAATGTGTTCATAAGCCCAGGCATTCGAATCTGCAGAGCCAGGGAGAATAGTTTATTTTGAATTACAATTTGTTATTTCTTTAAAAACAAAGTTTTTATTAAAAAAAAAAAAACTTTTATGTGACAGTATCACATAGCTGTTTATCTGTGGCTTTCTCTGTGTCTGTGTTTGTTGGGTGGGGACATAATACTCTTCATTCTTTAGCATCTCCAACCCAGTGGTTCTCAAAACTGGCTGCACATTAAAATCACTTAAAAGGCTTTAAAAAAATCAATGTCCAGTCTCTCCTCCCTAGAGATTCTAATTTAATTGGCCTGGCATGGTATCCTAACATCAGTATATTTAAAGTTCCCTAGGCGGTTCTAATGCAAAGTCAGTATAGAAAACAATTGCTTTGACCGAGCATCATAATCAGGATTCAGTTGTCCACAAAGCTGCCCATATTCACATACCACCTTACTGCTAGTTATATATGTTCCTCCTATTGGCTAATATTTAACTTAAGTAAATTTCCTTTTTTTTAGTTTTTTAAAATTTTATTTATTTGCTTGTTTGTCACTAGCTCACAATTATTGGGTTTATCTGAATTGTGAGATTGCTAGGTCTTCAAGGTCATGGGCATGTCCTCATTCATCTTCATTTCTCCAGGAGCTGACACAGTGCCTGACATATAGCAGAGGTTTGGGAAATGGTAAAGAGCAGGTAGTGCTTACAAAATACATTCCTCTAAGATAAAAATGTCCCCAAACATCCTGGGCTAAAAAAATATATATTTTTAAAAAAATTTCTACTGTGGAAAGAATATGCTTACTTGACAATCCATTTGGGTCTTTGTTGCTGTGTTGGCTTTAGTTGTGGCAAGTGGGGGCTACACTTCGTTGCGGTGCACCGGCTTCTCATTGCGGTGGCTTCTCTTGCCGCAGAGCACGGGCTCTAGGCGCACAGGCTTCAGTAGTTGTAGCATGTGGGCTCAGTAGTTGTGGCTCACGGGCTTAGTTGCTCCGTGGCATGTGGGATCTTCCTGGACCAGGGCTCGAACCCTTGTCCCCTGCATTGGCAGGCGGCTTCTTAACCACTGTGCCACCAGGGAAGTCCTAAATTTCTTTTTAAAATAAATTTTATGTCACTCTACAAATGATAAACAAATTATACCTATTTAAAAATGAAATAAACATGATATAACCAAATATTATTATTAAATATTAGATAGATACCATTGCTTATCTGAGATTTTGAGCCTAAAGCCTGTTATTTCTTTGCTAAACTTACAGATAGCATATATAAGGAAAAGGATGAAGATAGTCATGTGACACCAAGACATTCTTCCTGATATAAGTGGATGGATTCACAGAGAAATATAAAGGGCATACTTTTCAAAAAATGCCTGGTCTTTTACAATATCATCTCACTTAATACCAGTGGTAAATGTCCCATGCCTTGATAATCTGTGATTTAACATACAGGAGGACACATGGAATTTTGTCTTTGTTTCTCACATCTGCAAGTGTACCAAGGCACTCACCTTTTGTCTCAGTTTTTCCTGCTGCTCTCAGTGGGCTATGAGCCACACTGCACTTTGGTGACTTCTAACCACATTTAACTCCCTGGGTAGCTTAATGCCTTTTTCATGAGGAACCCAGAACAAAATGGGGTATGGCATGTCCACTCCTCTTATTTCCCTATTCCCTCCAAAATTCCAAAAGCAGCCCACTAGAGTAGTCAGGTATATGCAAACTGCTGTACAGTAGGGTTTGAGAAGTTCCAGGGAATATTCAGATGTAGGAAATGGGAAGTCAGGTTTCTAGCTAAGTTGGCTATTTTCTGCAGTCTCAAGACAGTTAATAAAATAGGTCCCCAATAAGTAGGGGCCCTAGAGGTATGTCCCTACTAGAAAAGGGACACCAATGAATCAGTCATCAAATCCTGAAGAGGAAAATGTTGCTTAAGTAATGTGGAGATGTTATGGGAAGGGCAGTGGCAGACACTACACAGAGGCATGTGTCACATATACACATCACAGTTAGACTCCCGAAACATTTTAGAGAATGAATAAATAATAAAAGTTTAATATCTGGAGAGCCCTAATCAGCCTTCTCAAGGTATATGGCCAGACTTGCCTCCTTGTGTCTGCAGCTAATCAGTTTACAAGGTTAACCATTTCCACAGTCTGTTTTTTTTTTCTTTTGTCTACTTTTTTCTCTCTCTCACTCCCCCTTCTCTGTTTTTGCTTTTGTTATTTGTCCAGACTCCAAAACCATCTACCTCATATATAAACAAACTATTAACAGTTGAAATATCTTCTTTCCTTTGAAAAGACATATGTGTAGCCTTACCCCAGTAGCTTCCACTTTCCCCATACCCACTCTTTATGAAAGGTTCAGCCTCCCTAAACCCTACCCCCTTTACTCCCTTGGGAGTTTATCTGCATCATGAATGGTGCTCAGACAGTCTGCAGGCTTTGGCTAGATGTGCAGGTCTGACGTCTCAGATCCCAGGAAGCAAGGTGGACAAGGGACAGTCAGGGCTACATCTCACTCACAACGGTATCTGTGTCACCACATACCTATATCTCCTTTACAAACTTACCACCAAGTTGAACTGCAGGCTTGCCAGTTCCTCTAACTACTGAGCTTAAGTAAATACTTCACAAGGACACACACTGAACTCATTTCAAGGAAGGGGACAGTCTCACAGTTATCAAGGTACTTGAATCTTCCTTGGATCAGTGGTTCTCAACCTTAGTTACAAGTTATAATCATCTGAGAACAACATTACTAATGACTTAGCTCTACGATATCTTATATTTGCACACTTAGGACAGAGCTTAGCTTAATTTTTTTTAAACATATTTATTGGAGTACAATTGCTTTACAATGGTAATTGTTAATTTCTGCTTTATAACAAAGTGAATCAGCTATGCGTATATATATATCCCCATATCCCCTCCCTCTACATCTCCCTGCCACCCTCCCTATCCCACCCCTCTAGGTGGTCGCAAAGCACCAAGCTGATCTCCCTGTGCTATGCAGCTGCTTCCCACTAGCGGTTTTACATTTGGTAGTGTATATATGTCCATGCCACTCTCTCACTTCATCCCAGCTTACACTTCCCCCTCCCCGTGTCCTCAAGTCCATTCTCTATGTCTGCGTCTTTATTCCTATCCTGCCCCTAGGCTCTTCAAAACCATTTTTCTTTTTTAAGATTCCACATATATGTGTTAGCATACAGTATTTGTTTTACTCTTTCTGACTTACTTCACTCTGTATGACAGACTCTAGGTCCATCCACCTCACTACAGATAATTCAATTTCATTTCTTTTTATGGCTGAGTAATATTCCATTGTATATATGTGCCTCATCTTCTTTATCCATTCATCTGTCGATGGACACTTAGGTTGCTTCCATGTCCTGGCTACTGTAAATAGAGCTGCAGTTAACATTGTGGTACATGTCTCTTTTTGAATTATGGTTCTCTCAGGGTATGTGCCCAGTAGTGGGATTGCTGGGTCATATGGTAGTTCTATCTTTAGTTTTTTAAGGAACCTCCATACTGTTCTCCATAGTGGCTGTATCAATTCACACTCCCATGATTGAGATGCATAACGGGTTTTCTACCCATTGTGCTTTGGAATTATGGCACCTCCGTTATTATTAAGAATCTTTTTATTTATTTACTGTATTTATTTGGTATCCTTAATTTTTCATTTTGGTTGCGGGCAATGTATGGAGCTATACTGGCTTTTAATGTTCTTCTAGATTCCAAAGGAAGAGCTCAAGGAATTATATAATATGTGTGTATACAGACACACATACACATAGACATATGCACGCATATGCATACCTTCTAAAATCTAACAGTGTCCTCTGTTGCTTTTAAAGGTCAATGATCTTATGTGATCTGTTTCTTCAAACTCAACTCATATTCTTTCTCCTTCCTTCTTGGCTCCAAACACCTAATACCATTTCATTTTGTGGAAAAAACAAAGCTCCGTATAGTTTTAAAGACTTTGCTCATGCTGCTCCACAGGCCTGAACAGTCACGCCATTTTATCCTCCCATCCTTTGAATGGTCAGTCATTCTTCAAGTCTCAATTTAAATATTACTTTCTCAAAGGTCCACCAATCTCCCCATATTTCTCTACCACAAAAGCACAATATAAGGTTGATATGAATAACAACAATGTCTTTACAGTATCGCATCTCAGTGTCACAAGCATCTAGCACAGGACAGAAAAGTTTTATCCATTTTTAAGAAGAAAGAGAGAGAGAGAGAAAGGGAGGGAGGGAGAGGGGAAAGAAGGAAGGAAGGAAAGGAGGGAGGGAGGGAGGGAGGGAGGAAAGAAGGAAGGCAAGCGAGCACATTAGTGGAATAAGGCACCTTTCCGCAAAACAGGAAATCTAAAATGTCTTCTGAAAACACAAAAGCAACAAAATAACACTTTATTCTTACAAAGTCATCTAGCTTGAGAACAGAATGTTTTTGAGAGGCAACAGCATATCTGTATAAAGCTCTACACTTCAGTAATGCAGACAATTTTTTACTTATATCCATTATGAACTTAAAATAGTTTTGAATTATTTCTCATTGATTTGATCCTTAATTTATGGTGGTCACTTTACAGTAACGATCACTTCTCTTTTCATTCATATACCCATTCTATAAAAAATACTTTACAGGGCTTCCCTGGTGGCGCAGTGGTTGAGAGTCTGCCTGCCGATGCAGGGGACGCGGGTTCGTGCCCCGGTCCGGGAAGATCCCACATGCCGCGGAGCGGCTGGGCCCGTGAGCCGTGGCCGCTGAGCCTGCGCGTCCGGAGCCTGTGCTCTGCAATGGGAGAGGCCACAACAGTGAGAGGCCCGCATACCAAAAAAAAAAAAAAAAAAAAAAAAAAATACTTTACACTGTGTCATGTGCTATCATATATTTAACAGATATTTTGATAACTTCAGCTAATAGCAGTACAATCTGTTAGCAAATTTGGAGAGTTAAGGACAGAGCGCAGAAGTATTCAGATTCCCTTTAGGGAAAATGAAGGTGGTTGTCTGTTTGATTGAAACATAGGCAAAGGCAAGCTATTTATTGAAAATTTGACATATCTTATGACTCAAAGAAGAGAATTTTGATATTGGCCAAATAGTCATCACAGCTGACTTGTTACTGTAAATGAATGGAAAATATTTATTGGTTTACAGCAAAGTAATGTCTACATTGTATAAAATTTTAAACTAAAATTAAAGCATTCTCATTAGTAAAGTGAAAAACAAAACATAAACAAGGATACCACTCTCAAATATTTTTATGTGGGAAGAGAAGGTGAGGGGGCTTGCCCTGTAAGGACATGACTCCCCTAAGGGGTGCACAGCTATTAAACATAGTGCTGCAATTATGAGAAAATTTTTTCACTTCGAGAAAAAGATGAGTAGGTTTGTGACATACAGAAAAGCAGCTCTATTTTTTGTTTCTTATAAAGAAATTGTACCACTAATGCTTTTTCCCCTTGCCACCTGCCTCTGAAATCCCCTTATCCTCTTCTGATAGACAGACACAAATTGAATTACCAAACAAGCTTTTTTTTTTTTTTTTTTTAAACCTAGGGGCAACCAATTACCTCTTTCATCAAACACTGTCTTGCCACTGCCATCTTGTGGGCAGGATGCTACCATGCAATTCACTCTTCTGGCCAAATCAGGTATACAAAGTTGGTATCTTCCCAGGAGTAAGTGTTAGAAACTGCAAACCAACAGACACTCAAAAGGAACTAGGAGGGGAGGACTCCTGCTGAGCTTCTACTGAATGACATCAACTGAACTATAATGCATATAAAGTTTAGTTCTTCTATGTACATTTTTTTTTTTTTTTTTGGCTGGGTTGGGTCTTTGCTGCTGCACGCAGGCTTTCTCTAGTTGCGGTGAGTGGGGGCTACTCTGCATTGCAGCGCACAGTCTTCTCATTGCAGTGGCTTCTCTTGTTGCGGAGCACCGGCTCTAGGCACACGGGCTTAGCAGTTGTGGCACACGGGCTCAGTAGATGTGGCTCGCGGGCTCTAGAGCGCAGGCTCAGTAGTTGTGGTGCAGGGCTTAGTTGCTCTGTGGCACGTGGGATCTTCCCAGACTAGGGCTCGAACCCGTGTCCCCTGCATTGACAGGCGGATTCTTAACCACTGCACCACCAGGGAAGTTCCTATATATGTATTTTCAAACAACTGCTGTCACTCAGTAGAAGGTCAGCAGGAAAGGCCTCCGTGGCTTCTTTTGAGTGCATATATATGTATACATGTAAGTATACATATATATTTATAGAACATGTTATATATATGCTCATATATATATGATTTCTTAGTAAGTAAACAAGTATTTATTGCAGATTACAAAATAACACATGCGGCAGGGTCCCCATGTATATTAAATTTACTATCAACACTGTGATAATATGAAGCGATATCATATGTTATTTTTAAAATTCTGGGAGGCTATACACCCAAACATTCCTTGTAGTTTGATAAGATCATTGGTGACTGATATATTTCATACTTATAACTGCCTCACCACCTCTCATCTCATCACCTGTCACTGAACAGGGAAGCAGTTCCATTGATACTGGTCACTTGCAGCCCAAGACTAGTTTTGAACTGTGACTGCAGTGTGCAAAGGTGATAATGAAGTCAGAGATGGACTGGAAAAAGAGAAGAGATAGGATATGAAATGACTGAAGGCACCTGACTTTGTCCACAATGTGAAAAGGAAGAAATTTCCAGATCATAGTGTGGTGGAAAAAGGGCTGGGTTGGGTGGCCAAATAACTTGTTTATAATTAAAACTCTGCCTAAGTATGGGTTAATATTGGGAAAACATTTTACTCTTCTGGGAGAGTGTCACCATCGGTAACATGAAGAGATCAGAACAGTTAACTCAAACTTTTCTGAGCTTTTACAGTGTATAATGGTAAAATCAATGCTGGGATGGTTGATGGTTGAAATGGGAGTATAGTTGGCCCAAGTGATTCTGTACTTTGTCTTGGCTGGGTTTCCAGTCATGAGGATATTCTGCACTTACAGGAGGTAACTACTGAAATTGAATGAAGGGCTACTGTGTGCAGAAAGGGGCCTTTGAGAAAGGGGCTGTGGATAGAGCGAATTGTAAGGAATGTGGTACATGCAGGTGCTGGGGTAACTAAGAACTGGAAGACGGATACTAGGCAAACGTGGGAAGCAGCTCCTTTTGTCTTCCATGGCCCCATCTCTTCATTTAGATGTGCAACTCCTATTTCTTATCAAAACCTGATCTCAAAAAGGTATATTTAGCAAATAAAATTAACGTAGAAGTCACTAATGCTATCTTAAAGGGAGGCTTCTTAAGTCAAATGAAAGCTAAAACTTTCAAGCTGCAGGGGAAGAATCCCATCTGGCCGATTCTAAAAGAAATGAGAAAAATATTTTTTGAGGTAGGAAAATTCTACTCCACCTGCTCAGACCAGTAGTTACGAGAGAAAATGTCTATATATCCTCTGTTTGTTTTAGATGCAAGCCTCTTCTATATTTCTACCCAGGGATTTAGAAAATAGGACACAATACATCTATGTTGTCACATGCAATTAGTACCCTGGTGAATTGCTAATGAGTCAACTCCAGCTCCAAAGAGGCATTTTAAATAAACCCAAGAATATATCACATCTTCATAAACTGCTCTTATAAGTTAATAAGTACATACACATGCATACAAAAATGGAAATAAATTCTGGAAACAAGTCTTGAACAGCACCGTATGCAAACTGGGTTAGGTGCTAAGAATGAGGCAAGCAGGAAGTCCCATGGTCCTAGAGGTCATGCAGCTCATTAGTGTAGGATAAGATATAGGATATCTCACTATTACATGGAAGTAAGGAGAACACAAGTTCTGTTCTAGAGGGTCAGGTTAAGATTGGGGGATAAGGGCTTCCCTGGTGGCGCAGTGGTTGAGAGTCCGCCTGCCGATGCAGGGACGCGGGTTTGTGCCCGGTCTGGGAAGATCCCACATGCCGCGGAGCGTCTGGTCCCGTGAGCCATGGCCGCTGGGACTGTGCGTCCAGAGTCTGTGCTCCGCAACGGGAAAGGCCACAACAGTGAGAGGCCCGCGTACCGCGAAGAAAAAAAAAAAAGATTGGGGGATAGGACGGGGAGGATCAGAAGCAGGTGTGATCAGTGATCAGTTCTCACAGATGGGTCAAGTTGGGTTTTGAAGCAACACCAGGATTTTCAAAGGCAAAAGGGGAAAGGATATTTCAGATAAAGGAAATAGTTGGAAGAAAAGCAGACAAATGTAAAAGAAATTTGAGGAAAAAGAGAATACCTTCTTGAGAACACATAATCCTAGAGCGAGCTTCCTAGGAGGTGGCGCTGGAGAGAAAGTTTTGGCCTTAAAGTAATTTTGAAGGAAATTTTACAACTTAAAGAGTTGTCCATAGACTTTTGTAATCAATTATAAATGGAGGTCCCAACCTGAACCAGTTACAATATAAGGAAAGGGGAAATCACACAAGATAAACTACATCTTAAAGTTTTAATACTGAGAATCCCTTTGGATCAGACCTCATTTCAGAGCTGCATCAAATGAAATGGACAAGTGGAACTTTGGAACTGTGCTGTCCAATGGATAAATGTGAGACAAATAATAATGAGTCATATATGTAATTTTCATTTCTACAGTAGCCACATGAAAAAGAAACAGAAAGAAGAAAAAGATGACATTAAACAGCAAATTTAATCAATGAAATATATCTAAAATATAATTTTCCTATATTAAATAACTATACAATTATTAATGAAATAGTTTACATTCTTTTTTAAACTAAGTTATCGGGATCCACTGTGTATTTTACACTAACTGCACATCTTGATTTGAACTGGCCATATTCCAAACACTCAGTAGCCACAAGTGGCTACTGCTTACCCTATTGGACAATACTTGCTCCTGCTAGTAGAAAAAAAGTGATCAAAAATCAGTTAATTATGATGTTGGCTACATTCACAGTTTCCCTTTATAAGTTTAGATTAAGTTTCTCTCTTCTGTTCTCTTGAGTCTGAAAGTTTTGCCATAAATGAGTGTTGAATTTTTTCAAATGCTTTTTCTACATCTGGTGACTGGAAGGTTCTTCATCCTCTCTCTTTTCCCTCTCAAATGTTTGATAAAATTCATCAGCGAGCTATCAAAAATATGAGTAATAACTGTACCCTCCTTTTTTAAGAAAATGTTTGGGTAAGATTAGTATTCTTTGTTCTATAAATATTTGACTTTGATTGCATATGACTCTAATCTGGGACTAGAGTTTTCTCTGTGAGGTTTATAATTAGAAATTCAGGTTCTTTGGTACTAATATTCCTTTCATCTTACATTAGTCTTATTAAATAGTGTTTTTAAAGACTGTATCCATTTGTAGTCGCTGGCTGTGATAGCCATGGCTTGCTCATTTTAACAGGCACCAGATGCTTCCCCTTTACTTCTTACAGTCAATTCCCTTCTTTTGAGATCACCTATCCATCAATAACTTCAGACTCAATCACCTTGGACTAAGCCCATCAAAGGCTCTCTTGGCAATGTCATTGAAACCATTTGCAGCCTAATTAATCTATCTTTGTGGTGCCTCAAAACAGCATACACACTGCCTTAATTGCTACAACCTCACACCCACTGGGGACCACAAACAGAGAATAAGCAGACTGGTTGCACCCTGCAACTCCTGTATTTGCATCATTTACTGCAAGATTAATGAGAGAAGCTGAGAAAGCCAGAAGTGTGGAATAAAACCATAGGTTTGGGTTTTAGAAAACCTCCCGTGGCACTTAAATAGAGCAACTACTTTACTCTTAATAGCATAGTCTTTTGGATAATATTAGGGCTTTTATCACACTTCAGACACATTACTTATTCTCAATGAACTTTACAAAGCTTGAAACCTGAAAATAATATTGATTAAAAGGAAACCTCAAAATGGAAACTAATGTTTCCTTAAATGTTTAAAATGCAATTTTATATGGAGTAATCAGATTCAAAGTGTATATGTGTGTGTGTGTGTATACACATGTTGAGGACATAATTTATTATGTTTTATATGTCAGATGTACTAATTCTGAAAGAAAGAATATTTAGATCTTAAACATTTCTTAAAGTAACTATAGTAACAAATGACATGACAAAGAAGAAAATTATTAACTACTCAATAAACACTACTCAATAAAATCAACCACAAAACACAAATCAACAACAACAAAACCCCCACAAAAACAGCAAAATCCTTGTGCTTGATGTTGAATCCAGGCTCCTTGAATGTGAAGCACTGTCACATCAGCTTTTCAGTCTTGTTAAGTAAGCTGCAATGGGTTTTGTATCCAAAAATTATATTCATAATATAATTTTATATTGTTTATAATTTTATTTTATGCTTATATTGCATAAGGGTGTACCAATTTATTACTCAAAATAAAATAATCCCTTATAGCATGATTCAATTTTACTTGTGAAAATTCCGTTGCCTTTTTTTTTTTTTTTTTTTTTTTTTTTTTGCGGTACGCGGGCCTCTCACTGCAGTGGCCTCTCCCATTGCGGAGCACAGGCTCTGGACGCACAGGCTCAGTGGCCATGGCTCACGGGCCCAGCCGCTCCACGCCATGTGGGATCCTCCCGGACCGGGGCACGAACCTGTGTCCCCTGCATCGGCAAGCGGACCCCCAACCACTGTGCCACCAGGGAAGCCCTCCATTGACTTTTTAAATAACATATATGTGGAGTAAAGTCAAACCCACATGCAGATTGTGGTTTCCTGATGGAGTCTGATGAACACAATATCTGATGTTTGGAGTCACGGGTTGAATTTACCTTCTATTCCTGATCTTGGGGAGTAGATTAGAGGAGAGGAATCTTGGCCTAAACTCAATGTCAATATTATCATAAGGATTATATAGAGAATGGATGCCAATGTTATGTGAAACCATTGGGTCATTCAAAGGTGGCCATTTATTTTTAAATCTAATTGACACTTCCAACGTACAAAGAAATAGATTAGCTACCATCTATTTCAAAAGCACAAGATAACATGGGTCAAATGATCCTAATCTGAAAATAAGCTAGGATGGTTCCAGGGTAACTTCCAAGATGTTTATCATTTTTTTCATTATGTAACCATGATTATATGATATATATATATAATCTCTCCCAAAGATAAATAAAAAGTAATTAAGTGAATTTTCAGTTTTTAAATTTTGTGATCAAGACAGCCAATAATCAGATGCAGTACAGCATAGAAACCCGTTTGTGGAGGTTCCAAGATCTGTGGAGAACAAAGCAAAGCAGATTAGAAGCCTGTATCAAGAAAACACCCAGCTAGTATAAAAGCATTTATACTACTTGAAGTGTGTGTGCATACATACACCTAAAATTACTGGTAAACCAAGCAAGTATGGCGTTAGACTTCATGGAGCTTATGTACGAGGGAGAGAGACCAGAAAAACAAATAAATGATTATGATTTTAGGTGCTTTAAAAATATTAAGCCAGGCAGGGTAAAGTCCTCTAAATTTTAGTGATCTAAAAAGAGAGGTACCATGCAAAAGGTCGAGCACGCTTCAGTGGATGGGGCTATGCTAATGACGTACTTTGAAAAATTCATGATGTATATTAGAATAGGCAAGGAATTTGATGCGATAAGGATGAAGGGCCTGGAGGAAGGATTAGGACAAGGCAAACAGCTTAATGTAATGATGTAAAAGGTCTTATGTGATATTCTATAAGGTTAGTATTCCTACTGTGATCACAGGAAACCATTAAATGACCTCAAGCAGTGGAGTGTCATACCAACTTCATGTTTGGTAGTATCATTTTTGCCTACCCTATGGGGAAGGGATTTGGGGTAATTAGATGGGAAATACAAGACTGTTTGGTGCCTATTTCAAGCAGTTTGGATAAGAAATGATGTTTCTAAAACTGATATCATACAGTAGGATAGAGGGTAGTAAAGATACGTGAATTAGAATGACTCAGATAACCTAAGCAATTGGATATAGAGTAAGACATGAATTTTTAAAGATTACAAATACTTCTACCCTTCTGCTAAAAGAGATTTATTGGATGTTCCGTGCGACTACAGGTGCATACTAGATCTGGTGATACACCAACATAAAATCATCTGCTAAACAAACACATTCTCTTTGAATTACATGAAAAATTCTACAATAGCCTTGTGCAGAACTGTATTCTTATACCGGTTAGGAAGGCAATTTCCTCTCTTAGGACTACAGAATTCGAGGCATTTTTCATTTAAATTACTGACCTTTGCCATAAAATGTTCCAGGAAATAATCGGCACTCTAAAAAGAGAGAGATTTTTCTTTCCTTTTTTATTGCAGCATCTTCTAAGCACTGGCACAAAAATTATATGTCCCATATAATGTGGGTGTTCTGACAGTGCAGTCAAGTTAGATTAAGTGTAATAAACAAAAATTGTCACTAAAACTCTCAGCTTATACCATCTAATATTGTGTGAATACATTTTATTTCCTAACATTATGAAACAGCCAAGAGTATAATAAATTACTTACTTAAGCCCTTTGAGGATTTCTGCATAATTTACCAAAACAAATTGATTTTAGTGGAAAAGCCGCTAATTTACATGGGTAGGAAGTGTTTTCCTTGGTGTGATGAATTTAATTTCAACTTCCCTGTTTGTATGAATTCACTCCAGTAATTCATCACTGTTAGATGAAACCACAACTATGTTTTACTTGAGTAAGTCCCTAACACTCAATATATATGAATGAAAATAAATTGCCTTTATACTATGGCTACATAATATATAAAATACATGATTGTTATCTTTTAAATACAATAATTTTTAAAAAGATAAACAGTGACATGTGTAATTTTTAAATATGAGCAAAGTAGTTTCGTACCCTTATTAAGTTGTATTTCAAGGTCTGTTCTTAAAGAACAAAGAGATACACATCTATAGGGTGCTGGACATGTATCAACTTATGTCTTGGATATTTTACATTTGTCATGTTATTGTCCTTTCTAATATCCTTATGAAGTAGGATTTATTGGCTTCTTCTGGAAATAAAGGACTCTGAAGTCAGGAAAGGAAAAACTCTTAACCTCTCCTTGTGTTATAATGGCAGCTTCATTGAGTCATGCCATCTGTCTCCAGTTACATGGCCTTTCTTTTCTCACATAGTATACTGAACATTTAAGGTCCATGGACTACCATTACACACATGCATGCATATTTACGAATACACACATATGTAGATGTACGTGGGTGTATGTACATACACACACATAGCTTTTTTTTTGTTTAAGAGCAAACTGTTACTTAGATTTCACAGAACATTCTTGGGGAATTACCCACCTTGAACACATTCTTATGACATACCACTTCAGACTGATGCCTTAAATTTTTACTCTAGTATAATACTAGCTATCTATTGCTAAAAACAAACAAAAACCTAGAAGTTGGTAGCTTAAAACCACCAACATTTATTACCTCACACAGTGTATGAGGGTCAGAACCTAGGAGTGGCTTCACCGAGCGGTGCTGGTCTAGTCTCTCACAAGGTTGCAGTTAACCTGCTTGCTGGCTTGGCTTGACTGTAGTCATCTCAGGGTTTAACCGAGGCTGAACAATTAACTGCCAAGCTCATCCACATGGTTGGCATGCCTCAGTTCCTTGCTGCCTTTTGGCCATCAAACTCTTGTCCCTTGCCAAGTGAGCCTCTCCACCTCTCCAAAGGAAGCCTAAGTGTCCTCACAACATGGCAACTTGCTTCGCCCAGAGTGAGGATCTGAGGGAGCTGGCTAGCAAGAGAACATCCTAGACAAAAACTGCAGTGTTGGGCTTCCCTGGTGGCGCAGTGGTTGAGAGTCCGCCTGCTGATGCAGGGGACACGGGTTCGTGCCCTGGTCCGGGAAGATGCCACATGCCGCGGAGCGGCTGGGCCCGTGAGCCATGGCCTCTAAGCCTGCGCGTCCGGAGCCTGTGCTCCGCAATGGGAGAGGCCACAACAGTGAGAGGCCCGCGTACCGCAAAAAAAAAAAAAAAAAAAAAAAAAAAAACCTGCAGTGTTTTATAACCTAATCCGAAGTGACAGTCACTGCTGCTGCGTGCTATTGGTCACACAGACCAACACAGGTGCAATGTGGGAGGAACTATACAGGTGTGAGCACCAGGCAGCAGACATTAGTGGGGGCCGTCTGGGCGGCTGGCTGCCACAGGTATCAGGACATACATTTCCACAGCAAAATAAAAATGTCACAGCTAGTAGCAAACAGGCCATGTGAAGACTGTCTGTCTGTAAAACTGCCAAGGTCTTCAGCGGCTTAGAAATAACGTTGCTCACTCCACATGTAAGATCTGGACAATTAATGCCACTGAATATGTGTGATAATAGGTAATGCTAACTGTGGGACAAGCTCTTTTGACCTGAAAAGATCTAAGTGTTCCAGAGGCTATGTTTGAAACACTTCATAAAATGTGCTCCATCTCTTTGATCCTTTTGACACTCCGAGAACATTTTACAGAATTCTGGTGGTAAGAAGATTTAGCTATGGGATCAGTTCCACCCGCATATCAGTGAAAAATGCTTTAGATTTCAGCTAATGTAAAACTTGATTACAGTAGTTTAAACACCCAGAGGGACGGAGGTGGCTATTGGTCTGGGTTCAAATTTTGCTTCTCTCCAATTTTCTTGAGCTTTTCCCCAATGCTTATATTTTCATAATGTCCATCCCATCTGTTCCAGCTGCAGGTGTCATTTCCAGTTTCGCGGCTGGCATTAGAGAGGCAGTATAGTGCCAGCTACAACTTTTGATTTTATTAGGAAAGTAAAAGCTGTCCAAAAACAGCAGATTTCCAATTCTACCTTCTTTGCCAAGATTAAAAAAAAAAAAAACACGACAAGTAATAATGATAGCTTATACACATATAGCACTTACTATATGCCAGGCACTATTCTATGCATGTCTTACATAATAACTCATTCAAATATCTACCTCACTGTAACCTGATGAGGTAGATGCTCTGGTTATCTCTATTCCACAGGAGGAGGAGGGAAGTCATCTTTTACCCAAAGTCACACAGCTAGTGAGTGGGTGAGATGGGATTTAAACTCATGAATTTGCTTCCAGAATACCCACTGTTAATCATAACCCTAGAGAAATATGTCACCCCTCTCTGGCTGTAGAGAGGGTGGGGCTGTGTATAATAAGCTTTTTCCAGCCTTTTAAGTGGAGGTAGCAGGGAAAAAGGGTCAGAGAATGGGAGTTGGGTTTGCCAAACAATATTGTCTGCCACAGTATATTACCAGTCATGTGTCTATTAACCCTGTTTAAGGTTAGATTTTTTCATATATAGGATGGTAGAAGAATGCATCCTTTACTCATTTTAGGTCATACAATATTAGTCATTTATAGGTCAACTAGGAGCTGCAAACTCTTTTTGCTGATTGTAATAATAGATATAAATTTTTCTAAGGTGCTCTTCTGAAGAGAGAGTATAAATGAGAGATGATTATAATTCCTTAATTGCTTGGCAAATTAAAAAACATGTACTTATAACTGCATCAGCTTTTACATTTTAAGTTCAATAAGAATTGATTTTTAGGTCTCCTTTCAATTTCTCACTGTATTTGCCTCTTGTCTCTAGTGTCAAGCATTTGGTGTCCACTTCGAAGTAACTGGACTAGTGAACCTTAAGGGACTTTTTTCCCTCCAGAAGGCTTTTGTCATATGTGCCAGTAGCAGTCCAACTACTTTCTTGCTGAGCTCTCATTATAAACATTAAAATGGACATCCCCCTGGTTTCCAAAACAAGCATAGTGTCACTCTTGCCCATTAAGGACACATTTCAAGGCATCTTCAGTATCTTCCAAATATTAATTGAATGGCTTTTGATGATATTTATTACTGGAGCAAGAGAGAAATTATGGGAAGCTGTATTAACAACAGGAACCAAGTTACTGGAACCTGCAGATATGTATGTGCTCACTGACCTATACTGTTCATGTTAATAGTTGTACCCTGACACTGAACAGAAGGCCTTACTGTCACAGAGTTGACATCATCAGGGCTGAGAAGTGATTAAATACTCAGAGGGAGATACCCAGAACTCAAAAACAGTGCTACCTAACAGCCTCACCAGTTATTCTACTCATTCATATGTATGGTGGCATACAGACAAATTCAGAGTGGCCTGCAACTAAATAAAGAACATTTAGTGAGCTCCAATTTTATGCAGAATACTGCACTGCAAGAAGATATAAAACATATTTCCAACTCTAGCTGGACCTCTGAGAATTGAGGAGTTGACTAAATCTTTACTGGTCAATGGATTGAGAATGAGATTAAACAAATGCAACCTTCTTTGGGTACCTATTCAGTCAAAAATTTACTGAGTGCCTCCTTTCTCAGGGCTCAGGTGCTCAGGATGCAATATAAGATGCAGCCTCCGTTCCAGGGCAGAGTGCAGAATCTAACAGGAGAGACAAACACAATTAAAACCGTCTGAAGTGTGTTATTTGAGAGAAATCCTTAAACCAGACTGAATGCTGGCAGGAAAGACATCATAGGTGCCACCACCCACCAGGGAACCCTCAGTTCCAAACATAAATGTGGTTCTCAGTAAATATTTGTTGAATGGAAACAAGGAGTGAAGAGCGTACTACTGGGGCATAGGTTAGGAGCATTTATTTTAATATTTGGGGCAGTCAGAGAAGGCACATAAGAGAAGAGTGATGGCTGCCATGCTCTGATAGACAGGATGGAGTTACCCAGATGGAGAAGTGCGGGGAAAGCAACCAAGGCAGAGAGAAGGCATACACCAGGGCACACGGTTGACAGAGTCTCTTCTGGGTTCAAGAAATTAGTTCCATTCCAGAAATTAGTATTTCTATCTCAGCCTGAAAATAATGGACTAGGTATTCCCATTATATATAAGCAGGAAAAATAAATAATGATGTACATTAACAGAGGGGTTTGTTTTTATATGAGGTTATAAATAGAGATATTTTCTAATCAGAGAGTAAATAATTTCTACTTTTCTTTCAGTTAACCTTCATCAGATTCACACAGAACACATCATTTGAGGATGAGGGAAAGGCTGAGTAATATGGATATTATGGTTGGGGCTGTTTTAAACTGCCAACGACTATTTAAAATATTGAAGGTCAGAGCATATTTCTTTAGTCCTTTGCATACTTAGAAAATCACTTTAATCCTGTTGAATAGATTGCCCAGTGAATATCTGAATATCTCCCCAAAACAATACCTATTATAATCTTTATCAAAAATATATCTTAGACACTTAGCAATAAAGGTGTCAAACAAAGAAACTTTAAATTGCCAACAATGCCTATTAGGTTTCCATGGGACTGGGGGCAATGGACCATAACAAGATAAATAACAGTAGGTTCAGATTAGTAAGGAAATCACAGTTTTGCAGTGGGTGTGAAGGGGTTGAGGATAGCATCGCAAAGCCAATTAATGGCAACATATTATAATAACTTACATCACAGATAAGTGTAAACGGCTAAACCAGTCATAAAGAGTAAGGCACAAATGATCTCTGAGAGAATCAGGGAAGCCTTCAGAGAAGACGGGGTATTTAGATTATATGGAAAAGTACAATGTCCAGAAGAAGAGAAAGGAAAAGACATTATCAATTAAAGACTATTGCACATGCATAGGATGAAATCCGAGAAATACAAATATTCAGGAGTTAGTAATATGGTTTGGGTGGACTGTATGGTGTTTGAAAAGAAGCAGTAGAAGACAGGCACTAGAATTTGCAACATGTATCTGCCTGTGATGGTTTAGGCATAGCAATCCTTAGAAGTTTAATAAGGTTTGTTTTAGTTCTCAAAGCCTTTCAGTATCTCACAGGTCTTCTCGTTCTTAAAGTCTAGAAAGACATGATGCATTCATTTCTGCAAGTTTAAATCAATCATGTTGGACTGATACTCAAGGAAAGATGGTAATGCAGCTTGATCTAGTCCTCACAGTTACCTTCTATAGAAGCCAGATCACAACATGGAATATGTTGGCCATTGGAATCAGTCATATTAATTTTCTCCAAGAAGAGTACTACATGATAATACTGAAAAAAACTGCAAACTTGCTAGTATTTTTGATACAGATATCTAAGCATGAAAATGTTAGGAATAACTTTCTAGGTAAAAAGAACCACCTATAATACCTCAATCTGCACAAGACTTCTGCATAGACATATAATAAGATGGGTACTGGCAGAGTGCTGTGTTTATTTAGCTGTGGCCTTACAAGGAAACAATCATTTGCATATTTCTCTCAATTAAGTATTATACTGACATAATTAAAACTATAAAGGGCACTGACAATATTTCATTCTTTTAATGAAAGAGGAGACATATTATACAGTTCAGCCTGTCTCCCTATTTAATTTTCCTGACTTTTTACTACTCAAACTGTGCTACTTCTATGAATGTTGTCAATTAGGATGAAAAGAAGGAAAATTAAAGTCGCTCTTGAAAATGCACTTGTGTTTGTTTCTGGAATCTGTGTACATTCAGAAAGTTGTGATTTGCATATTTCGTGTCTAATTAAGCCCAGGAAAAGCGAACACTAGAGAGGCTAAGGCAGTTTCACACTTCACCAGCATCTTCTTTGTCATTATTGGGAATTCATGTCTGAAGACGTGGTCCCTTCTTCAAAAACCTTACGTATCTTTTCTCTGAGAAAAATACTGTAAGGAATTTTTTTTAATTTCTACTTTTTAAATACATTTATGGCTATATATTATGTGACAGTGCTGAGACAACGTGTGTTGAGATAAAGTGTGTAACAAAATGTACACTGGACTTGGATTCTAGAACCTTGAGTTTGAATCACAATGCTTCCACTATATTTATGAAAGGTTTCTACAAGTCACAGCTATGTCATCAATAAAATGGAAATAATGGCACACAGTCCATTGACTATAATAACAAATGGAGAATGTCAACCACATAAGGTACATGCAAGCACTTTGTAAACTGGTATACATCAAACAAATATAATAATATTTTTCTGAGATTGCAATCTCATCAAATCAAGAAGAAGACAAAATAAAGACTGCTACCCAAAAGAGGCTTAAAAGTCTGGTGAGAAAGACAAGTAGGTAAAGCAACATAATTCAAGTAGAATGGAATGTATAATATATTAGAGAAACAAAGCAAGTACATAAATATGGCCAACCTGCCTACAGCTCATTTTGCTTCTGTGAATGGATCTCTTTGGAAAAAGACCATCAGGGATAGATAAAGACAAGAGGAAGAAAAATTTCATCCCCAAGGAAGAAATCAGGAATGTTTTCATTTGAACCCAGGATTAAAGAAAGAAAAAAAATGGGATTTTAATATTTTCAGAAAAGTAAATTTGTAGCTCCATCATCCAACTATATTAGCAGCAAGTTTTTACATGGCTGCTTCTGGTTTTGTGTCAGCTCCTTTTTGAACTGCTATGAATAGTTAAACTATAAGACATTTTCAGTGAGCTCCACTAAGAAAGAAAAAGGGATATTCTTAGACTGACTTTGTCTCTGTCTCTCTCTTTTTGCCTCACCCCCAACCTTTGTCTCTTTCTTATCTCACTGACATGCACACACGTACATATACCAATTATTTTTAAGGCGTAAATTCTCTATTTTAGAAGTGCAAGATGGGACAAATATTGGCTCACTGATGAGTTTAAAGTTCTTATGGCAACAGACTGAGTGCCACATTTTTCAACTAATCAGTACCTGCAGGGGATTTATTTTAATTGCGTAGCACGCATTCCACTTTCTCCTTACTTGGCATATCTGGGTGCAGTTGACAGGCTTTCTTAAACTGAATTGAACTTGGGACTGTTGACCAATGTGGTTCCTTCCAAATAAGATTATATGATGCTACTATCATGTTTGGCCCATCATGTATGTGTGTAATGACAGCATGGCATGTTGTCATATCCTTCAAATGATCAGTCCTGATTGGGACTAGGGATGGTCTCTAAGGCACTACACAAGAAAAAGTTACCCTCGTCTATAATCTGAGAGCTAAAGTTGACAACAGATATCCCATGCAAAAAGGCAAGGAACAACACACACAAACAAATTCAAACGTGAGTGATAACCTAACACATGGAATCAAGAACATGAGCAGTTGCTGAAACTCATAAGAACTGAAGTCCACACTTGAGACAAAACTAATAGACAAGTATGACGACAATGCTGAATTATCCGTAGCTTTCAACTGCATGAAGAATTGCAGTTTGAGGTTAGCGAGACCAAGTCTGTGTTTTGCAGTACTTTGTCTGCTCTGGGGAACAGACAAGCCATAATTGAACCAGCTGGAGTTTTCAAGCAACCTTAAAATGGTTTTCACCAACACTGAGGCCAAGTTGTTCCAGATGTGGGAAGGGGGACAACCTCTCCAAAGCTCCTAGAATTTGTTCTTCTTACCTAGAATAATTTTGCCTCTATTCCAGGTGAAGGTACTACAAATTCAAGGCAAAGGGTCTAACAGATGATATCAGTTGTTGGAATGTGAAATGGATTGGGCTCCTTCGATCTTCAGGATACGGTCATCAACACCAGCAGCACAACAGTCATTGAGCGGCTACTATGAGACAGGTATTGTGCAAAGTGCTTTAAAGAAAGAGTTCGGGTAGTACTCCCAGGAAACTCATGAAGGAGCATCTACCACTAGTCTCATTTCATACATCAGAAAACTCAGGCTTTGAGACATCTTCCTACAGTCAAACAACGATTAATTGAAAGAGTCAGGATCCAGGGCAGTCTATGTTCTACAATGCTATACAGTTAGCTATTTGGTTATTTGATAATTTTGAGGGCTTTGATATGAAAATGTAGAAGGAATTCTGATATGACACAAGCTTTTTGAGCTACCTCAGATTCCGTAGCCCAACCCGAGTTCATAAGTTCCCACGTGATTCCTTTGCCTTTGCTGGCACCTCAGGTTCCCATATCATGTGCCAATGTGTTCTGGAGCTCTATGGTGCTGCACAGGAGTTCTGCAGGACATTTTACAATTTTAAGCAATACTTGGCATTTGTTAGACATCTCCCAAACTATAAATCCTAGGTAGTTCATGATTTGAACATTATTCTATATTCCTTTTTTTTCCACACAGCCCTGCAGGATGAGGGAAGCTACCAGGGAGCAATGCCAAGGGAATGGGCCCTGGAGGAGAGGATGGAAAGTTTTGCCAGTGGAGGAGAATTTATGTGACATATTGAAAAATTGTGTGGCACACATCATATTAGTAATTAATTGTGATTAGTTAAGGATGAAATTGTAATGTTATATTCTTTTTTTAAAATTTTTATTGGAGTATAGTTGCTTTACAATGTTGTGTTCGTTTCTACTGTACAGCAAAGTGAATCCGCTATACGAATACATATACCCCCTCTATTTTTGGATTTCCTTGCCATTTAGGTCACCACAGAGCATTGAGTAGAGTTCCCTGTGCTATACATAGGTTCTCATTAGTTATCTATTTTATACATAGTATCAATAGTGTATATATGTCAATCCCAATCTCCCAATTCATCCCACCCCTCCCTTTTCCCTTGGTATCCATATGTTTGTTCTCTACATCTGTGTCTCTGTTTCTGCTTTGTAAGTAAGATCGTCTTTCAATTTATATGTACTTTTAAAAACGAACACTAAGCTATTAGGACATAAATACTGTTTGACCTAACTGTGCAATAATATGAATTGTTAGGTATTTCTTCTGGCATACAGGCACCATGAAAAGATTTCTGAGACAAGGGCACTGAAACTGAGAAATGTTGGCAACCTGTGAATGACCCTCATTCTGGGTTTCCCAAAGCTGAATCTTTGGGCCCCATGTGTCAAGTTCTATCCAGGAAGAACTGCCTTCATTACTTTTAGACTCGAATATAAATCACAGTCACGAGTGGCCATCAAAGGTCATATGATACAACTCAGCGCAGTGGACTCCATTCCCTGTTGGGTAAACCTTGGCCAGTGGTAAGTGGCAGGTTGCGATAGGGCTATACAGATAAATTCCTGCTACTTTCTCTCGCCATGGACTCCACAAGGTGTGCTTTTTTTTTTTCTTGTAGCCCTTCAAAAGTTATGCAAGCTGTGTGAGCACAACCAGTAAGTGAACTGCTGTGTATCCTTGAAACTCACTGTGAGGAGGTAGCCGAAATACAAAGGTATGACACTGCACAGCTTCACATCTTTTCTTGATTCAGTTTTCTTTCTCATCACCCTTACTGTCCTGGTTTTGAACCTTACCAATATAGTGTCAGCAGTGTGATACTTCCCCAGTCTTGCTGTCTAGATGACCCAGGCTAATATAGTATCATTGTTCACTTCGACCAACAAAAGAACCATGTGACTTAATTGACAGCATTAGACTGCAGTTTCTCAAGATACTAGGATCAGAAAAAATGTTTGGATGTTTCCCCCAAATTTTCTTTGGGAAGATTCCCAAATGCAATATTTTATCAGTCCTTGGAATCCTTCCCAAAACATCCACACTCTCATAGACATATCAACAAATTTAAATAACATCAAACTGACTACATTCTAAGATATCTCCATTTTAGTTTTTTGAAAATCTTAACAACAATCACTGTATGGCTATTTGTCTTAAGATTAGTGCGTTAAAAATAATCAAATGGATCAAGTTTCCAGTTACTTTATTCTTCTGGCTTTAAAGAACATTTTAGTTTTGCCAGTCATAGAAATGTCTGAATCCAAAAGGAAAGCATGTAGCATTTGTTTAGTTATCTTTTCACACTGGTAACCAATGTAGCCATTAAAGTGTGTTATTACACTGATACTCAAGACTGTCTTATGGAGTAGGTACTATTTTATGAAGGGCAGCACTGAGGTCAGAGCTTGTAAGTCGTACAGTACATCAAAATAAACAGTTTGGTTTCATGCCCTGGTTTATCTGAATATTTCAAGACAGGGTTATAAAATGAGCACTTTTGGAGTTATTGAAAGATTGCAAACTTTGAATTATTAATAATCTGCTTACACAACTCTAATAGTGAGCCCCAAATGATAAATTAGCTCATTCATTATACTGGAATTCAGTCTGCCACACAGGGCAAAAAAGATACAGATGCACTCTCCTTATTCATTGCTCCTATTGAGTTTCTCCACACTGAACATTCCTACCGACTTCTGAGGCAGTGAACACAGAGAGCATTAAAAGGCCACAATATCATCTTGCTTTACTCCCTGTTGTGCTAATCTGAACTCCCTTGAAGCTCCTGTGAACTCAATATGAGCTCAAAGTTGAGTTCAACTTCTCCAAGGGAAAGACTGTGCTGAGAATCTGGATCCCAGTCAATGGTTCTTTCTGTACGTCTTCCCAGTGGAGTTCATCTGCTTAAAAGTTTGAAGTCAATAGTTTTGAGCTTGAACTCTTCAATCATCAGTGAGTATGTTTCTTTTTTTCTTCAATAACTTCAATAACAGTTTCTTCTAAACTGATGTGCTATTGCAACAGCATTTATCCTCAATGCTTTTGGAATCCAGTTTGGTCAATGATCCTGATTTAAAAATCATCACTGCTGACAACCACTGATGTTTTACTCTTCACATTTCAGCTTTCATGAGAGTTTAAACATTTTGATCACCCAGCTGGCAATAAAAGTTCTCATTATAGATAGTGACTGGATTCTCAGACTTTTGTATGTTGATGTACTCTGGTCTCTGTCACCAAAGTCATTAACACAGTGTTTAAAGTTCATTCTCTTGATTGTCAAATTTGGTAAAAATGGAATTTTTGTAGATAATATTCAGTAAATTGACACTTTTTTTTAATTGAAGCATAGTTGGTTTACAATATTGTGTTAGTTTCAGGTATACAGAAAAGTGATTCAGTTATCTATCGATCAATTGATCTATCGATCTATCCTTTTTCAGATTCTTTTCCATTATAGGGTATTACAAGATATTGAATATAGTTCCCTGTGCTATACAATTAGGTTCTTGTTATTTATCTATTTTATATATAGTAGTGTGTATCTGTTAATCCCAAACTCCTAATTTATCTCTCCGCCACCTCTGCTATCCCCTTTGGTAAGGATAAGTTTGTTTTCTATGTCTGTGAGTCTATTTGTTTTGTAAATAAGTTAATTTGTATCATTTTCTTACGTTCCACATGTAAGTGATATCATATGATATTTGCCTTTGTCTGACTTACTTCACTTAGAATGATTATCTCTAGGTCCATCTCTGCCAAGTGAGGACACAGTTAAGAAGACATCTGTCTGCAAATGGCATTATTTCAGTATTTATCATGGCTGAGTGATACTCCATTATATATATTATATATACACATACATATACATACACACACACACACACACACACACACACACACACACCCACATCTTCTTTGTTCATTCATTCATCTCTGACATATTCTTTTTGGCCATCAGGTAAATCCCATTGACCATCTTCAGTAATGGGTGTATGGTCTCACCATTCCTCTCTCATATCCTCTAACTATGAACATTTCTTTCTTCTGCTTTTGGATTCGGGATGTGATGACGTTAAGGCAAAACAGGTCAATTTATTCCATGATCAGCACATTGATATATGGTAGCTATGTAAGTGTCTTGCATGAAATAGCTGTTCTACATACGTACAGGTATCATAATTATCATGCCTAGTAGTGTTCCTTTTATTTGCTTATTTTTTCCCCCAGAAGCAGACATGGTGCAGGGCCCAACCAGCAAGAGGATGAAGTATCTTTACAGCACAAATGGCTAAGAGGAAAAAAATTTACATTTAAAACAAAATGAAACAAAATAACAACCTCCTCACCCCACCTCTACCTTGCAGAATTGTCCTGACAATAACGACCCACAGAATTTAAAAGAAAAGTGATGTTATTGAAATTACCACCATATGAGTTGCACTCTTCGGGACATATGTTTGCTCAGATGTAGTCAACTTCATTGTTCAGCCATTGTGGAAACAAGGTGTGTTGGACTGAATGTTTGTGTTCCCCTGAAGTTCCTTTGTTATGGCAGCCCAAGCTGACTAAAACATAAAGTACTGAGGGTAAAAAAGCACAGTGTGGGCTCATGGAAACCTAACATGTTAAGCATTGTGCTACAATTCCAAGGACTCATGGAACATCCAGCGACCTCAGGAGCAGATGCATATTTCTCAACCAGACACATTAAGAATATGGGTTCTAGGGACTTCCCTGGTTGCACAGTGGTTATGCCTGCCAATGCAGGGGACACGAGTTCGAGCCCTGGTCCAGGAAGATCCCACATGACATGAAGCAACTAAGCCCGTGTGCCACAACTACTGAGCCTGCGCTCTAGAGCCCGTGTGCCACAACAACTGAAGCCCGCGTGCCTAGAGCCCGTGCTCCCGGGCTCCACAACAAGAGAAGCCACCACGATGAGAAGCCCGTACACCACAACGAAAAGTAGCGCTTGCTTACCGCAACTAGAGAAAGCCCGCGCACAGCAATGAAGACCCAATGCAGCCAAAAATTATTTAAAAAAAAAAAAAGAATATGGGTTCTAGATTGGAATGCCAGAGTTCAATCCTGCCTCTTCCACTGTCTGTCTAGATCTGCAAACGGAGTAAGTTAATGTTTCTGATCCTCAATTTCCTTAATGTTAACTTTTATTATTATTGTTTTTGTGAATCCATTTCTATTTATATCTTGTTCTATTTTCCTTCTTTCCTATGAGTCTAACATACAGAATAGTTCAGGAAAAAATACTTTTTGTTTTTATCAGGTTTCATATAGAATATTTTCCATTAGGCAGATTTTATGTACAGATCCGCCCACAGGTTATCAACCTGTATGCCCAATCTATAAATCACTGCCTTAATTATATTATAAAATATGGTCCACCGAATTGAATTTATGATGGTAGAGCCACATGGCAAAAAACATTATGTCCCACACCCAAGGTATTTTATTGCCTCTGATCATTTTCTTTAGGAGTTAGACCAGAAGTTAGTTGGAACTTCACAGCTGCCTCCCACTGTAATCATCAGTCATGCTGGATGACAACTACAGCCATTGCAGATTTTCAACACACTGATTACAGTACTGAGCAGAAGTTACACGGTCTTCTCTCAGTATTATTTGCCAAACTTAAATCTGTGTTAATAAATAACTATGGGGCAGAGTCTGGATGTATTGATATTTTGAAAAGGGAGACATGGAGAAAAATAATGGTTTAGGAGGAGGAAATGGTAATAAAGATAAAGGTTAGTTACTCTCAAAAGAAACTTACAACAAAACATGATAGGACTAAGCACACAGCAAGGTGGCCGTTAGCCAAACAGCTGTGTCAATCCATCAATCAATGCCTCTCCTGGGACCAGGTCAGTACCAGGCAAAATATCTGTGAGAGAGACAAAGACTCTGTGTGTTTGTGTGTGTGAGTGTTAGGAAAGAGACAGAAAGGGGTAAAAAAGACAGTTTGCCTCTGGTGCTACCCATAGAAACTCACCAAAGAGCTCAATTGCTTTAGGTCCTGTATTTGCTTCCTATCTATGAAATCATTTTTAAGAAGATGGGAAAAGCTAGCATCTAGGAGCTATGTTAAAAATGAGCATCTTTATAAAAGAAATAAGCCATGGAGATTTAAGGTACAGCATGATGACTACAGTTAATAATACTGTATTGTATATTTGAAAGTTGCAAAGAGTAGATCTTAGAAGTTCTCATCACAAAAATAAAACTGTAACTATGTGTAGTGATAGATGTTAAGTAGACTTATTGCGGTGATCATTTTGCAATATATACAAATAGCCGATCACTATGTTGTACGCCTGAAACTAATATTACACGTCACTTATACCTCAGATAAACAAACAAACAGAGGCATGGACTAAAATCTAATGCCTCCATTAAACAAAATTAATTTCGCTTAAATGCCAAAAAACAAAAATGAATATTAACATATTCTGTGCTAACGCCAGTTATTTTTCTTACCTGCATCAGATTGATTTATTTTCTGTCTCCATCAAATATTTTGTAGTTACTAACATCAGATAAACATGGAGATAGAAAGATAAGTAAGGCAATATTTCATAACTCAGGTCACCAAAGATGATCTCATGAGGAAGGTAGACTTGCGATGACTCAGAATAATTTCATTGAGGAATATACAGGATGCTATGGGATCATGTAGCAAAGAAGCCCTATCCTGTTTGAGATCATACATGTTGGTGACAAGACTGCATAGATTCAGTTTTCCCAAGACAGTTTTTTTCCCTGTAGTTGATTGATTCCAAGACAGTTTTTTTCCCTGTAGTTGATTGATTCCTATTTGATCACATGAGTTAGGATGGCCAAAATGAACACGCTTAGTAATCATTTCAAGGGTGAATAACTAACTAAAATAGATTTTAGTTCTTTAGCACTTTTAATACATAGATATTGGAGAGGGACGCACATAGATATTGGAGAGGGACGCATACATTTCCTCCACTTGGAATGTTAAGTAGATAACTAGCTGGGGCTAGTTATCTTAGTGAAGCACACAGGTTTTCTTTTAGAGCAACATAGTGGGATCCAGAGGAGAGAGAAACAGAGAGAAGCAGAATAGAGAGAAAGAAGTTTGTACCATACCAAGTCTAATTTGAGATAAACTCATGATTGTTCCATTTTCCTTGTACACTGAGCTGAGCCTCAGTTACTTTCAATCACAAGAGTTCTAGCTGATACAACATTAGGACATTATCATTAACTAAATTCCAGACTTTATTTGTATTCACCAGTTATCCACTAGTATCATTTTCCATTCCAGGATCCAATCCAGAATACCATACTATATTTACTGAGCTTTTAAAGAACACTATAAAATATGTCAAAAGCATTCAGGGATAAGATATCATAGTCAAATTATTATTATTACCCCTGCCCTTATCCAAGCTCTCAGGTTCCTTTTAATCACAGCAATATGAGATTTCAGTGCCAAATTCTTTGATGTTCTTTGTCAAAGTTATAAGCAAATATATACAATTACAAATAAAATCAAAATTATTTCAAACAGCTAATTATTTATTAACCATCTGTTAGTGTTAACAGTTAAAATCTGTTCCTTGTTAGAAATACTTCTTTGAATAGTTAACATCACTTTATCAGGCAAGAAATAATATGAGAAACCATTTCTACAAACTGTATTCTACTTCTGATAGAACTCCATAACTCAGCTGTTAACACAGGATTGGATTCAAATTTGCAGCCATTAAGGCATGTATCCATTTTATATTAGGATTTTAATTTAATATTTGTCACTAAGGAAACTGATTAGCATTTTAATGAGAAAACTCACTATGCAAACTTTTGAAACATTTCACCTAGAGGTTGACAGCAAAGTCAAAAGAAGTAACTTCACAACTTTAAAAAAAACTCAGCTAAATTGTAAAAACAGGAATTATTTTATTATTCAAATTAGATATTCTGTTGGGCATTAAACCTGTTTTCAATTTTCTAGATAAGGTAGAGGACTTACTTTTCCCTTGAAATAAAGATGTATATTTTATTCACATTTAAAACATGTATAGATCGCTATCAGAACTATAAACTATTAAGAACTGATTTTTTCCTTTTTGTTTTTTAAATCTTTGTTCTACACTATTATTTATGTCTTGGTTTTCTCAACCATATCTTTTTCATTAAGAGTCCAAGAGAATTTCTGATGTGTAAGTATGCATTTATATAGAACTTTTTTCTCTGTACAGTGACATAAATTTCAGCAAAAATAAGAAACATAACAAAGGTAGTTACAAGTGAGCCAAATATAAAGCTGTGGACCAGTTTTCTAAAAGAGATCTATACCACTCGAAAACACTGGGTTTTAAATTTTTACTATTACTAGAAAAGTAGTTATCAGTTTAAGCCTAGAAACCAAAAACTATTTTAAATATCTAAAGCAACATGTTTTTCAAAGAACCCTGGGTACTAGATAAGTTAGTTATTTCTCTTTCCTGAGCATGAATTTCCCCTTAATGTCTGTATCTTAACTCAATCATTAAGATTATCCAGAATAATAGGTGTAAAGCACATAGCATGGTTCCCAGCGAGCATTTAATTAATAGGAGTCACATTCCCAGTGTCTGCATTACCCATTACGTCAACTGCACCTAATGTATCCAGTTCAGATGGTGTTAGTTAGATATATAATGTTCCAATAATATTTTGTTGTAGCATTTCCCTCTTTAATACAGGATCTAACTTAGGGCCATGCTCCACATGTAGTTGTTCATGTCTTTAGCCTTTATTTAATTTGAAATTGACTCTCAGCATTAATTAACTTTATCTTTCATAGCACTGACATTTTGAAAAATACAGACCTGTTATCTTGTAGATTATTCCACCGTTTGTGGTTTAGTGCTTCCAGGGATTAGAGTCAAGTTGTGTATCCCTGGTTACATTATGGCACAGTTAAAGCAGAATCATTTTCATGCATTACACACATCCAAAGGAACACGGTATCTGACTATCCCTCATAGTGATGTTTGTGATCTCCTAGTTAAGGTATTACCCAGTTTCTCAACTCTATACTACTATATTTCCCTTTCCACACAATAAGCAATTTGTGTGGAGACTTTTTCAGATGATGTAGTACTGCTATGATGAACCCTCACTCCCAATAACTTTTGCCAGGAACAAATTTAACTATAAGAATTGCAAAATGGTAGTTTTCAAACTCCAGTATACCTCACCTTTAAGAGACAGGGCACTGTAGGGATATTTTCTCTCTTCTTTTTTTTCATGTAGTTATTTCTTTATTTATCTATCTATATCTATTTATTGTCAAAGTTAAATCACACATTCTCATTTCATGTAAAGGGCTACAGTCCAGCTTTGTTTTTATCAAAATAATGATGGTGTCCAGATTTAGCTGTGGAAATTCCTTCAAGCTGGCTCTCATCTCTGATGTCTTTATCATGTCCCTATTATATCTCAGTTCACTTTCCTCCCTGTGGAATAACTAGATGTTCCAGGCTTATTTTGCACTTTCTTTGCCCTAGGCCTGGAATCACTTATTTCTCCAGAATTCCTGATTCCTTTTGGTAGGACGGGATACTTTGAAGCTATGATCTGAATGCTGGGTATGCTCATTACTACTAGAAATGATGTTATTTCTAGGCCCTTTCAGTGAACAGAGCTAGAAGAAACAAATACATGCACACATGCATACACATACATATACTCACATATCATTCACATACACACACACATACACACACAGTCATGGCTCTATATATTTGTCACTACTTCCTTCCTCAGTAAGTGCCCTAGCTTCCAACTACAGCAACACTGTACAATTCATTTGCCGAACTATACATAACACATGAAGGGGAGTTTTAGAATTCATATGCCCACAACAATACAAAAATCAAGTACATTTTAAAAAGTTAAAGTGTCATTTTCAGTTATTTCTTTTCTATAGACTGAGTTTTTTTCCTTCATCCTATTTGACTCATTTTTCCCTTCTCTCTTTCATAAACAAAATAAAGCATATATATATTTATATACTCTGCTTTTTTACGTAAGTAAGTAACATACTCTGGAAATCAATTCATTTTAGTTAGGAGATACCCTATTTTCAAAGCAACATTGTACTTCGTGGTGTATATGCCAAAATGTTTGTTCAACAAAATCTCTTATCTCAAGTGTACAGCAAACTGATTCAGTTTAACATATATACATGTATTTCTTTTTCAGATTCTTTTCCATTATAGGTTATTAGAGGTTCCCTGTGCTATACAGTAGGGCCTTACTGTTTATCTACCTGAGGCGGCAAAAAACCTGTACTTCAAAAACTATAAGATGTTGGTGAAAGAAATAAAAGATGATACAAACAGTTGGAAAGATATACCATGTTCTTTGATTGGAAGAATCAATATTGTCAAAATGACTATAACACCCAGGTAATCTATAGATTAAATGCAATCCCTATGAAATTACCAATGGCATTTTTTACAGATCTAGAACAAAAAAAAATCTTAAAATTTGTATAGAAAGACAAAAGACTCCAAATAGCCAAAGCAATCTTAAGAAAAACGGAGCTGGGGGAATCAAGCTCCCTGACCTCACACTAATCAGAACAGTATGGTGCAGACACAAAGACAGACTTATAGACTAATGGAACAGGATAGGAAGCCCAGAAATAAACCCATGCACCTATGGTCAATTAATCTATGAGAAAGGAGGCAAGGCTATACAATGGAGAAAAGACAGTATCTTCAACAAGCAGTGCTGGAAAAACTGGACAGCTACATGTAAATGAATGAAATTAGAACATTCTCCAACACCATACACAAAAATAAACTCAAAATGGATTACAGACCTAAATGTAAGACTGGATACTATAAAACTCCTAGAAGAAAACATAGGCAGAAGATTCTTTGACACAAATCGCAGCAATATATTTTTGGATCTGTCTCTGGGAGTCATGGAAATACATACAAAAATAAAGAAACAGGACCTAATGAAACTTAAAAGCTTTTGCACAGCAAAGGAAATCATAAACAAAATGAAAAGACAACCCACAGAATGGGAGAAAGTATTTTCAAATGAAGCACCCAACAAGGGATTAATCTCCAAAATATACAAACAGCTCATGCAGCTCAATATCAAAAAAAAAAAACCCAAAAAACAACCCAATCAAAACATGGGCAGAAGACCTAAATAGACATTTCTCCAAAAAAGACATACAGATGGCCAAAAAGCACATGAAAATACGCTCAACATTGCTAATTTTAGAGAAATACAAATCAAAACTACAATGAGGTATCAACTCACATTGATCAGAATGGCCATCATCAAAATGTCAACTAACAATAAATGCTGGAGAGGGTGTGGAGAAAAGGGAACCCTCTTGCACTTTTGGTGGGGATGTAAACTGGTACAGCCACTATGCGGAACAGTATGGAGGGTCCATTAGAAACTGAAAATAGAGCTACCATATGATCCAGCAATCCAATTCCTGGGCATATATCTAGAGAAAACCATGATTCTTAAAGACACAAATACCCCAATGTTCAATGCAGCACCATTTACAACAGCCAAGACATGGAAGCAACCTAAATGTCCATCAAGAGAAATCGATAAAGAAGATGTGGTACATATATAGAATGGGATATTAGCCACAAAAACAGAATGAAATAATTCCATTTGCAGCCACATGGATGGACCTAGAGATTATCATACTAAGTGACATAAGTCAGACAGAGAAAGACAAATATCATATGATATCACTTATATGCGGAATCTAAAAAAATGATACAAATGAACTTATTTACAAACAGACTCACAGACTTAGAAAACAAACATTGTTATCAAAGGGTAAACGTGGGGGGAGGGATAAATTAGGAGGTTGGGATTAACATATACACACTATTATATATAAAATAATCAACAAGCACCTACTGTATAGTACAGGGAACTCTACTCAATGCTCTGTAATAACCTGTATGAGAAAAGAATCTGAAAAAGAATAGGTATATGTATAACTAAATTACTTAGCTGTACACGTGAAACTAACAAAATATTGTAAATCAAATATTCTTCAATATAAAAAGTAAAAAAAACAATTTTTTTAAAATTTTGTTCAGAAGTTAAAACTAAATAAAAACTATTCTTGTATAGAGTGTGAGAAATAGATCAAGTATAATCACGTTCCTAAATGTTACCCCGTTTCTCCAGTACCATCTATTTTTAAAAGGCCAACTTTGCATCAGTGCTTTGAGATATTTAACTTATACTCAATTTCATATGTACTTACCTTACTGAACTCAGGTTCAGCTGCTCTCTGCTCAGAAGCAAATACTTGAGAGAGAAGTGTTGGTTGGAAAGGAAAGGTTGCTTTACTCAGGAGGCCAGCAACCGGGGGTGAAGGCAGACTCATATCCAAGAACCAACTCTGAAGATTCTGTTGGACCATGAAAGATTTTAAAGGGAGAAAGGAGAAGTTAATCATAGTTAATCATTTGGGGAGGGGATCAGAGTCTTTGTTATCTTCCATTTTGTGCAGACTTTCCTCTGACTGGTTGGTGGTGAGGTAACAGGGTGGTGTTCCAGGACTCTTTTGCTCTGCCTGAAGTTACAGTCCTCCACCTGGGTGGACGCCTTAGTTCTTGCACAGGAACTCAAAGATACTGTTATGTATATTCTTTGAGGAGGAATCAGGGCCCTGCCCCATACCTGAAGTATTGTTTCTTGACTGCTCCTCCTTTCTTTCAGCATCCCCTCTTTCCTGATTAGCAACAGCTTGATTCTGCCCTTTGGAACTCATGGCAGGTCAAGGAGGCTGAATGAAGCCTATTTCCTACAAACAAGAAACAGGGGACATGGGAAGGATTTGTATCCGAGAGGGCCCCACACATTCCTGCTTGGTTTCAGTAACCCCTTTTTTTGATACTCCTCAATATTGAGGAGAACAGGTATTAGACAAGAAAGGGAATAATGTTTTGGATAGAGAGATTAATCATAAACTCAGCAGCAAAACCAGGTTCTAAGGGGACTTGGTTTCAATCCACAGTACTGTTTCAACCTTCCCCAAATCTTTCAGGTTACAGGGGCAACAACTGCTCTGGCTACTTCCTGCTGAAACGGGGTTAGTCCTGCCTTGATTTCGGGAATGGACACTGAATTGGAAATATTCTGAGTTCGAAGTCCTATATCCAAGTCTTGTATGATTAACATCTCAATCCCTTAGTCCACCATTTTAGTGCAACAGACCCAATTAGAAGTAGGACTAGTGACAACCCAAACATTAACAGACAAAATAGATCTCATTCCCTGAGGAATTCAGGAGAATAAGCCTGAAACCCAGTCTGAACCTAGAACTTCAGTGGATACTTGTAGACAGTTGTCTAATTTTATCTAAGTAGGTTTTAATTTCTGATATGGTACTAACAGGAGCTCTTGGCCTATACACATAAGTCTCCTTTTTCTAACATCTTATCTAAACCAATAACATTGTCTAAAAATTTTAATATTTACAAGAGAAGACCTTGAGACCATAAGGTTGCAGCTGCCAGCAGATACTCCCTTGAGAATGGCTGGGGGCATCCCCAGGTCTGACACAGTTCAGAAAATTCAAGTTTTTAGCTATACAGGAATGTGTCTGAAATTACATCCATGATGACTGCCTAGTTTTACCTTGAATGTCTGAACCATAGCTACTCCATTTTGACTTTCAAATGTATTTCCTTCCTTAGTGGCCAAAGCAGATGTATAGTGAATGTTTGAAAGGCCACAAAAGAGGCCACTCCAGTCAGTAAAGTTTAAGTTAAACCATGTATAAGCCAGAATGACTTCCCCATACCTCAATACATATAGATTTTTCCATCATTTCCCCTTTTGATTGCAAATCCTCTGACACACCAAAACGTTTGTCCTCCAACGCTAGGTAGCTGTCACCTGACCTGGGTCCACCATTTCCCTCAGTGCTAGGCTTCCTTTCATATATATATACATGCGTGTGTGTGTGTGTGTGTGTGTGTGTGTGTGTATGTATGTATGTATGGCCTAGTTATCCACCTTGAGGGAAAACTACTCAGATATTGTGAATGGGCTCACAGGTATGCTAATGGGGAAATATTTTACAGGCCATACATTTAATCACTTATACCAAATTGTGACACAAGCATTGCATATGTGCTTTTAGCAGTACACTTAAAGCAAGCAGTGATACGTCATGAGTAGTTATACTCTCTGATAACTTTACTAGATAATTTTCTTTTACTCCTGAACATCAGGGCAAAAGCATGGCTAACACAATAACTTTTATAAACATAGACCTACTATAAGCTAGAACAGAGCTCTGATCATCCATATTTAATTATTCACGGCCAAACAGCAAACCAGTGCAATGGAAAATGGTCTCTCAGGGTTGCAGTTCCCTAGCCCCAGAAAGGGAAAATCCCAACCAATGTTCCACCCAGTGTCAAAGCCAATGCAACAGGGAAGTATACCGTGGTGTCATCAGAGCTCAGAAACCAGAGACTTCTCAACCAGCCAATGCAAGTGCTAATACATGCACACATATGAACAACGAACAAGGTCCCATGAACAAAAGATCAGATGAGGTGCAGCCAAAAATTCTACTCTCAGACAGAAGCTTCCAAAGAGCTTGGCCCAGCTCTCGAAAGAGAACAGGCCCATACTGGCCCACAGTGAGCTCAGATGGGCTCACAACGGTCCCAGATGTGCTCACTCCCTGAAAGGGAAGTGAGCCCAGACAAAGTAGGTAGAATTCCCAGCCTGCACAAGTGGGAGTGGATCACGCTAAAACAATGCACACAGAAACACAATCAACAAATAAGGTACAGTTGCAAAGACAGAATCAGAGGTGGTGTAGCCCAAAGATTCCAGTACTACTCCCAGATGGAGGCCACCAGAGTGGCCCATCTCCTGAAAGAGAATGGACCAGAGTGGCTCGCAGTGAGCCCAGACGGCTCAATGCCTGAAGGGGAAAGGAGCCCAGATGGAGCAGGTAGACCTTTCCTATGTAATTTAACATACCGAATACTCCTAGTTAATTTGATCTCGAATGAGATGCACCAGGGTTCCTCTAGTTGGAGGTCTAGAGAACTTCAGTTAGAATTTTATATTTGGGGAGTTTGTCAAAAATATCAAAAAGGTTTCAAAGCATCTGATTAAATAGGATCATAGGTCATTGTGCAACAATACTTATTCACTTAACCAAAGTGACAGAAGATTTCAAAAGCAAATACAGGACTTTCCTGGTGGCACAGTGATTAAGAATCCGCCTGCCAATGCAGGGGACACGGGTTTGAGCCCTGGTCGGGGAAGATCCCACATGTTGCAGAGCAACTAAGCCCGTGCTCCACAACTACTGAGCCTGCGCTCTAGAGCCCTCGAGCCACAACGACTGAAGCCCGCGCGCCTAGAGCCTGTGCTCCACAACAAGAGAAGCCACCACAATGAGGAGCCCATGCACTGCAACGAAGAGTAGCCCCCACTCTCTGCAAGTAGAGGAAGCCCACGCGCAGCAACAAAGACCCAACACAGCCATAAATAAATAAATAATAAATTAATTAATTTTGTAAAGCAAATACAGATCACTTAAAGCCACAGAAAATCACACAATCTGTCATCAAGAGCAGCATTTCAAGAAAATTTTGTTCTCTTAACAGAGAGAGAACCAAACTCCAGCCTTGTACCAGCATACTCGTAATAACAAAATCTGTTTACTTAATTAAACTTAATCCAATCTTAGCAAATCCTGACCATGTACAAAACTCTTTTCTCAGTGTTCCTTTTCCAGAAACCTTCTACGACTTTCTGTATCCCTATTAATTTTGTCCCTTATTTTCTTCTCCATTCAGAAACAACCAGCTCCAGGACAAAATTACCCTTCTTTTCCCTTAACAAAATGTAATTCCATTGCTCATACCTTGTTTTATTGAAATCACACTTTTTTTTTTTTTTTTTTTGCAGTCCTTTTTTATATTAAGTCTAAGATGCCTGAGATATCCGAGGTCTGCTACCGAGACATTCAGAGTAGAGGCTTTAGGATAGAGAGAGACATTTGGGAGTCATCAGTGCATAGATGTTTTTTTGTATTTTGGGTTTTTTCCGCTGCACCCCACAGCATGTGGGATCTTAGTTCCCCAACCAGGGATCGAACCTATGCCTCCTGCAGTGGAAGCACGGAGTCTTAACTGCTGGACCACCAGGGAAGTCCTGAAATCACACATCTTACTTTCCTGAATTACTGAAATGTTTCTCTTATTGTTGTAGCTTTAATTACACATATTATAATTTTAACCCTTAAAAACTTAACCTCTAATAAAAACTGAGAACCAAGTAATTGTGAACTGTTTGTCATACCAGCATTTCCTGATTGGAAAACTTAATGCTTTAGTCTTCCTGTCCTAAGAAGGCAAAGGTAGGTAACCTTAGATCCATCCAGCAACTAACCTTCCAATATTTCATCCTGTTTGAAATGACCCAGAGAGTCAATGAATTCTCATCATTTAACTTAGTTTAAAATTACCAAAATCTGCAGGGACTATCCTTAAAGCAGACATTTGCAAAACATAATTATTCCTAACAAATTCACCCAAAAAACCCTCTTATCTCACTTACATTTACCTGAAGTTTCATCATATCAAGTTATTTTCCTTGCAGACAAATTTGTAACAGATATAATAAGGTCCTATTTGACTTCTAGTAAACCTAGGTACAGTAAAAGTATTATACTTAATATTGGTGATTCTAAAGACATTTCTATATTAATCAAATAACAAGCTTATTAAACTAGCTTTAATACCAGATATTCAGTACTAAGTATCATGTGAACCTGAAATTCATTCCAGCCAGTTTCTTTTATATTTAGCAGTATTTAATTTGTAAGTGCTTACTTTTAAGTCAATTAAAAAGAGCTCATTCGCAAGTTAATTTTTACATAAAGACAGAAACAGAGATCTCACAGTTTTTCTGCTTGAATTTAAAAAGGACTTTTCTTTTTCTCTCAGTCTCAGGGACTATAGATCAGATAAGTTCCTGAAAGCCCAGGCAGAATATTTACATTTTAAGAGCATGGGGAGGGACATGCAAGTTCCTCCTAGAAGGACTTGTTCCCTCACAGTCAGAATTCTGAAAAGATGCCTTATCAAGCCAGCTTTTTCTAACTGCATATACAAAAGGAACCAGTTTTGGAATTTCAAAGTTGTTTCATCTTAACCAATTTTTTCTGCAATCTAAAGAATACTGTGGCCACACAGTGTTAAAAGAGTAATTTTCTTTCTTTTGTCATAGGATCATAGCTAAAATCCTTCCCATCACCCAGAATATGCCCCGAGGGGCTGTGAGGTGGGACTGAACCTGAGTTTCCCATTGTACAAAAAGGCAACAAGGATATCAATCATACAGATGGAATACACACATACCAAAAGACAGATCCGTCACAAATTCGCCAAGAGGATGACTCGTACAGGGTCCCAAACAAGGCTTCCCCAACACAAACTGCCTTCGACGGCAGACGCACGTCCGAACCAACTGGAAAAATGCCAAAACAGCACAAGGGGAAGGTTGCCCACATGCACACTGGTGGGCTCACCAGTCCTGGTGCTCATCAGCTTGTATCAGACGCACATTTCCATTTCCACCAACCAAAAGCAAAAGCTGGCAGCCAGTGCCAAACAGGAGAGAAACAGGAAGAATCCGTGAAACAGTTTCAGCAGCTGCTGAGACATCCCTGAAAATAACCCTCTCGGGGCCGGCTAGCCAGGAGCAGCTGGCTTGTCTCAATCGTCCTGGCACACCGCATGGCCAGTTGACTACTCCAGGAGACCCAGAGGAGCCAGACACCACGAGGGCGCAGCCCCACACTGGGTGCCATAATCTGTTACCAAGCTCAGGCTTGGCTGATTGCTGTTCAAAAGCCCGTACTTGAGAGACAAGTGTTGGTGGAAACGGAAAGGATGCTTTATTCAGGAGGCCTGCAACCTGGGGAGAAGGCAGACTCATGTCTAAGAACCAACTCTGAAGATTCTGTTGGACCAAGAAAGATTTTAAAGGGAGAAAGGGGAAATTAATCACAATTAATCATTTGGGGAGAGGGTCAGAGTCTTTGTTAGCTTCCAGCGTGTGCAGACTTTCTCCTGACTGGCTGGTGGTGAGGTAACAAGGTGGTGTTGCAGGACTCTTGTACTCAGACTGAAGTTGTCATCTTCCACCTGGGTGGGGGCCTTAGTTCCTGCAGAGGAACTGGAAGATACTGTTTTGTGTATTCCTCTAGGAGGAACCAGGACCCTGCCCCATAGCTGCACAGTTGTTTCTTGACTGCTCCTCCTTTGTTCTGTATCCCCGCCCTTCCCTGATTAGCAACTGTTTGAATATGCCCTGTGGAACTCAGAGCAGGTTAAGGAGGCTGAATGAAGCCTATTTCCTACAAAGAAGAAATGGGAGACACAGAAAAGATTTGTATATGGGAGGGCCCCACTGGGTCCAGCTCAGTTTCACTTACGAATTCTTATGGACTCTATTTCACTGTTTCCTCTACTTATATGACAGTACTACATTGTTTCTTGGAGTTTTTGTTTGTTTTTTTTAAAAAGAAGCTATGAGATATGTTTAGTATATGATAAGATGCCCTCCTTTACTTACTATTCTTTCTGCAGCTGCTTTTCCTAGCAATTTTTACGTTTATTCTTTTTTTGTAAGTTGTGTTTAGTTTTCCTAAGGAAATAAATCTTGTTTGTATTTATACTGGAATCAAAATAAATTAATAAATAATTAGTGAGACTTGAAATTGTGATGTGTTGATATATTCTAACAAAGAGCAGGGGATATATCCTTCCATTAGCTCAAGTTTGGAAGTGTTTTATATACACACACACATTCACAAGATGGGAACAAAGCTCTTCTTCCTCCCCTGTCTCTTATCCACTTCATACAGACATTTCCATTACAGGCACCTCTTGTTGTAATGGAGAGTACATTGGACTAAGTCTCATAAGGGTCTTAAAAGCATGTTGATATTGACAAAACATCTACAACAAGCCCCAAATGTTTCTACATCCTTTGAATTATTCTAGTCATAAGTCTCCCTTTTTGCAAACTGGACAAATAATTTCTAAACTTAGGATGTCATACCATATAATATGAGAGATAATTTCCAGCCATAGTGGCTCTTTCTAAGGTTCTATATGAGAAATAGTCAACACCAAGATTCTGGGTTATATTTCCTTTCATTCTCTATTTACTTAATTTCTCTAAGAGGCATGCAGTATTAGAAAGAGACTGTTATAAGTGTTAAACTATTGCCTATTTTGCTATTGAAATTAGCAGTTAGTTTTCAAATATGTGTTTTTCTTTAATTTACTAAGAAAATGGATGGCATCTTTCTCAAATTCATAAAGATAGCCTGCAGGGAAACAGTTAATTATCCTAAATATATTTCACAACTCCCAAAAGGAGATACAGGAAAACATACTTCAAATACATCTGTTAGAATACCTTCAAAGTCCTCTGATAAACTCCTGGATCATCACAACGATGGGATTTATTATGACCCTTTCTGTATGTGCTGCACAAAGAAAGAGCAGTATTATCCTATGCAGAAACCTGTAGCTGCAAGGGGGAAACAGACCATTTAAATGCAAATCTTCTAATCCAAGAGATTCACTCTCTAAATAGAAGTGGGTCTTCAGGGTGACTCATGCAGTCAGCAATATACAGTCATTCTTCTGAGATTACTTATTTTAGGAAATCTAATAACCTGCTTTATTATGTGAGGATACAATGTCCTACCATGTATCCCCAGACTTTCCCTAGTTACTGTTTCTCATAATATGTGGGCTTCCTGGTGGTTTAAAGTTTCAGTGGTTCCTTGAGTTATGAATCAAGTGCCAAAAAAGCTCCAGTTCTATACTCTAGCTACGGTACTAAATCACCCATAGTAATTACACAGTCTATATTCTCCAGTCACAATTATTGGAAAAGTGTTGAAGAAAAATGTTAAAAAGACAGAATGGTATATATATTTGAGGGGCAATAATATTTCATAAGAACAGTTCCACTGCAAGATATACACTTCTAAGCTGTCTTTCCACAAATCACACTGAATATTCATTTAAATTTTTTCTCCTATACTCTAGAGCATAGTAAAGTATTTGTAAGCTGTATTTATGATGCTGAAGAATACAAAGACAGACTTACACTGATCAGATCTGGCATCCCAGTTTCAACCTTATTTCCGGAATTTTGATTTATAAAAAGTAACCATTCTGCATATCCACAGTTTTCCAGTATTCACTTGTAAGTAATCAATGACTCAAGCAAACTCCTGGTGATTTTGGAGGAACGGGTAGAACTGTAAGCTTTAAATAAAATCCATTGCTTAATATAAGCCTTATCTTTGGTCACATAATCAGGATTAGAAGGGCTAAGAGTAACTCTTAAGAGTAACTCTTATTTCCTCTGCTAAAACCAATAACATGTTTCAAATCCCTAAAAAGCAGAATACAGGTAAGGGTTCACACAGGAATTTGCATTTCAACTTGGCTTTGAAGAAAAACAGGCACGCTTCTGAATAGGTGGTGGGGAGTTTCAGGGATGTAGGGGAGAAAGGCATTTGAGTTCAGAAGTGTGGCAGATACAGATTAGGAGAGGTTTAAAAAACAGATCAATTAAGGCAAATGACTTACAGGGTAGAGGAGAAGCAGGTAGAGAAGAGATTAGAAGTAAGTGCTAGATTCAAACTATGTAAAAAGTTGTGTTTGCTACCTTAAGGAGTCTAAAATTTTTATAACAGGCTATTCTGAAGGAACTTTGCTTTGTTTTGTCTTATCTTTACTCAGGGTATTTATAAAGCAGAGGATAACATGATGTGAGTTATAGGGAGATAACTTTGCTCTGGGACTACCAAGTAAACTGGAGAGGGGAGAAAGAAAATATTTAGGATACCAATGCAGTCACTAGATCATAGATTATGAAGTCTCACCATAGCTGATGAGATGGAGAAAAATGACTTTAAAAATAAATACAGGACGGAGCTGGACAAATCAGGCTCCCTGACTTCAGACTATACCACAAAGCTACAGTAATCAAGACAGTATGGTACTGGCACAAAAACAGAAATATAGATCAATGGAATGGGATAGAAAGCCCAGAGATAAACCCACACACAAATGGTCACCTTATTTTCGATAAAGGAGGCAAGAATATACAGTGGAGAAAAGACAGCCTATTCAATAAGTGGTGCTGGGAAAACTGGACAGCTACATGTAAAAGAATGAAATTAGAACACTCCCTAACACCATTCACAAAAATAAACTCAAAATGGATTAAAGACCTAAATGTAAGGCCAGACACTATAAAACTCTTAGAGGAAAACATAGGCAGAAAACTCTATGACATAAATCACAGCAAGATCCTTTTCGACCCACCTCCTAGAGAAATGGAAATAAAAACAAAACTAAACAAATGGGACCTAATGAAACTTAAAAGCTTTTGCACAGCAAAAGAATCCATAAACAGGACGAAAAGACAACCCTCAGAATGGGAGAAAATATTTGCAAATGAAGCAGCTGACAAAGGATTAATCTCCAAAATTTACAAGCAGCTCATGCAACTCAATATCAAAAAAAAAAAAAAAACACAATCCAAAAATGGGCAGAAGACCTAAATAGACATTTCTCCAAAGAAGATATACAGATTGCCAGCAAACACATGAAAGGATGCTCAACATCACTAATCATTAGAGAAATGCAAATCAAAACTACAATGAGGTATCACCTCACACCAGTCAGAATGGCCATCATCAAAAAATCTACAAACAATAAATGCTGGAGAAGGTGTGGAGAAAAGGGAACCCTCTTACACTGTTGGTAGGAATGTAAATTGATACAGCCACTATGGAGAACAGTATGGAGATTCCTTAAGAAACTAAAAATAGAACTACCATATGACCCAGCAATCCCACTACTGGGCATATACCCTGAGAAAACCATAATTCAAAAAGAGTCATGTACCACAATGTTCATTGCAGCTCTATTTACAACAGCCAGGACATGGAAGCAACCTAAGTGTCCATCGACAGATGAATGGTTAAAGAAGATGTGGCACATATATACAATGGAATATTACTCAGCCATAAAAAGAAACGAAATTGAGTTATTTGTAGTGAGGTAGATAGACCTAGAATCTCTCATACAGAGTGAAGTAAGTCAGAAAGAGAAAAACAAATATCATATGCTAACATATATATATGGAATCTAAAAAAAAAAAAAAAAAAAAAATGGTTTTGAAGAACCTAGGGGCAGGACAGGAATAAAGACGCAGATGTAGAGAATGGACTTGAGGACACCGGGAGGGGAATGGTAAGCTGGGACAAAGTGAGAGAGTGGCATGGACTTATATATACAACCAAATGTAAAACAGCTAGCTAGTGGGAAGCAGCCGCATAGCACAGGGAGATCAGCTCTGCGCTTTGTGACCACCTGGAGGGGTAGGATATGGAGGCTGGGAGGGAGATGCAAGAGGGAGGAGATATGGGGATGTATGTATATGGATAACTGATTCACTTTTTTATAAAGCAGAAACTAACAAACCATTGTAAAGCAATTATACTCCAATAAAGATGTAAAATAAAAAAATAAATACACAGACTTCCCTGGTGGTCCAGCAGCTAAAGACTTCACACTCCCAATGCAGAGGGCCCAGGTTCGTTCGCTGGTCAGGGAACTAGATCCCACATGCCGCAACTAGTTCAAATACCACAACTAAAGATCCCTTGTGCCGCAGCTAAGATCCGGCACAGCCAAATGAATAAATAATTATAAATAAATAAATACAGACAGTGAGATTGACAGGCTTGTTGAGTAATTCAATGTACACAGGGAGAAGTCAGAACATTTCTATTTTTGAAGACTGGGTAGATAGAGTATTATTTGCTAAATTAAATGCTCTCTTAATACAACTTGATATTGAGGACTGTGTGAACAGTCTGCAAGGATGTGGGGTGGGGTTTAGGGTGTAAAAGGCCAGAGTCCCACCTGAGTAGAGAAAGCCAACAGGTAAGAGGCTACCAGAGTCTGTAGGACAGCAGAGATGTCCGTGCCCCTGTCCAGACTGGATTATCATGACTCTGCAGATCAGAAGACCTCAAACCTAGTTATATACTAGAATTACCTAGAAGTTTAAAAATATACCACTGCCCTGGTCCCATTTCCGTGATTCTAATTTTGCCCTTGTGTGAGTCAGAGACTTTGCTATTTTCCTTATAAGTTTTTCACAGATTCTAACATGCAACGAGGATGAGAATTACTGCTATAAATGGTAACCGAGGAGTGTGGAAACATGTTTTGTTTATTCTCTTTTGTGACCTTCACGTGCATCATAATTTGTCGAATTCCTGTGTTCTTCACACCACATGATAATAGCAGCCAGATCTGTTTCATTCACAGTTTCATTTCTCAGGATTCATTACTGTGACTTTGCACAGTCATGTAAACTGTTCACTTTCTCATCCACCAATATCTATCCACTGAACAAGGCTATCTGAGATGTGCTAGGAATACAATGGAAAGGAAAATCCTACCTCATCCCTCACTTCATGGAGTTTACAGTCTGTATAGAAAGAAGAAAAGAAGAAATGAAAGGAGAAATCAAAGAAGGAACTTAAAGTCCATATCTTCTCTGCCAAGGTTATATTCACTTTTATGTCATCCCTAATTATGGATATATGGAAGTTCAAGCATTGTTGAATAAATGAAGGAAGCACTTGGGTGGCAAAAGACACGTGTGTACTATTACAAAATCTGCACATGAGCTCTCTTTTTTTTTTCTTTTCTGTAAGGCTGACCAGACAAGAAATCCGAATATTCTAAATAAGAAGATAATGCTAAGATGCATACGTTCATTTTTAACAAGCAAAATTAACTTCTGCTAAGAACACTGATGATTCATGTTGCTCACTGTCCCCTAGAAGAAGCTGATTATTATGAAACAGAGCAGAACCCCTTCCCTTCAGAAGACCTAAATAATAATACTTAAATTATCTTAATTAAGGTGTAGACCTCCACAGCTCATTTTAGAAAGGGTAATAAATCTTCCGAAAATCTTAAGAATTAGATCACTTAGAGGACAAAGATTCAGTAGGGTCTAAATTTGTATCCCTAATTTTTCCTTTCAGAGGAAGTTTATTTGGTCAGAGTAAACTACACGGCATATAGTGAGATGAGGAAAATAAGCATTTTCAGACCTGAGTAGAAAGACAGTAAGAAGCGCCAGGCAAACATTTTGCACATTGTTCAGAGCAACTGATAATAAACATCTTTGTTGAGGCCATTATCCTTAAATAAGGATATCTTGATTTAATTTAAAAACTAAAGAAAAAATACAGAAAATGAATTTTAAGAAAACTATACTTGGAATCATAGAATCAGAGGATTTCAGGCCTAGGAAGGCCTTCAGGAATTTATCCCCATAGGTCAAATTTTCTTTCTATTGATATTTTTTGATAACAGTTTTATTGAGTTTCAACTTACATATCGTAAAATACACCCATTTTAATTATTCAATTCAATAGTTTTGGTAAATTTACAGAGTTGTGCAATCATCATAATAATTCAGTTTTAGAAGCTTTCAGTCATCCCAGGGATTCCTCATACGTATTTGCAGACAATCTTTGTTCCCACTCCTAACCCTAGGTAACCACTATTCTACTTCCTGTCTCTACGAATATCCATATTATGAACATTTCAGATAAACAGAATCATACAACATGTTGTCTTTTGCGCCTGACTTCTTTCACTTGGCATAGTAACTCTGAGGTTCATCTATGCTGTAGCATATGTGGGTAGTTTGTTTCCTTTTCAATGCTGAATAATATTCAATTACACCAACCCTTTGAATTTAAGGATGAAGAAATTGAGATCACGTGAGGCAGCATCACTATTTCAAGTCCCTACAGCAACTGTGGCCTCTCTGGATGTGAAATCACACTCTGACACTGGACGATAAATGTCCTGACCTCACACTAGCTGGTTCTGTTCACTGGGGAGACGATTATCAGTATGTAACCTGTAGGTGATTTTGTGTCTGGGACTTCTCACATTAAGTTCAGAGCAACTGTCACTTAGCTAAAGCAGAAAGCTTGACCCTTGCTACCTCCCAGGCCTTTATGAAACCTAGTCCCCCTAAAACCAAGTTCCTCAAAGTGTTTATGATTAACCTATCTAAAATGGTATTCCCTTCCTTGTTCAACACCTGTTCTCCTCAATATTGAAAAGTATCAAAGAAAAGGGAGGACTGAAACCGAGCAAGACCCCATGGGGCCCTCCTGGGTACAAATCCTTTCTGGGTCTCACGTTTCATGTTTGTAAAAAAAAAAAAAAAATAGGCTTCATTCAGCCTCCTTGACCTTCCCTGACTGAGTTCCAAAGGGCAGATTCAAACAGTTGCTAATCAGGCAAGGGAGGGGATGCAGAAACAAAGGAGGAGCAGTCAAGAAACAATTGTGCAGCCATGGGGCAGGGTCCTGGTTCCTCCTCAAGGAATACACAAAACAGTATCTTCCAGTTCCTCTGCAGGAACTAAGGCCCCCACCCAGGTGGAGGATGGCAACTTCACAAGAGTCCTGGAACACTACCCTGTTACCTCACCACCAACCAATCAGAAGAAAGTCTGCACACAGTGGAAGATAAGGAAGACTCTGACCTCCTCCGCAAATGATTAACTGTAATTAACTTTCCCTTTCTCCCTTTAAAAACTTTCATGGTCCAGCAGAATCTTCAGAGTTGGTTCTTAGACATGAGTCCACCTTCTTCCCTGGTTGCTGGCCTCCTGAATAAAGCAAACTTTCCTTTCCAACCAACACTTGTCTCTTGAGTACTGGCTTTCAAGTGGCGAGCAGTCAAACCTGAGTTTGGTAACATTTACTGTAAACCTTCATTAACATACTTCTACACCTCCCCAACATCAATTTCTTTGGGGGGAAAAAAAGTCCCAATATATGTTGTGATTATTTCAGAATTATTCGTCTATTTATATATCTTTCTTCCCGAACTATTTTGTAAGCAGTGTCAAGGAGGAAGAAAATTTCCTCTACTCTTCTACGTTCTTCTGGCTGGTCTAAGAATTAAATTGAAGGAGACAGATTAACAGGAGAAAATCGAACGAAAGTTTAATAACAGGTGTATGTGGGAGAGACCCAGGAGAACTAGGTAACTTGTCAAAATGGCTAAAACCCTCACCTTAAACACCATCTTTAGTTAAAGACAAAAGAGGAAACTGGGGCAGTGGTTTGGGACTTCAAAGGGGAGGACAGCAATTCTCATGGAGACGGAAGAACAAATATTTGGTAAACAAATGTTGGCTGGGCCCTGCAGAGACAGAGGGACACAAAGAGAGGAATTTTCACAGACTCTGCTGGGCTCCTCCCTGCTGGTACACCTAATGCATACTATAGTTATCTTCCTGGAACAGATCCTCTATCTACATTCTTCAGGCAGTTAGAAAGAAGGTCAGTTTCTTTCTGAATCTTTTGGGTGTGTTTTTAGATTCAAATAATCCAGGTGCCAAGGAGACATTTTGGGGTGGCAGGTTTTGCTCCCCTACAGCACTTTTCATGAGGGAGCTGTCCAAGGCCTAGGGCCACAACTGCCACACAGAACTCTGGCTACAAACATATTTCCATTCAAATGCTGTGCTTTAGTAAATAGAGAAACTCATCTAATGTAACTCTTCTGAGGTCCCACAGGTAATGAGTAACAGAGAAAAGTAAAGAATTCAGATTGTGTTTACTTCTACACTTGGAACATTTTAGTGACTAAAGATGAGCTCCGAGTTCTATAGTTTCTTGGATCATCAGGAAAGTTAACCGTATTATTTTGCAATCTCCAAGGAATCTAATGAAGGCTGTCACTCTCCCTAATTAGTCCCATTTGATTTGCATTTTATTAAAAACAACATGGTGACGCATGCTTGCCCTCTCACCTGATTTTAATTAGGTCTCATGAAACACAATTTAGCAAATCTGGCCATTCACCTCATTATAAAAGAGACAAATTATTCTAAACCAGGTTTCTAATGAAAACAAAATCCTTTTCCAACCAAAAGGCACTGTCTGCTCCTCGACATTAAATATTTGCAAAACAGACATAAGCCATCAATTTCCAAGGACATGTTATTTTAAATATTCTTAATCTCAGATTTTAGACAATTAATAATTTTCATTTATATATTGATATGCTGATCTAATAAATAATATATTCAAGCCATTAAAGCAGGTAAGCAAAAAAGGAGTTAATATGGAGTAGGGAAGCACATGGAACCTGTCAGACTTCCCGGGTTCAAATCTGCTCACTTCCACATACCACATTTGTAACCATGGGCATGTTCCATTACATTTGAACTCTCATCTGCAAAATGAGAGTAATAACACTATCAATCATATTGGGTTGTAGTGCAGATTAAAGGACATATTACAAGTTAAGCATGTATAATAGTTACTGGCAAAGTATTATATATCATTATAGCTATTACTGAATTGAGGTCATTCTTTGGATTTATTTTCTATTACTACTTTTAGAAATTTTCATAGGGCCTGGAATTTCTACGAGATACCATATTCTAAATATTCTATCCTTGGTCCATCAACTTAAAATATTACAAAATTTCAATCCCAGACTGCTGCTGCTTTCTGAAGAAGCACAAAGAGTCCTTTTTCATCCATGTGACCAGACTTTCAGATCAGACAATATGATATATAAGTAAGGTATTTGATCTTATAATGCAATTTGAGTCTTCAAAACTCCTATATTGTGTCCCATGGTATTTCTAATTGCTATAAATGAAAATCGGATAGTTTCATACTATTCCCTAAACACAATTATATTTTCACTAATATCATGTGTCTTACCATAAATTTTAACTTCATGAAAAAGTGAAAACTTCAAATGGGAATTCAATACAGACTAGAAAATACTGGGGAAAAGAACATGAGAGACAGAGAAAAAAAGAATGAGAATGTATATACCTGTTGGTATAGGTAGAAGTGGTAGAGGGAATATTTGTATTAAATCTAATGCTACAACATTAAAATCCATTGATACTAGGTTGCAATTTCATTGAGGAATATATAAAAGTCCAAGATAGAAGTTATGATCATAGGGACTTCCCTGGTGGCACAGTGGTTAAGACTCTGAGATCCTAATGCAGGGAGCCCGGGTTCGATCCCTGGTCAGGGAACTAGATCCCACGTGCGTGCTGCAACTAAGAGTTCATGTGACAACTAAGGAAGCCACCTGCTGCAAATAAGACCTGGCACAACCAAATAAATAAATAAATATATTTTTTTTAATTTTAAAAAATAATAAAAAAATAAAAAGAATGTCTTGAAAGAGAAATTTTTTTAAAAAGTTATGATCATATTTCATAAAGTACAAAGCACTATAAAAGTCAAAATTAAGGCAACCTATGGAATGGAAGGAAATATCTGCAAAACATATATCTGATAAGGTATTAATATCCAGAATATGTAAAAAATACCTACAACTCAACAACCACCAAAATAACCTAATTAAAAAATGGGCAAAGGATATCAAAAGACATTTCTCCAAAGAAGATATACAGGGCTTACCTGGTGGCGCAGTGGTTGAGAGTCCGCCTGCCGATGCAGGGGACACGGGTTCGTGCCCTGGTCCGGGAGGATCCCACATGCCGCGGAGCGGCTGGGCCCCTGAGCCATGGCCACTGAGCCTGCGCGTCCAGAGCCTGTGCTCGGTAACCGGAGAGGCCACAACGGTGAGAGGCCCGCGTACCGCTAAAAAAAAAAAAAAACAAGATATACAAACGGCCAACAAGCATATGAAAAGATGTTTAACACCACTAATCAACTGGGAAATGCAAATCAAAACCACAATTAGATATCATCTCACACCCATTTGGTTGATCACTATTAAAAACAAGCAAACGGGTCTTCCCTGGTGGCGCAGTGGTTGAGAGTCCGCCTGCCAATGCAGGTGACACGGGTTCATGCCCGGGTCCGGGAAGATCTCACATGCCGTGGAGCGGCTGGGCCCGTGAGCCATGGCCACTGAGCCTGCACGTCCGGAGCCTGTGCTCCACAACGGGATAGGCCACAACAGTGAGAGGTCCGAGTACCGCAAAACAACAAACAAAAAAAAACAAGCAAACGAACACCCAGAAAATAACAAATGATTGTAAGGATGCAAGGGGAAAAAGGAACCCTTGTACACTGTTGGTGGAAATGTAAAATGGTGCAGCTGCTATGGAAAAATGTATGGGGTTTCTGAAAAATTAAAAATAGAATTAACATATGCTCTAGCAATTCCACTTCTGGGTATATATCCAAAAGAATTAAAAACAGGGTCTAAAAGATATATACACACCCATATTCACTGCAGCATTATTCACAATAGCTAAAAGATGGAAGCAACCTAAATGTCCATCAACAGAGGAATAAAATTCAGTATATACATACAATGGAATATTATTTAGCCTTAAAAAAGAAAATCCTGTTATGTACCACAACATTGATGAACTTTGAGGATATTATGCAAAGTGAAATAAGCCAGTCACAAAATGACAAATACTGCATGATTTCACTTATATAAGATATCCCAAATAGCCAAACTCTTTGAATCAGAAAGTAGAATGGTGGTTGTCACAGGCTGGGAGAGGGAGGAATGGGGAACTGATGTTCAATGGATATGGAGTTTCAGTTTTGCAAGATGAAAAAGTTCTAGAGACCTATTGCTGACAATGTGCATACAGTTCACAATATCATACACTTAAAAACGGTTAAGACAGTGAATTTTCTGTTAAGTGTTTTTTACTGCAGAAAAACATATGCATTTTGGCCAAGGGGTATCCAACTATACTAAAACAAGTATGTGTTATGTGTATCACAGACTGGAAATGTGATTTAGTAATTGGCCAAATCATTTTGGAATACAGATCCTGCAACACAAATATACCTGAAGGAACCATAATTTTTAATTGCATAAGTTTGTATAGCCCCTACCTTATCTCTTCTCCAACGATATAGATAATGGATAGCAAAGAGAAAACATAAGCATATTCTCTGATTTACTCATCAGGAATTTTTTTTTTTTAATTATATATCCATTTCTGTTACTCACTTCACGTGGATGTTCAGAAGACTCAAATGATTGTACTTTTCCCTAAATGCCCATTTAAGGACTTGAGAAAAACATATTGTCTGTGAAGCAGCCCTTGCTACACCCTCAGAAAGTTCTGGCATTCTAGTTTCTTTATATGTGTAAACAAATGTAATATAAACGTGCTGTCTCCTCTGTGGCTTATTTAGAGGTACTAAGGGAAGTCTGAGAGGTGTCACATTCCAAAACAGTACCAGGAAGCTATGGAATGTTCTGTTTCAACCCAAGTCTGATTATAAAGGCCATACCCTGACTACTCTACAATTCTTCTCTCTTTCTGATTTCCCCATGTACCCTCTTTGGTAAGCTCATTAATCTAGCTGAAGTACAGCTTTCAGATTCAGTCATATAGTGATTTACTTGAGGAGTATGGTTCAGAGGCCACAATGGAGAGTCAGATTCCAACTCACTGCAGAAAGAATTTCATGATAAGTGCTTTTCAGCCATGAATGAAAAGTTACTGCAAAGGATACTGTGAAAACGTTCTTTCAGCAGTCCAAGTAAGATGCAAAGAAACCTCTTAGGAGAGGTGAAATGTTTGGAGAAATGTTTCTTTCATCTTACAAACCGTATATTACAACTGGGGACTTTTCCTCTGGTGAGAACAAGTTTCTCTCACAGGAGGTTGATGACCTCTTAAAAAAAAAAAAAATCGGAGAGGAAAAAACAAAGATGTAACAATACGGAAAAAGATACACATAAAACAACACAATTTTCGTTTTCTCCACACACACACATACATGAGCACACACACATCAGTTATCATTGACATTTCAAACACTGTATACTTATGTGCATTTTAGATAAATCAAACTCTTAATCATTCTTTTTATTCACTCTATTACCTATTCATGCTTTAATCTATCACCAAGATCAATATTGTGTGAATTATTGTGCAGCTGCCCCAAATTTCAACTTGTTAAAAAAGATTTCTCTTGCACTTGTTTACTGTGTGTTAAATTATATACTTCATTTAGATATCTGGAAATAAGTTAATGACTTCAGAACACATCTTCAGTATTAAGTGCTGGAAATTTTGTGCACAATAAGGAATTCACCTATCTGCCATAGCTGTGAAAAATGCAGTAGTACACATCCAGTCATTAGAAACTGGTGTCATGTCGTTCAACACAGGTACCAGAGGTCGTTTCATATTTAATAAAGTGATATAATGATTTATTAATCCTGTGGGAGAAAAAGAATCATAATTCTGTATTGTCTCTATCTCCAACAACACAAAATCCTCTAATTTCCCACCATGGATGTGTGTACAGCAACACCATCTTTTAGCTATAATGGTGTATATACACACCTCATCAGAAGACGGATCTCAGTAAGTGTTACTTTTATTTTCCCACATACAAACAGGTTGGCCTCTTCAGCGGGGTCTTTTCTTCCTCTTGTCAAGCTTTCTCTGAGCATCTGTCATTATTTCAACATCTGGAGAGGCAGATAAGCTACTCCAATTGGAACATTGCAGTCAGCAACTTTATCCAGGAAACGAAATTTGTCACCTCTGCAAAGCATCCGTCTTCTGCCAGCTTTTGACTTCCTATCCTCAGGCCAAACTCAAAAATCAGGCCTCCCAGTTTGTAGGGCTGCTGTGCTATCGACTAATTCAGCTATGGAGAAAAGGATGACAAAGGGTGGAAAGATCATGATTAACTCAAATTAATTTCTAGAACAGCAGGAAACCCATCTCAACATGATATAAAGATTTAATCTTAACCTGATGTCTCTCCAGACATTACACGACTTCCTTCTTAAAGAAATATTGAATGTTGCTCTGCATTTTTTCCTGACAATTGCTTGTACCATCATTGTGCTGCTTTGATCAGAAGAGGTCATCTTCTTAAATTAACCAGAAAAGCTAACAGTTGCTAATTTGAGGTGTGATATGAAAGAAATTCACAAATCACCCATTCCTTAATCTACTCATTGAATTAAAGTGACAGTAGAGCTGCACACACATAAAATTATATTTTAAAGGCAAATCTGATCGGATTCTTTCTCTGATTAAAACCATTCACTGATTCCCTTTCCCCAGAGAGTATCTGGATGCTTTTACGAGCTTGTCAAGGTGAGTTGTCTTCTGGCTCTTTTGATTCTCCAGGCTTGCGTCCCACCCTTGCTGTACACTCCAACCACTTGAATTTCTCTATGCCGTGCCCTCTTGCCAATGTACATGTTATTCCTATCTCTGGGAGGCCTCTCAGCCTAGAAGGATGCTTCTCAAAATCAATGTACATTCAAATCATCAAGGAATCTTGTGAAAATGAAGGTTTTAGACTGTGTATTTATAACAAGCTTCCAGGTGACGCTAATACTGTTGAGACCTATAGTATACTTTGAGTATACCATGGTCCTAGAGCACTTATTCTCAGCTCAGGGGTGATTTTGCTCCCCAGGGCCATTTGGAACTATCTGGACACATCTGCCATAACTTGGGGGACAGGATACTGGCATCTAGTAGTTAAAGACCAAGAATATTACCAAGCATTGTACAATCCCTAGGACGATCTACAATGACAAAGGCTTACTCAGGCCAAAATGTCAACAGTGTGAAGTTGAAAAATCTTGATCTACAGGGTATCTAGTCTTCAGGAACCAGCTCAGTTCACCTCTTCTCTGAACAAGTGCCTAATCACACCTAACTGTTTCTGGCTTCCCCATCCATCCAACCCCATCACTCCCTCACAGACCTAATAAAGTATACATATGGTTTATCTGCTGTATTATCGATTACTTCTTTACATACCTAATTTCACTTCTGTTTGTGAGCATCTCCAGTGCAATTATCATATTTGTGTCACAGCACACAGCACCTATTTTGTTGTTGGTTTTAGGGCACTTTTCCATGTGACTAATACGAGATGTTGAAAGAAAATGAGATCATTAAAATTTGTAAAATTCAGTTCTGCCATCATAAGCAAAGGGTAAAACGAGAGGGTGCCATTTGGTTTACTTAACCTATCAAGGATTTACTATTCTGATAAGAGCTGAGGAAAATGGTTATTCCAACTGTTCCCCAAAATGTGATAGGTTCACGTTACTCAGAGATAAACTGTTGATAGTCTTTAAAATATACCTGTTCTTTGATCATCTCTAAGAGGTCACTTTTCACTGGTTGATTTGGAGTTGAATCAGTCCATTGACATAGAGAAGGAATTCTTATCCATGTGTTTATGATAGAATTTAGGAGTTCTGTGAATTCAGAGTGGAAAAAAATACACCTAATTTAGTATTTTTTGTTTTATGTTTAATGAAGGAAACAAAGCACAGAGTCTTTAATACACTGTCATTTGTGGCTACCACAAATGTTTTCTTATCTTATTACTGTGTTTCAAACACCTTGAAATATTGTTTATAATAATGCTACTTAAAAATTACAGTACTTAAGAGATTATTTAGTATGTTAATGAGGAAGCACTTATATTTCTATGCCATAATTAAAACACTTGGACAATTTTATTTCAACATAATTAACTTTCTTTGTAATCCCATTGCTTTATCTAAAAATATTATTTTAATAGTTAATCCATCAGCTGCATGGAACACCATCCTCAACACCCCACTTCAAACCCTGTCAGTTTGACTAATTCATATGTATGAGAATATTTCATGACTGTACTTTCACTGTAGAACCTTATTAAAGTTCTTTATCAGTGGGTATTCAGAAAACAATGTGTAAGGGCCATTCTGCAAAAGACAAAATATATAACATACTGTATTAGTTGTCTGTTGCTGCATAAGAAATTACCCAAAATTTACAAACTTAAGACAACACAAATATATTATCTTACAGTTTTCTAAGTCTGAAATCTGAAACAAATCTCATCAGGCTAAAATCGAGGTGTCAGCAAATCATATCCCATCCTGGAGGCTCCAGGGGAGAATCTATTTCTTGCTCGTTGGGTTGTTAGCATAACAGCTTCTTGGGGTTGTAGGAACCAGGTCCTTCTTTTTCTTGCTGCTTATAAGATGAGGGCTATTCATTACTTTCTTTGGCTAATGGCCCCATCCTACATCTTCAAAGCCAGTAACAGCAAGTCTAATATTTTTTATATCACATCTCTCTTCTTCCATCAGTTTTCAGAATGCATGTGATTAGGATAAAGCACCCCTCTTTCAAAACCTGTAACCTTACTCTCATCTGAAAAGTCACTTTTGACATATAAAGTAACATATTTACAGGTACTAGGGATTAGGATGTGGCCTATGTATCCCAGGTGCCTAGAAGTATCTCACAATGACTAGAAACACTCTTTATCTTTGAATTTCATTAATAGTTAATCATTATTAAGTAGGGGTACCTGAATCTTATGCCAACGAATGAAAATTAATTTTATTTATTAATGTAATATATGTAGAGCTATCATAATCAGTTCTGACATAATATTCTTACTAAAGGGAGGATAAAGGTCTTTGCTTTATGCTTCTTTTAAGTTTTCTAAATCTTCTTTTCCTAAATTCTATTAACCTATGGGTATGTACAGTTTTATAGCTCTTGATATCTTTTGCATACTGTGCCTATTGTCTTTTAAAAATATTTTGGTGTCTATGTACAGTGTTAGCACATGACATGACATTTTCAGAAGTAAAATTTTGGAAATTACCTGATGAAAGGATTTTATTCTCCAATTTTGGACTGTGTTTATAGGAAGAATCCTATAAAAGTAAAGAGATCAAAGAACATGTAGTTAAATGATGAATTATCCTTCTCAAAAATTATCTATGTTTATGGGGTGAAGATTACCCAAGAAATTTAAGGACACATACCTAGTGAATATGTAGGATATATAAAGTCATGATATTAATAAAACCCTAATTTTTACATTTTTGAATACTGTTCTAAACTGACAAGGTAGATTATTCAGAAAGTTACAAGTCTTCAGCATATTTGAGTCAGAGTATACACTGGCCACAGCTTAAGAGGCAAAAAAACCTGTCTAGGGAGAGAGATTCAATTTGTAGAAGTGTTCCTTCTTGGGGAACCACAGGTAAAAGTAGAAAATGAAATAAAATCCTAGTTACAACAAGGGAATGTCAAAAGCAGTTCACGACTTCCTGTAGAAAATAACCCTTTAGCCACTGCTCATATCCCTCTTTCTCTTTACTGCTTTTTAAATCAGCAAAGAGGATCAGTAAAGGATCTTTGGAACTGAGAGCTGGTTTCACTAATGAGTCTCCTGATGCTGTCCCAGTGATGGGCACAGCAGAATTCCATCAATAAAACATTAAGATAAAGCACCCACAGCCCTTAAGGTAGCAGCCAAATCTCATCCCAGGGACTTGCATTTTGTGTCAATTAAGGAGCAGACTTCAAGAGATGAAACTGACTTTGCTCAGGCTTGCAGGACACCTCCGGCAAACATTAGCACAATAATCACCATCATGTTTTTTGCGCCTCTCAGGTCCACGTGCAATGACTATCTCTCTCATTTCTCATTGGCATGCTGTTGTTCTAATTTACTCACCAAGACTTGGCATTTAAGTCCCAGTTGAGCTTGTTGGACACCGAAATGGAGTTAACAGGCACAAGCCTTTTCCAAACCTGTATTTTCTCCATTTATTAGTAAACCTCTCAACTCATCTTTTTTTTTTTTTTTGGCTTCCATCAGGAGAGTTTCAAGACAACCCTGTAAGGCAAGATAAGAATGTTCTTATTTATTAAACTAATGCTTCTATCAATATAAATAAATTTGAATTCCAGGTGAGTTCCGGGGCATCTCTTTCTCCTACTTTTGGTTCTTGAATTCCAGGAAAAGCAACAGTGAAAGAAGAGCTATTAACACCAACTCACTCTGTTTATTTGTTGTAGCAGCAAATGTTCCATAATGTAAATACCAGGATGGAATTTACAGTGAACATCAGTATATTTCTGAGTTTCTTATCACACCTAAATTAACTAAAGGGTTTTTGTTTAAGGGATCTCTTCTTCTGATTAAAATGTAGTTAGAATCATAAAATCCTGTGGTTTTATATTTGGGAATCTCATTCACTTAATTTGCATCAACTGCCATTTTTGTATCTTTAAAGAATAAACAAATTTACATTTTTTTCATGTAACTTGTCTCATCAGAAAAAGCTCTGAATATTCAGGTAAGTATAATTTGTCTTTGCTGTCACATTAGTTTAGGATGTGATTTACCTGCCTTTTCTAAGATACGTAAGTATACCCTGATTAAATAAACATGAAAGTGACCAAGCAAACATTTTAATCTCACAAAGAGAACAGGTGTGCAAAAGGTAGATAGCACCGCCACTCCCACTCACCCTGCAATGTATCGAATTCAAATACTGCCCATGATAAGATTCAACCTCAACCTCTTCCCTGGAGACACAGCACTGCCACGAGCAACCTCTCACTAGCAATTTACCTCTGACACTTCCCAAGGCTCTGTCACCATCAGCAAGAAATCTCCACACATGCTCCTTTTCCCTCTTGCCAGATTGCTCCAGTTACAAAACAATTCGAAACTTGGGAAATTTAGACCAAGAAGCGGTATCTTTCTTATCATTTCTCATTTTACCTACAACAGAAGCACAATTTTACCTAAGCACTAAAGATGCCCAGTTGTCTACATGATCTGAAGAGTGATTTGGGGACAGAATTAAGTTTAGGGATTCTGTTTAAAACGTCTTCTAATACGCTGTTATGCAGTTTCGAAATTTAGAAGAACATGATTATCTTACTGTTAGTGAATTAGAGACATGATGGAAAATGGACAATAATGAAGGAAGGTAATCCATTTCAGACCAAAAATATTTCTTCACAAATCAGAAGATGATGCCTCTTTACACTCTGTATGATAGAACATGGGGAATCATTCCATTCAGCACTTCTTAAGATAGGGCAAAAAAAGGGGGTCAGAGGAGTGACCTCCCCAAGTCAAGTGTTCAAAGAATGTTTTTACTGATTACCCACCCTGGGCCTTGCATATAACATGTCACCCAGTACTTCAGGAACCAGAGATATGAGTGCCTGCTCTGAGCTTTGTTGGGAATCCAGCTCTGCGCAAAGCAGAAATAATTCTTATGTTCATAGTCTCTTTAGTCTAATGAAAGGAGAGTCAAATTAAAGATACATGTATGAGCACATAGCTAATTATAAACTGTAACTGTGGTAAGTCCTTTTTGAAAAGAACTACAAGTTGAAACGAGATAAGAAGGGAGTTGCTGGAATAGACCAAAGACTAAAAGAAAGTCCATTTTGAGGAATTAGAATTTAAAACCTAAAACTTAAATAGAAATTGACCAGAACCCCTTCCCAAAAATGGGGTTGATAGGAAAATGACCTAAGTAGATAGAGCAGCCAAAGTAAAGTCCTGCAATTTGTAAGGAGGACAGCATATCTGAAGAATTTATAAGGAGGCCAAGAGATCTTGGGAGTTTCAAGAAACGTGGAAAATATTAGAATATATTGGTGACTTGTGCAAAACCTCTCTATGGAAGACTATACTTCAAAAATTGGTCCTCTAGGGACTTCCCTGGTGGCACAGTGGTTAAGAATCCGCCTGCCAATGCAGGGGACACGGGTTTGATCCCTGGTCTGGGAAGATCCCACATGCCACGGAGCAACTAAGCCCATGTGCCACAACTACTGAAGCCCACGCACCCTAAAGCCCGTGCACCGCCAACACTGAACCCGCGTGCTGCAACCACTGAAGCCCACGTGCCTAGAGCCCATGCTTCGCAACAGGAGAAGACACCGCAATGAGAAGCCTGCACACCGCAATGAAGAGTAGCCCCCACTCGCCACAACTAGAGAAAGCCCATGCACAGCAACGGAGACCCAACTTAGCCAAAAAAAAATTGGTCCTCTAATTCCAATTCCATTGCTATGGTTTGTTAACTCATAAAAGCATTTCCCATTTGTATGCAACATGACATAGAAAACATTTGGAACTCGGAGGCACGTTAAATTTCCACGCACCCCACACGTAAATTTGGTGCTCTTCTCGAAAACTTCCATTTTGATTGTATAATCAAAACCAGTAGCAGATATTGCCAGCTAAGTAGAGTTTAGCAAATTAAACTACATTACATCAAAACACGATGCTCTCATCCAGCATACAATCCCCTATCATCAAACAGTTTGCAGTGAGCATGTTTTGCAAGTTTCCCTATCTCAATCTGTATTTGCCCTCAAACCTTCCCCAGGGCTCTGTCTACATTGTCAAATGAGGAGTTGAGCCATCGCCATGGGAAGGGTATTGATGGAGACAGTTCAGGTCAAATGAGTTCCCTTTTCCCAGATTCTGCTCTATAATAGGCTCGCGTCTCCTCTTCAATTTGCTTGCATAAACAGAGCCTTAGAGCAAGTGTGAGACTAGTAGATATTCCAAACGTGTCTCAAATAATATTACAGATATAAGGTCTTGTCTACAAAGCATATTTGACCCATAACATTTCAGTGCTGAAATGACAGTGTGGAGAGATTCTGCTCTTAACTTTTTTTTGTTGTTATATTTAAGGAAACTGAGGCTCAAAAATGTTCATTCATTAGCGCTACTGCATGGTGCCACAAACACACTCCCTGGTGGAAACAGAAGTGCAATACATGTATCTTGACTCCTATTTCAAACTCTTCCCTGGGCATCCGTACATTGTGACTGGAATCCATGCATCCAACAACTATTAGCAAACACTCAATATTTATCAGTCCACATAGGACTCTTGGAAGACAAATAACCATAACTAACCACAGCTTACTCTGTGCTAGGAACTGTGCTCAGAGATTTACATGTAATTCTTCTCATTGCCATACTATGCTTAGGAGGGAGAGATGATTATTAACCCCATTCTATACAAGAAAAGACTGAAAATTTTAAGTTTGAGTAGCTTCTCCCCAAATCACATAGGTATTAGGTGGTTAACAGAACTTCACCCCCCCCCCCCAGCCTGAAGTCTTAAGCATTATGCTGTTCTGCCCCATAAGTAATGATTTGGATATTCTTTTGTGAGAAAAAAAAATTAATTTGGACCCATTTGATAAATATTCATGAAGTTCTACTACGTGTCTAGAACTGTGTTTCCTGCTGAGGATGCTCTGGGGAACACAATACACATATTTCTTATAGAGCTTACTGCCCAGTAGGCGAAGGGGATGTTAAGCAAAGAATGACACAAATGTAGTTAAGTACCAAGAGTACTTTTAATAGTACCTTAAATATACTAAGGATTAATAGGAGGCACTGTAAAACAATGTAACACCTATCCATCGGAATCAGGGAGGAGGTTGTCAAGATGAGGCTTAAAGGAAGAGAGGGAATTGACAAGAAAAGAGAAGACAAGAAAAGAGGTAGCGGGAATAGGTGCACAGGTGCTGGGCTGGAAAAGAACTTGATGCATATTAAGCACAGAGATGGCCAATGTGACCATAACGTACTAAACACCGGGATATATATGCAAATGGAGCTGAAGAGAAAAGTAAAGTGTGCCAAGAGCATGCAGGCTGGTGAAAGATTTTGGTCTTTTCCTACAGCGTGTTATAAGGCTATTGGGAGTTTTAGTAGGAGGGTATTCTCAGAAGATTTGTTTTAAGAACAACTTGATTGCTATGTAGTAAAGGCATTACCGAGGGCCGAGAGGGAAACTTTTTTTTCATTAATTTATTTATTTTGGCTGCCCCAGATCTTAGTTGCGGCACGTGGGATCTTTGTTGCGGCATGCAGGATCTTTAGTTGCGTCATGCGGACTCTTAGTTGCGGCATGCGTGAGGGATCTACTTCCCCGACCAGGGATAGAACCCGGGCCTCCTGCAATGGGAGCGCAGACTCTTACCTACTGGACCACCAGGGAAGTCCCAAGAGTGAAACTTTTCCAACGTTGGCATTTCATTTATTTACTAGCATGCTGGCAACCTGGAATACAAACAGAGAAGAACAAGAATGTTGGGCAAAGACTCCAGAAATCATGCCATTTAAATATTATGGAAAGAACTGGGCATGCTTACTTTTGAGAAAGAGAATTAGGAGAGAGTAGAGCTTTTATAGGAGGGAGGAGATGGAAACAATGAGCTGAATTTCTAAGGAGACATATTTTAGCTCACTAGAGCCACTTTTATACTCAGAGAGAGTCAATAAAATAATGGGCAGCTCTATGACATTGTCAGTTTTCTCGCCCTGAAGACATTTAAGGCAATATTGCATATTTCTACTTCTCAGGATGTTGTAGAACTGGTTCCGTAACTGGAACAGACATTTGGACAAAGTGTCTTCCTCCAAAATTGGTTCAAATGCTAAGATTCTTAATTTGCCTTACAAATCTGAATGTCAAACAGCAACCTACTGCTAGAGACGAAGTAATATAATTTCTTTGTATGTGGAATTCAGATGGAATCTTTACCGTATTTACAAAGTAAGGGCTATTTTGCCTTCAGAAACTCTGATGGATTTTCCTACACAAAAATCATGACTTCCTCGATTCAGCTCGATCCCTGCCTAGAACTGGTGACCAGCCACAGAATTAGCATAAACTAAAGACAGAGCTTCTATTTAAGATATATCTTATTCTTTTTCTGCTTATATTCTACCAGTGAATATGCAAATATTGTAATTAATAATGCTTTCTATTAATAACTTTATAAAACATTAGAAATTTAAATCCAAAGTAAATTTTTCTCCCTCTGCTTTGGTTCAGTTCATTACCTGTAACTTTTTTCATTCTTTCCCTACTTTCCATTCTTTCTTCCACTCTCACTGTGCTTCTTCCATATCACAGCTAGAGTCATCTTTCTTATGCATACATGTCTTTGTGCCACTCCCATGTTTAAGACACACATACATAGAAAATTTCTTCCCAGTGCTTACAGTGTAAAATCTATAGTTTTATCTTGATATACATTACCCTTTGTAATTTTTATCTAATGTACCTGATCATTCTCACATACATTCCTTCTATTTTTATTCATTACAATGTATTCAAGCTACTGTGGACTACTTTTCATTTACAAAGAAGCAGTAGTAATTATTATAGTAGTATTAGTATTTTAGTATTAAAGTAGTTTTAGTTACAGTAAAAAGCAATGGCTGTCATTTAAGGACCTCATATGAACCAGACATTTTAACATGCCTTTCATTTATTTTTTTCATTTATTCAACATATACTTATTAAAGGGCACTCTCAGGCACTGATCCAGGAAGCTGAGATAATGCAGTGAACAAAACAGGTGATGTCCCTGTTTCATGGAGCTTATATTCCAATGAGTCATGATGTCACATTTTACAGAGATATGTATTATTCAGTATTATCTCTTCCCTTTTCAATTTCTTTCCAAGCCTAAGGGTCTATGTCTATGTCTCTCTCTCTCTCGCTCTCTCTCTCTCTATATATATATACATAAAACGTGCCTTGGAAAAAGCATAAATAAACAAACTTTCTCCATACCCCCCCAAAAATGAAAATCTAATTGCTTAAATAAGGGGCATGCATTAATATGCCTGTTAAGAAAAATTATAGCTCCCAGAATAGAAATATGGGCTTTTAACCTTGTTTTGATTCAATAACCTACATTGTTGAGGAGGTTTGCCAACTGACTGTATCTTTGAAGCCTCACCTCCACCATCTGTATTCATCTGAATGTCATGCCATCATGTGTCTCTTCAAGTGGAGATCATTTCATTCTTAATATAGTCAGGTAGCATAGAGTGCTCTTCACCCTGGGAAATGCAAAAAGTGCAGAACCAGGAACTGTCTGGGTTGAGGAACAAAGTCCAAGGGAAACCCCTGGTGAGACTGTGAAAGGCAGCGGGTGAGGAGATATGAGAAGGTGTCATATATTATCCAAAAGGAGGAAGAGTGATTGGCAAGGTCAGGCTATTTGCAGAAATAGCATTTGAGCCCAGTTCGATTGAAACTTAAAAGCTTAGATAAGTCAAAGGGCTGTGAGGGGTGGGGAGTGGGGGTGGAAGAGTCACGCTTTTCCTTATGGGAAACTTGGTAAGAAAAAGAATCACCCGTATTAGAGGAATTATATAAATAGAAAGAAAATTGTAAAAGGAATCTAGTGTATAGTACTTAGAAAATATTTTTAAAACACACCTAATTGTATAAGATTTACCAAAGGGTTCACTGTGGGTATGTACAGGAAGGGACACAGTTTTGAAATATCCAAAGGGAGTATAACCAACTAATATTAATAACTGCTTTTTTAAAAGCCTCATCAGGCAGTACCTTTCAAACATGATCCTTAAATCAGAATCACCTGGTAAATTTGTTAAAAAAATAAAGCAAACTTTTCTGGCCATTTCTCTTGCATACCCAATCAAGATCTGTGAGGGTGGGAATTTTTGTAAACAAACTGTTTAGCAGCGGGAGGTATGCCTTTTTTTGTTGGTACAGAATTTCTTCGGTGCTTCATGGTCTGTCCTGTGCCTACACTGTTCCTCAGCTGCATAACCTGCCTCTGCGTGCTCTTCCACTGTGAACTCCACACTAAAGCCACAGATGCAGGCTGATACCAGACTCTAGATCAGCCATTCTTTACAAAGTTGCATTTTTTCTTCTCTGCCTGCAAGATCTTCCAAATCTCTCTTTTCTTTCTTTCAAAAGTCAACTGAGAGTCACTTTCTCTGGTAAGTCTCTAAGGAGTACTGGGTACTGTGCTGGGCAGCCTCTCCACATGCTACCATGGCTTCTAATGTAATATGGTCCATAGGAAGGTCTCGGTAGCGTTTCTAAGTCTAAGCTATACTAATCCATTGGAACGTGTGTCTTTCATCTATTTGGTAAATTCTTATGAAAGGTATGCTCGCTTCCAGGCAATATCCAAGACAGTAACGATATTTAGTGTCTAGTGAGGGAGAGGGAAGGTAAGCAATAAAGTGGAACAATTGCTATGATAGGGGAAATACAGAATGCCATAGGACAATGCCACAGGATTCCAAACCTATTAGACTTCTCCCCTACACAGTCGAGACTTAAGTGACTGCTCCCCTCCAGAAGCCATTACTTGGTTGTTTATCTACATGCCTCTACATACGGACTTAACTGAGCATTCTTTGACAATAACAATAATTTCTGCAGCCATTTCTAGTCTCTTCCCCAAATGAAGATATTTTAACACCCATTTATTTTGTACTTACCACTGTCTATATGCTTTGATAAGAATGAAAAGACAAAACAATAACCACATTTGCTTTTAGCCTCAGGTTAACTATATGTGTTAAGCTGACCATGATAATATTTACTGAAACACACTGATCATTTATGTCAGCCCTTAACGTAGATTCTATCCCCAAAGCTTCATATCATCCTTATACGATAGGTGCTATTATTATCACCATTTTACAGATGAGGAAACTAAAGTTCCAATAAATAGTCCCATTTGTCCAAAGTCACACATAAGTAGCCCCTTGACTACAAAGCTGTGTAGTCTGACTGCAGAGGGCACACTCGTATCCATTAAGCTATCTTCCCTGCAGTTTTATTTCACTGTGGCATTCCACTGTGTCTTAGATTGAAGTTTTCCTCTAAGCCTGTCATTTCTGGAGAGATAACATATCAGAAGTTCTAGGATCAAAATGCTTGGCTTTGAGTCCTGCTACTATTATTTATTAGCTAGGTAGCTTCGAGTATTTCACTCAAACTTTCTGTGCTTTGCCTTAGTCACTGGCACCACGGGAAGAATAATAACATTTAACTTATAGAGTTGCGAATAGGGCTTAGCAAATAGTAAGCACTCTTTCCTGGTTATCATCAATACTATTGCCATCACTATTACTATACAATTATTACTTCTACTGATAGAGCATTACAACTACCATGGCTGACTTGTGAGCCTTCAGTAAATCAGTTAGAAACAGTTTTCCCATTGGTAAAATGTGCACTTAAATCCTGTTTTCCTTATAAGGTTTCTATGAGGATGAAAATAAAAGATGAATAGTATTTCAAGTTCTCTGAATCTAATAAAGTACCTATAACTACATCACTCTATTTTCCACTTTTATTGATGTATATCTCTTTTCTTACTTTGTGAGATTCTGGTTTTTTTTTTTAAGAATGTTTTTAACTTCATATAACTTACAACAACAGTGGCTTAAACAAGACATTATTTATTTGTTTATTTATTTGCCCGTCCTGTGCAGCACGTGGGACCCTTAGTTCCCTGACCAGGGATTGAACCCATGCCCCCTGAATTGGGAGTGTGGAGTCTTAACCACTGGACCACCAGGGAAGTCCCACTTTGTGAGACTCTGATAGATACCTCCTGAGACTCATGAGATATCAGGCCAAACTCAGAGGGAAAAATCCTCAACTAATTCCATTCATATATCCATGACATCAGGTTATCATAAGAGGGGCACATAAAATAAAATGAAGAAGAACAACGTCCCCCAAGAACCAGAATCTGGAATATGGTTAAGTTGCTCCTATTTAATGCCTGCTCTCTACCTGGTTATGAAAAATGTGCCTTGGACCCTAAATAAACACTGGGCCCAGTGAGCAAGGGGGTATAATTTTCATCGATTGATGCAAGATTTCCTCTATGCTAGGAACTTTTACCTGTGTTCACTTCCTTTTTTCTTTTACCCTACCTTCTTTTTTTTTTTTTTTTTTTTTTTTTTGCTGTATGCGGGCCTCTCCCGTTGCGGAGCACAGGCTCCGGATGCGCAGGCTCAGCGGTCCATGGCTCACGGGCCCAGCCACTCCGCGGCACGTGGGATCTTCCCGGACCGGGGCACGAACCCGCGTCCCCTGCATCGGCAGGTGGACTCTCAACCACTGCACCACCAGGGAAGCCCTACCCTACCTTCTTTATAACTCCCAAGTTTATCTGATAAACTTTCAGCTCTGTGAGATGAAACAAGTTTTGTAAAGACGTCTTAATAAATGGCAAAGATATTTAAGTCTGGGTGCCTGATTCCAGAGTTCAGGTACTTTTCACTAAGATATGGTACATCTTGAATATGCTCTAATAATAAATAATAAGCAAGTTCATTCATCAATCCAAGAGAATAATTAATGTGTTAAGAAATGGCCTGGTCAATGGATAATGAATGGTTCAAAATAACAGGTATGAGGTGGAGAACCGGAAATAGATACATATAAATAGGTAGGTAGACAGACAGATCAATTGATCAATCGATCTTAAAATCCTTCTAGGTTCTAGGACACAAAAACCAAACGTGATGTTAATTTGAATGTCATGATCCTACAATAACAAAATGTCTAAAAGCCCTATCACTCTGTATCTTAGTTTCACAGTCACATTTTCTTTCAATCATTAGAAGAATAACAAATGTCCAACATAGAAAATGTGGGGAAAATTCTAGAAGGAAAGTAAAATCACTCTGTTAAGAGATCCATAGGTAATCATATTTTTCAACACTTTATTTTATAAATTGCTCTTATTTTTTCTACTTTATTATATTTGTGTGTTTCTATATTCTATTCTTTTTAAATTAAGATACTCCTACATCTTGTCGCCTTTCCTCCAGTTTAGTGTTTGGCAATTTTATGACAAACTTTTCACAGACAAGATTCTAGTAACTTTATAGTTTTCTATCCTGAGAATTGATAATTATTTAATTCACCATTACCCTTTCATTGTTTTCAATTTATAAACTGTTTTATAACTTAAGCTATCATTAAAATCGCTGTTATTCAAAGATTTTCCTGTATCCATAATGTTACAATAGAGTGGACTCCTGAGAATCAAAAATGAGAAGAAGCATTTGGACATTTTTAATGTCTTAATACATATTGCCAAATTGCTTTTCTATAAATACAGTGGTCATTGATCAGGAGCCTCAGAGAGAAGGGGCATTTCAGAGACAGGGGTAACATGGAAAAGGCAGGGATAAAAAAGGGGGGTAAAGGTTGAGAAATTTGGGCTTCCTCGGTGGCGCAGTGGTTAAGAACCTGCCTGCCAACGCAGGGGACACGGGTTCAAGCCCTGGTCTGGGAAGATCCCACATGCCACAGAGCAACTACGCCCGTGTACCACAACTACTGAGCCTGCGCTCTAGAGCCTGTGTGCCACAACTACTGAAGCCCGCGCACTTAGAGCCCGTGCTCCACAACAAGAGAAGCCACTGCAATGAGAAGCCCTCGCACCGCAACTAGAGAAAGCCCACGCACAGCAACGAAGACCCAATGCAGCCAAAAATTAAAATTTAAAAATTTATAAAAAAAAAAAAGATTGAGAAATTTGACAGTGAATTTAGGGCTGAAGTATGGGAAGACAGGAGAAAAATTTTTTAATGTCAATTAACATTAGTTTCAAACTCACAGGCAAATGGCATCTAAAGAATCAAATATACCATGTTGTCAAATTTGAGTCATATTTTGTTAAAGGAAATGAGTGAAGGGATTATCAGCACTGCACTCTTTCCAAGTCCATCAGAGAGGAGACACTTGGAAGTTCAAGTTTTGCATTGGTGTTGATTGATGGGATTTCCTGTCTTTAAATACAAAGGTTGCCTGTATGTTTTACTGACCTGCATTTGAGCCAGGTCTTTTTGTTGTTGTCTTGTTTTGTTTTGTTTTTTTGTTCAAGGAGAGAGGATTTTTTATTGAGATACAATTGACATACAACATTATATTAGTTTCAGGTGTATAACATAGTGATTCAATATTTGTATATACTGTGAAATGATCACAGTAAGTCTACTTACCATCTGTCACAATACATAGTTACAAATTTTCTTCCTTGTGACTTTTTAACATCTTTATTGGAGTATAATTCCTTTACAATGGTGTGTTAGTTTCTGCTTTATAACAAAGTGAATCAGTTATACATATATCCCCATATCTCTTCCTTCTTGTGTCTCCCTCCCTCTCACCCTCCCTATCTCACCCCTCTAGGTGGTCACAAAGCACCGAGCTGATCTCCCTGTGCTATGCGGCTGCTTCCCACTAGCTAGCCATTTTACATTTGGCAGTGTATATATGTCCATGCCACTCTCTCACTTTGTCCCAGCTTACCCTTCCCCCTCCCTGTGTCCTCAAGTCCATTCTCTAGTAGGTCTGCGTCTTTATTCCCGTCTTGCCCTAGGTTCGTCATGTTTTTTTTTTTTTTAGATTCCATACATGTGTGTTAGCATATGGTATTTGTTTTTCTGACTTACTTCACTCTGTATGACAGACTCTAGGTCCATCCACCTCACTACAAATAACTCAATTTCGTTTCTTTTTATGGCTGAGTAATATTCCGTTGTATATATTTGCCACATCTTCTTTATCCATTCATCTGTTGATGGACACTTAGGTTGCTTCCATGTGAGCCAGGGCTTTTTTAACTAATGAAATTTGGCTCTTTCTCTCATAAAATATATTAAAATAACAATATCTATATTATGACTAGCTTTGGTAACCCAGGAGGATCAAATATTGTAGGAAGTGAAACTTGATGCCAGCAAGATACTGATTTCTTTGCAGTTCCAAATTATACCAATAAAGATTAAAATTATATTATATTTCAGTTTTCAAAATTTAAGAAATGACTAATAAACAACTTATACTAATTCTACAAGAGTTTTCTAATATTTCTTTGAAACTAAAGTATCTTCCATCCATTGCAACTCCAGTATTTCCCTGAGATTTTTCCCCCCTAAACTTGTATTTCTGGAACTCGATTTTTTAAGAATAACTATAGATAAGAGTCAAGATCACATGGTAAACAGAGGCAAATAGGAGTGTTCATGAATGTATTAAACATGTAATCACTGAGATTAAAATTAGAGAATACTATAAAATTAATTGTATTCTCTGCCTTGGAGGAACTCACATTCTAATGATAATTACAAGAATTAGAAACCCTGTGGTTTTTTAGACTATTAGAGTTAAACCACTCATCTTGTTTCTTCTTGTATGCTATGCATCTCTCATGGTAGAATGTATAGGTTTCTAAAAAAAACCCAAGAGAAGGGACCTCTAACATAGGCTGAGGAGTTGAGAAAGCTTTTCCAGAGGGCAGGTAATGGCTGAGCTGAATTATCCTGGTAATAAGCACAAACCATGGGACTTCCCTGGTGGTACAGTGGTTAAGAATCCGCCTGCCAATGCAGGGGACACTGGTTCAAGCCCTGGTCCAGGAAGATCCCACAAGCTGTGAAGCAACTAAGCCCATGAGCCACAACTACTGAGCCTGTGCTCTAGAGCCTGCGAGCTACAACTACTGAGCCCACGTGCCTAGAGCCCATGCTCCACGACAAGAGAAGCCACCGCAATGAGAAGCCCGCACACCACAACGAAGAGTAGCCCCCGCTCACCGCAACTAGAGAAAAGCCCACGCACAGTAACAAGGACACAACGCAGCCAAAATAAATAAATAAAATAATTATTATTTTTTTTTAAATCACAAATCACAGTCAGGAGGTTAAAATGGTGCAAAGTCATGGAGGTGTCAAGGAGTTATAAGAGTTGGGAAATTTAGCACATCTGAAATTTGAATTTGAGGTGAGAAGCATGAGGTCAAATCACAGATGAATGCTACCAATTTGGAGTCTGTTCTTAAGTCAGTGCAGAGCTACTGAAAGATTTTACATAAGTGACACAATCACATTGACAGTGTAGAAAGCTCTCCATGGCGGAGCTATGGAAATTAAATTTGGGGAGTTTGGGGATTGAGAATGTCATCAGGGTAATTCACTACCAGGCTAGTTTAATGGTTCAACTGAGATATAATGGGGCCTTTTTCCATGAGAATAAAAGGAAGAGTAGAGTAGAGGAGATACATGAAAGATACTTATCATCATAGACGTTTTACAAGTTTCTTTCGAAAAGCTCAGTTCTTTAAATCCCACAGACTTACACTTGGACATCTTTCAAAACAGGGGCTGCGGAAATGTGAAAGAGTGAAAGCTAAATTGCCTTCAACTTAGAAGGATTTTTTCCCCAGCTCTAATTTGCCTATGTTTGGTGTGGAATTAGGTATTGAAATCCACTCAAGTTTCTAATTTTCAGCTTCCTTGCACCCACACAGCCTCACAGCTGTGAGTTTGCTAATATAATGGATTCCAGTTGAATCTAACAAGGGGCTCACTACACAGATACTCTCAGATGGTATGTTTTTTTTTTTAACATTTTTAAAAATTTATTTATTTTATTTATTTTTGGCTGTGTTGGGTCTTCATTGCAGTGTGCAGCTTCTCATTGCAGTGGCTTCTCTTGTTGCGGAGCACGGGCTCTAGGCACAGGGCTTCAGTAGTTGTGGCTCGCGGGCTCTAGAGTGCAGGCTCAGTAGTTGTGGTGCACGGGCTTAGTTGCTCTGTGGCATGTGGGATCTTCCCGGACCAGGGCTCGAACCCGTGTGTCCTACATCGGCAGGCGGATTCTTAACCACTGTGCCACCAAGGAAGCCCCAGATGCTATGTTTTTATATAAATAAAACCTAGATCAAATTGCGGATACTAGTTAACTTAAAGGTCTGTCTTTAATAGAATGATTCTTAAAATTATTCTAATACGTAGCCACAGCCAAGTTGTGACGGAGCTGATTCATCAGACGTAAAGAGAAGGGACTGGTAAATTAATTACTTGGCACTACCAGATTATAGTATTGGTGTGGTCCTTAGGTATTATCTAGTCTAAATGATAAACAATGAACAAATGAGGAAACAAATGAGGCAACAATTTTAAAAACACACTTCTGGCTTATGATCCTGGAATTAGCTCCCCTGTGAGTCAAAATTAGAGCATTTCCCCCGAAAGCCTAATTTAAAAAACAGATAAACATTCAAATCTAATGCACCATCCTGTGCCATACCACACGTGTATAGTATTAGAATGTCTGGGGCTCGAAGTCTGTAACTCTGGATTATAATTAAAAGTCTACCAGGTAATTCTCCTGTACACCAAAGTTTGATAGCAACTACTCTAAGACCATAGTGTCCCCCCGTCACTCTAAATTTATTTGAATCTATGATTTCGTTTTAAAAGTTCTTGATGGTTTTATGCAGAACAAGTATTTCTGAAATTTAATGAATGCTTGGAAAGATTCCCATTCCTACTACCCAGAAACTGTTTAAAAGGATAAGACAGAAGATTCATCCCTGTGGTTAGGTGTAGCTATATACGCTAGGTGTACAGGGGGACCAGTCAGTAATATATTCTTGTCTGTGTCCCCCTAGTACCTAGCACAAAGCCTGGGGCATGGCAGGTATCCAGTCAAATGTGTGGAATAAGTTAACTGATTTGAAAGTCAGTGACTCTCCTCTCAGTAGGGAAGTTGTGGAGGTAAGTTTTAGCTTCTGAAATGAAGCCTTGGATGTTCCCAATAATGAACACTGCAGTTTTCTCTTGATGGGAATGAGAAGCAATTCCTTTACAGGCATTACGTAAGGGGTTATATATACATGTATTGAAAAAATGAAGCAATGGTTTTGCCATTGCTCTTTTAAATAGATGAGCTCCGTTCTTTTGTTTCTTTTGTGTGCAGGATTGCTGTACACCTCTAGATGGTGCTGCTGGCTCGTAACTAAGCAGCCACAATATCAAAATCCAAGGCAGAGTGAAGAGTTCTGACCTCTGAGGAACCGTCTCTGCATTTGTGACTCTCCCTCTTGCCAATTTGCAGGAAGCTGTATTTTAAAATGCTTCCACTCGGCCAATTCTGATCACCTTTCCTTCCAACTCTCCCCTCATTATCTCTGTTTTCAAATTAAGGAACCTGTTTTAACATATTCTTAATAGAATTTCTAATTATGTTTATGCTCTTTTTATTCACGGTATGCAGAATGGAAGAACAGAGATAACTGATGCATGCTAGGAAAAAACTGTTTTTACCTGGAAACGTTCCTGTTGAACTTGATACATATGGAATGCCACGCTTATATACTCCATACATAACTTTGTATAAGATATATGATCTTTCTGAGTCCAATTGTAATTATTTTTTAAAAGAAACAGCGTAACACTGGAAATACGGTATTACTGAAATAGAAACGCTCAGGACTGAAAAGGATGTGGCATATGCACGGCTGCTCTGCCTTCTCATTCCCAGGACAGGCACCAGTATTTTTTCAAGGCACTCTTCCCCAATTAGCTACACCTGGGATCAGACTTCATTCCTCCCACAGAAAGGAAGACGGATAACTGTCTGCATATACTTTAAACTATTCACTAGTTTAACGCTGTTATTTTATGCTGGTTATTTGGCACCCAAAGAATCTAGGTGTCCTGGCCATAATTCCATGAAATGAGCAGCAGAACTAAAAAAAAAAAAAACAAAAAAAACAAAACCAGAACCTAGATACACTGAACCCTGTTTAAGAGCTTATAGGTCATGCTGACTGTAGTCTGTTTTATCTCTAAAATTCCAAGCCAGAGTCTCAAACTGTTAATGCACGTCCTAGGAAACAGATAGCAATTCATTCATTGATCAATAAGGATTTATTCGGTAGTTACTATGAGTTCAAAACCACCCCAAATAAACTGTGCTAAAGAGATAAATGGAATGACTCCTGCTTGCAGAAGCTATCATTACTGCAGAAGAGAATGACCATATAAAGTACTGCTGTGGGCCGTAACTGTGTCTCATCTATTGCTACGAGAGACATGCAACGTGAAAGAAATGTGTACCAGCTACAGTGGGACAACGTGTGATATGACAGAAATATGTACCAGAAGCTTAATGAATGCTGCCTTGATGGGGAACAAAGGTAAGATTTAGACTCAGTTCAATGAAACTGACAGAGTATATAGATTATTTTTGTTTTCCAAGAATGAGGATGAAGTTACCAGGAGCACAGGAGGTAGATGAGTGCATGTATTTAGGTTTTAAAAACATAAAAACAATACTACTGCAGCACATGGGCATTTGGTGTACCCACGTGACAAGTATTTCATTTAATGCTTACAAAACTACCACTATGACTACCAATATGTGACAGCTACTTCCCATTTAACAGATCTGAACGTTGAGACTCACAGATGTAAAGAGGTTTACTCAAGGTCCCATAACCAACTGCAGAGAGGTAGTTACGAAGCTCATGCCTTCAGCCTCTGCATTAGACAGTCTTTCTGTCTTTCAATCTGAATCAAGAAGGAAAGTGATGAAATACCTGTGCCAGTTCATAACAAATTTTATGTTTCAATTTCACAAACAGGACTTGGGATGTGTCCCTGAATCAGAGGGTATGTTAGCACAGCAAGGCTAACATCATTTACAGCTTCCGTAAATTAGCCGGCTAAAGAAAAGCAGGAGATACCTCATCGCTGATGCAAACCCACAGAATCAGAAATTAGTACTTAGGTTCCAGAAAACAAAAAAATGGAATGGGCAGGAGCCTCAGCATATGAGGACCTTAGTGCAAAATGCTGAAGATTCTAGAACCGACACTAAAAAGTAGCTGTACTGGGCTTCCCTGGTGGCGCAGTGGTTGAGAGTCCGCCTGCCGATGCAGGGGACATGGGTTCGTGCCCCGAACCCGGAAGACCCCATATGCCGCGGAGTGGCTGGGCCCGTGAGCCATGGCCGCTGAGCCTGCGCGTCCGGAGCCTGTGCTCCACAACGGGAGAAAAAAAAAAAAAAAAAAGTAGCTGTACAATTCTGGAAAAATTATTTCACTTTTTAGGGGCCGAGTTGCCTCAATCTGCAGGTGCCAATAGGCAGAGTATCGGATCACTGCCTTCATTTTAGCTCTTTCTGTGGTTCTAAAATATTCAAAAGCCATGTAATCTCAGCACCAGATCACGGAGAAGGGGGAAATGGACATGGAGGAAAAGGTGATCCATCTAAAGACTGTAGCTAGAAGAGGTTTGGACTGTCCATAGGGTATACTGAAGCCAGGCTGATGTCTCTATTAACTCTCTTTAAGTTTCACATCCCCTCCCATGTCTGCAGAAATTAGAATTATGCTTGGAACAAACAAAGGAAGTGCCCACAAGGTAAGTGTGGAATGGTGGTCAATTTGCATTCACTCATCCATTCAGTAAATATGTAGTCAGCATCTCTTAGAGGGAACACACTGTCACATTTACTGGAGCTTAAACAGTACTGCTCATGAGGCTTAAATATGCATGGATACTTTCACAGAAAGAAAAGAGTACAGTCATAAACGGGAGGCAAAAACAAAGGATTCTGAGTATTGGGGAAGGGGAAATTTTGACCTCCTGAATCTAGAAAGATCCTGAAGTTCAACAAGAGACTAGAGTCATGAGGAGAAGACTGAGTAGATACCAGTCAAGGCACATGAAAGAATGAGTTAGAGGAGAAATCGTTCATGGTGGATGGTGGGAGAACATATGGTTTTCTCTTATTCAGGTTATTTACCTGGGATACTAGGAGAAGACCCATTCCTGAGCAATACTATTCCCAGAGTTTTTTGGGTTTTTTTTTCGGTACTCTCACTGTTGTGGCCTCTCCCACTGTGGAGCACAGGCTCCGGACACGCAGGCTCAACGGCCATGGCTCATTGGCCCAGCCGCTCCGCGGCATGTGGGATCATCCCGGACCGGGGCACGAACCTGTGTCCCCTGCATCGGCAGGCGGACTCTCAACCACTGCGCCAGCAGGGAAGCCCTATTCCCAGAGTTTTTAACTCTAAAAGAGCATCATAATCAAATGATGTGATCCAGAGTCTTATTTTTTAAAGAAGTTGTCTTGCTTCTCTCGCTCCCCTTTCTGTCCTCTGGATTAAAGAATAAACGATAGAGAGTATTTACATATGAGTTAACACTTGAAGTGCATTTACATGCTAAAGCATATAAACAGGAAACAGACTTTCCAACCTGAGCCTGCTCAGAGCACAGGGACCTCACGGCAATCGCTCCCTTAAGATCTAGCCACTCCGTCTGTGTCATGCCCTGTGGGTTCCGGTAACATCACTGATTATTCATCCACAGACCTGCTTGTCCCATCAGCACTCTACACTGGGCACAGTTACTCATTGTTCTCCACTGATTAAAATGCTGTGATTTATAAATGGATGAGGTAAAAGGAAAGCAGACCAAGGCCATTACTTGCAGGTGGCTTTTTCTAGTTGCTTGTCTCCTGAGTAATCAATCTTCTGTGGAATATCTCTTGTCCATTTACTGTTGGGATTTTTAAAGTGACTTTCTACAGTGATAACTGGACCAAATTCCATGTATGTCCAATTCTAAAAGACAGCTGAAATATCAATATCACTTTTTCCGTGATAGTATATGTATCTAATTTACTCTAAAACTGTCCTTTATGTGAAAACTATAATGTTTGATTCCAAGACTCTAAATTAACAGACTAAAAGGACTAAGTAGAAAGTATGGGTATTACGAGATAAATAATGTCACCACTAAAGCACTCAAACGGGCTCATGTCCATTAATTGTTGATGGGCAAAAATTTGAACAATGCAAATGCTGTTAAATTCTATGGTACACCTATGGGCTAGTTTTCTGAGTTAAAACTGTCTTTAAACATTGCCTTATATAAGCACCTCCTCTTGACAGGCAAAGATGACAAATCAGGAAAGGAGAAGTCACATGGTATGAGAGAGGAAGAAAAAATGTGTGTCTTCATTACCATCCTCAGTGCGGCCCACATAATCTCAGAGGCTCCTAGGGACGGGGAGCTTTTTGTGCATAGGGCCACGCACAAGGCAGGTGCTTATACATAGTAACTACAACAATTACAGCATTCATATCACCCTGAAGGACTAGAGAGGTGAGGAGTAATTCAAGCCTAAAAAGACGTGGGAATCTTAGAGGAAGAAAAAGTTGCATTGATGGATATAGGTTCCTAATGTCTATTTATTTCATTTGCTATAAGCCTATCAGTCCAACATCTGGCAAGCCTGAGATTTAGCAAATGGGATCTTCTGAGGTATATGTGAACAAATATATCCTTCTTTTCTAATTCAGTGATGGAAAGGAGAATTTATTTGTATTTTATTATTTTACAAATAATTTAAAAGTTCCGTCACAGAAACCATTGTAAGTTCAGCAAAACATGAGGCTATTTTACAAGATTCATTATTTTTAAAAAATCTTCCTCCTTACAGAACAGTAGTATTGGGACTTCCCTGGTGGCACAGTGGCTAAGAATCCGCCTGCCAATGCAGGGGACATGGGTTCGATCCCTGGTCCGGGAAGATCCCACATGCCACAGAGCAACTAAGCCCATGCGCCACAACTACTGAGCCTGCGCTCTAGAGCCTGCAAGCCACAACTACTGAGCCGTGTGCCACAACTACTGAAGCCCGCGTGCCTATAGGCTGTGCTCCACAACAAGAGAAGCCACCGCAATGAAAAGCCTGCGCACCGCAACAAAGAGTAGCCCCTGCTCACCACAACTAGAGAAAGCCTGCGTGCAGCAATGAAGACCCAACGCAGCCAAAAGTAAATAAATAAATTTATTTTTTTTAAAAGTAGTATTAATTTCCTGTCTTTTTAAAACTTGGGCCATTTCTTCTGTAATTAGCAGCATGTGTCTGCAAAGATAGATATGTCTTTTTATATATAAATATGCTTTGCCCTTTCTTCTGTATTTTCTAGAAAAATTACATCAGAGGGACTTCCCTGGTGGTCCCGTGGTAAAGAATACACCTTACAATGCAGGGGACGCAGGTTCGATCCCTGGTCAGGGAACTAAGATCCCACATGCTGCGGGGCAACCACACACCACAACTACTGAGCTCACGTGCCTCAACTAAAGCCCACGTCCCGCAAACTACAGAGCCCACGTGCCACAACTAGAGAGAGAAAACCCGTACGCCACAACTAGAGAGAAGCCTGCGCACTGCAACTAAGAGCCCGGCTGCCGCAACTAAGACGCGACGCAGCCAAAAATAAATTAAATAAATAATAAATATATTTTTTTTAAGAGAAAGATTACATTGGAGAGTAAGATATGTACCTGCCCATAGATACTCATTCTTCAGAATCACGAGAGTTCTTTGACTCGTGGAAACTACAAGTTAAAGAGTTACCTTTCAGATCCAACGAATTTATTTAAAAACCTTATCACCTCTGCTGCCTGAAATAGGGATAGTCTTGGAAGAAAAAACTAATTATCTGTAAAAAGACTGTAAAAGGGGATCTTGAAGGAGAAAATGGCTAAAGGGACTAGACAGATTCCTATAGGTTCTTGTTATAATTGAAACTCTAAATTCTATGAAGTTGAATTAAAAAGCAACAGAAGTTCAAATTTCCAGAACCTGGCCTGTTACCAACTTCCTTTGGTATAAGAAAGGTTCTATTTTTATTTTTTTAGGAGAAAAGGGTAAAATGTCAAGAGACATAATTGTGGGGAAAGTAATTAATCATTCTCTTAAATATTGAAAACAAAAAGAGGAAAAAATTCGAAACATTAACCCATCTTTCAGTTCACTTTCCTATATCCTAATCACTGATGTTCATAATGATTGCAGGCCTAGCAAAAGCCCTGAGGATCACAGGAAGATTAAATTTTACTCATTAGACTGTAGCTAACAAGGCAGAAGAATGTCCTTATATATGTAACAATGATTTCCAATAATTTGCTCTGTGACCTTGGAAAATTCACTTAACTGCTCTGGAGAAGCCCACACACCACAACGAAGACCCAACGCAGCCAAAAATAAATACAATTAAGTCTTAAAAAATAAAATGGTGTATATATAACTGATTCATTTTGTTGTGAAGCTGAAACTAACATACCATTGTAAAGCAATTATACTCCAATAAAGATGTTTAAAAAAAAAATAAAATAAAAAATAAAATGGTGGGAGAATTCCAGAGGAGATTTGGTTGAAGCATTTCCAAGACTCAGAAAGAAGTAGTCTGTAACTCACAGAACTTGCCTAAATCAATCTGCATCAGAAAAATAAGTGTAGTGGTATGATTTTTTTTTTAAGAACAAAATACCTGATATAATTCATTAATGCCCCAGAAAATGACAAAACAAAATAAAAATCATAAGTAAGCAAAGCTCATGCTTATGGAAGATGCTTTTGTTAGATTGATGGAGTTTGTTTTTTGATCAGTAGGTTCTTTTTTCTTACTGTACTTATTTTGATGGGAGGTAACTGTGGTGGATAGAGAAATAACAGCTTGAAGTTTATACTGGCAACCTAAATTATCTCTCCTTAAAGGTGTTAAAACGTTATTGATATGAATAAATTTTAAATTTAGACCTTCAGAGATAATTTTGACTGCTAATTTGAATCTTTTAGCTAATCCTATATACATGGCATAGAAATTCTATTATTTTCTGCCTCTCATAGCAGCTTGGAAACTGCACAACCTACTTGAGCATTCTTTAGTCTTTAACAAGTAAGACTGGGAATTGTGGAATAATCAGTAATGGTTATCTGCCTTTTCCTATTTAAGAACAATAATGGTGCTCACTCATCCTGAACAAGGGCATTAACTAATCATTGTAGCTATGCAGGTTGAAGTCCCAATGTTATCATCATTGAAGCAAAACAGTAATATAAACTCCTGCTTAAGTGCTTTTGTTCTGTGAAATAAATCTTTGCATTCCAACCGTTCCTAATCATTTATTAAAAGTATAACACTTTGCCATTATCATACTTGATTGTGATGTTTTTAAGCCATTTGTCTTAACTTCTTGCTTGCACAAATTTAATTTTCTAGAATTTTAAAGCATAGAGTGGATTTGGTCAGGGGCGGGGGACAAGAAAGCTCTCTATAAGAATGCACGCCTTTAAAAAAATCAAAAATAGAAGTAGAAACAAAAAGAAATAGGGTAGAAAATTAATCTAAATGCTCAAACTGATTGGTTACACAATGGATATTTGGCATAAAATACAAATGTTGTGATTATTAGATATAGTTATAAAACGCAACCAAAAGAAACTAACAATACTGAGGTAACCATACTATCTCAAACAAATAGAACTTTCTGTTGACTTGAAAGGAACGTTTGTCTCTAATTTGGAAGTTGACATAACAGCCTAATTTGCTTAAATGTTAGTGTTTGTGCATAATTCAAGTGAAATTACTACTTTATAGTCTGGTGGGACCCACATCCCCCAGGAAAACAACTTTTTAAGAGTCTTTATCTAACCAGATACAAAGTTTCTTTTTTACTCATACAACAAAAACTGAAAAGGCTTATAAGAACTATTTATTAAGAAAGACCACATAATACTAATACCTAGGAGGAAGTTGTGTGCCACTGCCACCCCAAAAGCATTGGAACAGTACACAATCTCCCCACACTCTGCTTTAAGCACATGTTGATTAAATGCTTCAATGTGGTCTAACACGGGTTATGAGAAAATGTAATGTCACTAATTGTTTAACAAACAGACCAGAACTTATACAGCCAAATGAATGCTGAGTTTTTGAAATAGGTACCCAGGGAGGCTGCAGACTTATTCCAATATATAATCTGATCTCAAACTCTGGAGCAACCTTTTAATGTCACTTCAGTGTTCCAACCAATCAGCTCATTCTATTTTCACCCAAGAGATTAGAAACTTTTTCCAAAGCTGAGATAGTTTGGGACAGATTCACCAGCACATTCTGAAACTGGACTGCAGTTTTAATCAAACCTGAGTTCAATCACCAATTCTACCATTTACTGCCTGAAAGACTGTGAGCTGTTACTATGAGTGACTGAATGAATAAACATTTGAATAAATTAATACACGGTAATTTTACTCCTTAATCAGAAAATCTGTCCCAAGCAATGATGATCCCAAATTTTGATGTAATGCTGAAAATACATGAAAAATTGGCTCATACATGACAACACTTTTGTCACCAAGAAAACTTATTCCTCCCCTGCCATTTAAATGTGCATTAGGTGCCTGCCATGTGCCATGCATTGCACTAGGTAGAGGGGATACAAAAACAGACATTTCATATCCTCCCAAACCTACTGAGAAGACAAACAATAATCAGATAAGAGAATACTGTTTGATTAGAGTTACAACAGAGGGCAACAAAGAATGTGTGAGGCTAACTGGAGGAAGGGAAGAGAAGGGAGTTTAAGGAAGGCTTCCTGGAGAAGAATGTGTGGATTTGGAAAAACACACAGAAGTAATCATACCACCTTCAACAGACTGAATGTTTGTGTCCCCACACAACTGAACTATCGACATCCTAACCGCCCTCCCCCCAGTGTGATGGTCTGAGGAAGTAGGGCCTTTGGTCAAGAGTGTGGAGCCCTCATGAATGGGATTAGTTACCTGATAAAAGGAACCTCAGAAATTTCTCTTGCCCTCTTTCTGCCATATGAAGATACAATGAGAAGTCAACAGTCTGCAGGCCAGAAGAGGGATCTTTCCAGGACCAAATCATGCTGGCACTCAGATCTTTAGACTTCCAGCCTCCAGAACTGTGAAAAATACCTTTCTGTTGTTTCTAAGCCACCTAGCCTATTATGTTTTGTTATAGCAGCTCAAACTGACACCACCCCCCTCTTTGTCAGGTGAGGTCTAAATAGAAGAGTTAATTAATCCAAGATTGAACCACCTCTTACAGATTTTGACTGAGTTATTTTAACACAGATCACCGGTCCAGTGCTCTGTCACTAGTCTATGTGAAGAAGTCTATACATTCTGCTTTATCTAGGAAAGATCGAGCTTATGCCTGTTGTCCTGAAGTAATTGTGACAACCCCTACTTTCACTCTGGAAAGGGTACCAGCTTAGAGAATAAGTGATATAGTTTGGTCTCTTAGAGTACGACGGCATGTGTGGTTTCTGGGACACATGTTGAAGAATTCATTCACAGAAGTATAGAATTACAAATACTGGCTCCAAAGGCAGCAGTCGCGGGATAGACAAATGTCTCTCATGTTTACTGGCTGTGGACAAGTTACTGAACCTCTAAGCCTCATCTCCCTCATCTGTGTAATGGACTGGGGGAGGACAGTATGATATTTACCTCCCAGGAATGTTTTGAGAATTGAATGTGTAAGTGTTTGTACAGTCTTCAGTACAGTGCCTGGCATACATACCAACTAGATACATGTTAGCTACTACTGTATTGTTAACTATTTTTCACCTATTTATTCCTATAATTACATTCACTAATAGCAGCAGAGCATATGATTTAAAGACATGCCCTGGAACCAGACTACGTCAGTTTGAATCCTAGTTCTGCCAAGTCCGCATTCAAAAGCTGTGAAACCTTGGACAAATTACTAAACCTCTTCGTGCCTCAGTTTCCTCATCAGTGAAATGGAGATATCAATCATAGGCTCTACCTCATAGGGTTGTTGATCATATCAAATGTTATATAGAGAATATTTGAACAGTTCCACTAATACAAGAAGTGCTGTCACAATTATCATTATCATCTTTTTCAGTCTCTCGTGTGCTAATCCCTGAGGCTATTACAAAAGTCTCTGCCCCTAAAATGCCTACATATTTGTACCCAAAATTGCTCATGATATTTTTTCAAAGTTTCCCAATTGGTATGAATACCCAAAAAATTTTATCTACCTCTAAAACTACAATTTTGCCTTTCATTAAACTGGACTTTTGCTAAATATTTCTGAGACTTAGCTTCATGATGAAAACTTAATTTTTTCTTAACATCCATCCCTTTCATATTTCACTCCAGCGCTCTTAGGAATTATTCACAATTAAGATGACTGTTGAATAATAAAGTGCCAAGAAGCACGCACTCGATTCATTAATGGTGTTTGACTTCCAGCAAATGCTCAGAAGTACTGAGAGAAGCAGAAGCTTCTGCCTGTTTTTGAATCTCTCAGTTTTCAATTCATTAATCAAAGCCCCATGTGGTGATTCAAGTACTCTACACCACACACATCACAGCACAAACATTCTACTGCCATGAAGTTTAACCAAGGAATCCATGAACGAAAACATAATAACAATAATTTTTAAAGTAAAATTCAAAATACGCACTGTCCTGAGCCTCAGAAAGATAGATGGACACCAACACAGCCTGCCTGTTTGCAAAGTAATTCAATGGAATCACTTTGAATTCAGAAAAATAATGAAATTTCATAGTTTTTTTTTTTTTCCAGTGAAGACCTTTGTTATCTAGTTCTAAACAATTTTAGTGCCATCTTGTCTAGTAAATCCCTTCATAAACTAGGCATCAGGCACACTAATTTGCTTATTATTTCTCCCTTTCTGTTACATTTTCAACTCTTATTTCAACCCTCTGCATATGCCTCTATCCCCTTCCTATAAGGCTTTTCTCCACAACACTTTCTTACCAAACTTTACTCATTTCACCTAGTAAAACTGACCATCTTTATGTGAAACTTACTCTGGCACCCTCTGCATTCTAGCCTCCCTCCCAATCAGAATTAGCCCGCAGTCCTTGGTGACTAGTTGGATTTAATGGTTATTCATTCCAATTTTTATCACAGCTGCATGCAGGTTGGGTTGCCCTATTCGGTCATAAATTCTTCAAGAGTAGAGACTGACTCTTGTTTCACACCTTTGTGTGGTTCCTGATTCACTCTCACTCTCACTCTTCAGAAAGGAATTACAGGTTCCCAGTATGCAAGAATTATTTGTTAAATCCATGTGTGGCCAGGAAATAATAACACTGCTGGATGATAGCATCCAGCACTTCACTACATACCCAGAAACTGGACCAATGTATCTCTGTGTGTTTGGGCAATATTCTTATGGTTTAATTACAAGGTTGACGTTGCAAACACAACAGTATTTGTCCTAAAAATGGAGATGTTTTCAATTCTCTATCTTTCTCTCTCTTATACATGCATACACACACACACACACTGAAATGGCCAATAACATTACTGTGATACTGCCTTTGAAAGAAAGACACCCCCATTAAATTGCTTTTGAAGTAAAGGCACAAAGTGAGTTAGGTATGCTGAACAGGTGTATATCAAAGGCCGACTTCCCCCTGCTGCTATTAACTACATGAAAGCTTTGGGGAGTGATTCCTTTGCTCATTTTAGTGGTTTGTATAATGAGATCAGAAGACAGAAACTCTGGCAACTCTTGGATCTATTTGTAACTGCTAGACACAGAGAGACACTCTGCAGAGGAATGATGATTCTATTTGAAAACACTGAACATCCAGATGCCTGAAGTGGCCAATAATCACCCCTGTCTTGTCTGGGTATCATCCATCGCCTTGCCTTACGCAGAGGACTTTTCTTTTCACTTTTTTTTTTCTTTTCAGCCTCATGACCATGAAAAAGCTTTCTCAGTGTGCTCATTTGGCTCACTGGGAAATATAATCTTGAGAGCAGAAAAAGAGAAACACACTTTTTTTTTTTTTTTTTGTGGTATGCGGGCCTCTCACTGTCGTGGCCTCTCCCATTGCAGAGCACAGGCTCCGGACGCGCAGGCTCACCGGCCATGGCTCACGGGCCCAGCCGCTCCGCGGCATGTGGGATCCTCCCGGACCGGGGCACGAACCCGTGTCCCCTGCATCGGCAGGCGGACTCTCAACCACTGTGCCACCAGGGAAGCCCCAAGAGAAACACACTTTTACCTGGTAAGAAATAATGTAGGAAACTAATCACACACACATACACTCTCACACACACACACACACACAAATCTATCTGCATATGATGTAAACAATATCCAACAGCCAGGGAATCTGGCCAACTCATCATGTATGTCTTAAACATTCTGGAGTGTCTCCTGAATGCTGACTTGATTTTGCACTTTTACGCTTGCATTCGCCTACTTCCTCTTTCTTTTGGCATTCCAAATAAACACTATTTGGCTTAGAACGTGATGCCAACATTGACTTCATTCCTGGTGCCTTCCATAAACAGAGTTTCTGGCTACCCCAAACTGCTGCATCTATTTCCCATTAGTACGGATGACTAATATAGTATTAGAACTGATGTCCGTACCTGGAGAATCCCCTTTTTGAATGAGACTGGATCATGAAGGATGAAAGGAAACAGCTGTAACTAGACTATTCATACTTCAGTATTTTGGGGTTGGGAGGAATGCACAAGCAAGAGAGAGATGGTTTCAAAGGCGGCAATGGGTTCTAATGGGAGGAGGGGGAGGAATTCACTTTCTCAGTTCAAGTGCCATTGAGGAGACTGCATTCCCAGAAATACTAGGTAGGCTTTTGGAAGTGCTGATCTATATCGGTCATTCTTGGGTTTTGTAAATCTTGATCTTTAAACATACTTTGGAATTTTAAAAACGTGTATTTTTCGTATGTGTTCGAATTTGCAACACTGATTGAATTCCCTTGCATTACTTGTTGCTTTCCTGAATAAGAATGTAATAGTGACGTAAATTCCTGACTCTGGGTCACACTGGGGTCTTATAACTTTGCCAGCTCAACTGGCTTCCAAAAAGCTCAGCCCAAATAAGTCAACTTCTAGAGATCTTGCATATAAGTGTCTTCTTGGGATCAGTCAAGAGCTGTGCATCATTCCTCCTCCTGATTCACTGCCACACTGTCAGAGTGTCTACATTTCCGCATGATCGATCAAGTCTAGACTTATGCCTGCTTTGTAGTCATACTTATCAAGATCCCAGTTTACAACTAAAATTGTCCCCATTTTGACAATACATTATATTGTCACTTCAACCACCTTCACATATTAGATCCCCTAAAACAATGACTTTCACATCGTAGGCCACAGCTTAACCACATCTACATAGCCTGAGGAGGTTGGTTAGAAATCAAATCCCTAAGTATCAGTCTCAGAGATGCTGATTTAATCAGGTCTACCTGGTGTCCATGAATTTATACACATTCAACTAATATTTATTGTACATATCACAAAATGCTATTTTCAGTGCTAAAAATCAGTATTAAACAGGACAAATTCTTATGTACTTTCAATGACTCTGATAACTAAAAGTGGGCTTTTAAGAACAACTAAAAAAAAACCCAAAACATAAACAAAAACTCATAGTATGTGACTGTTGAAAATGCAATTAGAGGTAATTATCCCAGTTCTCTCATATTTCATGCAAGAAAGTAGAGCTGAAGATGATAATGACATCAACAATAACATGAACTATTACTCATGGAGTGATTCCATTGTCCCAAGGACTGTCTGCAGGTTTTTATATCCACTATTGCTTCTGTCGTCACAAAAAACCAATGAGGAGGATACTACTGCTATCCTCATTTTGTAGATGAGGAAACTGAACTCAGACATATCAAGAAATTTGCTCAAGGTCATAGAAATAATAAAAGAGTAAGGCTGTATTTTTACCTAAGCAGCCTGATTTCAGAGCCTATACTTTTAACCAATATGTGCAACTCCATTTTTCTCTTTTGTCTTCATCACTCAGTGAACTATGTTAGGTTAAGAACCCAGGGCTCTTGACTCTCAGGACTATTTTCTTTCTGGTCTATCATGCTTCCTCAAGTAAAACATCATCAAAGTTATTGCCATGTCTTATGCCACAGAATTTTTTCACTTCTTCGTCAAAGAATAAATTCTAACACCTCTGGCAACAACAGTTAACCAATTTCTTTAAATCCATCTCTTAATTCATTGATATCCCAAGGTAACTGCTTTAAGAAATACACACTGACTGTTATGGTGGATTTGAAAAACATTGACCTATTTTATAGGTATAGTTATACACATAAATTAGAAAAGCAAAAGGAAGATATATAGCCAGCAAATGTTGGTGAGGCTTTTAAATGCTACGTGTCTCCCTCAGGACAACAGAAATCTGTCCAAAATCCATACAAAAGTAGCCGCTGAACAACTCCTGTTGGAATAAAGGTGATTTTTAGTTTCAGGTTTATCGTATTTTAGATTTGTTACCTTCATGTTGGCAGCATTTCTGCATTAAGAGACAATTCATCTTGCCAAACACATATGCAGGATTTAAATGAGGTGACTATGAAGTAACTGAAAGTTACATGTATGGGGTGATAGAAAGGCCGACACCTGTTAGAGAGCACTTGCTGTATACGTCAGACATTACGTTTGTTGTTGTTGTCTGGTTTGGTTTTTCTTTGTTTTCACATAATGCAAATAGCCATTCATTAATTCTTCACATAAATATTTCATTGGCAATTACTGGTAGTTTTCAATATGAGAAAACTGAAGGTCGCTCTCCAAAGACACAAAAACCACAAATGATGTTTCAGAATTTAAACTCAGGGTTTCAATAATCCCATATGGTGCACTCAATTCTCTATTAACTTCTCCCCTTTAATAAGCTTCTAACTGAAGACTGATGCATTCATTTACCTGCTTAATTTTTTTAAATTGCCATATAGAGTAGAAAACAGTAATACAACAACATACAGACTGAGAAAATTGAGTGTCCCTGAAAATACAGCTCTGATATCTCAGGATATGGGATCATTTTAGAACTCTGACAAAATGTTTTAACATTAGTGCCTATATGCTTCAGAATTCCCTTTTGTTATTCTTTTATTGTCCAAATGATACTGACATAGGAATGTTAATACATATTTGTTGCTTTTCCTGTGTTTAAGGAAAGCCTATGTTTTTCTCAATTTGAATCTAAGTTTTATATCTTAATGTCTGTGTAACTGCATGCGAGATATTTAATTCTGAGCTTAGTTTTCTCATTTGTAAAATGGAAAATAATTATACTTCATAGAGAGTTGTGGAAATGAAGTGAAATATTTTATACAACATGCTCAGCAGTGCTGGGCAAATAATAAGTGCCCAATAAAAGTGAACTAGATTTTTTTAAAACAATATTTTATATATATATATATATATATTCAAAATCACATATGTATATATAAATAATTCCATATTGCTAGTTAGTACATTTAAATTATTCATTAAGAACAACAGAAAAAACTAACTAGTCTGTTGACTTCCAGATGATTTTCGTTATACATTTGCAAAGAGTTTTGGATACATTTATTCCTTATTTGTGCTAGTATTACCAATAAGTAGAAGTCATTCAGTGGCATTATTGGATGGCAGGTCCTAAGGAATGTATCCAAGTATTAAAAAATACCTTCTCTTTAATTAAGAGACATATGGAAGGCACACAGCCTATAAAACAAGAGAATTTTAATGAGCACCACCGGAGCACCCAATGGGACCACAAACCAACCATCTGTTCAAGAGTGATAGAAAAACGGATGAAAGGAAAGGAGCTGACCACTAGTTCAACGACATTTTCTCCAACGATCTGAGTTAATTCATGAATTAAGTATGCAAAACATACCCCAAATTTGTATGTATCTTTATTCACAAAAGCAAGTATTCCAAGGCACCACTTCGATGTAAGTGAACATTAATTAAATAAATTAAAAGTATGATAGTTTTATATTGTATATTTTGTCTCAACCTATGTCAGATTCTGGGCTACCCTTTTACCATCTCCAACACATATATGTTAAATCTTGGTATTACAGAGGAAATAAGTGAGGGAGCTTAGCCTAAGCATTACTTCATGTATTAACTCACTCACTAACTGCATAATTTATTCCATCTTCATACCTAGGACTTGGGACAAACAGAAAAATATGTCCTAGTTCTCAGTTTATGATGTCTAATGTAATTGAAATAATAATAATGTACATCAGGCTATACCTGTCTAGCACATGTATCATCTCATCTCAATTCCTCTGATGCACAAAGAAACAGGTTATCATCCTATTTTATAAAAGAAGAAACCTGAGCACATTTTAATCAAGTGACCATGTCTTTAATGTCTTCAATTCTGTACTGACATTTTGTTACATGGCACAGAGGATGGATTTCAAATTCATACAAACTTGGGTCTAATTGTTTTCCACCATTCTGTTCTCTCTACATCAGTTTCTCAACCTCAGCACTACTGAAATTCTGGACCAGATAATTCTTTGTCTTGGAGGGTGGTTCTGTGCATCACAGGTTGTTTAGCTGTCTCTATGGCCTCAACCCATGAGATGCCATTAGCACAACTATCCACCTCTAGTCGTGACAACCAAAAATGTCTCCTGATATTACCAGGGGGACAAAATCACTTCCAGTTGAGAATCGCTGGTCTATAATACTGAGATACTATAATTTCCATCCACAGTAAAGAAGATATTGATAAAAGCAGGTGTATTCCCATTAGATCTATTAAGACTGTACATAGGACTTCCCTGGTGGCGCAGTGGTTAAGAATCCACCTGCCAATGCAGAGGACACAGGTTCCAGCCCTGGTCCGGGAAGATCCCACATGCCATGGGGCAACTCAGTCCATGTGCCACAACTACTGAGCCTGCGCACTAGAGCCCGCGAGCCACAACTACGGAGCCCATGTGCCACAACTTCTGAAGCCCACACGCCTAGAGCCCGTGCTCCGCAACAACAGAAGCCACCGCAATGAGAACCCTGCACACTGCAACGAAGAGTACCCCCGCTCGCCACAACTAGAGAAAGCCCACATGCAGCAACAAAGACCCAACGCAGCCAAAAATAAATAAATAAATAAATAAATTTATTAAAAAGAAAAAAATTCAAGGCCAGAGATTGCCTTATTTACTTTGCTTAAGTCCCAAGACACTCTAGCTTCTATAAATGAAGAATACACAGTAACTCTCAATGAGGGATTAGAAAGGAGTAAGAAAACATCAGTTCAAATTGTGACTCTCCTGCTCTGATTAAATTTTTGGCCACTGTATCAGCCAGCTCAGGCTGCCATAATAAAAATAACACACACCAGGTGGCTTAAAAACAGATATTTCTTTTATCACAATTCTGGATGTTGAAAATCCAAAATCAAGGTGTTAGCAGGTTTACTTTCTCCTGAGGCCTCCCTCCTTGGCTTGCGGATGGCCACCTTTTCACTCTGCCCTCACATGGCCTTTCATCTGTGTCCACATCCCCAGTGTCTCTTTTGTGTGTACACATTCCCTCTTCTTGTATGAATCCCAGCAAGAATGGATTAGAAATCCATAATCCTCACTCTTACCACCCCATTTAACCTTAACTACCTCTTTAAAGGTCTTATTTCCAAATATAGCCATCATATTCTTAGGAACTGGGGGCTAGGGCTTCACCAAATAATTTGGAGGGGACACGATTCAGTCCCTCACAACTTTGTCTACTCAAAAATTCAGTCCTCCAACTATAAAATAACTGTGTTATACTAGGTCAGTATTTTCCAAACTTTAGTCATTGGCATACTGTCATTATGACTTGGACCCTTTTCACATAGTATTTTTACTATTATTTGCTGATACTTTAAAAATTAAATTGCTGTTTAAATTGTAAATATATTTAAAAGGAAACTTTTTATCATTACAATAAATTAAAAATGGAAAATCATCATATTTACTTACCTTAAATATAAGATTACAAAATTTTTTAAATGACAAATATACACTTTATCATGCTCTAGTTCCAGGCTTTGAGCCTAAGGTCCACTCTATCTTGGTTATAATGGCAAATGTTGAAGATGTGTTAAAGACACATTAGCAACATAGTGATTCATTCTCCATGATGTATCCAGGGGGAGTGAAAGAAGGCTGAGATGAGAATAACTTTCTCACTATAAGATTCAAGGTTAATTACTGCCTTGCTAGCATGCTATCTAAAACCATCTTGTGTTCCACTAAAAATCATTCTGATTTATACCCCAGTTTCACATTCCCCACTCTGAAAAACCCTGTAATACTTGATTTCTAATTCTATTTCAAAGATCCTACCAATCTTTTAGGATGTGTAAGTGTCAAATATTAAAAAGTGGAAAGTTAATAGTGAAAGTTGTGGGGTTAACTGTAAGTCAAATGGATTGAGTACAGCCATTGAATAATGTCTTTATAATTGACATGAGAGTGCTGTACAGTTCAGCCCTAATGCGATTGTCTTAAAAAGTTCAAAGACAAGAGACTACTTTTCCCTTTTTGGTACACATATCAAAAGAGTTTTGTAATAATTCATGTGATGATGGACTGAGATTGTTCTATGATGGATAAACTCAAGGGATAAAATGTATCACTTTTGAAGTAGGTGTTACTGGTGATTGGTTTAATAATGATACAAGATGTCAAAGATTAAAAATATCAGGGGAAATGTCTATATAACATGCAAATGACTGCTAAGTGCAAGCATTTTTAACTAGATAAAGACAGAAAGCACATGCAAAAGAAAGACTTGAACATCATTCTGTCTGGAACCCTTCTATCTCACATATACTTGGAATACTTTCAAGTTCATTGCTGGAGTGAGTATCTCTCTCTCACAGAGCACCGTTCTCTCTCAGAGTTCAGAAACGTGTATACCACATCACAAAGTTGGAAATTATGTGAAAAAGCAGTGAGTGGAAAGAGAGAATGTTTTTATTTAGCAAAAGCTATTCTTAATTAAAGAAAAAAAGAGACTGTTTAATTGTTTGATCCTATATTATCCCCTTCTCTGTAGATCAAGGTTGGAATTGTTAATTATAATGGCTAGTATCAAAGAGCTAGGATAATTGGATACATCTAATGAGATATATTGCCTCATGCATGGGATATCCACATTTTTGGAAGACTCTTCTTTATTCATGAATCTCTGGATCCCCACACACTTAAAAGATGACACATTAACTCCACCTCCTGATGCCTCATCTACAACTCTGGCTTCTCCTAATACACTTTTTTTTATTGAAATATAGTTGATTTACAGTGTTGTGTTAGTTTATGGTATACAGCAGAGTGACTCAGATAGATATATATATAGATATATATAGAGAGAGAGATATGTATATATACACTTTTTCAGATTCTTAAGGACCTTATTATGAAAGCATTCTTTCACAGAATATGTACATTAACATTGACAATCTCAAGGTGGAGGGATAAATCAGGAGCTTGGAATGAACACACACATTACTTTATACAAGATATATAACCAACAAGGACCTACTGTATAGCACAGGGAACTCTAATCAATATTCTGGGATAACCTATATTAGAAAAGAATCTAAAAAAGAATGAATATATGTATATGCATAACTGAATCACTTTGCTGTACACCTGAAACTAACACAACATTGTAAATCAACTACACTCCAATAATAAAAAAAACAACAACACTGACAATCTGAATCTTCCTACCTTTCAAAGAGTGAATAACTTGAGTTTAAGAATGATTCTTGTAGAAGCTATACCAAGTATTGAAGTATGCCACACTTGCCTGCCCAGGATTCATGACACTTAAGAACAGCCACTTGCTTTGCAGAGATTCCATTTGCAAGAGGCGTCCTCCACATAACAAACATCCCATCTCAGGAATGGACAAGCTTTCTGTCTACCCATTGCCTTTTAAATAGTGTCTGCAATCATCACAGTCCCTCCACTGGAGAAAAGGCCCCGGAATGCTCAAAGTAAACCACACTGTCCTCTGGGAACAGACGATCTGCAAACTCCATGTTTCCTTTTCCAGTGGGAGATATACATTTCAAGCCACTGTTCCTGAGTCTGCCTTCAATTAAGCACATGAAGATAGAATCAGCTCTTGGCCCTCCATCAGTTCACTAAATTCCTGATCCATAGAGAATAAGTAGGAACTACACTCTTCACTCAGAAAAGCTATTAACTACATAGATACCCCTGAAATCAAAACTTCACAGCACTGTAAGTTGTTCTCCATTAGCCCTACCCATTCTCATACCTGTAGTAATCACCCTCAAATGCCTATTTCCATTCACTCTCTGGGGCTCTGGAATCAAAGGTTGGTAATTTCTTAGGTCCTTTAGGAGAGGCGTTAGGAGGACCATGCACCCAGGAGTGAAATTTCAGCACAGATCCTCCAGGTTCTGCACCGGAATTGGAAACAAACTACCCAACTAGGAACATAACAGACAGTGAGGCTGGCCTGCAGAGACGGCCCAATGCCCATAATATACAATCCTTATGAAAAGAGTGTGCCTGTCTTGTGTTCCATAACAATGCACCTTACTGAAGTCAAGGGGATACCAAATTATTCTTTGAAATATAAAAGTTTGTCTCTACCTGCACACAGGATCCATCCACCTGGATTTTGTAGGAAACCACATCACATGGTAACTTGGTCCATCTCTCAGGGAGAAAGGAAATTTCAGATGCTTAGATTTTGAACTCCGGTAACTTGAAAACTGAGACTTTGAGAATTCCTAAGATCTCATTAATTATTAGATGCTTTGTGACAATAAATGTATAAAATTCATTCTCTTTATAACTTGGGAAAACCCAATAATGTCTCCTCCCAGGTCAGAAAGTGATACAAGCTCTCCTGCTACTGCTTCAGCAATGGTTAATAGAACTAACCCTGGTTTAATGAAACACTAAATTAAGCAGAATGAGAAAGGTGAGGAAAAAAATCACTTAATTATTTATTTGATTGATTCAGAATAAAATATCCCAAACAGGACTGCCGCCACTAAGGAAAACTGGGCTATAGTAAACTTACACCTCTAGCTTGCTGGCAACCTTTGAACTATTTGCTACACTTTGTGATCTTTTATTTTCTCCCCTATAAAATAAAAACTAAGAACAGATTATTTCTAAGCTACACTGAGTGGTGAAATTCCATATTTCAGCTAATGGAGGAGAAAAGAAAACTTAGGATAATCATATTAGAATCAGGATAAAATGAAAGATGGCTAACATAATTTAACTTACATTATTCTAACACTGTAAATTATGTGAAAAGGATGTGAAGTATAAACATGGAGGAAGAAGACAAATATCAATATTTGTAGTTGGTATGATAATCTTTTCAGAAGATTCAACTTAAACAACTGGAAACCAATTATATTAAAAAATGAAATTCAGGGAGTTTAGGGAATATGCATAATGATAAAGGATGCTTCCTTATATATTCACAAGAGCCAGTTAGAAATCATAACAAACATTTCATCTACAAAAGTAAAATGCAGATTAAAAATAACAATATGTTGAGCACATATAAAGTACATATTAAATGTGTTTAGGGGCCTTAAAAAGATTTTAATAAATTGAAAGACATACTATATTCCTTGCTAGATTCAGGGGTAATTAATACCAATAAAATTTTGATTCTTCACAAATTGATAAATGGATTTAATATAATTCCAATTATAATCACAGTGGGGTTAATGGGATTTAGAAGCAACTTTTTTTTTTTTTTTTTTTTGCTGTACGCAGGCCTCTCACTGTTGTGGCCTCTCCCGTTGTGGAGCACAGGCTCCGGATGCACAGGCTCAGCGGCCATGGCTCAAGGGCCCAGCCGCTCCACAGCATGTGGGATCCCCCCGGACCGGGACACGAACCCGTGTCCCCTGCATCGGCAGGCGGACTCTCAACCACTGCACCACCAGGGAAGCCCTAGAAGCAACTTTAATAGTCTACATTTCATGTAGAATAAGAAACAAAACAGAACACTTGATTTTTTAAAAATAGTGTGATATTGGTAAAGTAAAGCTTGCCATGCCAGGTATTAAAATATACCACATTAATAGTTTATATTATTCATTGTTCTCTGTAAGGCTGGTCCTCTTCAAAGAGCTCTATGTATGCTAATTCATTTTTTCTTTAGCACAAACCCTGAAAGGTATGTTCAGTTTGTAAATGAAGAAACTAATGCAAAGGAGAAATACGTAATGTGCCATAATATACCCAACAAGTAGGTTGCTTACAGATGATTAGAACCTAGATCAAATGACATCAGAATTTGTGCCACTGACGTCTGTGGTATACTGAGAGCTAGAAACAGACTGAGGTAGTGAGGTAGACCAATAAACAGATACAGTGAAAAAAGGATAGGAGTTAAATCAGACAGAACACAATACATTAAAAATCACATATGCATCAGTGAGTGATATCACTAAAATGGAACTTCAGGTCTCTAAATTTCTAAGGGACCAAAACAACTCATCGTAATTCTCTACATCCTGGCATTTATTTTCAGTGCATTATCACATTAAGCATCATTGATTTCATCTTAGAATTAGCAAAATCACTTTCATGTTTGGGAGTGTTCCTCCCTCTGCAATTTTTTGGAAGAGTTTGAGAAGGATGGGTGTTACCTCTTCTCTAAATGTTTGATAGAATTCACCTGTGAAGCCATCTGGTCCTGGACTTTTGTTTATTGGAAGATTTTTAATCACAGTTCAATTTTATTACTTGTGATTGGTCTGTTCATACTTTCTATTTCTTCCTGGTTCAGTCTTGGATGGTTATACCTTTCTAAGAATTTGTCTATTTCTTCCAGGTTGTCCAGTTTATTGGCATGGAGTTTTTTGTAGTAGTCTCTTATGATGCTTTGTATTTCTGTGGTGTCTATTGTAACTTCTGCTTTTTCTTTTCTAATTTTATTGATTTGAGTCCTCTCGCTCTTTTTCCTGATGAGTCTGGCTAATGGTTTATCAATTTTGTTTATATTCTCAAAGAACCAGCTTTTAGTTTTACTGATCTTTGCTATTGTTTTCTTTCTATTTCATTTATTTCTGCTCTGATCTTTATGATTTCTTTCCTTCTGCTAACTTTGGATTTTGTTTGTTCTTCTTTCTCTAGTTCCAACAGTTGTAAGGTTAGATTGTTTATTTGAAATTTTTCTTGTTTCTTGAGGTAGGCTTGTATAGCTATAAACTTCCCTCTTAGAACTGCTTTTGCTGCATCTCATTAGGTTTTGGATTGTCGTGTTTTCATTTTCATTTGTCTCTAGGTATTTTTTGATTTCCTCCTTGATTTCTTCAGTGATCTCTTGATTATTTAGTAACATATTATTTAGCCTCCATGTGTTTGTCTTTTTTACGTATTTTTCCCAGTAATTCATTTCTAATCTCATAGCATTGTGGCCAGAAAAGATGCTTGATATGATTTCAATTTTCTTTTTTTTTCTTTTTTTTTTTTTTTCAATTTTCTTATATTTACTGAGGCTTGATTTGTGACCTAAGATGTGATCTATCCTGGAGAATGTTCCATGCACACTCGAGAAAAAAGTGTAATCTGCTGTTTTTGGATGAAATGTCCTATAAATATCAATCAAATCTATCTGGTCTATTGTGTCATTTAAAGCTTGTGTTTCCTTAATAATTTTCTGTTTTCATGATCTGTCAATTGGTGTGAGGTGTTAAAGTCCCCCACAATTATTATTAATAATAAGTTTATTTTATCTGATATGAGTATTGTTACTCCAGCTTTCTTTTGATTTCCATTTGCATGGAATATCTTTTTCCATCCCCTCACTTTCAGTCTGTATGTGTCCCTAGGTCTGAAGTGGGTCTCTTGTAGACAGCATATATATGGGTCTTGTTTTTGTATCCATTCTGCAAGCCTGTGTCTTTTTGTTGGAGCATTTAATCCATTCACGTTTAAGGTAATTACCGATATGTATGTCCCTATAACCATTTTCTTAATTGTTTTGGGTTTGTTTTGTAGGTCCTTTTCTTCTCTTGTGTTTCCCACTTAGAGAATTTCCTTTAGCATTTGTTGTAGAGCTGGTTTGGTGGTGCTGAATTCTCTTAGCTTTTGCTTGTCTGTAAAGTTTTTGATTTCTCCATTGAATCTGAATCAGATCCTTGTTGGGTAGAGTAATCTTGGTTGTAGATTCTTCCCTTTCATCACTTTAAGTATATAGTGCCACTGCCTTCTGGCTTGTAGAGTTTCTGCTGAGAAATCAGCTGTTAACCTTATGGGAGTTCCCTTGTATGTTATTTGTCATTTTTCCCTTGTTGCTTTCAGTAATTTTTTTTTTGTCTTTAATTTTTGCCAATTTGATTGTTATGTGTCTCGGTCTGTTTTTCTTTGGGTTTATCCTGTATGGGACTCTCTGAGCTTCCTGGACTTGGGTGGCTATTTCCTTTCCCATGTTAGGGAAGTTTTTGACTGTCGTCTCTTCAAATATTTTCTTGGGTCCTTTCTCTCTCTCTTCTCCTTCTGGGACCCCTATAATGCGAATGTTGTTGCGTTTAATGTTGTCCCAGAGGCCTCTTAGGCTTGTTTTCATTTCTTTTCATTCTTTTTTCTTTATTCTGTTCTGCAGCAGTGAATTCCACCGTTCTGTCTTCCAGGTCACTTATCCATTCTTCTGCCTCAGTTATTCTGCTATTGATTCCTTCTAGTGTATTTTTCACTTCAGTTATTATATTTTTCATCTCTGTTTGTTTTTTCTTTGTTAAACATTTCTTCTTCAAGCATCTTCTTGATCTCTGCCTCCATTCTTTTTCCGAGGTCCTGGATCATCTTTACTATCATTCTGAATCCTTTTTCTGGAAGGTTGCCTATCTCCACTTCATTTAGTTGTTTTTCTTAGGTTTTATCTTGTTCCTTCATCTGGTACATAGCCCTCTGCCTTTTCCTCTTGTCTGTCTTTCTGTGAATGTGGTTTTTGTTCCAGAGGCTGCAGGATTGTAGTTCTTTGTGCTTCTGCTCTCTGCCCTCTGTTGGATGAGGCTATTTATGAGGCTTGTGCAAGATTCCTGATGGGAGGGACAGGTGGTGGGTAGAGCTGGCTGTTGCTCTGGTAGGCAGAGGTCAGTATAGTTGACTTTCAATATTATATTAGTTTCAGTTATAGAACACAGTGATTTGATATTTTTATAGATTATACTCCCTATAAAGTTATTATAAAATATTGGCTATATTCCTTGTGCTACACATTACATCATTGTAACTTATTTTATACCAGTAGTTTGAACCTCTTAATTCCCATTACCTATCCTGCCCCTCCTGTGACCCCTCTCCCCTATAGTAACCACTAATTTGTTCTCTGAATCTGTCAGCCTGTTTCCATTTTGTTACATTTGTTCGGTTTTTATTTTTAGATATCACATATAAGTAAAAACATACATTATTTGTCTTTCTCTGACATTTCACTGAGAATAATACCTTAAGCACTATACTAGAGATTCCTTGAAACTAGAGAATATAAAAATGCAAGACAAGCAATTCTATTAATGCCCACAGATATATGAAGGTAGTAGAGGGTGGTTTTTGAAATGTTGTGGTGGTACAGAAGAGGCATGATGGACACTGGGTATGGAGGGAAGAAGTTCTTGTTGGAAGTCAATTTTCCAGCACAGCTGATCAATAAATGTGGCTTTTCCTACATATTGTGGCTCTGAAACATTTGCTCTTCACTTTTAAGAGTTTCAATACCTCATGTGAGGCTGAAGAAACAAAATAAAGCAAGAAAAGCAAAACCAACTCTTACTAGTGTGTTGTTTAGGAGGTGGTCACTCATCTATGGAAAAGCCTCTGGCAGAAACTGCTCATGTGTAAATAAAAACCAGTCACACATAAGATTAGTGGCTGCATCCAGAAAAGAAAATCATAAACCAAGGTAGATAATACATAAGTACTAACAAAAAAAATTTTTTTTTAAACAGATAAATAAAATTATCCAAGACAAAACTGCATTTGAAGAATGGTGTTTTTATTTAAGAGAAAGAAAAACCAAAACAATAAAAATTTTAAAAGAGGAAATAAAAAAGAAAACAAGGATTTCAATTTTAATGGTATACAGTGATGTGTCCTGAGTTGCTCTCCATAGAAGGAGAAGAATTTAGACTTTTCCAGTAGTGATGTTTCTTCATTCATTGAGCAAACCTTTATTGAGTCACCACAGTGAGCAAAGAACTGTCATAGGTGCTTGGATCCATCAGTGAAAAATAAAGACAGAAATTATTGTCCTCTTTTGGCTTAAATTCTACTAGGAATGTGGGTGAAGACAGAAAAACAATACACATAATAAAAAAATGAATAAATTGTGTGTTCCTTAGACATAAGTCATGCTATGGGGGAAAAAAAGGAAAGAGGAACAGAGCAACAAGGGGTGTGCACGTGAGGGATGGGGCAAGGAAAGGCAGGGAAAGTAATTGAGGTGGGTGGGCAAAGTAGAGGAGAAAAGACAGGTAGACAGATTACGTGATGATTGGTGCCATGTGTTTCCTACAGATTTCTAAAATCACAAATACGATTTAGTATGCTAATACTAACATATTATTAGGATAATATTTTACCTTAATTTATTTTGTTTTTGGGTTTTGAGGATGTGATTTTGCTGCCTTCTCCAGAAAAATCTTTATAATATAATCCATACTTGAGCACTGCAAAAGTATTTGCTTTGTTGCTGACGATTTCTTTGTTGTTACTGCTTCTTTTGTTCTTTTACCGTGAAAATCATGGAAGGGGCATGAGTTCTACCTTTGGATCAATACCAAGATGGCAATAAAGGAGAGCCTCAAGACACAAAGCCAACCCTAAGAATTCAGTCAAGTTAGGAAATAAGACACCCTCTTAACCAGGAGAACATAAGATTGCCAGGGACACACAGACATCTTGGGGAGGGTATCAGAGGTACAGGATCTAGAAGCACTTTTTGTCAATATTTTTTAGGGAAGTCTGACCTCCATTAGTGTCTCTATTGACTAAGGTACAAAGAGAAAGTGACTTCCATAGCATAACCCATCTACTTACTGGCTGAGCTAAAACGAAAACTTATGTCACCTGGACCCAAGACTGGTTTGCTTTCCATTGAGCTTTTATTGAACTCTCCCTGGTCATTGTGCATACAAGATCCCAACCTGGTCTCTGTCTTCCAAGTATATGTAGTCATGTGGCATAACATAAAATTCCTTAGCAAAATTATTCTGAGCAGGCAGGAGAAAATAATATACTAAACACAGGCACTGAAAGCAAAAAGGATAAATGGGCATCTTGATCAAAATATGCTTACATAAATCACAGCAAGATCCTTTTTGACCCACCTCCTACAGTAATGGAAATAAAAACAAAAATAAACAAATGGGACCTAATGAAACTTCAAAGCTTTTGCACAGCAAAGGAAACCATAAACAAGACAAAAAGACAACCCTCAGAATGGGAGAAAATATTTGCAAATGAAGCAACGGACAAAGGATTAATCTCCAAAATTTACAAGCAGCTCATGCAGCTCAATAACAAAAAAACAAACAACCCAATCCAAAAATGGGCAGAAGACCTAAATAGACATTTCTCCAAAGAAGATATACAGACTGCCAACAAACACATGAAAGAATGCTCAACATCACTAATCATTAGAGAAATGCAAATCAAAACTACAATGAGATATCATCTCACACCAGTCAGAATGGCCATCATCAAAAGATCTAGAAACAATAAATGCTGGAGAGGGTGTGGAGAAAAGGGAACACTCTTGCACTGCTGGTGGGAATGTGAATTGGTTCAGCCACTATGGAGAACAGTATGGAGGTTCCTTAAAAAACTACAAATAGAACTACCATATGACCCAGCAATCCCACTACTGGGCATATACCCTGAGAAAACCAAAATTCAGAAAGAGTCATGTACCAAAATGTTCATTGCAGCTCTATTTACAATAGCCCGGAGATGGAAACAACCTAAGTGCCCATCATCGGATGAATGGATAAAGAAGATGTGGCACATATATACAATGGAATATTACTCAGCCATAAAAAGAAACGAAATTGAGCTATTTGTAATGAGGTGGATAGACCTGGAGTCTGTCATACAGAGTGAAGTAAGTCAGAAAGAAAAAGACAAATACCGTATGCTAACACATATATATGGAATTTAAGAAAAAAAAATGTCATCAAGAACCTAGGGGTAAGGCAGGAATAAAGACGCAGACCTCCTAAAGAACGGACTTGAGGTTATGGGGAGGGGGAACGGTGAGCTGTGACAGGGCGAGAGAGAGTCATGGACATATACACACTAACAAACGTAGTAAGGTAGATAGCTAGTGGGAAGCAGCCGCATGGCATAGGGATATTGGCTTGGTGCTTTGTGACAGCCTGGAGGGGTGGGATAGGGAGGGTGGGAGGGAGGGAGATGCAAGAGGGAAGACATATGGGAACATATGTTTATGTATGACTGATTCACTTTGTTATAAAGCAGAAACTAACACACCATTGTAAAGCAATTATACCCCAATAAAGATGTTAAAAAAAAAATATGCTTACCATTTTGCAATCTGAGTGTAATCTTTAGTGAGTAATTTATATTAAGTCTAATAAAAGTATGTCAGAAAGTTTATGACCAAATGTAACACAAATCATGAATGAGGGCCACAGTGAATAAGGACAGATTACGTCTGCTATCCACATAATACAGGAGAAGGCAATACAATACGTTCAGACCTGTGAAAGTTTCAAACTATGACTAAAAAGTTCTTGCTGAAGTACATGCATTTTCCCAGTGGCTGCATATGTTGGCCTGACAAAACCCATGGTTGGGCAATGGGTCCCAAGGTGTTAACGTTAAATTCCCACTCACATAGTAAGTTCTTCAATTCATGCGGCTGAGCTGACAGCACTATAGAATGCTTTTCCATAAACAAATTCCATTCAATAACCTGTTTTCCCCTTTAGTTTCTGAAGAGAATTGTAATGGCAAGCTAAGACTCTTACACAGAACAAAGGAGAGAAAAATCTTCATTTAAATAGAACCTTCAGACAACATTGTTCTTTATAATGTTCTGCTCCCTGAGAGTAAACTACAAATGTCCCTTTCATCTCTACTAATTGTTGAAAAGTTTGTGTAAATGTCCTTTCATTCTACAATAATGACAGCAAAAGGGAAATGCTCTTGTCTAATCTTGTGTAATAGGTCTGCCTAGTATTTAAGCACAGAAGTTCTGGATTTAGGCAGACCTGAGTTTACATCTCAGATCAAGCTATGTAAAATTGAGCACTTTCAGAAAAATTACTGGAGCAAGGTTTAATCATCTATAAAACAGGGGCAATATTTACATCTAACACATAGGGTATTTGTTCATTTTGATCAAAATTTTTTGTGTAATACATTTACCAAAGATCTGGCCTATAAAAACTCTTTAAAAACAATATTATAAATATATCATCCTCTAAAAGTAGTGGATACTCATTTCAAACAGTCAGAGGTAACAATGGCATCACAGTAAACATAAAAATTGATATGTATGGTAACATCCATGTCAGTGTTCATGCACATGAAGAATTTAGTTTGTTTACTAAATAGTAACTAAGTAAGAATACTGAGAATACTAAGAATAATACGTATTATTAATATGATTATTTATTACTAGGCATTGATGAGTCTACTACATTCTAGACATTTTAAATCAGATATTTAATCTATTAATTTATTATACAAAGAAGAAAATGGAGATATAGATGTACAATGACTTTAGCTCTAAAGTCACAATTAGTTGATGAAAAAGGTATAACTTAAACTCTAGTCTTAATGAACATAATGAAATTAATGAATGAACATAACATTATTCTTTAAACTGAATATGATTATGTTACATCATTCATGAATTTAGGAGAGGGATCTGTACTATCTAGGGAATACAATTAGGAGAGGTTATGATAAGTATTGTTGAGAAGCTTTTAAGATTGAGATAATGGGAAGGATTGAATAACAAGTGAAAAAGTATCTTAATGAAAAAAGAGATAACATGTTGATGAACAGGATTACTTAATATATTATAAATGTGCCAATTCACCCTCAAATGAATTTAAACATATTTGGAAGTCTAATGAAATTTCAGCTGCACTTTTTGGAAAATTTATGTAGGAAAAAATCATGGAAGCTCAAGACAATCATGAAAATTTTGAGCAAATAGAAAATTTGCACTAGCAGATTTAAAATATTCTCCAAAATATTATTAAAAATAGTTACTTGGGCTGAAATAGACAAAAAATGAAATGGAACACAGAAACCAGAAACAGAACATTCTATGTATGAGAACTCAGTTTATGACAGATACAGGAGATCAAAACTTACTTAGGAAACAACTGAGTAGTTTATGGATACACTGTGCAAGTTCTCATTACATGAAAATAATAATGTAAATACTTCACAACATACAAAGATAAACCTTTAAGGGTTTATGTATTTAAATATGAAATTTAGAATTATAAAGGGAAAAGAGGAAATGATAGACTACCATTGCTCAATGGGAGAGAGAGGATTTATGCCTGCCATGGAAAAAATAAACTATATAAGAAAAATTTGCTGGGTTAAAATCCATCAAATTTAAGGACTTCCATTCAAGAAATGAAAACATAGACAAATACAACAGACATAAGTCAAGTTGAGGCAAGTTATTTGCAAAATTTAAAACTGAGGATAAATAATAATTTGAATTGACAAGGTTTGGCTGCAAAACAAGAAAATGAGAGGAAATCAAGAACAATAGGTACATTAAATGAATAGGAAAGTCACATAGGGGATGCAAATGTATGACAAGTATATGACCAAAAAGTACAATCAACAAAATAAAAATTTACAGAACAAAAGGAGATCACTTTGCATTGTCATTTCCCATAGACTAGAAAGCTGGATAATGCTTGAGAAAGTGAGGGAACAGAAAGCACCTCTGGGTGCTGCCTGGATTGTAAACCAACTTAGCCGTTTCAAAGAGCAATGGTCATTAGTATGTATATTCCCTAGACTAAAAATCACAACCCTAGATGTGTCATCCCTGCAAGATATTGTCAGAAATGATCCTAAGGATTGCTCTGGGAGGATATTCCAAGGGAGCTGTTTCTACAAATGATACAAGGTAGGATTCCAACCTAGATATTTCTCAGTACCAGGAGACAGTTCTCTCATACTATCTATAAACAACTGAAGATAGCTGTGATGCCTTCTCTTTCATCACCCACATTCTCGTCTTAGGCATGTGTGTGATAGGAGTTGATTTCTATCACTAGCAGAGTTCATATATAACTGTGGCTTGTGCATTTGACTAAATAGTGAACAGTAATATTTTGAAGCTTTATGTTGTATTTACATATATTGGATTTGAATACAGAATTGATCCATTTTATTTGCATAGAGCCACATGTATAGGTTGAAAATCCAATTTTAAATGGAAAAAATCCTGTAAGAAATAATGATTTATAGAATAAATGCAACATATGAATGTATATATTTATATGTATGTGTATATATACATATAGGCACACACACACATATATATCATGAATATACAAAGCCTCCACTATTTTACTAGTTTCCAACATATCTAAATAGAGTACACAGAATGTAAATATATGTGTCTTTATACATGCATATATATGATCCATCTCAGTTGGCTGAGAAGGTCTAGGATCAATGATACGCCAGGAGCAGTAAGCACACCTTGTGCTTAGGGAAAAAAAACAAGAAAAATTATCCATGACATTTGTTAAAGACAATATCAAAGAATATATTCAAGGGAGGGAGTACTATAATGAAGTAGTACTCCCTCCCGTTTTAGTAGGCAAGAGAGATGAGTGCAATTCTGGACACAATAAGGAAAACTGGGGATTTATAGTCAAGGGCAGGGGTTGCAGGGTCCAGGTAAGGAGGGGGGTGGCAGATGGAAAACTACTAAGAGGTAGGGTGATTCTTTGCTCCAAAAGGGTTTTTCCTGAGAGCAGGCCAGGGTGATCAGGTGGTCAGACAAAGAGTAGGGGATTTCTGATAAACTGACTCTGCAGGATCCTTGCTAAACTGTAATAATTGAGTCACAGACAGAGCCCCAAGTTTAGGGTCTGGTCAGAAAGAGGACTCAGTTTCATCATCTGAATAATGAAGAAGTTGGTCTAGCTAATTGCTAAGCTTTTCTAGATGATATTCTTTTTTTTTTTTTTTTTGGTATTGGGTATCTACTCAATCAAGATGTAGTTAATATTCAATTAATCCCCTTAGAGAAACAAGATGTTGGAGATGGATTCAACATGACATTTATTTTTCAGTGAGAGACACATTGGTGGAGTTGAGGAATCTGGCGGGGATTCAGAATTGGAAAAGGATTGTGGTACCAAGGGTAAAACAGGAGCTGCTTAAAAATATACATACATACATACATATATATGTGTGTATATATATATATAATGCATACATACACACTTCTTATTGCTACCACCCAAGTTCCTAGCATACCACATGCCTTATTCATTTCAGAGGTCAACTTCTTTGTCTCTGTCCTATTTACACATAAAATCCACATGGTGTTGACTAAGAATCTCACAAAACATTGAAAAGAATTGGTAAAAGAATGTCTGTTTCTCTTCACAGATTCCCTTTTCCCAGTCACACAATTTATCACCTTGTTTTCCCAGTATGCCTGAGAGCCAAGAGAAGGTGAAAACACAAGAAAACTTAAATATGCCCACAGAAGGGAGAAAGAATGTACAATGCATAACCACAGGAGAAGTTAGACACTGAAAATATAAAGAATTGAAAGCAGTTTGGATTTAAGGTATGACATTATTGTGACTTTTTTTTCCTTCTAAAAAACAAATATGTCATTTGCTATACTAGAAATATATTGTTTTCCATAATTTCAGTATGCAAACTTAATTCCTTAGCACTGCAGGTCTATACAATCAGACCCTATCTTTTGAAACTGAAGTCTCCAGATAAAATACAGTGAGAAGAAAAAAACAGTATAACTGTTATGTGTATAATCCTTATGCAAATCGGCTGGTATTCAAATATACCCCTCAAAACTGTATGACTTTGGATATGTTGTGTAACTCTCTGTGTCTTACCTATATCGATGCAGATTCCCCATCTGTAAAATGGGAAAATTAAGTCTTTAATTGTGTAGAAGGGGAGAAAAGAGGCAGATTGAATCTCAGTGTGGGTGACTTCCTTTACTTAGTTCATGTACCTTGGTTTTGTTGTGCTAACCTAAAGACTGTTGGGATTAAGAACACTTTCTTTCTCTTGTTTTCTGCAGTGCAAGACAGATGTCTTGGGACACTGATTTGCTTGAGATCCCAAATTTCTCTCCAGTGAGCTGTTTCAAAGTATATACTTGAGACGGTGACATGTTTTATAAAGGATTAGTAAAAATCTTTTGCACATTCTTCAATTAACTTGTTTGCTAAGCTGACATTTTTATGTCCATCTCCAGCTCTCCTGTGTCTTATTCCAATACTGGTTCTAAGTATAAGATAGAGGAGAGTTTCACACAACCCGCTGTAAACACCACATTCTCACGTAAGAATTATGAGAATTAATTGTAGGAGAATATAAAAATGCTCTCAGAACAGCCCTGATTCACACTAGGACCACAAAAATTATGGCTTAATGAACACTTAAGCTTCACCACATTATATCCAGATCCTAAAACATCACACTCTCATACACATATGCATATTCATACATACGATTTTTGTCACAATTTAAAATTCAGTATTAAAAACCTCCTTCTCTATTCCATTCCATTTTAATCAAGTCTATTTATTTGTAAGGAAAAAAATCCATACAAATTCGTTCAAATAGTAAATGTCTGACTGAAGGGTCGAAAAGTATAAAATCATACACGGTTGCATCCTTCTTTCTCTCTCACACACAAACATGTGTACACGCACACATGCACGCGCACACACACACACACACACACACACATGCAGAGTTCTCTTCTTACTGGCCAGGTGTCTCCTCAATTCTCCTCTCTATAGATAACTTTTTTTGCTTATTTTAGTTTGTTTACCCTCATACTTTACCTTGCATGTAGATTCTACCAGCCTCGTCAGCCTACCTTTTCACAACTACCTGTGGAGGGGGATGCGTGTGTGTATATATGTGTGAGTGTGTATACGTGTGTGCATGTAGTATGTATTTAAAGGATTCTCTGGAAACTAATATATATATATATATATATATATATGTTTTTTTTTGTTTTTTTTGTTTTTTTTTTTTTTTTTTTTTGCGGTACGCGGGCCTCTAACTATTGTGGCCTCTCCCGTTGCGGAGCACAGGCTCTGGACGCGCAGGCTCAGCGGCCATGGCTCACGGGCTCAGCCGCTCCACGGCATGTGGGGTCTTCCCGGACCAGGGCACGAACCCGTGTCCCCTGCATCGGCAGGCGGACTCTCAACCACTGCGCCACCAAGGAAGCGCTAAAATATATTTTTCAAATAAAAATTCTATAGGAAAATTTGGGAGATTATGAGCCATAAACATTTTAAACATCTTTCTTTAATTATAATTTCCATGTAAATTCTATAATTAAAGTGTACAACATAAATGTATAGTTGGATGGATTTTGACAAATGTGTGTAATCGTGAAATAAGCACCACAATCTAGACTTAGAACACTTCCATTATTCCAAAATGTTCCTTATTATCCCTTTGCACTCAGTCCTCACAAGCACTCCTCACTCCAGGCAACCCCTGCTCTGTAATACTTGAAAATTCTGGTCTTTAGGTCTAGTAATACTACTAGGTAGACACTCGTAGCTCACTGTGGTTTTAATTTGCCATTCCCTTATTACTATTGATTTTGAGCATCTTTTTATGTGCTTATTTGCTTTTGTAATACGTTCTTTGGCTAGATATGCATTCAAGTCTTCTACCCATTATTAACAGGTTGTTTTCCTTCTAGGAATCAGCATTTTAAATCGTACCTATTTGACTGCAGTAATGGAACAAACTACTTGAATAAAATCAAAAAAGACACATTGGCAATATTGCCTTCATTGACTGTCAAACGCTTCACTTCAAATATTTAAGTAGATTTTCTTTTAGAGTTTAAATTTCATGTTTCATTGAACACTGTTCCAGATGTTCATGGGGTACCTTGGTGTGGGGTTTGGAAGTGGCAGGTAATACATTTTTGCTGTTTTAAACTGATAATTTTGTTGTAGTTAGTTATGCAGCAATAAAACACAAACTTGGTAGAAATAAAAGCAAAAATAAACAAATGGCACCTAGTCAAACTTAACAAGCTTTTGCACAGCAAAACCATGAACAAAGTGAAAAGACAACCTATAGACTGGGAGAAAGTATTTCCAAATGACGCAACCAAGAAGTGCTTAATTTTCAAAATACACAAACAGCTTATATAACTCAATAAAAAGAAACAAACAACCCAATCAAAAAATGGGCAGAAGATCTAAATAGACATTTTTCCAAAGAAGACAGAGATGGCCAGCAAGCACAAGAAAAGGTGCTCAAAATCATTAATTATTAGAGAAATGCAAATCAAAACTATAATGAGATATCACCTCACACCAGTTAGAATGGCCACCATCAAAAAGTCTACAAATAATAAATGCTAGAGAGGGTGTGGAGAAAAGGGAACTCTCCTACACTGTTAGTGGGAATGTAAGTTGGTGCAGCCACTGTGGAGAACAGTATGAAGGTTCCCTAAAAAACTAAAAACAGAGTTACCATATGATCCAGTAATTCCATTCCTGCGCATATATCCAGAAATTACAAGAGCTCTAATTCGAAAAGATACACACACCCCAATGTTCACAGTGGCACTATTAACAATAGCCAAGATATGTAAGCAACCTAAGTGTCCATCAACAGATGAAGGGATATGGGACCTCCCCAGTGGTGTGGTGGTTAAGAATTCGCCTGCCAATGCAGGGGACACAGGTTCGAGTCCTGGTTCAGGAAGATCCCACACGCTGAGGAACAACTAAACCTGTGAGCCACAACTACTGAGCCTGTGTGCCACAACTACTGAAGTTCACACACCTAGAGCCCATGCTCCACAACAAGAGAAGCCAGTGCAATGAGAAGCCCACGCACCACAACGAAGAGTAGCGCCCGCTCGCTGCAAACAGAGAAAGCCTGCATACAGCAATGTAGACCCAACACAGCCAAAAATTAATTAATTAATTAATTTTAAAAAAGATGAATGGATAAAGAAGAGGTAGTATATACATACAATGGAATATTACACAGCCATAAAAAATAATGAAATAATGCCATTTGCAGCAATCTGGATGGACCTAGAGATTATCATACTAAGTGAAGTCAGTCAGACAGAAAAAGATGAATATATGATATCACTTATATGTAAAATCTAAGAACTAGTACAAATGAACTTATTTACAAAATAGAAACAGACTCACAGACATAGAAAACAAACTTATGGTTACCAAGGGGAAGGGGAGGAGGGCTAAACTGGGAGTATGAGATTAACACATGCACACAAACACATAGAAAATAACAGAGATTTACTGCATAGCACAGGGAACTATATTCAATATCTTGTAATAAAATACAATAGAGAAGAATATAAAAAAGGATATAAATATATACATATATATGTATAACCGAATCTTGTAACTTTGCTGTACTCCTGAAACTAACACAATATTGCAAATCAACTATACTTCCATTAAGAAAAGAATACAAATTCAAGCAAGATAGCTATTGTTTAATTTTTCAAGCCTTACAGTCCTATTGCAACTATTCAGCTCTTTGGTAGTAGTGCAAAATCAGCCACAGACAATACATAAGTAAGTATGTATGGCTATATACCAATAAATTTTTATTTACAAATAATGTTGAAAGTTTATTTAGCTCATGGGCCACTGTTTTCAGACTCCTAATGTAGAAAATCTAGGGGGTTGTAGATACTAAGCAGTTTTTGCTTTAACCCAACAAAAATAGGATACCATTGGATGGCTTTAGCATGGAGATAAATTGTTAGGTTTACATTTTGAAGATCACTCTACCTAAGATCGTAATAATGTATAAGAAAATGGAGTAAATCAGAGTGCAAACTATAGAATAATTTGTTGGTTATTGCAGTTGAGAGATTTTGCTAGAAGGATGATGGTTAGAAGGGTGACAGAGACGGAAAGAGGTCAGTCTGTGTGTGTTTGTGTGTGTGCACACCAATGCATTAAACCCTCCATCAGGACAGAAACTGTACACTTTTTGACATTTTCCTTTCTATGAATGAACAGATTCTGCAACATCTGTAACATAATTCAAAAGAAAGAGGAAGAGCTTTATCTATGAGAATGGCATTGGAGTGATTAAATGATTTCCTGTACACAGTGGATTTATATGAGTTATAGGGAACAGAACAGCTCTACTGACCGGGTGATTTAATGTTTTCTTCCGAACAACTTGCAAAACATTATGAGATGGTGAGAATGATATCACCAGAGGCATTTTGAAACTGTCTGAAATTGATTACTGCTAGACAATAGCTTCCTTTTTGCCTTGCTTCTTCTCAGAGGGTCTGCTGTTTGAAATACTATTTTTGAAAGCCTTTTTTACTGGAATGCTTTCTTATGCACTAAATGGTCTCTTCTGTAACAAAGCACCCAGCTCAGTGACATACACACAGTAGGCCTTAAGAAAACGTTAGCGGACTCAATCTCACTTGGTTGAAACAAAGTCATTTTTATATTAAGTCTGGGTTTAAAATACTAGAGCAAAGTCCAGAATTACAGTAAATACCAAGTTATATAGATTCAACATTATTTTTCTTCACAGGGAAATTCAAAACTACATGAGACATTTCTCCCTGCATCTCTCATGTTTCCACATGTGATGCTGGTGCCACAGTTCATGCTTGAACACATTACCTGGGTCATTACTCAGAGTTGTGTTTGCAGCAAGGGGTGAGGCAACATCTCCCCTGGGGACAAAGGTTTACTTGTCTCCTGCTTGCTGTAAAATGGTAGGCTTTGTAAGCCCAGTGTTTCCCTTTTGCATTTAGAACCCTCTGTGTAGCAGGCATCTGTCTAGACCGTCTGCGTGGCATTTGTGGGGCAAGCAGAACTGATACAAACATGTAGATATTCATGCGACTTACCGTGTCATGAGTGATGAAGTCCTTTGTCTCTGACCAAGCAGTTTCATGTCTTCTGCCAGCATCTACTAAAAAAAAGTATCAGGCTCAACTTACTAGATTTTAAATAGGGTATAATCAAATCCCAGTCCTCGGAAAAATGCTTTAAGTTTTATATCGTGCATAGATATTCCATATTGAATACTTCTAATTATATACACAAAAAGAGGGAAACTATTTATAATTTTATATATATATACACACACGCACACACAAATACATATGTCTGTTTAGCTTTATTCCCTTATTAAAATTCATCATCGTGAAAATATACTATTTTATGCTAATGACATTTCCCCAAATATTTATGAAATAACATCATTGTTAATGACATAAATGATAATAGCTTTATAGTTTACACAACACTTTTTTAAAGCTTGCTTTTGATTCTCAAACTTTGAGGCCTGTATGGAGTATATTATTACTCCAAATATAAATGAAAAGGTTTGTGTAATTTTTTCAAATAACTGTAATGTTTAAAACCTATACTTATAATTTGAAATTGTCCATTCTATATTGTTCAAAATATCATTCAAAATATAGTACACTGAAAAAAAATTATTTCAAGATGATTTATTTAGTCATTCATTCAAAATATTTCTTCAAACACTGCATGACTTATACAGTATATATTGTGTGTATGCATGTCTATAAGAGAGAGAGAGAATAAGCAATTGCACACAGTACAATACACAGGTAGGATGAGGACAATTGGTTAAAATGTCTGGTTCCCTTTTATAGTATTACCATATTAATTTTTGGTTATTAGACTCAAACATATTTATTGAAATAATTTTGGGAACTTTAACTACATTGTCAGTGTCTTAGTTGGGGATAGAAAAGAGAACAAGGTAGGGTCAGGAATGGAGTTAGCTGAGAATCATGAATTCTTATAGAGACCCCGGTATCAGAATCTCAGTCTGAATCAAACCTCAGATTCCTCTGCTACCTTGTGAGAGAAAATCACAACATTTATTTAAAGTGCATATATAAATAATATCCCTACATAAATCGTAAAGCTCTGAATACCATGTTTCAAGTTTATGTGTAAATTCTGTATGATCTTTATTGTGAAGGCCCTGACTTCCTTCTTGATACACAGGTTGGAATCCTCAATTGTCAAACTAAGAGACAATTGAAGGAATAAGTTGGTGTCTCGGTCAGAGGTGAACATTTGCTAATCTTTCAGGTCTTGGTGCCTAGCACAGTGCCTTGACAAAGAGAAGGTACACGTACACACACACACACACACACACACACGATATAAAAAGAGAAAGGAAAGAGTGAGAGTAGTAAAATTGAATGAAGAGGTCAAGAAGACTCTTCTTTAAGATAACCGATGAAGCAAGCATGAGCCTTAGACAACCCTTGGATGGATTACTCTCAGACTATCAAAAGACAACACAGTCAGAAAATAATCATAAAAGAATTATTATAAAACTCTGTAATCACAAGGTACAAGGGAGAAGTAGAAATCAGGTAAGTTGGCTGGGGTAGGGAAGGCAAATTACATTGAAAATTTAAAAAGGGACTAAAGAAGAATTAAGAGAAAGAAAATAGGAAAAAGAATAATGAAGAAAGGCAGAGAGGGAGGCTGGGAAGGGGAGGGGAAGAAAGAGAAAGGAAGGAAGAGAAAAAAAGAGAGAGAGAAAAGAAGGAAGGAAGGAAGGAAAGGAGGTGGGAGAGGAAGGAAGGAAGGAAGGGAGAGAGGGAGGGAGGGAGAAAGAGAAGGAAAGAAGGGGGGGAGTCAAACTTATTTAGTCTAGCTTCACTTTCTTCCTATATGATTAGTAAATCAACTAGAGATTCTGTTTGAACCTTTCAGCAGGAGAGGAGAGGAGAAAATGGCTGTTTTTTATACACTTGACTTAACCACGCCTGCCATTTCACTAGCAGTCTCTGCATATTCCCCTGACAGCACCTGGAGAGGGTGCCTGTAGAACACCAAAAGGGTGGTGGGAAAATATGACATGCGACACCAGGGCAAGATCTGATCCTCAACAAATGAAATCTGTCAGCCATCTCCTCAAAGGCTGCCACCTTTCATATCCCTGCTTGGCTGAGCTAGCTTTTTACAGGGACTTATTGTATTATTCAGCTGGTTTGATTTTCCTTTTTATGACAACCCTCCCCTGGAGACCATCCATCTCTTTACAATCTTGGAGAACGACTCTAACTGAATGGCATTTCAATGTAATTTATAACTCTCTACTGTAAACACATATATGGGTTGTATCTTAGAACTGGAAAGAATGCGAATGGCTAGCCTTGGGTCACTATTACTTGGGATGAAATTAGTACCAAAACACTTAAGGAATTTAGATGGGCAAAATGAATGCAGCTGAAAGAAAAACAAAAAACAAGCAAACATAAACACCCGGAATGAAAAATGGAAAGATTAAGTTCCAGTTCTCTATGGTCATTAGTTAGTTTTGTATTCATAGGCTTCACAGGGAGCTAGGAGGAGGGTGTAAAATAATCTATAATTCAGAGTTATTAACAAAGTTGTAGAAAACAGCATCCAGAACTGTAACATTTTAAAGATACAAGAAACCTTAAAACGTACCTAATTCTTTTGGAAGACTCAAATTGTTAATATCTCAATTCTCCCACAGATTCACGACTGCTCCAATCAAAAAAAAAGAAAAAAACATGCAGGCTTTTTATTTGTAGATGCTGACAAGATGATTCTCAACTCATCTGGGAATGCAAACACTCTAAGAACAGCCAAGACAATCTTGAAGAACAAATTCAAGAGCCCAGTACCTGATTTTAAGACCTTCCCTAACCGCACGGTAATTCAGAGAGCATGGGCGGTGGCGGCAGAGGCGCTGAGCGCCAGCCAGCTCTCCCTCCGTGGTTTCTCTCCGCTCCCGCCGGGAGCACCGCCTGCCCCGGTCCGGGTCCTCTGAGCCTGACCCCTCTCCACAGCGCTCAGTGAGCACGCTGGGCGCCCCGCCCAACTGCAAAAAAGTACGGTACTCGCTTAGGAATATACAACAAGGGTCACCTGATTTGTAGCAAAGTTTCCAAGTGGAAAGCAAAGTCTTTTCAATAAATGATACTAAACTGCTGTTGAGTAGATAACTAAGCGCGAAACTTCTGGGTCATAAAATATGCTTAACTTTATAAGAAACTGCCGAAGAGTCTGACCAGCTGATAATATCAGGAGAATTCCTAATGTCTCCCTCATTATTGCCAACATTTGGTATTGTCTGCCTATCTCTTCCGGCCTTTTGGGCCTTTGGGGTAGTTGGCAAGTGCTACCACGTTGTGATTTTCACAAGCTTTTTCTCATGAGGCTGATCACCTTCCCTGGGCTCATTAGCCCTTTGAATCTCCACTTGTGTGAAATGCCTTCAAGTAGTATACCCCCTCTTCTATTGGGTCGTTCATCTTTTCCTTAAGGATTCATCAGTTATTTTATATATTCTGAAAATAAAATATGTGCTGTGACCATCTTCCCTCATTCTATTGGATTGTTTGGTCACTCTGGCAATAGAAAAAAAAAGAAAAAGAGGCCAAGGCTAGCACAAGAAATGCCACGATGACTGATAATCCTCAGAGCAATGGAAAAGCAAAAACAGAATTAAGAAGAACAAATGGCTGCCTGATTGTCTCCCTTTGCAGAAGTACCTGCTTGCAGTTTTGTTGTCAGAGCTGCTCCAGGTCTTTGCTCAGAACCCTCCAACCCCACCTTTAGCTAGAGTGAACGTAAATCTTTAAGCCAAAGGGTCCAGAGATAAGGGAAGCTACAAACAATAACAATAAAACCAGCCGGGATGAAGATAGCAATGAATCTGACCTCCAACAGACCCTGAGTCTCATTATATGCTGATTTTACTCCACTAGCATACTAAAAGGCACACCTACCAGCAGCCATGACCAGACCCAAAAAAGACGCAAAGGGGCTTCCCTGGTGGCGCAGTGGTTGGGGGTCCGCCTGCCGATGCGGGGGACGCGGGTTCGTGCTCCGGTCGGGGAAGATCTCACGTGCCGCGGAGCGGCTGGGCCCGTGAACCGTGGCCGCTGAGCCTGCGCGTCCGGAGCCTGTGCTCCGCAATGGGAGGGGCCACAACAGTGAGAGGCCCGCGTACCGCAAAAAAAAAAAAAGGACCCAAAAAGGATAGAAAGGGGGTGGCACCGCCCTCCCTGGAAAAACTTTGCCTCTTCCCTGTACACTAATGCATATGCCTCCCCATCATTAGCCTCATGCCTCTCCCCTTTGTCTTTACTTTTTTTATTTTTTTGCGGTACGCGGGCCTCACTGCCGCGGCCTCTCCCACTGCGGAGGACAGGCTCCGGACGCGCAGGCCCGGCGGCCATGGCTCACGGGCCCAGCCGCTCCACGGCACGCGGGACCCTCTCGGACCGGGGCACGAACCCGTGTCCCCTGCATCGGCAGGCGGACTCTCAAACACTGCGCCACCAGGGAAGCCCTGTCTTTACTTTTTAAAATTGAATCCGTCTTGCCACGTGGGCAAGATGTTGATCTATGAACTTAGTTCCTGCTTCTCTGTTCTTTGGCCGCTGAATAAAGCTTGTGCTGTGTTGCTCTCAGCTTAGGTTTTGTTATTCGACTGCTTGAACCTGATGGGAAAAAGAACCCGTCCCCACCAAGGCAAGAGAGCCTTGGACAGGCTAGGGCAAGAGCAAGGTGCTTATGACAATTCGGTAACAGTTTGACATTTGAAAAGTACTGAACCAAAATAACCGTTACAGCTACCCACCAACCAATTAGAACTGAACGGCTTTTTCACCTTGTTTGTGGTTTTTACCTTTATAGTCGCAGCCCCAATGGTGGGACTCACTTTGCGGTATCTGGCCTGACTGGGTCTCCCTGGGTTGCACACCCGTTAAGACCCTGGTGTTACTTTGCCTAACAGTAAAGTTGCCCGTCAGGGCTTTTCTTTCAGTTGACAACTCTGTTAATGGATCCTTTGAATACACTGAAGTTCTCAATTTTCGTATAATCTGATATATTCACTTTTTTCTTTAACGTTCAACAATTTTACTGTCCCATTCAGAAATTCTTTAATCCTCTCCAAAGAAATCATGATGTTGTCTTATGTTTCCTCTGAAAGCTTTATTATTCTCCCTTCATATTTAGTTCTACAATATATCTAGAATTAAATATTTGTTTATAATAAGCAAAGGAACTTACATGCAAGACTTGTCCTGGGCCACCTTTTGAGAGGAGATCTCCGCACCCACCTACAAGAATCTTAAAAGTTTGCATGGAGGCTTTAACTGGGTTCAGTCAGGTATTCAGTGCAGATGATCTCAATGACACATTACTCTCTAAAAGCTATATTCTTAAACTGGCTACAGCTGTGGAAACAGTGGGCGGAACTACATTCCTGATTGCCTGAGCCCGGGGGCAGGTTCACGGAGGTCATGCCCTGTCAGTAACCTCCTCCAACAGTGGCTGGGGTACAATATACTTTTTCTTTCTCTTTTGATTGTCCAAGTGACTCAGCAGCATTTATTGAAAAGGTTTTCCTCCCTTGCACTTCAGTATTGTTTTTAGAGAATGCTGAAAGAGGCCAGAAGGATATTAACTTTATATAGATAGTGTATACATAGATATATGACTTCATCTAGATAAAGTAAAACTCCATTGAGCCATGAACCAAATGTTAGTACAAGTTACTACTTGTAAGTTATACTTCAATACAGAAATTATTGTTATGTACATTGATATTCATATAATATTGGCAAAGATGTTTTAAGTTAATGATATTACGTCTTTCAACTCTTTCAGGTTAGGTAAGGTTAAACAAGGTGCTTCTATATGGATGAAAAACAGGTTAAGTTAATAACAATTTGTTAAGTTTAGTAAAACTTTTTTGATGCACGTTCCAGACATTGAGGAAAGTAATGACTCCATTGACTAGAAAATTAATTTTCTTGCAAATCAGATGATTTTCAGTACTTTTCTCCAAAAATAGTATAGGTGTACATAATGGAGGTATCTACTGACAGATCGTTGAACATTGTTTGGTGATAGAGGATTATGAAATTTTTTAATTGCAACTTGAAAGGGGCTTGCCAAATTGAGTGATTTTATATGGCAAAACTCCTTTTATTCCTTCTATTTATCTGTGTACATGCGTACTCAGCATTTATCTCTGTTTAATAAAAAAAGTTTAACTGGTGTTGGTCTTTGTCCCATTCTACTGAGAAAAAATATTCTTCTGTGAATAAATGATTTACTTGATAAAAAGTTCCTTTCTCAGTAAGAATCCAACTTAGCAAAAATATTTTTATGTGATTAAGGTTGGAAAAAATTTATACTAATATTTTTATATTAATTGCAATATAATATTAATCTAATTTAGTTCAAAGACTTAGAACCTTTTAGCTGTAGGTTGTTATAATATAAAAATATTTCATGTGCGTAATTTATATTTTACAAATGCATTTTATTATAAAGTATGGTATGATGAAAAATAAAATACTTTACAGGATAAACAATTACATTAGGATAAACTTTTTTAAAACAGTGAAAAAAAAATAAGTTCAAGTAGAAAAAAATAAAACTCTGTTAAAGAAAAGTTTTCTTGTTCACTGCCTGTTCACAGGGTTTCAGTGCTCACTCACTGCCTGGCAATCATTATAAAATGATTGATAGTGGTGTGATATTGTGATTTGTAATAAGAAATATATACTTGGTTTTCATCCCCATTTCTGGCACAGATCTCCTAAGCACTTGGAATTTAATAAAACTGGCTTTCGTTATATTCGTGAGTTGACTTTTGGAACTCACTTAAGGATGGGTGGCAGTTGCCAGGGGAACCAACTCTGTGGTTAGAGGTTGAAACTTTTAGTTCACCCCCTGACCTCGAAGGAGCGGAAAGGGGCTGGAAGTTGAATCAGCTGCCAGCGCCAATCATTTAATCAATCATGCGTATGTAATAACGCTTCCATAAAAAGCCCGAAAGACAGGGTTCGGAGAGCTTTTTGTAGACATTCAGGGAGAGTGGTGCCTTCCGAGAGAGCAAGGACTCTCCTCACCCTTTCCCCGTACTTGGTCCTGTGCATCTCTTCCATCTGGCTCTTCCTGAAATATATCCTTTTATAATAAACTGGTAATCTAGTAAGTAAAATGTTTCTCTGAGTTCTGTGAGCCGCTCAAGCAAATTAATGGAACCCGAGGAGGGGGTCATGGGAACCTGTGATTTATAGCTGGTGAGTCAAAAATACAGGTGACTACCTGGGCTTTTGACTGGTATCTGAAGTGTGCGTGTGTTGTGCGGGGGAGTATGGCGAGGAAGGGCAATCTAGTGGGACTGAGCCTTTTACCTATCAGATCTGACACTGTCTCTGGGCAGATAGTGTCATAGTTGGGTTGAATTGTAGGACCCCCAGCTGGTGTCCGAGAATTGCTTATTGGTGATGTGGAAACCCCCCTTTCCACACGCTGGAATTGGGTCCAGGAACCCAAAAAAAGTGGTTATCAACTTGCTGTAAGGTTTTCATTTCATTGAATATATATTTAAGATTAATCTACATGTCTTTTTTAAATTTCAGCATTAAAATATGCCAGGAATTCCAACATTTATAATTGCCTACACTTAAAGTTAAATGTTTTGTGTCAGTTTAAATATTTGCGAGAGGTTGAGGTTTTCAAAATTCATTTGGGAATGCATGAACAAAAAAAGTCTGAAGAGCAGTGTCCAAGAACATAAGAGCAGCATGTAGAAACTGTCAGTATGTAGACTTTGGACAGCACAGAGTCCCTGCTCTCAGACACTGTCCTTCCAGGGTTGCTCTGCCCCTTTGAGGATGAAATTCACATAAGAACATAATAGGCATATGACCTCACTGGCTTCAGCAGCCTCATTTCCTGAGTGATATTTTCCAGTCATGTAGATTGATCCACGAAAATAGGATGTTTGGTACTTCTCTGAAAGGACCCTGCACATTTCCCAGAGGGCTTGTTATTTCTGTCTCCACTCTTAATGGACAGGCAAACAACTCCTACTCCTCAGAACTCAGGCCTCAGCATCATTTCCTCCTCTGGAAACAGCCCTGGGCAATCACATAAAGATTTATACTTTTGTCAGGATTAGAACCCTTATTGAGTTAAATGTTTGTTTTCACCAGCGTCAAAGTCCATTAATTCCTTCAGAGCAGATATTTTTTTTTTTTTTGCTTTTAAACTTTGAGCTTTTACACATTATCTATTATATAGTGCATAAATGATTGTAGAATGAATGAATTTAAGAAGAAACAAACATTGAATCGACTTTTCTTTTTCAATAGAGACAAGTAGATTCATTTGAAATAACTGAGGAAGATACGTCTGGATTACCTGAAATTCTTAACTTTATAATCTCTAAAAGGTAACTCTCTGTTTTATTTTTTAAAGAAGTTATTTAAATACTATATAAATGGAATATCGGAGACATGTTATTAATTGTAGCATTTAAAACCTGATAATCCTGTAGCTATTACTCCTTTATTTTCTTAGTAAATATATCTTCCTAAGGTGAGTATTCTTCTAAGTATACTGAGATGGCCTCTGCAAACATACTGACTCTACAATTTTCGGTACAGTGTCTGTACTGATTATCAGAAATCACAACACTGTGCTGTCTTAAATATCCTGTCTAGTTGGAAAATCTATAATGGAATGATTCAGTTCACTCATGACTGAGCAAAATATTGATATAGTCAGTAAACCATAGCAATCTTAAAACAAAATGAAAAACCAAAAAAAGTTGGGCAACCCCCTTTATTTCTAGATTTGAGGACTGACTGGCGGACAGAATGGCTGATTGATTGGCACAAGGCTTGGATGCTTGGCTGCCAAGCTGAAGTGAGACACTCATTGACTTGCTCACTCACTGCCTGGCTCAAAGGTTTACTGGCTGGTTGACCGGCAGACAGACTAGTTAACTTGCTAGCTGACTGGTTGACTATCTTCACGGATGGTCAGCTGACTAGCTAAGTATCTGATTAAAGGGATGACCAATTACACAGCTGCCTGATGCACTGGCTCAGAGGCTGGTTAGGTGATGGTCTGACTGACAGTTTGCACGACTAAATTAATAGCCAATGCACAGGAATGCACATTTTCTTTTTTTTTTAACATCTTTATTGGAGTATAATTGCTTTACAATGTGTGTTAGTTTCTGCTTTACAACAAAATGAATCAGTTATATATATACATATGATCCCATATCTCTTCCCTCTTGCGTCTCCCTCCCTCCCACACTCCCTATCCCACCCCTCCAGGTGATCACAAAGCACAGAGCTGATATCCCTGTGCTATGCGGCTGCTTCCCACTAGCTATCTACCTTACCTTTGATGGTGTATATATGTCCATGCCTCTCTCTCGCTTTGTCACAGCTTACCCTTCACCTCCCCATATCCTCAAGTCCATTCTCTAGTAGGTCTGTGTCTTTATTCCTGTCTTACCCCTAGGTTCTTCGTGGCCTTTTTTTTTCCTTAAATTCCATATATATGTGTTAGTATACGGTATTTGTCTCTCTCCTTCTAACTTACTTCATTCTGTATGACAGACTCTAGGTCCATCCACCTCATTACAAATAGCTCAATTTTGTTTCTTTTTATGGCTGAGTAATATTCTATTGTATATATGTGCCACATCTTCTTTATCCATTCATCCGATAATGGACACTTAGGTTGTTTCCATGTCCTGGCTATTGTAAATAGAGCTGCAATGGACATTTTGGTACATGACTCTTTTTTTTTTTTTTTTTGCGGTACGCGGGCCTCTCACTGCTGCGGCCTCTCCCGTCGCGGAGCACAGGCTCCGGACGCGCAGGCTCAGCGACCATGGCTCACGGGCCCAGCCGCTCCGCGGCACGTGGGATCCTCCCGGACCGGGGCACGAACCCGCATCCCCCGCATCAGCAGGCGGACTCCCAACCACTGCGCCACCAGGGGAGCCCACATGACTCTTTTTGAATTTTGGTTTTCTCAGGGTATATGCCCAGTAGTGGGATTGCTGGGTCATATGGTAGTTCTATTTGTAGATTTTTAAGGAACCTCCACACTGTCCTCCACAGTGGCTGTATCAATTTTCATTCCCACCAACAGTGCCAGAGGGTTCCCTTTTCTCCACACCATCTCCAGCATTTATTGTTTCTAGATTTTTTGATGATGGCAGGAATGCACATTTTCTGGAGATGTTTTCAGCTGCATACTCATACTCCCTTGGAATCCAAGGTTATGCAGAAATACTGACCATGTTTGTGATGTCTGGAACTCCATAAAATTCACAGTTCCATTTCAGAAGACTTATTACACCTGAGCAACTCCAACTGCTGATGTTTAATATTCCACAACCAGAGACCATTAGGGAAGAATTAGGGGCTCTGTCTACAGATAGTTAGATGTGCTAAGGCAAAAATAAAAATAATCCCTATTGTCTTTGCTACAATCTGGAGGAGGTCATCCTTAGTTGATGAGGGTGCAAATGATTATTAGTTAGCTGTTTCCCAGGAATCAGTAGTTTCTTTTTCTTGACGCATGTTAGTAAGATGGGTAATAAATTTTCCTATGACAACAGAGATCATATAATCAGACCCCACTGTATCTCTCAAGTAATGAATCTTGTTTAAAAAAATGATTGAAGGCAATCATCCTTCCATTAAGGAACTGCTCCCCATCCTGTGTTCTGATAAGACTATGTATCGCTGTCCTGTGCCCACCTACCACCTGATGATTCTGGGCAAAACTCTCTTTCCAAGGAGTTAGAACATAGATTTAACAAGATAGATTATACTATGTTCTTAATGAGGAATTTTCCAGCTCTGAGGACCAGTTTGGCATCAAGTTTCTGAGGGCTCTTTTCCCTGTCATGGGTGCTTGCCTAATAGGAAATAAAGCCAATAAAAAGAAACGAGAAGGCTTCCCCGGTGGCGCAGTGGTTGAGAGTCCACCTGCCGATTCAGGGGACACGGGTTCGTGCCCCGGTCCGGGAAGATCCCACATGCCGCGGAGCAGCTGGGCCCGTGAGCCATGGCCGCTGAGCCTGCGCGTCTGGAGGCTGTGCTCCACAGCGGGAGAGGCCACAACAGTGAGAGGCCCGCGTACCGCAAAAAAAAAAAAAAAACAACAAGAGCTGAGAGAGAGAGAGGGAGAAGGAGGAGAGGGGATTCTGAAATGTTCTATTTATGTATACTCAAATCTGCCATCAGACTTCCCAATAATGTAATTCAGTATGTGGTAAGTTTTCCCTTACCCTGAGCTAGTTTTTTTAATTTTGTCACTTATAATAAGAAGAATTCTGAATAAAATAGAACCCCAGTTTCATTAAATTAATGTTGACATATTGATTCATCGTTTTAATATTTTATTAAACAGAGTGCAGGTAATATAATAGTGTAGACATTATTTTAATGGGAGGCTATATAAAGAAAAGATAAATATCATTATCACTAAAATATAAAAATTCAAAAAATTTAGGAAAAGTAAATGTCACTATCACAAAATACATATCATTAGCAGACCCTATCAAAAAATAGAAGTGATATACTCAAGAGCCTTGACAGGTTTGACAAAACCTTTGTGATAAAAATATTTTCCATAAGACTATTCCTCTTCATTTTTTTGACAATTCAGATGAAGCCACTTATTGGCAATGAATTCAGTGAAGGAATGCTATTATATTTGTTTCTTTCCTGAATAAATTAAAATATCTAAAGATTAATAAACATAACAAAAAATCACTGACTTTGCGGATATATTTCTACTCTCTGCAATATTCTCTCAAAATATCTCTCTCCACATGTTATTGTGTGATATTTCATCAGTATTTCTACATCACTTTAGTAAACTGTTTCAGAACTTATTGCAATTAACCAGGATAATTGTTGTTTATATGTTTTTGTGTGTATCCCACTATGACATCCTCTAGGAGAGAAGGGATTTATTTTACATCTTGTATTTCTCAAAGATTTGTCCAGTATTCAATTTATATCAGGTGGTCAATAAATTCTAATTATATATTTGAATAAATAAAATATGTTAGTTCAAAAGCCAGACATTGAGCCCCACTCCTTCAATTACTCCTTTCAGGATTATGGACAAAAGAAAATTTAGCTGATGATAAATATCTATGTAATTCATAATGGACATAGTCTTTTTGCTTTTCTCAATTTCTTATTTTCTTGAATTTGTTAAGAATTAAAGTCTCGAGAAAACTTTAAAACCTTGTATCTTTCTATTAGTGTGGACAACTAGCATTCAGAAATATTTAATTAGGTATCAAATGATCTTTGTGTCCTTAAATTATTTGAACTCATGGACAATATAGCAAATCATATATTATGTATGACTCATGTAGACTCATGACATATGTAGACGCATATATGGTGATGAATCCAGAAGAAAGAAGCAGCATTAATTGTAACAAATTTATAACTGTCATCATTTTATAATATGTAGATCAAATTGGGCAAGTCTTTATCTATATCTCAGTTTTCCAGCATATTTAATAAGGATGTACTAAATGCAATTTAAGGTTCTCACATCTATGACCTTAATGATGCCTGAAACCAGCGTGGTGCGTACATTCTGCTAGTTACACCAAGATATTTCCTTTCATCCATCCATCTTAGCAGTAAACCTAGTTTTTCCTTTTTGTTTCCTTTTTTGTTTTGTCTCCCTTATCATTCCTTAATAGTTCTCCCCAGCCTAAGCCAGAATGACGTTGTAGTTGAGAGCATGGGTTCTGGCCTTGAGGCCTAAATCTGAATCCTAGACCTATTAGTTGCTAGATACATGAACTCAAACATGTTCCATAGTCTCCCTGGGATTCAATTTTTCAATTTGTAAAATTGGGATAAGAAATAAAATCTCACAGGATTTGTGGGGGGGATTAAATAGGTATGTATGTAGATATGTATATATAAAGCAGTTAGAACAGTTTCTGGTACCTGGTAACCACTGTATAATCATTTGTTGTGAAATTGTAATTATAATAACTCCTATTTTAGCTTAATTAGCCAGAAACTGGAGCTGGAGGAATAGGGACTACAATTCAAGAAGCAAAAATAAAGGAAAAGACTAATAAAAAGTAATAAAGCAGAAAAGAAGGGAGAGCCAAGATCAAGGGAAGGCCTTCTGAGAGGCTGCATTTAAGTTAAGGAAAGAGAAAGAATATTTGAGCTGACTTCACCTCTCATTTGTCAAAAGTTAAGTCCCTGTGGCACCAGCTCCCTTATACTGAGTTGTGTTTATCTGGACACAAAAGGAGTTACATACTCAGTATCAGTAATGCCATCCTGGGACAAAAAGAATAAAGGTATGCTACCCATACAAAAAGTGCAAGAGTATGTGACTCATACAAAAGATATAACAAGTTAATAATTAGAATGTCCTTTCCCTTGAAGTAAACAAAATTTACCCAAAAGGAATTCAATCACCATTTGTGGAATGTGTTCTAAGTTCCAGGCAAGACATTTTTTTTTTATAAATTTATATATATATTTTTTATATTTATTTTTGGCTGTGTTGGGTCTCCGTTGTTGCCCACGGGCTTTCTCTAGTTGTGGAGAGTGAGGGCTACTCTTCGTTGCGTTGCACGGGCTTCTCATTGTGGTGGCTTCTCTTGTTGCGGAGCACAGGCTCTAGGCACGCAGGCTTCAGTTGTTGTCGCATGTCAGCTCAGTAGTTGTGGCTCATGGGCCGTAGAGCACAGGCTCAGTAGTTGTGGTGCACGGGCTTATTTGCTCTGCGGCGTGTGAGATCTTCCCAGACCAGGGCTCAAACCCATGTCCCCTGCATTGCCAGGCGGATTCTTAACCACTGCGCCACCAAACAAGACATTTTAAAGCATGCTCACATTTAATATTCCCAGTAACCTCAAAAAAGATTTATTAAAATTCCTACATTTAGATAAAGAAAACAACTGTATGATAGGATAGATGAATTTCTAAGAATCTGCAATTATTAATTGGGATAGAATTTTAAGACTAGGTTTGCCTAACTCTGAACCTTATTCTTTAACAAAACATCACATTGCTTCCCAGTTATAAAAGCCCTCACTGTTATTTTAAGAAAAGTAAATTCAAGAGAAAGGAGTTGACCCTTGTAAAAAAAAAACACCTTTGAAAATTTCAATTAGATATATTTATGAGGAGGCTTGAATAAGGGCTAGTGAATAAGGTCTTTTCCCCTTGTCTTAAATGATCATTTCCCAAGGCTTCCTTCAAATAGCTTGAGTCACTTCTGTCTGAGTGGTTCTTGGCAGAAGAAATGAAAGAGCTTCAGGATGACACAGTTCAAGAGTTACTGCATAAATCAGCAAGCATGAATGATCCCATTATCTGGTCATGGATCCCTGGCTGCAAGGAGCTTTTGCTAAAGGTAAACCCACAAATGCATCAACATAGACAGGAGCTTCTAAAAGTCAAGGCCTGATTCCAATATAAGATGACGAGATGTGTGCGGTGACACAGGACAAATTGGAGTCCTCTGTGGTAGAAATCTATCTCTTCAGATACAGCTAACTTCTCTTTGCTCTGATATAAAGGTGACAAGAGAATGCCACAAAGCAGATAGAAGTGAGAGGTCCAAGTAATATTAGGAAGAATATGCAGATACTCAGGGGGCATGAAACACCTCAGCTCAGGTCTCTAGGCCAATGAAATAAAGCAGAACACTACATTATGAACTTAAGCATCGGGATTCAAGAGCAGTACTCCAAAATTTCATGTGTCTAGCATAGACCATAAATCTAATAATTTTCATAATCCAAATTGATTCATATTTCAGATAACTTATTTATTTTCATCACTAAATTGTGGATAACAGAGCTTGACATATCTCATTTTTTAGGATGAATTCAATTAGGTCTGGCATAAGAAATACTGACCCCAAAATATAAGTATTAGCTAAACTTTGATCAGGACATGTGCTGCTCCAGGTATTATGCTAAGTGCTATATATGAGTTATCTTAATAAAAAATCACAAGTCTATAAATTATCAATAGGTACATTTGCCATTCCTATTCAACTGATAAAGAATGAATGGCCGCTAGGTAATATATACCCAGATCAGAGCTCAATGAGTCTCATTCCAGTCAATAATTTTTTTTTTTAAGATTTATTATTTATTTAATTTATTTTTGGCTGCATTAGGTCTTAGTTGCGGCATGTGGGACCTTCGCTGAGGTGTGCGGGCTTCTCTCTAGCTGTGGCCTGCAGGTTTTCTCTCTCTAGTTGTGGCACACAGGCTCCAGGGCACGTGGGCTCTGTACTTTGCGGTATGTGGCCTCTAGTTGAGGCGCACAAGCTCAGTAGTTGTGGCACGCGGGCTTAGTTGCCCCTCGGCATGTGGGATCTTAGTTCCCTGACCAGGGGTCGAACCCACGTCCCCTGCATTGTAAGGTGGATTCTCTACCACTGGACCATAAGGGAAGTCCCGCAGTCAGTAATTTTTTTAAAAGGGTAACTAACATCCATTGATGGCCTTCTATATAATATGTCTTCCACTTAGGATGTCTCTAGTACTTTACTAATTCTTGTACTTTTTTTTCTTTGAATTATTGTCCCCTGTTTACAGGGTAACAAAGTTATGTTCATGAGGAATGTTTAAGAATTTTGATATCACATAGGCAGTAAGTGGCAAAAACTATTTTTTTTTTTTTTTTTTTGCAGTACGCGGGCCTCTCACTGCTGTAGCCTCTCCCGTTGCGGAGCACAGGCTCCGGATGCGCTGGCTCAGCGGCCATGGCCCATGGGCCCGGCCGCTCCGCGGTATGTGGGATCCTCCCGGACCGGGGCACGAACCCGTGTCCCCAGCATAGGCAGGCGGACTCTCAACCACTGAGCCACCAGGGAAGCCCCACAAAAACTATTTTTTAAAAAATTATTTCAGAGCCTATGCTCTTTTCACCCTTTCACAGTAAACAAGAAAGTGATTGGTGCCTGCTAAGTATTTGGTAAAAAGTGTTTATGCTACTTTCTTCTGTTCCAGATCTGTATTTTCAAATAGGAAAAAAAAAGTTAGTTACTTTTTTAAAAATTTTTATTGGAGTATTGTTGATTTACAATATTGTGTTACTTTCTGCTGTGCAGTAAGGTGATTCAGTTATACATATACATATATCCATTCTTTTTCAGATTCTTTTCCCATATAGGTTATTACAGAATATTTAGGGGTTTTTTTTCCTCTCTTAATTGTATCAATAAATGCAATGCCTGGCATACTGTGGACACTCAACATTAATTAAATGAGTGAATAAGCATGTAATAGTCTTTGGAGGGGTGGTGCATAATTCAGTGATGCAGAAAGTTTAATTTACTACGGAAACTCATGAACCTGCTTCGTGAAAAGTGAGCAGTGAGGTTCCATTTCTTTTTCCCCACTTCTGCTTCTATATTGCTGTTTCAGGTGAAAGTCCTAGAGTCTATGGTCAACATCTGTGAAAGCTCAAATTCAAGTGAGAGCTCTACCAGTTCAAGCGAGAGCTCTATTTCACACATAGCATTTGGTGTTTCTTTTATTATATGTATTGCTCTATGATGATTAAAAGTGTTGCTGAATTTTTATGAAATGTTCTAGGAGTTTTAAAGTCATTAAGATATACCCTGAGTTCAATTTATGGTTTAGTTTGCCAGTAGTTTGTGATTCTTCTGACAACCTACTGTCTGGAGAACTGTCATTTGTTTGTTTGCTGTTAGAATATTTTGAAATTAAATTTGTGTTATTTTCCAATGTCTTTTAATCAAGCTTTTAAACATAAAATATGCACATCAAGTTTTTTTTTTTTTTTTTTAAGAAAACTTAAAAGTTGGGCACACAAGTGTGATTTTCTTTCTTAGGAAATATTATTAGGGCTAGTAAGGGCTCAGCGCTGGCAGAATGTTGTGGCTAAGAGGATGTGTCTTGGAATTGCTTTGCCTGAGTTCAAGTTTGCCATTGTATATTGTAACCTTGGGCAAGTTATTTATACACTTTCTATCTCAGCTTCCTTCTCTGTAAAATGGATTCAGTTGTATCATCTAACCCAAAGAGTAAATTTGCCACTACATGCAAAGTACTTTAGAGGGTGCCTTGTTCAGAGTAGGTGCTCAATAAGCATTCGCTGTCTATTACCCTCTGTTAGAAATAACCAACACTCTCAACGGTTTTTTTGGCCACAACTAATCCATTGTATATGTTTTCCACACTTGCTTAGATCCAGTAGGCATTTAAATTCATAAGCCTTGAACTTGGCTTGGGTATTTTGTTTTATTTCATTTTCTTAGATTTGAGCTTCACGAGACTGGATTCATCATATCCTCAGTCTACAGTATACTGTTATCATCACACCATTATCAAGGCACATCTTCTCATTTATTTTTTGCCTTCAAATCCAACCACTCTTCCCTTACATACCTCTATTAAAAAACTTCTCTCTGTAAATTTTAAAATGTCTTATTTTGGAATATTTTAAAACTTACAGAAAAGTTGCAAAATACTACACAGAGTTCCTTTATACCTTTCACACAGTTTCTCCTAGTGTGAAAAATCTTAAATAACCATATGAGAACTATCAAAAATAATAATACTGGAATGATACTGTTAAGTAACTATAAACTTTGTTCAGATTTTATCCGTGTTTCCATTAATATCCTTTTTCTGTTCTAACATCCAATCCAGGAGTCTTAATTCCTTTTATCGGAGAATGATGTTTCTCGAAAGTTAAATCTCTTGTGTCCCAATTTAGACCTTAAAACAAAAATTCTATCTGTCTTTTGACAATTTTATGTAGTTTTTTGGTTTGTTTTTGATGATCAGATATGGTTGTTTTCTTTCTTTTTCTCCTTTTAAAAAAATTTTGGGGGCTTCCCTGGTGGTGCAGTGGTTGAGGGTCCACCTGCTGATGCAGGGTACACGGGTTCGTGCCCCGGTCTGGGAAGATCCCACATGCAGCGGAGCGGAGCGGCTGGGCCCGTGAGCCATGGCCGCTGAGCCTGCGCGCCCGGAGCTTGTGCTCCGCAGCAGGAGAGGCCACGGCGGTGAGAGGCCCGTGTACCCCACACACACACACACACACACACACACACACACAAAAGTATTTAACCTGCATAGTTTTGTCAATATCATACAGTTTTGAGTTTTTAATTGTCGTTTATTTGTTTGCTTGCTTTCCTTAAATAGTTCTATAATTTCTCAAAGTATATCAGGGTTTTGGGGAGAGCACAATTGAATTTCATATTCCAGGGTCTCACTTCATATCTGCTCAATCTGAACTTATAGGGATAGTCTCCTTTATTAAATATTTTTAGAGGAACGTTTTAAAGAGAGAGAAGAAAATAATTCATTACCAGCTTAGTGAGACTTTTCTTTCCTCTTGATTCCACTTAGAAGGTAGCCTATTCTGGAAACAGGAAGGGAAAAGAAAACAGGAAGATATAAATAGAGAAGGCGTTCCAATGTGTTTGACACTGATTTATGTCAACTCTGGGAAGCATTGAAAAAACCACATACACTGAAACATCACAGCCATAAAGATGGAGACCCTCCTTTGGCTGGTTGTGGAGATCAAAGTCAATCAAATTTTTTTTTAGGAATTTCCACCGCTTGCTAAAGGATACACAGTACCCTTATCAAGAAAAGTGGCAGGTTAATATTTTAAAATAAAGTGATTACAATGTAAATATTTTTACATGTTTTTAAAACACGTGCCATAAATTATAGAAAGTGGGATTTATTTAATGACACAATTTATACAAACATGGAAAAGTACTTAGCAATTGAAAGCAATAGTCTATTAGCACACATTACTTGGATGAACTTCAAGGATATTATGCTAAGTAAATATAACCATTCTCAAAAGAGTGTATGTGTCTCGTGCGTGCACATGTGTATGTCTATCTGTCTACCTACCTACCTATCTATCTATGTATCTATCAAGAGATTAAACCTACCTAACATTCTCAAAATTATAGAGCTGGTATGATGGTTAATTTTATGTGTGTCAATTTGATAGAGCCAAGGGGTGCCCAGATTAAACATTGTTTCTGGGTGTCTCTGTGAGGATGTTTCCGGGTGAAATGAACATTTGAATCAGTGGAATCAGTAAAGTGGATCACCCTACCCTATGTGGTTCAGAATCATCCAATCTGTTGAGGGCCTGAATAGAACAAAAAGGAGAAGGAAGGAGGAATTTGCCTCTTTTGTTTCCTGGCTGTATGTGAGAGCTGAGACATTGATCTTCTCCTGGCCGTAGACTGGGATTCACACCATCAGCTACCCTGCTTCTCAGGTCTTTGGACTCAGACTGGAATTACATCACTAGCTTTTCTGGGTCTCCAGTTTGCAAATAGCAGATCATAGAACTTAGCCATAATGATCACTTGAACCGATTCCTCATTCCTTTATCTATCTATCTATCTATCTATCTATCTATCTATCTATCTATCTATCTCCTGTTGTATCTGTTTCTCTGGAGGACCCCAGTACAAATGGAAACTAATCAGAGGGTGTCAGGGCTAAGGCAAGGGGAGAGAGAGAGGTAAGAGAATAGTCCTGTATCTTGATTGTGGTGGTAGTGATAAAAAAAAATCTATAAATGTGATTAAACATCATAGAACTATACAGAAAGGATTCAAAAATTTAGTTCACCATAAACTGGTGAACCTTAAGATCTGCAACTAGTTAACGCTGAATAGTTTAGTGTTACCACTGTCAGTTTCCCATTTTGATAATGTACTATAGTTCTCTTAAGATGTTAGCGTTAGGGAAAGCTGAGTTACAGGTACCCAGAACATCTTTATAGTGTTCTTTCCAGCTTCTTGTGAGTCTGTACTTATTTCAAAATTTAAAGTTAAAAAAATTGAACATAAGGGTCAGGCACTATCATAATTGCTGAAGATTCAAGAGGTAGAATATACTAGATGGATTCCTTGCCCTTATGGAGCTTGCATTCTAGCAGAATTAAACAGTAAACAAGAGAAAAAAATGTGTAATACTATGTTGAGCAATGATTGTATGAAGCAAAAACAATATAAGGAGGTAGAGTTTAATGGATGGGCTCAGGAAGGGCAACTCTTCAAAGGTGACATTTGAGACAAAATATTTGGATTTTTGGAAGGAGAAAATAATGTTTCCAGTTAACTCATTTATTGACGTAAAACTAATTTAGCATTCTTATAAGCCAGGTCTGAGAATACAATAAAAAAATAGGCTGGCATTTTGGATGTAATTAGTAAGCTAAGACCCACTGAGAAATACCTTTCTAAATCTAAAACTAAAACTGGCTTTATTTTATTTTGGGGAAGAAAAAGTGTGTGGGCTGGAAGAGAAATGATTTTGTTGGTTGTGCTTTGAAGATTGCAGTGCCTAGAGATAATAACAAACATAAAAAGTATTATAATCAGTCATTATGATAAAATTATTATATAGCCAGTTTTAAATTAGGCATTTGGAACATTCTAGATAGAAAATTCCTCAAGTGATCTGATCTTCACAACTACCCTGAAAAGTGTGTGCCATTTTACTAGAAACCACCTTTGATATATAAGGAAATGGAGGCTCACAGAGGTAAAAATAAAATGCCCAAACACACAGAGCACTGCATGACAGAGACAGAAGTAAATCCAGCATTGCTGTGCTTCAAGGCATGTATATAACCAGTGCTTCCCAGAAGAGGTGGAGAGAGGGGCAGTCCAAAAGGGATGCCTGCATTAGTGAAGGCAGATAGTAGACCAGATGACAGACATAGCATCTGCAGCTCATCCAAGCTGGGCTGAGCCCTGCACCTACATAATACAGTGGCAAAGAAATTGGGCACTGGGGTAGGCAGTTTATATCAGCTATAACTGCTTTAATGGTTCTCAAAACCCTGAGAAGTAGATATTAACACCATTTTAATGATGCTAGAATGAGGAATGAAAGAATTATACTTGGTCAAAGTTATATCACTGGCATTAAAAAAAAATTCAATGGAGTAAATCTCCTTGGGTTTATTCAATGATTCTTGAATTGGGCAGCATCCAATCTAGAAGTAAGGAGCTCTGAGGAGCTATGCAAAATGAAAGACTTTTGTAGGAAGAAGGGAGTGGGAACAAGAAACTTATTCTAGGCAAAAAAGCCAGTTGGTTATTGCAAGGTCACTTTCCTTTAGGGCATGGCGGGGGTCTATCAGGCAGATTGCCTAGCTAGTGCTAATCAGGCGATTCCTGACTGACTGGTTTAAGATTCCATTTCTGGGGGAGCTGAAACTGTAATTAAGTCTCGGTTTGGTGATGTGGGGCTTAGCATAAAGCAACTCCATTTTGGAACTGTTGAAGGAAAGAACTAGAAATTATCATAATACGTGTCAGTCCTCCCACCTACTCCAACTATATTAGAATTTGCTAATTGATCCTGGGATCCTTTCTGCTAAATCTCATCAACAACCTAGATTCCTTCTCAACACAGTGCTCCTGGGAATCTCTACTGATGGATTTGAGTTGCCACAAGGGATAAAAATTATTTACTCTCTCATGAATAGATTAACCCTAATAGTCGACATTCTGTGATTCTTCATTACGTAAAGTGAATCAGGACAACTTCTGTAAAGGAAATCCCTTCTTTCCCCTGGCCAGTGTGTAGTTCCATTGTGGGTCTGCACCAAAACAGAAATCATAAACAACACATGGGACTTTGTCTTTTCTGTACCCTGAGGAACATTAGAATTTAATAAAAAGGCTTCTAGTTAATTTTACAGAAAAGAAAATTAAAAAGAACTCATTTTGGAAGACAATTTGACAGAGCAGAGAAAAGCATAAGCCATTGCGATTAGATCAAAGTGGATTTTTTTTTCTGTTTTGCATAACCTTGGCCAAATAAGTTAACGATACTAAGACAATTTCCACATATGAAATATTGTTAGAATAATACTATCATATTGCATTTTCGCAGAGGTTAAGTGATATATCACATATAAAGTGCCAAGCTCGGTGCTTGTGTATAGAATGCACTAAATGAACATTTGTTCTCTTTCACTTTCATTTTATATGTTGAAATGACTGAAAGAGAGAGTGTGATTTTTCCCAGGACATGCAACAGTATTCAAATTTTAGAATCAGAGAAAGTAAAGGTAGGAACAGTCTTTTGATTATGCTACACTGTCTTCCCCTTGATAACTGGGACCAGGAATTATTAATCTCTTTGTCATCTTTAATGCTTGTGTTAAAGTGATAGTTTATCTACTTGAACGTCTGAATATCTATTCAAATCCTTACTACTTAGACTAAAAGCAAAAGGCATATCAAACACAAAATAAATAATTCGATTTCTGGAGTGTCCTGACCTAGCTTACGTTGACTTCAAGAGTGCTACATTTGTTTCTCTTTACAAAGTGTCCTCTTTAATAAAACACTTACTTCAAGTTTCTGAGTTTTACTTAAGGATCAGATAGGCAAACTTCAAAAGAAACTACATTTGTTCTTAAGGGCTTGCATTACCATTTGGATGAGGAAAGTCTTACCTATCTTATACTGTCGATTGTTATCTAAATTAATTCTGAATAAAATGGAATTCAAAAGCATGAGGAAAGAACAGTACTTTCAGTGACTAAAATTCTTTTTTACTTGTTATGTGGCATTGTTTGGTAGCAGCTCTCTATGTTGGAACTTTTCAAAAAAATCGAAGGTGCGTGAGTGCTTTGTGTCAGGACAGCTTGCTACTTATGTAGCTTGGAAGAATTGTTCCCATATATTCCAGTGAAATGAACTACCTTGGGAGTAGTGTGTTGAGTGTGTTAGAATGCAGCTCCCAGAGCTTTAGCCCTTGCGAATCTGGTTCAATAGGTCTAAGCATGGGACCTTCAAACCTCTATTACAACACAGCAGCCTAGATGATTCTCATAGATAGGACTGTTTTCTATAGTCAATAATAATAACAACAATAATAACACAATTAGAAGACTGGCTTGGATGGGGAAGAAAAAACAAAGTTCTCTGTGTTCAGTGTTTTCTCTCAGTCCCCTATAGCTTTGCTGATTAACACCGTTACCAAAATCAGTGCCTAACTAGAGGAAGTGATGTGTTTTCAGGTAGTGAGCCCTGTCACGTGGAATCTCTTTCAAAGTGGTCTGTGTTCTCTGCTCTTGGCAAAACGGAACCTGAAGCAGGAGATTTGGGGTATTGCATTCTGATTCATTCTGACATGTTGGGGTATTGCATTCTGACTCTTGTAATGAAGCACTTTTCCCAGGAACAGAAAGAAGCCATTAACCTGTGAGGGATTAGCTGGAGTCTATTGTGCCATCCTATTTCCATGGGTCATGCAATAGTTTCTCAACATTTCCTACTTTCACTCTCACATCTTCTTCATTTATCACCAGACAACCATAATGGCCTTCAAAATACATAAAATTTATCATATCAATCTCTGGCTAAACCAACAGAGCCTCATTGATTAGGATCACAGTTCACATCTTTCCTGCCTCTTCTCTCGATTCTTCGAAAATTATCACATGCCTCTTTCTTGTTTGCTAATTAACTATGTTTTGAACTTATTTTGTTTCTAGAATATATGGGGACTTTCCTGAGGTTAATGTCTATAGTTCCTTTTTTTGTTCAGCATTTTAAAAAATATGGCTCCACAATCTAGTTTCTCAGGTCAAAACTCAACTTTTCTTTAGAGGACTTTCCTGACCATCAAATTGATATTCTTTTTTATTAACCTATATTTTCCCTTAAGGCACATTTTACAAGCCATAATTTTCTTTTTGTCCTTATGCTTTTTGTGTTTGTTTCTTAGCTATTTTCCCTTTTAGAATATAAGTTTCATGATAGCAGAAGCTGGCTTATTTAGTGAACACTGTTACTCTCAATGCTTAGCACAATATCTGACATACAGTAAATGCTCAATAAATGTTACGTTACAAATGAAGAGATGGCATCTTTGCATTGCCTTCTTAGACAAAGAAGGAATTAATTTATCAGAATGAGTAAAGGGCATGAAGGACCTGGAACTGAAAAAATAGTTTTTATTGTTATTTTATAGATAAGATTGTCAAAGTAAATTCAATATATTATCTCCAATTTAGATTAAAAAAACAACATTTTTACCTTATAACCTAAAAACCCAGTGAAAACACAGTTAGATATATTTTTTAGATTTTTCATTCTTCTGTATGAGAGTTGTCACATGCCATTAGAAATATTTGTTATCCATACATAATGTGTGTGTGACTCTAACCTATATTTAACCATTTGAATTGTTTCTAATATCTTCTGTTGTAAAATGCACTACAGTGAAGGTCTCTATGTAAGATTATTGATATTCTTCCCTGATCATTTTTCTGCCACTTTCTGAGTGATTTTCCTGACATTATCATCCAACACATCATAGTTTTTTTTTAAATTTTTAATTTCCCAGAGCTCTTTCTTATTTTCTATTTCTTTAATATAGTGTCATCTTCATGTTTCTTGGTTGAAATATATCTTTTACTTTCTCTAAAAATATTACGTATCGGTATAGATGTGAGGTTTTGATTTTCTTCTTAAAGACTGTTCATTTCCTCTAATTTCTTGCCTATGTCTTCTTTGTCTTGAGCTCCAGCTTTATAGTGGAGACACTCCTCAAATGTCTAATTATGTGGTAATATTTAAATTATGATTTATATTGAAAAATCACTGAATGCTTTCTAATTAGCTCTGGTTCAGTGGTGGTGGTTGTTTGTCAACTGGTACAATTCACTGAAGGGTGAAGGAAGAATACTAAAATGTTTTCCCATGGAAGTATTCAATTTCTAAAAAAAACCAAAAATGAAGCAAAACAAAAAACCCCTCAAAATCTCCAAAACGTGCTCAATAAATCTGGCATTCAGAAACTTGGGAGCTAAATAGCAGGGGAAGATTCTGGGTAAGAGGAATCTCATGTTTCAGTGAGTAGAAATGGACTTAAGCACTTCCTTTATTTTTGATTATGCCTCTCTCAATCTTCCTTTGTGTCTTGTCTTTGAATCAAAACCAACATGGGGAGGAATAGAAGAAGCAGGAGTCTGGCTGTGGTTCATTTAGTCTTCAATGATCACGTATCCTTGTCTGTATTTCCTGAGACTCCACTGGATAATTAGTGAATCTCCCTTTTTTTCCTTATAGCATTTCACTTTTTACTTCTGATTCTCTAACTTCTGTTAAGAAAATTACATTGATATAGCTGCTATAAACCTTCCAAATACATGTTTACTGTTCTCATGTGCAAATGTCTTCTTTCTCACTCTTTTTGTACTTAGGTGTTTTAATTAAAAAGAAAAAGAAATGAGTCAACTACTATCATTTTAGTAGATGTCTGAGTGATGAATGCATGAATTCAATAAAATGTTAAGCCTCTATTTTTTTATTCTATGATAATAATTCATTTCTATATGCATTAATACACTGTAGGCTTGCATTCCAAGTTAAATAAGAATGTATTATTTGAGATAAACTTCATGTTGCATCTATAATTTCCAAATATTGAATTGCAGTCAAATAAGGAGTCATTTCTGTTCAGAGATTTATAGTTTAGCAGATGCCTCAACTATTATATCTCTCTGGTTTCTGCTCTGTATTAATTAAAAGTCTCATATCTTCTGTCCTTGGCCATAGACCACTGATCTGAACAATTACTCCAGGCAGAATCTGCTGCTAGCACCGGCTCAGGTGAATAATAAAAGCAAAATATACTGCAGTTAATTTTGAAGCCTGTCAATGCCTTCATATGAGAAAAATATAACATTTTTCTATATTAATTGCTGGTTACAGAATTTTTTTTTAAAATTTCCAAAATCATGTTTGTGCTATATAATATGCTAAGATATTTATATGTTTTTAATGTGACCATCACACCACTTTAAAGAAATTAGCATTACGTCTGATTTATTATTGGAGCCATTTGATAGATGAACTAATTGAGGCTTAGAAAAGTTAAGAATTTGATTAAATGCACATGTAATAATGTTAATAAATGTTTAACCTGGGCCAGTCATAGTAACAATTGCTCTTCACCTATTTAGCACATGTAATCTCGATAAAATTCCATAGCAATAGGTAGTATTAAATTCATTTAAGCAAATGAGAAAACTATAATTATAAACGTTATAAAAAGCAAAATAAAACATGCCTAATATCATGAAACTTAGTGGTAGAACTGGGGTTCCAGATGAGAAGAGTCTGATTTCAAAACATGTTTTTTCCTACAAGCATCACCTAGCTTGTTACATGTACTTGCCTACTCACTATATGGACATTTAAAAAATATCAATTAATAGGACTTTGAATTTAAAGCAGTGATTGAAAACTTACACATGGTCTTAGACCAGCTGGAGTCTTGGATCTCTTGTCTCATTTGCTGATAAATCCAGTATCAAATTTAAGTCAGGGACATAGACATTCAAAGAGGCAAGCAACTATCTAGGATTTCATCTGACAGAAGACACTTCAATGAGTCTTTTTTTTTTTCCAACCGTGCTTCACACCTTTAATATCGTTTGAGAACATTCATTCAGTGTTGACACCATTCACAACTGTGCAAATGACATTATCAGATTGTCAGGCAAATTGAAGCAATTATCTCATGAGTCTTAAGTAATGCACACATTGACATATATTTCCCTTTTGATAACAAGGAGTCATCTGTCAGCTGAAAAGCAGGTCTATCATTGAAATCCTTCTTAGTTATTTATTTCATTTCCAGGCAAATGACAACGTTGGCAATAAACACTGGTACTCCTTTACTTAAGGTGAGTTTTAGGATTAGAGAGATGAGTTAGCACTGGCAGCTTGGCACATATTAGCATATGAAAACACTCAGCATTTTGTCTCTTGGGAAAAGCAGTAATTAATCATTGACAAACAAATTGTAATTCTTATTATGCATAATAGTGAAGAAATAATATCTCAGCTTCACACAGGCTGGGTTTCAATGTGGGGTGAGGAGCTAAGAGCTGCACAGTGGGAAGCCCTGTAAGAGTGTCTGAACAAAAAGGACACTGTATGAGGCATCACTCAGAGCAAAACAAACAGTGGTGGGATAGATAATCATAATTAACAACCTGAGTAAGATTCTTTTCCACTACCAAGAAGAGTGGCCCAATAACGGCCATTTATTTTCAATTTATGTTTTAAAAAAATATAGTCTAGTTCAAGGACAAAGTCAGTAATTGTCATCTTCTGGCACGTAAAACCCAGGAGGTCATGAAACTCAGTTTTAGGTATCACAAGGCCAGTTCCTGCCACTATCCCTCTCCCATGTCTGCTTGCCATCCGGTGGCTGGTATGCATGTGAATGCAGACATTCTCTAAGCCTGCCCTTTAAGAAGATTCAGTATTATTACAGAGCACCCATTCGTTATTTGTACAAATATTCACTGATCCGTGAACTTTGCTCAAATGTTGACCATCGAGATGGAATCAGATGATAAATAAATAAAATTATATGTGTGTTGCATAAAGACAACTATAATGCAGCCAGATATATTCATTTTGTAAAATTTTCATTTTAAAATAAATTAAAATAGGGACTTCCCTGGTGGTCCAGTGGTTAAGACTCCGCACTCCCAATGCAGGGGGCCCGGGTTTGATCCCTGGTCGGGGAACTAGATCCCACATGCTGCAACTAAGAGCCCACATGCTGCAACTAAAGAGCCCACATGCTGCAACAAAAATCTCGTGTGCAGCGACTAAGACCCGGCACAGCCAAATAAATAAACAAATATAAAATAAATTAAAATATATCCATGGTCTCTAAAGGTAACATGGGCCCTGAGCACTGTGCCTCCTGTGCTTTATGGATAAGTTGGCACTCTTAAGGGGTATCTTAGAGCCAGTTTAGACCTCCCATCTTTATACAGTGGGAGAACACATAGACAGTGTCAGATTATTACCTCCTTACTTCTTACAGAAGTAGATTCTGAAAGCAGACCTTAGCACCAATTGCAGCTTGTATCTAAGATGTCCCACGGCAATTTTTAATACCTTGTTTATAAAGCTGTAACAGATTTGTTTAGACATCTTTAGTATTGTCAAATGAGTCCACAGATTTTAAGAATAGAAAGAAATCTTTTATTTTTTTCTTAGCAACAAAGTATATTGGGTTTTCAGTAATAGATATTTCTGGCCAGAAGCTAGGATAAAATTTAGGATTCATATTGGGACTTTGATTTCTTTACAAAATAACTTAATATGCACTATTAACTTTTACTTGAGTGATCCTCAAATTTTTTCAAATAACAACTCTATCTCTTTTTAAATTGTCATCTCAAATATGGTATTCTCTATCTGTGATGTTCAACCTTACACTCTTCTGAAAAAAATATATTCAGTAGGTGTGTGTTCTACTCGTTTGAATGTTATATTTTTAAAATAAATGTATGAATAAATTAATATGAGTTATTGATGTGAGCTAAATATACGCTTGGTGGTAGTATATGAGCTAAAACTCTTCACACTGTTTTCTCTTGACCAAAATAATGAGCAACTTCACAGTCAAATTATGGCAGTATACCATGGGGTTATGTTTTTACTCATGTGTAAACCACTGCATAGTCATGTTTTAACGTGATGTGATCATTTACATGCTTTGAATGCTTTGAAAAATAAAGCTTACCGGGCTTCCCTGGTGGCGCAGTGGTTGAGAGTCCGCCTGCCGATGTAGGGGACACAGGTTCGTGCCCTGGTCCGGGAAGATCCCACATGCCGCGGAGCGGCTAGGCTGGTGAGCCATGGCTGCTGAGCCTGCGCGTCCGGAGCCTGTGCTCCACAGTGGGAGAGGCCACAACAGTGAGAGGCCCGCGTACTGCAAAAAAAGTAAAAAATAAAAAAATAAAGCTTACCTTGTTTTTGAAAACAGTTGTAAGAAATATCCCAGTCAGTAGACTGTTACAGAATATGAAATGCGGAAGCCTGCTCTGAAATGTAAAACAAAGTAAGTCTATTCCATAGTGAGTAGGCGTTGGTTTGGAAGAAGGAAGACTTACTCTCCTATATATTCAGAAAATAAAGGAAAAGGAAAAGAAAACGGACTCAGATTGTACAGCTGTGTTAAGTATACATAATTTATCTCTCTATTTTAATTAGCTTTAATGAGATATAGTTTACATAAAATAAAGTTCACCAAATATAAGTGTAGAGTTGAATGAGTTTTTACCCATGTAATCACCATCACAATCATTACGTTAAACATTTCTAGCACCTCAAAAGATCCCTCATACCAATTTGCAGTCATTTTCCTACTCTAGCATTCTGCCCTTGGCAAACACTGAACTTCTTTCTATCATGTCTAGAATTTCATATGAATGGAGCCACTTTGTAGTCTTTTGTGTTTGACTAATTTCATTTAGCATACCAAATTTAAAATCCATCCATGTTGTTTCATGTATTAGTGGTCCATTCTTTATTTTATTGCTGAGTAATATATTCTATTATATGAATCGATAACATAAATCTTTTATACATTCACCAATTGATGGGATGTGAATTCTGTGTGATTTGCAGCTATTATGAATTAAGCTTCTATGAGCATTCATTTATATATGTCACTCAAACAAAACCATATGTCTTTGTGCGACATATATTTATATTTCTTGGGTAAAGACCTAAAACTGGGGTTGCTGAGTCATATGGGAAGTATATTTTAATTTTATAAGAAGGTACCAAAATGTTTTTTTCAGAATGGGTATATTATTGTGAATTTGTACCAGAAAGAAATGTGTTTCAGTTGTTCTCCATCTTTGCCAGTATTTGATATTGTCAGATATGTATATTTTTAATTTCAGCAACTATAAAACATTTTAATTTTACCCTTTATAGTGGGTATATATAATTACATCTCATTGTAGTTTCGATGTATAATTCCCTGGTGGCAATGATGTTCAACATCATATGTCCTTACTTACCATCAACTATTTTTCTGATAAAGCTTTTTGTTTCCTTGATTTTCTTTATTAGATTTCTATTCTCTCTTCAATTAATTTCCCCTCTAATACTTATTATTTCATTTATTGTTTAGATTTAGTTTTCTCTTTTTTGCATGTCTTAATTTAGAAGTTTAAAGTATTGATTTGAGATCTTTCTTCTTTTTTAATATACACACTTTATACATTTCACTCTAAGCAATGCGTTAGTTACATTGCATAAGTTTTGGTATACTGTTTCTTTATTTTCATTCATTTCAAGGTTTTTTTTGATTTATCTTTTAAATTCTTTTTCTTCACCCATTGGTTAATTTGGAGTATTTCTTTAATTTCCACTTACTTGTCAGTTTCTCCAAATTTTTTCTTGATATTGATTTCTAATTGCATTCCATTATAGCCCAAGAACATAGTTTGTATTATTCAAATGGACTGAGGTTGATTTTATGGCCTAGCATATAGTCTATCATGGAGAATGTCCGGTGTGAACTTGAGAAAATGTAAAATCTGTTGTCGTGTGGAGCATTCTATAGATGTCTGTTTGGTCTAGTTGGTTTGTATTATGTTCAAGTCTTCTAATAACTTGTTGATCTTCTGTCTAGTTGTTTTATCTATTATTGAAAGTGTGGTATATTATTTCATATAATTGCTTTTTAAACAGTGAAGAAAAGAGATGAAATATACATTTATAGTGTTTGGTATAGTTACAGAGTCACCTTTACTGATGCTTTCCTTTGTCAGTGAGGATTTGCGTTATTGTTTGGGGGCACTTGCTTTCAGCCTGAAAAATACCTTTTAATATTTCTTTTAAGGCAGATTTGCTAGCAAAAAAAAAAAAAAAAAGTATCTGTTCATATTTATCTGGGGAAGCTTTATTTTGCCTTCATCTTTAAAAAATAGTTTTGCTGGATATGAGTCTTGACAATATTTATTCTTTCAACATCAACACACTGCCTTCTGACCTCCATTGTTTCTATTGAGATGTCAGCTCTTAATCTTACTGGAGTCCTTTTGTATGTGGTAAATCATTTTTCTCTTTCTACTTTCAAGATTTTTCTCTTTGTCTTTATATTTCAGCATTTTTATAATGATCTCTTTGTGTGTTAATCTCTTTGTATACAACTGACTTGGAGTTTGTTGACTTTCCTGGGTATGTAGATAAAAAATTGTTTCTCAATTTTGACAAATTTTTAGCTATTAGTTTTCAAATAGTTCCTCTGTTTCTTTCTCTCTCTTCTCCTTTCTTGTACTCCCATTATGCATATGTTGGTATTCTTAAATGTATCTCACATTTTTCTCAAACTAGTTTCTTGGCATTTATTTTTCTCTGTTTTTCAGATTCCATAATCTCTACCAGTCTAAATTCGTTTTCCTGTTCTTACGCCGGTTCAAGTCTACTCTTGAGCCCCTACAGTGGATTTTTATTTTAGTTATCTTACTTTACACCTCCATACTTTCCATTTAGTGCTTTAAAATTTTTTTTTTCTACCTTTTCTTTCATATTCTCTATTGAAGAAACATTTCATTTTGCCTTCCTTTACTTCTTTAAAGATGGTTTCCTTAAGTAATTTGAACATATTTATAATGGCTACTTTGACTTTTTTGTTAAATCTGACATCTGGGTTCTCCCATAGAATTTTTTCTTGAGTATACGTCACATTTTCTTGTTGTTTTGCATGCTTTAAAAGTTTCTGTTGAGGGACTTCCATGGTGGCACAGTGGATAAGAATCCGCCTGCCAATGCAGGGGACACAGGTTCAATCCCTGGTCTGGGAAGATCCCACATGCCACGGAGCAACTAAGCCCGTGGGCCACAACTACTGATTCTGTGCTCTAGAGCCCGCAAGCCACAACTACTGAGCCCGCATGCCACAGCTACTGAAGCCCACGTGCCAAGAGCCCATGCTCCACAACAAGAGAAGCTACCACAATGAGAAGGCTGCACACCATGAGGAAGAGTAGCCCCCACTCACTGCAACTAGAGAAAGCCCGCACGCAGCAATGAAGACCCAACACAGCCAAAAATAAATAAAATTAACTCTTTAAAAAAAAAAAAGTTTGTGTTGAAAACTGGACATTTTAGATAATTTATTCACCAAATCTGGATATGATTTCAGTGCCTTCCACTCCAAGGCTTGTTGTTGTTTTGGCTTGTTTAGTCACTAACTGGACCATTTTAGTAACATGTTTCCCCTGAGGTGGAAAACTTATGATGTTGCTCCTTAGAGGGTGCTTCCTGGGGCATATTTATAATCAGTCTGGGATGACAGTGGTTTTGTTCAAGCCTCTCTTTGACTGTCTCTTTTCCTGATCAACCCAGCTGGCAGACTCCACTAATTACTCTACTGCTCATTTCTTTTCAGCATAGACTAATATCCCATTGTCTGGATAGGCCACTTTTTAATTTATCCTTTCACTACTGAAGGACATCTCAGTTGCCTCCAAGTTAAGGCATTTGTGAATAATGCTACTCTAAACATCTATTTGCAGGTTTTTATGTGGACAAGAGTTTTCAAAACCTTTGGGTAAATACCAGGAACATGAATGATGGATCGTATGTTACGGGTAAGTTTAGTGTTGTTAGAAATCACCAAACTGTTTTCCAAAGTAGCTGTACCATTTTACATTCCCACCAGCGATGTATGAGTGTTTCTGTTGCTCTACATCATCTCCAGCACTTGGTGTTGTAGCATTTTGGATTTTGGCCATTCTAATAGGTGTGTAGGGGTGTCTTAATGTTTTCAATTGCATTTCCCTACTGACATGTGATGTGGAGTTCTTTTCATAAGTTTATTTGCCATCTGTATATCTTCTTTGATGAAGTTTCTGTTAAGGTCTTTGGCCCTTTTTTTTTTTTTTTAATCAGGTTGTTTGTTTTCCTATTGTTGAGTTTTAAGAGTTCTTTGTATATTTTGGATTGTGATCAAATGTTCTTTATCATATGTCTTTTGAAAGTATTTTCTCCCAGTTTGTGTCATGTCTTCTAATTCTCTTGACATTATCTTTCAAAGAGCAAACACTCATTTTTAATTCTAATGAAGTCCAGCCTATACATTATTGCTCTAATATATGACAACTTTGGTGTTTTATCTAAAAAGTTATCACTACACCCAAGGTCATCTAGGTTTTCTCCTATGTTATCTTCTAAGAATTTTATATTTTTGCATTCTACATTTAGATCTAAGATCCATTTTGAATTAATTTTTGTGAAGGGTGTAAGGTCTGTGATTTCTTTTTTTTTTTTTGCACACGGATATCAGTTTTTCCAGTACTGTCTTTGAAGAGACAGTCTTTGCTCCACTGTATTACCTTTGCTTCTTTGTCAAAGATCAACTGACTATATTTATGAGGGTCTACTTCTGTGCTCTCTATTTTGTCTCATTGATCTATTTGTGTATTCTTTTGCCAATACCGCACTGCCTTGATTACTGTAGCTTTATAGTAAATCTTGAGGTCAGATAGTGTCAGTCCTCCAACTTTGTTCTCCTTCAACACTGTGTTGACTATTCTGGGCCTTTTGCCTTCCACATATAAATTTTAGAAGAACTTTATTAGTATCCATAAAATAACTTGCTGTGATTTTTGTTGGGATTTTATTGAATATTGATCAGTTATGTAGGTTTTTCATCGATTTATTTTTATCAGGTTGAAGAAGTTCTGTTGTAATTCCTAATTTGCAGAGTTAAATTGTGAATTGGTGTTTTTATTGACCAATATACGTGGTAATTGGCCATATTTTCCTCCTAATTTCTATGCGTGATAATTTTTTGTTTGATATCAAGTATTGTGAATTTTATGTTATTGCCTACAGGATTTTGTTATATTCCTTTAATGAGTATTGGCTTTTGTTCTGACACACAGTCAGCTAACTTTAGATCAATTTGAGGCTTTCAAGTCTTGCTTTGGCCTTTGTTGTGGCAGTTCCAGAGAGCCTTTATTTTGGGATTTTTTTTTATCCCCACTACTATGGAATATCATTCTGAAGAATCTAACAGATGCCTCATTTCCTAGGAGGTCATTCCACTCTGGCTGCTAGGATCACCAGCTCTTGCCAAACTTATGTGAATTCTGATAATATATGGTCTTTTGCTTTCCAGTGGTTCTTTCTTTGGCCTTGGGTAGTTTCATCTTATGCATGTATGGAGATCAGTATTCAGCCAAAATTTCAAATCTTAGGAGATCTTTGCCTATGTAATTCCTTCTTTTCTGGTATTGTCAACTGAAAATTCTAATTGTTTCAGTCCCCCCAAACTCTAATCTCTGTATTCTCTACAAAGTAAGCTTATCAGACTCTGCATCCTCCCTCTCTCTGTAGCCTGAAAATTGTTTCTGAGCTATAAATTGAGAAATCATAAAACTTACCTAAATTTTATTTGTGTTTAGGCTTGCAGCATTTCTCTTTTAAAAAAAAAATTATTTATTTGGTTGCACTGGGTCTTAGTTGTGGCAGGCGGGCTCCTTAGTTGTGTCATGTGGGCTCCTTAGTATGGCATGGGAACTCTTAGTTGCAGCATGCATGTGGGATCTAGTTCCCTGATCAGGGATAGAACTCAGGCCCCCTGCATTGGGAGCGCAGAGTGTTATCCACTTCGCCAGCAGGGAAGTCCCAAGGCTTGTAGCATTTCTGTGACTTTTGTCTAGTATCTAAACATTTGTATGCAATGTATTTTCTTTAATTATCTAGCTGCTCATGGCAGTAGGGCAAGCCTATAGCAGGACATTTTTCTTGGGTTTGGGTATGAGTAGATGTGTCCTTCCTATCTAAATCTATATTAGTAAAGAAAAAAATTTATAGTTAAAAATTACGTAGTTGAAAATGTGACCATTTACTTAATTTCTCTAGCTTCAAATGCATTCTACTTTGCCCAAAGCTGCTTTGTTCTTTATTTAAATTTTCATCTGTAAATTGCTTTAAAAAATGTCTTACACACAGTAGATTTTCACTAAACACTGAGTGAATCATTGATGAATAAATGATGAATGACTGTACCATCTTCCATAGGAATGGGGATATCAGTTGGATATATTACTTACAATATGGATGTATCAGGACACTCTCCTGACAGGGAGCTCTTTTTTATTTCCCTGAAGTATTAAATTTATTGGCCTATTGGGCTGCAGATGAATACTGAAGCATGAGTATGTGAGACTGCTGCTTAACTTGCTCCCTTCCTTAAAGAAATGCCCATTAAACACAAGAAAAATATTAGACTAATCTCTCCTAGTATGGCCATTTCCAAGGCACTACTATCATAATATAGTGGAGTACTTTCATCTGATGACTTGAGTTCTAATTTAGCATCACCCTTCACTAACATATAACTTTGGAGAGGAAATTTCACCTCCTTGGGTTTAACTTTACATTCATATTAAATGAAGTGGTTGGACTAACTAAAGTACCTGCTCACACCTGAGATCTTGTTCAAAGCTATTTAAGAAAATATTTCTTTTCTCACTGATTCATTCTCATTAGATGCACTTTCCAAAGAGGGTTGCCTGATATATTTTTTTAATATCTCGCCTTAGTGAGAACATAAAAATAGAAATAACTCAAAGAGAGGAAGTAACACAAATATCAATAATACAAGATGCAATATAATTTTATTGCATTTGATATGACTTTTCAGAGCTAAGTTAAAGCTAGCAGAAAATTCTTTATCTGGTCATTAGTTCAGTGCTCCATAGAATAAAGTACTTCTAGAGCTATAAAACGGGGCTGTATCATTTAATTTGAGACAACTGATTTACTCCTACTGATATACCACCAAAATATCTCGTAAGCATATTTCCTTTCTCCAGCTCCACTGTGAAGACCCCAGTAATGCACTCCCTTTTGGGTGCTGAATGGATATTAAGTTCTATGCCATATACTTTACAAGTTATACATATATAGTCTTCGCCCCATGATACTTACTGTTAAATCCTCAGCCTTTGGACTCCAGAGCTTGCTTTTTAAATCACTATTCTCTTACAATCTCCTTTCTGAACTAACTGATATCCCTGAAATACCAATGTATCATGCACAGTGCTGCTAGATCACCAGTTCTCCCACTGACACAAAATTCTTTGAGATTCTCTAGCATGTACATTAACAGTACAGAAACCTGGCTGATAATAGTGATCCCTGGCTACTTGAAAAAGAGTATGTGTATATACTTGATATATATGTATATATTACATGATATATATATGTTATACACATACATATATACATACATGTATATATGTATGTATATATGTTTGGCCTCATCTGCATCTGCAAAATCATAAATTCAAAGAGTAAATACTAGAAATCTGTGTTTTTCAAAATGTTGCAGGTTATTCCAATGATGAGCCAACACTGGTGAGCTGTGGTTTCCAGACTGTCTGAGCTTCTTACTGTCTGTGTTGTATCTACCCAAAATGCTGCCACAAGCTTCACCCCCTAACTCCTAACATATGTTCCAATGTCATTGAACAATATTTCTCAAACACATCATCTCCTCTTATGACTCCACAATACTTCTTAAAAATTACACTTGCCTGGAACAAAACCCGTCTTTTCATTCAATTAGCAGGTTCCTTCTCTGTCAATCAAAATATATGTGCACTTCTAATGGGGAGACTTCTCTCTTCATCCTTATCAATGTTTCTTCTCCTGTTCTGTCCTATATGAAAGGATTTGATTTAACAATTATTATCAGGCCTTTGATACCCACTAAGGGAAGTACTGGAAGGAAAATGACATGAGAAGGGAATTATTGATTCTGGTGTCTAAGATCTGTCATTCACATGCTTGTGATAGTAATGACTAAACTGGAGCCAATATTTTCTACATTTAGTCTAATAAGTTCAAGTAAACATGCTCACCCCTAAAACAAGACAAAAGTTGCAACAGAATTACAAATAAAATACAACTAATTCCATCAAGTCAAACATGAAGGAGGAAGGGTCAGAAGAGGACTTGCATGATATCTCATATCTCATGCATGATATGATTATCTGCATATGAGAAATTGTACAATGCAATTGTACAAACCAATGTAAAACTAACAGGATGAGGAGTAGAAGTGGAAATACAGAAGATGAAAAAATAGATGAGGGATAAAACGAGTAGGCATATGAATTCAAATTCCTGATATATACTAGGTGATTTCAGTTCTCATTAATATTAATCATTAAAATTGTGTAAGAGAGAAACTCTGTTCTTATCTTCAAGAGAAGAAAATTGAGACCCCAAGATATTTTGAGTAATTAATCCATGTTTATATTATGACTTTCTGGTGTAGCCAGGGTTTAAGCCTATATTCATTTATTTATTAAAGTTTTTTTTTTTTGATGTGGACCATTTTTAAAGTCTTTATTGAATTTGTTACAATATTGCTTCTGTTTTTTGTTTTGGTTTTTTGACCGCAAGTTATGTGGGAATCTTAGCTCCCCGACCAGGGGTCAAACCCATACCCCCTGCGTTGGAAGATGAAGTTTTAACCACTGGACAGCCAAGGAAGTCCCTCAAGCCTGTTGTTAAATCGTGGTCATTTTTTTTCTTTTCACCATAATTTTCCCACTCAAAACTCTCAGGTGAAAACTGAATCTTTGAGCATGAGTCAGAGATGAGCAATGAGCAAAATAAAAAGGTAATTATTAGAATATATTAGAATGCCATATAGCACAGAATACAGGTGTATCACCATTTTGAAACTGCAAAATACAATCTATTTCTGAAGAGAAAACATCATGGTATAGAGAAGAAAAAACAGATTTGGAGGCAGAAAAACTTGAGTTGGAATTCTGGTTCTGTCCTAATTAGCTGTATAAGATAATCTCTGAGCCTCTGTATGTATACACACATGTGTATGTGTGTGTGTGTGTGTGTTTGTATGCATATGTGTACGTGTATATATATGAAGTATAATACTACCAATTTCATAATTTAGTTCTAAATCCTAGAGGAAATAGAAAAATGCTCACAATCATGATTATCTCTAGATAAGAACTTAGGAATGCATTTTTTTTTCCTGCCAATCATACTAGTTACCTGGTTGGAACTGCTTACCATATACGGACATGAACAGAAAACATGCAGTGTTTAGCTTTTCTTCAAGTATTAATTGGATAGTGGAATTGTTCTATTTTTGTAAAGGTTGTTCATTCTGAGATCACTATGGAGACAGGAAGGACATCTCAGGGTAAGCAGGGATCCTAGACCAACCCTCTCTGATTACCTAGGACACTTCCTAGGTAGCTGTAGTTGCTTCCATTCTAGCTGGCAGGGAAGGAAGATGTTCTAGCTTGGAAAATGCTCCACTTCTGCGTTCTACTTCCTATCTAATGTCTTGTCAAGTACTGCTCTATTCCACAGCAGTTCTCAGAGATTACCCCCAAATGAAGGTGTGACGAGTAAAAATAGTTATTTTCCTGTGGAAGCCATTTTACCCACCACATATTGGAATCCCACTGAATGCATTCTTAAAAACAAACAGACAAGCAAAATCATAAAGAACATCAGACTTGATTCAGAAAAAGTGGGTTCTAGTCCCATTGCTACCACTAGGTTGCATATCTGCATAAATTTTCTTTGAAATACTTATCACATTCCCTAGTTCTTTTCTAGTGTTGAGAAATCAGGGAGGAATAAAACTGAAAGCATCTTTCCTCTTAGAAACCTAACGTCTCCATTTTCAGAGAAATGTGACTTAAGAAAAAAAATCAATAACTCAACCCCTTTCTGAGGGCTCTGTTTTGGCCCTTCAGTTCTTTGCCTCCATGGCATGCTGTGATATGATCTGTCTCCCTGCAAGACACTGAATAAGAGAACTGTCAGTATGACATGTGCTGAAAAGGACTAGTTTAACCCTAAACCAGGGCTTCTCCTTGGTCTATTCAAAAACATCTTACTTTCCCCCAGTGATTTTCTGTTACTATTTCCTTTGTTTCTTCAAATAAACAGAAAAGAACTAGGAAAAAATGGGGACAGTAGAATAAGATTACAATCAAAACATAGGTATAAGTTCGCTGGATAAATAAGAAAGTGGTATTCTTACTGTTGGAAAGCCTACATTTGCTAAGTTTCAGTACATGGACCGGGACCTCTGAGATTCAGAAACTGGTTTTATTTATTTATTTATTTTTAATTGTGTTATTTTAAGTTCTGTTTGATATAATAGTCCTAATATCCAAAAGTTCTGGGTTGTATACAGCTCTGCTCATTTAGAATGTTCCCTTCTATTTAAGTGTGCAAAAATCCAACATTTTGTGTACATACTTCTGCTTCTTAAAGCATGAAGCAGAACAATAAAAAAACCCTTAATCAAATGCAACTCTTGTTCTAGAAAAACGAGATTGCCATACTTTATTTTCTTATGTGACTTGCCCTCCTACTTCCAATTACAACCTAAGATGTCAGAATGCAAGATCAGTGTTTGATTTACTTTTGTTCTCCTCATGGAGCCCATTTCTTACTACTCCCCTAAATGTTTGTAGTCTGAATTGAACATGGATTTGAAAATAAGCACATGGGCAAAGTCTGTAAAGAATGAATTATTAAATTAGAAACAATAGTAGCAGATTATTTCTCCCCTAATCTGAGCTAGGTTTTTAAAGAGAAAGGGATACAACATGAGCCTTTTAAGAACAGTGGGAAAATCTAGTAAATTCTGACTTTTACCTCGTTTTCTTGAGTGTCCAACAGAATCTTTGCGCTGCAGAATGATTATCTTGGAAAACCAGTTTTGTTTTCTAGATTAGCCGTATCTGGCAGTCTTCATATTGTCCATATCAGAGCTAATTAAAATGCAGTCCTAAGATCACCTGCAAAAGCATTACCTGGGAAGTTAGTTAAATATACAGATTACTAGACTGTAAATACGAATCTTGGGGAGACAGTATCTGGTTCTTGCAGACAAGCACGAGAAGCCTATTCTATACCATCTAGCTCAATATCCTGCAAAATCATAAGTAATGTGAGGTTAGCAATGGACTGGAAATAGGTTTTTTAGCTGTGTTCTGAAGTCCACAGATGAGCCTGTACTGTTGATAGCAAAATGATGGTGGCCAGGTTGACTTGGTTTGCTCTCTTGGAATCTACATGGGCTTCTGGTCTGAGACATGTTTAAGTACCATGCAAACACGCACCAAAAATATTCATCTTTAGTGCTGGGTGGAGGGCACATCAGAGTTAGGTTTAATTTCCAGATTTGTCACAGTTAGCTGCACAAATTACTTTAACTCCCTGAACCTCATTTTCCTTACCCGTGTGGCCATATTGAATTCCTCTCACAGTTTGAAGAGTACTTACCCCAATATCTGATACCATGGATATGTGCAAAAAGTAGTTTACTCTGTTAGACAGATGCCTTAATACTAGGCTGCCAAAATCCTGAGAAGTCTGCATTCTAAATAACTTGGCTCATACCTCCTTTCCAACCAAAAAAACATCGTATTGTACATCAATCAGGAGTCAATCGCAAGATATGGGAGATGTTGGAACTAGAAAGGTGTCCTTCCAGAGTTGACATTGAAGAACACTTCTCCATAAATGGTTAGCAATAAACAGGGTATGGGACCAAATAAATTTTGGAGAATTGCCCATTTTATATCTTTCTTGGAAAGTGATAATGCCTACTTAGCTAGAAAAAAAGTTATGAGAAATATAAAGCAAGGTAAGATATTAATTTTATTTAAATGCACCTTTCCACCAATATAGTGGATCATAGAATCTTTTTTTTTTTGATTACAAACATTTCAAAGACAGTATTGCATAGAATACACTTTAGTAAATGCTAATTTCAAAGTCCATGGAGAAAATCTGCCCAATCTACTTTCTCCCAGTTAATCTCAGCCCTTCCTTAAAAGCTAATTAAAACTCATTTGAGCCATTCCTGAAAGCCAAATAGCAAAGAAATCACTTCCTTTTTTTTCTCCCAGGGTCATGATCTTGGCGTCAATTTCTAGTGATTAAACCGCAAGAGCTAAACATCAGCCTTCAAATGAGCTCATCATATCTGATGACACCTAGTTATTGCTGAAATCACTACCGATATATAGTTTTATCTGAACTCCTCCAAGAATGTGAAAGTATCATTTCCAAAACCTAACCTGAACTCTTAAGTCTGTGTTGTTACTTTCTCTTTAAAAAAAAAAAAAAAAAATTTTGTGTCCCTCATGACTTTTAAAGAGGGCTCCTTTACTTTTTTAATTTTATTTATTTTTGGCTGCCCTTGGGTCTTCGTTGCTGCGTGTAAGGAACGGCACCAAAGACGGAGGAGAGCTTAAACAAGCTTTATTTGGGAACGCTCCCGGGCGAGGTTCACCGGTCCGAGAAAAAGGAGCCAGAGAAGTCGCGCCCGGGCTAGGGTTTGGGCAGAATTTATAGGGGAAGACGGGAAAGGGGTGTGGTGAATCCGGGAGGGCACAGGTTATTCCTTATATGGTGGTCTTTTCGGGTATCGTGGCAATATCCGGTGCCGATTGCATCAGTCTCGGGACCGTTAGTCCCGCCCCTCGAAAGGCGGGAAGGCTGGGCCGGGTGGAAAGTCCTCAGGTCAGTTCCTGAAACTGGGTGGTCCGGAAAGTCTCGGTCTGATGCAACCTGTGAGTCTGATTGCGTTCCCCTGCCTCGGGCCAGTTGGCCTTACACTGCGCGTGGTCTTTCTCTAGTTGCGGGGGCTACTCTTTGTTGAGGTGCACGGGCTTCTCATTGTGGTGGCTTCTCTTGTTGTGGAGCACGGGCTTTAGGCGCGCGGGCTTCAGTAGTTGTGGCTCGTGGGTTCTAGAGCGCAGGCTCAGTAGTTGTGGCGCAACGGCTTAGTTGCTCTGCGGCATGTGGGATCTTCCTGGACTCAGGGCTCGAACCCGTGTCCCCTGCATTGGCGGGCGGATTCTCAACCACTGCGCCACCACGGAAGCCCAATTATTTCTTTCTTGACACAAAAGGTCTGAGGCAGAGGCACCCACGGAAGAAGGCATTATGAGAACAGTCAGATTAGATTTGTGAAGACAATTAAGCTCAATTCTTTATGGCTGCTTTTTTCTTAGCTTTGAAATGTTTCTTTCTGTTGAATCCTTTGGATTTCTGGTAGCGTTACTGGGGGGGGAAAAAGAGTGATATTTATGAAACAAACAAGAACAAAGTAATAAATCTAGTTCTGTTCTTACTATGTGAATTAAATTGAGGGACTATGGAAGTTTGCAGTTTTGTGTTAGGAGTTTTAAAGAAGGTATCTTTAGCATTTCCTTTCCTGAAAATATGTCTCTGCAGAGTGCTGTCAAATTTTAATTGTCCCCAGAGGACAGGTTACAGATAATTAAATCAACTCTCTCCAGCAAAGAATACTTTAAAACACTTCTGAGAGCCCTGTCGTTTTTACCTGACCTTTGAGAAAAACACTTAGCAATTGACGTAGTTTGTGTTTTTGTTAGAGGTTTTTCTTTGGCAGAGATGAATTAGCATCTGCCTTCATAAAGTCTGAGTTCAGATAAACGAGACACAGCCATTTGCTTGTCTTCTCATACTGGGTGCGCCTTGGATTGGAGGTCCATTTTATTCTAGATCAGTTTCATCAGTGGAGCTATATGAAAGAAAGTACATAATTTACTTCACAGTCTTTAAGAATGACTTATATTCAGTATAGAAACTAGGTAGAATAAATATTTTTTCTCAAACTGCAGCAACTACCCTTATGCTTGTAAGAAACAGGGATGACACTGATGCTATTCCAGAAGCTTTAGCAGTTTCAGCTACGGGAGACTCTCTGAAAGGGCTTGAGATATATGTGGGTTGACTTGCCAATTTTCTTCTTTATCCTTTCATAAAGCACCAATTCTGTGGTCAACCCCTAAATGTAAATTCTTGTAATTGGGAGTTCTAAAGTCTAGAGCACTTTCTTGCCTGTAAATACTGTCCCATATAGAACTTTGTACACATCAGATTCTCAGATGTGTATTAAGTAAGTAAAATGCTTATTAATTAAGCAAAGTAAATGCTTATTAATTAAGTAATGTGTTGTGGGGAAGTGGGTAGACCATTGGGTTTGAAGTTGGAATAATCTGCTCCATCTTTCCCACTATGTTTCTGTGAAGGTAAGTGAATCTACCTAGATATCAGTTATCTTTTCTATAAAAGAAGGTACTTTGATTTAAATTTTGATGAACTGTGTTAAAATTCCTCTGTTCACCTAAACAAAAACTATTGAAATAGGACTTTTTCTTAAAAGTTCATAGGTATTTGTTTAGTCATCGTACATTTGTCAAGTTTGTTTGATGGGCCAGAAAAGATAAATGAGACCATTCTTACCTAAATAAGCTCACTGTGGGAATATAATTCTATAATTGAACAGTTTATTTTCTGTGGGTTAGGCTTCCCTTCAAAGTATTTCACATATTTTAAAGTTTCTCTGTGGCTGGCATCTCTTATGATGCTGCCAGTAATCTTTAAATTTATATATATATTTTTAATTACAAAGGAGTACATTCTGACTGATAGAAATTAAGCAAATGCAGAATGGCACGAAAAAGACAACACTAATTCCATGATCCCACTATTCAGAAGAAATGAGCTATTTAATTTAGAAAGTAGATAGGCATAATACCAATATCAAATGTATCTACACGTTATTGATAAACATTAGTACACAGTAACTTTGCATTTCCTCTAAGAAGATAAAACGTAAATATATGAAATACCATAGTCACTTTTTTTTTTTCTGACTAAAAGATAATCAATTGCCTTTATTCCTGAAAAAATGACTTCTTATCATCAAGCTCCGTAAGACCAGCTGATGGTATTAATCATTTCTACATTTCCTTTCAGGGCTTCAATCTGAGGAGTCCAAAGTCATGAGGCTTCTGAGATAATAAAACAATATTGTATCTTAAATTACTCCTCATCTCCCCCAGTGTATAGTGGAAATTGTCATATTACTTCTTCCTAAACTATTTTGTTGACAAAATCCTCCAGCAGCAATAATTGGCTAGATATTTATACTTGAGATTTACTTCAGGTATTAAAGAAAATCTTATCGTAAGGCCTTTTATTAGAAGTTTGTCAAGAATGAGCTCATTCATAGACAATTTTCTGTTCTCCATCCAATGTTTATTTCCAAAATGGAGAAGCAGAATCCTGATTCAGTGATGAAAATTTTCTTTGCTTAAAATCCATATTATATTTGAATGGGACTTAGTTTACATGTAATATTGAATTCAAATTTGAGCAGCTGCATCATTTTGGGGAGAAATAATTCCGAGTGCTTTCATGGCTCAAATTTTAATGTTATATCTAATTTGCCCAGATAAGAGCTCAAAATCAGCGTTTTGTGAGGAAATGATAGAAACTGTCATTAAAGTTGTTGAAAGTAGAAAACTCAGGTAAAAAGTTAAAGACAAATTTTTTCCCCATTTTTCTTTCTTTCTTTTTGAAATGAATCCTCAAATTTTTTGAACCATTATTTTTTCAGAAGGAAAAAAATTGTCAAAATCATTCTATTTGTGCCCTTGGTTGTGGATGATAAAAAATGAATTGACAATAGTTCACCAGAAATAATTCCAAATGCTTTAAAATACTTCCACATTTGTGGGGAGATTTATGTTCTGTGCAGTATGAACAAAATCAGATTTTGTTTATTATAATTCATAACACCACACTGAGACTCATAGCACCCAATTCTGTCTACCTCTCCTCAGCACTTCTACTTAAAGCACCTTCAGTGTCATCTAACCTTGGTACCTCAAAGAAGCCAGGTTAATGGAGAATTATGCTGCCACCACTATCTGGGATAACAATTGCCCTATTCTCAGAGCCATTTCTGTAACTCACGTTTCTAGAATGTGACTCTCCTATAACTATAAACTCCTGATTCTGGAACTGAACTCCCAGATTCCATGGTAGAAAATCTCATCCTGCAATTCCATCTACCTACTGGACATCAAAAATTTATGGCTGAAAAATATCTTGAAATATCCATAAATAAAATCACAATTTTTTCCTTCTTTTACCCCACCACTTACTTTTGGTTCTCTCAGTGCCTACTTTTTTTTGGTAGATGTTGACTCCCACTTATGTCTCAACAGTTGCTATCTGCTAATTTCACAAACTGGAAATCTGAAATTCACCCTAACTCCTCCGTCTCCATAACCACCAATAACCTGCGTACAATAAAGGACCATGTCCTATCCACTCTAAGGATGCCTAAACATCTATTAACATTTTGCCCAACTTTCATAGTCACAGAAACTGCATTAGATAACAGTTCTTCCCCTTCTGTCAAAGACTGTTGCCATGCATCCTGACTGCCTATCCTCCTTTCAGTATTGACCCTTTCAATTGGGGCATTCCTAACACTCTTGTCAAAATGGTCAAGCTAAAATGAAGATAAAAAACATCCTCCTGCTTTAATCAACTTAATGGCCTCTTGTCCTTGGGCTCATCCCTTGCCAATAGAATTCAGATGTCTACATTATTTCGGATCAGTTGTCTTCTGACGGTTCCTGAGTATGAGATATTGGGGTATTTTGACTCTTAGGGTTGTGCATGTTTAGTGAACATGACAATAACTTTCTCCCTGACAAGACTGACACCAAAATGGCTTTCCCTTGATTTACCTATTACAGCATCTAACCCTCATCTCATATTACCACCATCTTCTGAGTCAACACTTGCTTAAACAAGCAACTGAAACTGTTGATTATGACTTTAAATTTAATCATACACTCATAATTTCTTTTAACTATTTACTTTTTATATTGTGGTCTCTTCTTAGTCTTCCCTAGTTACTGTCCTAAATCAATTTTCCAATATTTGCTTTAATATAGTTCCACAAATTAAACAAAATACATGTATATGTTTTATACATATGTATAAATATATATATATATACATTTAAACCTGCTTTGAAAAAAGAACATAAGATATAATACATCAAGGAAAATAAGACTTACAAGAAAAAATATTGATGTGAGAAATATCTTTGACAACCTCTTCGAATCTCCCATATATAATAATCCTCTCTACCTCTTCAAACCTCTCATGTAGAAGAATTCCTTCTCTCCCTCTTTTTCAATCGCTTTCTTTCTCCCTTTTAATTAGTGCATTCTGTAACCTTGACTGTCAAGAAAGTATCAAATGCCATCTCTAAGGAAATGACTTTCCATCTTTATTTCAGTAATCAAAATCTGGAACTCTAATCAGGACTACAGAGTATCCTTTCCCAGATGCTGACAATAATGCTTTCTTCTCTCACCTCTCTTGACATGCATCTCTCTTCTGCCATTCATGATAGTCTGTTGGACTCAGCGGTTCTTATATATTGTTGGTGCAAGAAGTTTTTAGTTTCAGTTAAGATGGAGTATGCACATTTAGCTACTGTTGCTCACTGATTATTAGTAAAAATCATGGAAGGAAATCAAGCAGCTGCTAGAGGATGGTGTGCAGTAAATGAGAGCAGGCAGATAGAGTAGGGAAATTAAAACAAAAAAGGGCCATATGGTGATAAATTACCTGCTTGTGTTTGCTCTTTTTGTTGTTATGTTTTGCTCTGTGCTTTTGTTGTTATATTATGCTCATTTTTCTCCTGTATCTTCTTGATTAGACTCTCGTAACTCCAAGATTTGTACATGGGTATAGACAGAAATGTTGTAAGAAAAAGCAGTGGTTCTCAACAAAGGAATGAGATGGTGGCATAGGAGGTAGCAGGATGAAACTCTTCTGGCTCCTCCGGCACTGTGCTCGGCAAACCCTGGTGAAAACCTGAGAGCAACAGAGACAGCAGGGAGGGGAGACGGTGGGTGGTGGCAGCAGGAACAGTTCCACACTCTTTGCTCTTGCTGTTTTGCTTCAACACTGACCCAGTCATGGGAAATGTGCAATACAATGGGGATACTAAATCCTCAGGTTTTTAACCAGAGCAGCAGGAAGGAGGACACTGGGAATTCAGGAGTATGGAGAAGATCACAGACAGACAGACAAAAGAGATGCTTTGAATACATATGTGTAAGTCTTGGGCTCTTCCTTGAACTACCCATGTGTAGAACTGATCAGAATCAACAACGCAAAACTTTTGAAGATTGAACAAATGTGTGGATCACTGCCAACCGCAGTGTGAAACTTGGTTGTTTCACATACTGGACCAACCAAAATTGGCCAGCAAAGGCTTTGAAAACTAAACTGTCACTAGAATCACAATTCAAAAAAAAGTAAGTCAGGACTTGTGATTTGAATCAAACCAGTTTGATTGGTTGCTTTAAAAAAAGTTATTTAAGAGATTTTTACAGGACCCAAAGTCTCATAATAGCTTTAAATTATGCATTATAATCATGTACCATGAATACAGTCTTCAAATGAATGGAAATATAGAAGATTTGTCAGTGAAGAAGAATCTTTAAAAGTGGAAATTTTAGTACTGAAAAACATAAAAATGTAAATGTTTGAATCACCAGAAAGACTCAATAAAAGAGATGACGTATGAAAAGATCAGTGGAATTGAAGGTAGATTAGTAGAAATCATAGTTCTAAACAACAGAGAAAAAAGATTGAATCCAAATGAACAGAACTTCAGGGACCTGTGTGACAATATCAAAAGTTCTAACTTTTGTGTCATTGCAGACTCAACAGGAAGACACAAGAGATAGGTTGTGACAAAATATTTGAATTGACAATAGCTGAAAACTTTCCAAATTTGGTAAAGCCCATAAACTTGTAGATCCCAGAAACTCAGCAAACTCCAAGCAGAATTAACTTAAAGTAAATCATGCCAGACACATTACAATCAAACTTCTGAAAACCAAGGATAAAGAGAAAACAATTAAAAGCAGACAGAGAAAAACAATACATTGCACATAGAAGAAAATGGTTCAAATGGCTCCAGATTTCTAATCAAAATCAGTGGTGGCAACAAGAGAGTAGAACAGCGTTTCTTAAAGTTCTTAGAGGAAAAACAAATGTCAACTTAGAATTCTCTATTCAGCAAAACGATCTCTCTGAAATGAAAGTGAAATATGTTCTCTGATGAAAGAACATTAAGACAATTTGTTATCCATAAACATGCTTTAAAAGGATGCAAAGGAGCTTATTCAATGGAAAAGATACTACAAAAGAGGGAAATCTGGAACCTTAGGGATGAATTAAGAGCAACAAAGACGGCAGCTATCTGTGTAAGTGTAATAGATTACATTTTGCCTTTTACAATTTTTAAAATATGTATGACTATTGAAAGCAAAAATTATTACATTGATTTTTTTTTCAAATTATGTATATATAATACATATGACAACTACCACATAAATTAGAGATCCCTATGGGATATTTTACTTCGAGTGACTTTGCAGCTTTTTATTTTATCTCAGTGTTCTTGGAGAGGAAAACTCAGTATAATTTAGATGCCAATTCTTCACAAACTGATCTTTAGAGTTAATGCAATCTCCATTAAAATCTCAGAAGGTTTCAATCTTTTTTCTCTGTTGTTTAGACTATGATTTCTACTAATCTACCTTCAATTCCACTGATCTTTTTTTTTTTTGGGGGGGGTGGGTACGCGGGCCTCTCACTGTTGTGGCTTCTCCCATTGCGGAACACAGGCTCTGGACGTGCAGGCTCAGCGGCCATGGCTCACGGGCCCAGCCGCTCCGCGGCATGTGGGATCTTCCCGGACTGGGGCACGAACCCGTGTACCCTGCATTGGCAGGCGGACTCTCAACCACTGCGCCACCAGGGAAGCCCCCCACTGATCTTTTAATATGTCATCTCTATTATTGAGTCTTTTTGGTGATTTAAACATTTACATTATTGTGTTTTTCAGTTCTAAATACCTCAGAAGGTATTTTATAAATATAAACAAGCTGATTCTAAAATTTATTTGGAAAGAGACGTGAAATAGAAGAGCTAAAATAATTTTGAGAAAGAACTACAAAGTTAGAAGACTCTTGATTTTAAGACCTAAAAAAAGCTTCATTAATCAAGGCTATGTGGTGTAGACACAGGGAACAATGGAATTGAATAAAGAATGCAGAAATGGAAACAAATATGGTCAATTAATTTTTGAAAAAGTTGCAAATGCAATTCAATAGAGAAAGCATAGCCTTTTCAACAAATATTGCTGGAATAATCAGACATCCATATGCAAAAAAATGAAGTTTAAACTTTATACTATATATAAAAAATAAGTGAATCATAGATTTATTTAAATGTAAAACATAAGCCTATTAAACATTTTAAAAAGAAAACATAGGAAGACTCTGTGACCTAGAGTTATGCTAAGTGTTCTTATTTATGACAATAAAATAATGATTAATAAAAAATGATTAACTGAACTTTATCAAAATTAAAAACCTTTGCTCTGTAAAAGACCCTGTTATGGACGTGAAAAGACAATCTGTAGATTTCACACACACCAAAAATAAAAACAGTTTCAAATCACATACCTAACAAAACGCTTTATTCAGGATGTATAAAGAATTCTGCAGTCTTGACAGTGAAAAAACAAACCAATTTAAACAGGCAATATATGTGAACAGATACTTCACTGAAGAAGATACTTGAAAGCAACTATACACACGAAAAATATAATTAGTCATTAAGGAATTTCAAATTAAAGCTGGACTGATGTACTAATACGTACCTATTAGGATGGCTAAAATAAAATTTATAAAGATAACAATATGACAATACCAAATTGACAAGGATATGGAACATTTGGAATTCTCACCCACTGATGGTAACCATGCAAAATGTTACAGCCACATTGGAATACAGCCTGGTGGTTGAAGTAAGCATACACCTACCATGAGACCCAGCAATCCCACTCCTAGGCACGTACCCTAGAGAAATGCCTATATATTCAACCAAAAATCTGTACATGGATAGTTCTAGCAGTATTATCCATAGTCACCCAAATGTGGAAACAACCTAAATTTTCTTTAACATTTGAATAAACAAATTGTGGTATAATGGATTGCTATCCAGCAGTTAAAAAGGAACAAATTATTGATAAACACAATAGCACAATTGAATCTCAAAAGCATTATGCTAAGTGAAAGAAACCAAATATTACATATTATCTGATTCTAAATATATTACATTCTAGAAAAGACAAAATTACAGGGATGAAGAATAGGTTTCTTATTGGCTGGGGTTAGGAGTTTTGGGAGTGCTTGACTAGCATGGGGCAGCACAAGAGAAATTTTGGGGGTTGTGGAATTATTCTGTATCTGGTTTGCAGTGATGGCTACACAAATTTACATGTATGTTAAAAATACAGTTACATATGAAAAAGTGATTTTTTTACCAAATGTAAATTTAAACATATTTATTTATATTTATATTATTATATTTGAGGAAAGACCATATGTAAATATGTATATGTGTTTATACATACACACAGAACACAATTTTTAAAAAGTAGTGCAACTTGTTGACATCACTTACCCAGTTGTTCATTTATTTATTGATTCATTCATCCATGCCTCCATTCAACAAGTATTTCTTGGGTCCCAACTTTATCACAGAGTGACTTTAAACCTCCTACTTTCTCCTTTCCCCTTTTCTTCCTCAAGGATAAGTTGTTTGAAAGACAGAAATTCCACCTATAAGTGTCCATCAACAGATGAATGGGTAAAGAAGATGTGGCACATATATACAATGGAATATTACTCAGCCATAAAAAGAAACGAAATTGAGTTATTTGTAGTGAGGTGGATGGACCTAGAGTCTGTCATACAGGGTGAAGTAAGTCAGAAGGAGAAAAACAAATACTGTATGCTGACACATATATACGGAATCTAAAAACAAAAAACAAGTGGTTCTGAAGAACCTAGGGACAGGACAGGAATAAAGACACAGAGATAGAGAATGGATTTGAGGACACAGGGAGGTGGAAGGGTAAGCTGGGACGAAGTGAGAAATGGCATGGACATATATACACTACCAAATGTAAAATAGATAGTGGGAAGCAGCCATATAGCACAGGGAGATTAGCTTGGTGCTTTGCATCCACCTAAAGGGGTGGGATAGGGAGGGTGGCAGGGAGATGCAAGAGGGAGGAGATATGGGGATATATGTATATGTATAGCTAATTCACTTTGTTATACAGCAGAAACTAACACACCATTGTAAAGCAGTTATACTCCAATAAAGATGTTAAAAAAAAAAAAAGAGGGGTTTTGCTTAAATATGAGGCTACTATTTTCTATCAGTGAATTGAAGGAGAAAAAACAGACAATTGATTATTTCCTTCCTCTCTTCTCTCTCTCTCCCTCCCTCCTTTTTTCTCTGTCTCTCTGTCTCTCACTCGTCTCTTTTTCCCCTTGGTTATTGGGTCCAGAGGCCTCCTGACTTTGAGAAGACCTGCATATTGAATACAGGGCACTACGGCCCTAAGCTCTGGAGACAAATATTTTTTCTCTGTGTTTCAAAAAACTTTTCTTCTCATTTGTGTCAGTCATTTCTAAAATCTGTATCATTAGATACTGAAGTTTGGATCGCAGGGGGGATTATTCTTTATCTAAAATTGTTCACTGTAATGAAGTACTCACTTCTGTAGTCAATGCCCTTTAAAATGAATAAGATATACTCTGTTATTATTCCCTATGTACATATTACTCTAGCAAGGTAGAATAATTGAGGTGCCAAATAACAATAAAAAATTCTTAGGTCTTCTGAAGGTACCATTTAAGCACATTTTCTTTCTATTTATGAATATGTATATTTCCCCCCACTTGAGTGTGGTAACCAACAAAAACTTTTCCTGGATACAAATTACCTTTATAATTAACAATTGAATTTGTTAATTAGTTAGAGAGCCATGGTGTAACAAAATCTTAAATTCAATAAGTAATTTGTTCTATTCTCAAAGTAGAGTACAGAGACAGGTAGTCCAAAGACAGTTTGGGGAATATGCTGCATGAGTTTCCTCATGGAACCAAGATCCTTCTGACTTTGTTTTTCCTCCTTGCCTGGATGCTATTTCCAGTATGAATTCATAATTCAGTATGGCTGATCCAAATCTCGCCATCATGTTCACAGTCCAACCCAAAAGGAGGAAAAGGGCCAAGGTGAGTAGTAACTGTCTTTTAAGCTAAAGTTACAAAAATCTGCTACTGGACATTGTTGTTTGACTCTCCCTCATTGGAGATTACTGATGTAGTGTCATCTAGGTGAAAATGAGTCTGTATTTTTGGCAGCTCTGGTCCATGTGAAAACAATGGCTATACTGCAGTGAAACAGTGCAGACCAAATGTTGGGATGATTGATTCTCTCTCACATTTTGTCATATAGTACTGTTGTCCATGGTTTCCCTTTCAAATATCAGTCTTTTTTTTTTTTTTTTTTTTTTTTTGTGGTACGCGGGCCTCTCACTGTTGTGGCCCCTCCCGTTGCAGAGCAACAGGCTTGGGACGCGCAGGCTCAGCGGCCATGGCTCACGGGCCCAGCCGCTCCGCGGCATGTGGGATCCTCCCGGACCTGAGCACGAACCCGTGTCCCCTGCATCGGCAGGCGGACTCTCAACCACTGCGCCACCAGGGAAGCCCTCTTGCAGCTTTTAATGGAAGTTTGTACCAATGATATAATATGATATAGTACTAAAACATTGTCAAAGATACAAAAGTGGTGGAATCCTAATGGTATCTTTTCTGATTCTGAGAATAGAATGAATATTGTATTTCAGTATAGATTAGAGACAGTCCTTTTCACTTCATATATTTATCAAGAGGAACATCTTCATTTATTTTCAACCTAACTTCACAGTTCAGAAGACGAAAACATGCAAAGTCAGTGAAACAGCTCAACAAAGTAGGCTGAAAAGGTCAAATTCCAAAATTTGTTCATGTTTTGGAAGCACCGTTTAGGCTGAGAAAGACCCAAGTATTCATAACTTCACATTCCCAAATTATAGTTGGTGTTCATTTAAGTGGCAGTAATAAAATATTCTCCAGGAAAACTTTTGTCAAAAATGACATTGTGGGGCTTCCCTGGTGGCGCAGTGGTTGAGAGTCCACCTGCCAATGCAAGGGACACGGGTTCGTGCCCCGGTCCAGGAAGATCCCACATGCTGTGGAGCGGCTGGGCCCGTGAGCCATGGCCGCTGAGACTGCGCATCCGGAGCCTGTGCTCCGCAGTGGGAGAGGCCACAACAGTGAGAGGTCCGCATACCGCAAAAAAAAAAAAAAAAAAAAAAAAATGACATTGTGTCTGGAATAATTGGCTTAAACTAAGAGCTTTAAATATATTGAGTTGTATTTCCTTACTGAATTATAGAGTAATTAGGTAAGAGGACTCTGTCTTCTACTTCTCTGAACCTTGATTTTTCCACTGAAGATAATAAATATTGAGTCATTGATTAATCCATTCCACAAATATTTACTGAGTACCACTTATGTGTTAGGAAATGTGCTAGAGTTTCTGAATGGTTTTTCTTAAAGAGAATGGTAAAAGTTAATGAATATTCTAGTAAGAGTCATAATACTAAGGTTTTAGTTTTGAGTAGGTTGTGTCTTCACTTTGTGATCTCAAAATGCAGCGTTCACTTTTCTGTTCATCTGCTGTGCTTACTGGAGTAGAAGGGTAACCCAAAAGGATATATTAGATTCATTTGAATGCTAACATTCTATTGTTAGAATAACATGTATTAAATAATTAGATTGTTATATATTTCTTGTGCTAATAATTTATACATTTGTTCTTAGATCAGGCAAATTTCACTTAGGGTAGTGTTTCCTAGAGGTCATTATCCTTTCAGAAGCATATGTTCATTTAACTCATAAAATACATTTTTATCACAAGGAATCAGAGCACATGCATCTTCCCTCCATAATTTCAAGTTGGTACAGTGTGTGAGATTAGCATCCTCCCAAAGCTTCTGCCACCCTGTCTTATGACGGCCAAGTATTTGATACAAAGAAAAGAAGAGTGTCCTCCTGAAGCTGCATTATTTATACTTTCATTCATTTGTGTAGGAAACAATAATATCCTCACAGTGAATCTAAACTGCTTGTCATCACTAGGGCTCTACTGGTAATCACTTAAATATACTTTGAAGCTATGCAAGGTAATCCACTAGTAAATTATGTAGACATCTATATTTTTCATTTTCTTTGGACAGTTAATTTATGTTGACTATAAATGTAAATCTTTCACAGATGTAACTACTTTTATCCAAGTCTGTATGGAATATTTACTGCCCCAGTAAAGTCCTGTTTGTCTTTCCTTCTGGCATAGGAGCTGAGCAAGAAGGTTAATAGCCATGCCAACTAATCAGCATGCAATTTGATCTCTGTCATAAGGTTTGTCAAGCAGGAGGGCCATTCCAGCATATTGGTGTTCCAGGATATGGTAGAATCATGTCCCCTCTTTATATCAGTACATTGTGTCAAGGAAGACAAAAGTGTTCCTAAAGGCTACTTGGAGGAGAGTGCTGTCAAAATGTGAAGGACTCTCTAGTATCTCCATAAGGTCAGACTGTAGTACAAATTAGATAACAGATGTTAGAGAAAGACAATAGTGAAAGGAAAATGAATGCAACAATACAAGTTGATCTTGGTGGTCCAAGGTATATCTTGATATGCCAAAAGCCATAATAAGAGCTTCCAAGCATCAGAACTCAGAAGGTGATTTTAGGAGGAAAATGCATGCCAACAGTCAATTCAAGTGTCCTTTGGACACCCAGAAGCTAACTAGACATTAGTCATGGCTCTCAGAGATCTACACAAACAAGGAAGTTACAGAATGACCAGAAAGTGGGACAAATCAATCATTAAACTCATTATGAGGAGGAGTTGCCATGGAAACTGTTTCTCCAAATCTTTTGTGATTAAACACAGGGTCCCTGACATAGAAAGGGACTAGGAATATCTGATATCTTTTTGATTGCCTTCCCAGACCTTATTTCAGGAAATCTTCGATCTTGCCACCCTCCATTCATGTAGTTCAGTGGGACACTAGAGCCTCTTATTAAAACAGAATTTCAACCCCATATGCTCAGTGAATTGGACTGAAGTTAGGAACATAATCCTAGCTGGTATAGTCAGAATTTTTTCATTAGTAATTTGAAAAACCTGGGTGAAGTTATTTTCTCTCTTTAAGTGGTTGGATATTTACCATGTAATCTAGAGACTATGCATGGCCCTAAATTGTGCATTATGAAACAAAGAAACAAAAAATGTCAGTCTGACCAGAAAAGAACAAAGCAGTCATGCGGGAAGCAAGGAGGGACAATGGAGAAGGGTCCCTCATGGCATCAGAACCTCTGATTCTGGTTTACTTTGTGACACAAAAGTCTGGATTCTGTGGAACATCATGGTTTCTTATAATATAGCTTACACCATTTGTTAACTTAAGAAAAATCTATTAGGTGCAGAAAATGAGTCTTACCTTATACACGTGAGAGAGAGAGAGATCCGAGAGGACTAGGATGGATCTCAATTCATCAATTTTGTTGACTGGAGTTAATGTTGGGCTTGCCATTTGACCAAGGAAATGAGAGGGTACGTCTAGGATCTAAATCTGGTCTGGTGATAAAGAACACTGATTCAAGACAATTTTGTTCATGGACCACCTAATTCTGGATCTGGGGCTTAATATAGAGGCTTAAGTGTCTAAAAGTCTTTCTCTCTAAGAACAAAGAAAATAAGACGCCTAGTGAGGGCACAGTTCAGCAAATCAGTGAGAGAGGGATGCTTATAAAATGACATATCAAAAGGAAATAGTATGCAACTTGTATACATATCTGCAATTCTCTAATTATTCCATATATTAAAGGAGAGATAACTAATACTCAATGAGTTTATAGAACTTGTTGAGTTCATATAACTTAGCAGACAAAGGTCTCTTTCATTTAATTACCAAGTTATCCATTATCATCTTACTTATCCAGATAAATAAACCAAAGCTCAAGATATTGAAGCCTCTTCCCGTGGTCAGAAAATTCAAGATTTGATATACCTCTGTAACTACACATTCTTTACATAACCCTTCTCCTACACTTTGCCATTTACCATTTACCAGCTGCTATTAATTGTCTTCTGTATGTTGGCAGTGTAGCAAATACTGTATCTGTAATATCTAATTGTTGTAATTGTCCTAAGGCTGAGTAGGTATGTGTTGAATGTGAGAGTCAGATTTTAGATTCCAAAGTGTTTAGCTCTAAAGCCTACCACTTTAGGCTACTTTGATTTTATTTATTTATTTATTTTTGATTAGGCACATTTCCATTTTTGGCTCTTGCCTAGTTGCTAGAAGGAGAAAACCTTCTGTTTTCAAATAACTTAATATGTATATAGGGAGATCACGTACTGGACAACTAACTACAATGCAATTACGATGCTTGAAATCAGCAGCTGTAGAATTCACTGTGGAATATGTATCAGTACCCTCAGAATGCAGTGGAATAAAGAGTTCTTAGTAAGGTTAGACTTCTTGAAGAGGTTTTTCTTGTTGACCTTGAAATGGAGTGGGGGTTTTGGATATATTAGGGATTTTTATTGGTAGCTTCCTTTTGCAATTATTCAAGAGTGAAGGTTCTGGGAAGGTGTCTTCCAGCTGTCTTTTGTTTTATCTCTCCTTCCTTACTTCCAAGTCTCTGCCATCTCTTACCAGGATGCCTCTGTAGTAGGATAGCTTTTGCTGGTCCATTTGTACTCGGGAAGCAGGTTTTGCTGACTACATCATTTCCATCTGTTCTGGATGATTAAATTTCCCTTACATTCTGACAAGGCCATAAATCCAGCATTATTTTTAGGCAATTGCAAAATTGTTCTGTTCACATCTTTTGTCAAAGAATAAACCAATCAGTAAATTTTACTGGGAAGAGAGACCGTCTCATAAATTTCTTTTACAAACATCATAAACAGTCATGCTAGGAAAGAATCAATTTTAATTCATTATTTTTATTCTATGTCATACTTTAAAAACAAAAAAGTTATTTAAAACTCTGTTCTGGCTGACTTCCATGTTTAATACAGAAATGTTAGAATTGCTGACTCAGCCCAGAGCCTATTAATGCCTTTTATTGTTTCTTTCCTTTACAAATACCATTAAGTGTGAAACATTTAGATTCATTTGTTTTTCCTAAGAGCTGGAAGGCCCAAACCACTTGCCATATTCATGAAACCAAACAGGCATTAGAAATTGACAGTAAGAGAGAGGTTCAGGAAACTTACTTCAGTTTAGGGATAAAGTAAAGCCCCCTTTACCATCACATTCCCCCAAATCTCTTTATCTGCCACAACGCCTGAATTCTAGATTTGCCTAACACTTTGGGTTCTAGACACTTTTTTTTGTGGTCTAGAGATAAATAGCATTTATTTATCTTTAGACCATATTATTGACATAAAGTCATGTCTACTTTCCATAGGTGCCTATAACTTGTCTCTGATTGGCCCCTCTACAAACACTTCCTACTGGTTTAGTGTTCAGCCAGATGTTGCATAGATACTGTAAAGGAGACAATTGTATGCATTTAGGATTATAAAAAAGATATTAAAATGCAAAGGTTATTCAGAAATAATAGAAAATTCTCTTCACAACCATATGTGATAATTAAGAACACATTAGTTCAGTAGCTCTATTATTGCCTAAGTGGAACAAATATATTTCATTTTTATAACTCCATAGAGATTTTAATGGAGATTTTATCTGTTTCAGTTTCTAGGAGGGAAATGTCTTTAATCTTTACTATATAACAAATGATGTCTCAGTTTACTTTGGTCATCTGAGAAGGAAAAATAATTTATCTCAAACTCAATGTTTAGCTTTTTAGTAAATGTTCAAAGTTGAATCTATGAGTATATTAAAAATGCATTCACATTGTCATTGTGGATATTCACTATTATTGGGTTGGGTTGTAGCTGAGAACCGAGGAGAAGAAATGTCCCATTTACTCAGAAATGGCCTCTGCGAGTTACTGAATCTGTTAGAAACTTTCCTAGATAGTCAGGCTTCCTCTTGTCCTGTGTCTTGGAGTCAAAACTGAATTGAGTTTTGAAAGAAAGAGTTGAGGTGACCAAGTGTCAGAACCCACAGACTTTATTTATTTATTTATTAACATCTCTATTGGAGTATAATTGCTTTACAATGGTGTGTTAGTTTCTGCTGTATAACAAAGTGAATCAGCTATACATATACATATAACCCCATAGCTCCTCCCTCTCACATCTCCCTCCCACCCTCCCTATCCCACCCTTCTAGGTGGACACAAAGCCCCTAGGTTCTCCAGAACCACTTGGTTTTTTTTGGTTTGTTTGTTTGTTTTTTAAGATTCCGTATATATGTGTTAGCATACAGTATTTGTCTTTCTCTTTCTGACTTCACTCTGTATGACAGACTCTAGGTCCATCCACCTCACTACAAATAACTCAATTTCATTTCTTTTTATGGCTGAGAAATAGTCTATTATATATATGTGCCACATCTTCTTTATCCATTCATCTGTTGATGGACACTTAGGTTGCTTCCATGTCCTGCCTATTGTAACTACTGCTGCAATGAACATTGTGGTACATGACACTTTTTGAATTATGGTTTTCTCAGGGTATATGCCCAGTAGTGGGATTGTTGGGTCATATGGTAGTTCTATTTTTAGTTTTTTTAAGGAAACTCCATACTGCTCTCCATAGTGGCTGTATCAATTTACATTCCCACCAACAGTGCAAGAGGGTTCCCTTTTCTCCACACCCTCTCCAGCAATTATTGTTTGTAGATTTTTTGGTGATGGCCATTCTGACCTGTGTGAGGAGATAACTCATTGTAGTTTTGATTTGCATTTCTCTAATGATTAGAGATGTTGAGCATCCTTTCATGCAATCTGTATACCTTCTTGGAGAAACGTCTATTTAGGTCTTCTGCCCATTTTTGGATGGGGTTGCTGCTTTTTTGATATTGACCTGCATGTGCTGCTTGTAAATTCTGGAGATTAATCCTTTGTCAGTTGCTTCATTTGCAAATATATTCTCCCATTCTGAGGGTTGTCTTTTGGTCTTGTTTATGGTTTCCTTTGCTGTGCAAAAGCTTTGAAGTTTCATTAGGTCCATTTGTTTATTTTTGTTTTTATTTCCATTTCTCTAGGAGGTGGGTCGAAAAGGATCTTGCTGTGATTTATGTCATAGAGTTTTCTGCCTATGTTTTCCTCTAAGAGTTTTATAGTATCTGGCCTTACATTTAGGTCTTTAATCCATATTGAGTTTATTTTTGTGTATGGTGTTAGGGAGTGTTCTAATTTCATTCTTTTACATGAAGCTGTCCAGTTTTTCCAGCACCACTTATTGAAGAGGCTTTCTTTTCTCCATTGTATATTCTTGCCTCCTTTATCAAAGATAAGGTGACCATAGGTGTGTGGGTTTATCTCTGGGCTTTCTATCCTGTTCCATTGATCCATATTTCTGTTTTTGTGCCAGTACCATACTGTCTTGATTACTGTAGCTTTGTAGTATAGTTTGAAGTCAGGGAGCCTGATTCCTCCAGCTCCGTTTTTCTTTCTCAAGATTGTTTTGACTATTCGGGGTTTTTGTGTTTCCACACAAATTGTGCGATTTTTTGTTCTAGTTCTGTGAAAAATGCCATTGGTAGTTTGATAGGGATTGCACTGAATCTCTAGATTGCTTTGGGTAGTATAGCCATTTTCACAATGTTGCTTCTTCCAATCCAAGAACATGGTTTATCTCTCCATCTCTTTGTATCAGCTTTAATTTCTTTCATCAGTGTCTTATAGTTATCTGCATACAGGTCTTTTGTCTCCTTATGTAGGTTTATTCCTAAGTATTTTATTCTTTTTGTTGCAATGGTAAATAGGAGTGTTTCCTTAATTTCTCTTTCACAGTTTTCATCATTAGTGTATAGGAATGCAAGAGATTTCTGAGCATTAATTTTGTATCCTGCTATTTTACCATATTCATTGATTAGCTTTGGTAGTTTTCTGGTAGCATCCTTAGGATTCTCTGTGTATACTATCATGTCATCTGCAAACAATGAGAGTTTTACTTCTTCTTTTCCAATTTGGATTCCTTTTATTTCTTTTTCGTCTCTGATTGCTGTGGCTAAAACTTCCAAAACTATGTTGAATACTAGTGGTGAGAGTGGGTAACCTTGTCTTGTTCCTGATCTTGTGGAAATGGTTTCAGTTTTTCACCATTGAGAAAGATATTGGCTGTGGGTTTGTCATATATGGCCTTTATTACGTTGAGGTAAGTTCCCTCTATGCCTACTTGGTGGAGGGTTTTTGTCATAAATGGGTGTTGAATTTTGTCAAAAGCTTTTTCTGCATCTATTGAGATGATCATATGGTTTTTCTCCTTCAATTTGTTAGTATGGTTTATCACATTGATTTGCATATACTGAAGAATCCTTGCATTCCTGGGATAAACCCCACTTGATCATGGTGTATGATCCTTTTAATGTGCTGTTGGATTCTGTTTGCTAGCATTTTGTTGAGTATTTTTGCATCTATGTTCATCAGTGATATTGGCCTGTAGTTTTCTTTTTTTGTGACATCTTTGTCTGGTTTTGGTATCACAGTGATGGTGGCCTTGTAGAATGAGTTTGGGAGTGTTTCTCCCTCTGCTATATTTTGGAAGAGTTTGAGAAGGACAGGTGTTAGCTCTTTTCTAAATGTTTGATAGAATTCACCTGTGAAGCCATCTGGTCCTGGGCTTTTGTTTGTTGGAAGATTTTTAATCACAGTTTCAGTTTCAGTGCTTGTGATTGGTCTGTTCATATTTTGTATTTCTTCCTGATTCAGTCTTGGCAGGTTGTGCATTTCTAAGAATTTGTCCATTTCTTCCAGACTGTCCATTTTATTGGCATATGCTTGCTGGTAGTAACCTCTCATGATCCTTTCTATTTCTGCAGTGTCAGTTGTTACTTCTCCTTTTTCATTTCTAAATCTATTGACTTGAGTCTTCTCCCTTTTTTTCTTGATGAGTCTGGCTAATGGTGTATCAATTCTGTTTATCTTCTCAAAGAACCAGCTTTTAGTTTTATTGATCTTTGCTCTCGTTTCCTTCATTTATTTTTACTTCTGATCTTATCTTTATGATTTCTTTCCTTCTGCTAACTTTGGGTTTTTTTTTGTTCTTCTTTCTCTAATTGCTTTAGGTGTAAGGTTAGGTTGTTTATTTAAGATGTATCTTGTTTCCTAAGGTAGGATTGTATTGCTCTAAACTTCCCTCTTAGAACTGCTTTTGCTGCATCCCATAAGTTTTGGGTCATTGTGTTTTCATTGCCATTTACTTCTAGGTATTTTTTGATTTCCTCTTTGATTTCTTCAGTGATCTCTTGGTTATTTAGTAGCATATTGTTTAGCCTCCATGTGTTTGTATTTTTTACAGATTTTTTTCCTGTATTTGATATCTAGTCTCATAGCGTGTGGTCAGAAAAGATACTTGATATGATTTCAATTTTCTTAAATTTACCAAGGTTTGATTTGTGACACAACATATGATCTATCCTGGAGAATGTTCCATGAGCACTTGAGAAGAAAGTATAATCTGCTGTTTTTGGATGGAATGTCCTATAAATATCAATTAAGTCCATCTTGTTTAATATATCATTTAAAGCTTGTGTTTTCTTATTTATTTTCATGTTGGATGGTCTGTCCATTGGGGAAAGTGGGCTCTTAAATCCCCTACTGTGATTGTGTTACCGTCTATTTCCCCTTTTATGCCTGTTAGCATTTGCCTATGTATTGAGGTGCTCCTATGTTGGGTGCATAAATATTTACAGTTGTTATATCTTCTTCTTCATTCGATCCCTTGGTCATTATGTAGTGTCCTTCTTTGTCTCTTGTAATAGTCTTTATTTTAAAGTCTATTTTATCTGATATGAGAACTGCTACTCCAGCTTTCTTTTGATTTCCATTTGCATGGAATATCTGTTTCCATCCCCTCACTTTCAGGCTGTATGTGTCCCTAGGTCTGAAGTGGATCTCTTGTAGACAGCATATATATGGGTCTTGTTTTTTTATCCATTCAGCCAGTCTATGTTGTTTGGTTGGAGCATTTAATCCATTTACATTTAAGGTACTTATTGGTATGTATGTTCCTATTACCATTTTCTTAATTGTTTTGCGTTTTTTATTGTAAGTCTTTTCCTTCTCCTGTGTTTCCTGCCTGGAGAAGTTCCTTTAGCATTTGTTGTAGAGCTGGTTTGGTGGTGCTGAATTCTCTTAGCTTTCACTTGTCTGTAAAGTTTTTAATTTCTCTGTGGAATCTGAATGAGATCCTTGCTGGGTAGTGTAATTTGGTTGTAGGTTTTTCCCTTTCATCGCTTTAAATATGTCCTGCCACTCCCTTCTGGCTTGCAGAGTTTCTGCTGAAGGATCAGCTATTATCCTTATGGGGATTCCCTTGTATGTTAGTTGTTGCTTTTCCCTTGCTGCTTTTAATATTTTTTCTTTGTATTTAATTTTTGATAGTTTGATTAATACATGTCTTGGAGTGTTTCTCCTTGGATTTATCCTGTATGGGACTCTCTGCACTTCCTGAACTTGATTGACTGTTTCCTTACCCATATTAGGGAAGTTTTCAACTATAATCTCTTAAAATATTTCCTCCGTCCCATTTTTTTCCCTCTTTTTCTTCTGGGACTCCTATAATTTGAATGTTGTTGTGTTTAATGTTGTCCCAGAGGTCTCTGTAATAGTCCTCAATTCTTTTCATTCTCTTTTCTTTATTCTGCTCTGCAGTAGTTATTTCCACTCTCTTATCTTCCAGGTCACTTATCCATTCTTCTCCCTCAGTTATTCTGCTATTGATTCCTTCTAGAGAATTTAATTTCATTTATTGTGTTGTTCATCATTGTTTGTTTGCTCTTTAGTTCTTCTAGGTCCTTGTTAAACATTTCTTGTATTTTCCCTATTCTATTTCCAAGATTTTGGATCATCTTTACTACCATTACTGTGAATTCTTTTTCAGGTAGGCTGCCTATTTCCTCTTCATTTGTTTTGTCTGGTGAGTTTTTACCTTGCTCCTTCATCTGCTGTGTGTTTCTCTGTCTTCTTGTTTTGCTTAAATTACTGTGTTTGGGGTCTACTTATCACAGTCTGCAGGTTCGTAGTTCCTGTTGTTTTTCGTGTCTGCCCCCAGTGGGTAAGGTTGATTCAGTGGCTTGTGTAGGTTTCCTGGTGGAGGGGACTAGTGCCTGTGTTCTGGTGGATGAGACTGGATCTTGTCGTTCTGGTGGGCAGGACCACATCCGGTGGTGTGTTTTGGGGTGTCTGTGAACTTATTATGATTTTAGGCAGCCTCTCTGCTAATGGGTGGGGCTGTGTTCCTGTCTTGCTAGTTGTTTGGCATAGGGTGTCCAGCACTGTAACTTGCTGGTCATTGAGTGGAGCTGAGTCTTAGAGTTGAGATGGAGATCTCTGAGAGAGCTTTCGCCGTTTGATATTACGTGGGGTTGGAAATTCTCTGGTGAACCAATGTCCTGAACTTGGCTCTCCCACCTCAGAGGCACAGGCCTGCCACCCGGCCAGAGCACCAAGACCCTGTCAGCCACATGGCTCAGAAGATAACGGAGAAAAAAAGAAAGAAGGAAAAAATAAATAAATAAAGTAAAATAAAGTTATTAAAATAGAAAAAAATTCTTAAAAATAAAAAAAAATAAAAAGTAATTTAAAAAGAGAAAGAAAGAACAGAGCAACCAAACCAAAGAACAAATCCACCAATGATTACAAGCACTAAAAAACTATACTAAAAAACAAACAAAAAACAGACAGTCAGAACCCTAGGACAAATGGCAAAAGCAAAGCTATACCAACAAAATCACACAAAGAAGCATACACACACACACTCACAAAAAGAGAAAAAGGAAAAAAAAAAAATATATATATATAACAAAAAAGGAAGAGAGCAACCAAATCAATAAACAAATCTACCAATGATAATAAACTCTAAATACTAAAGTAAGATAAACATAAAACCAGAAACAAATAGATGCAGAAAGCAAACCCCACATCTACAGTTGCTCCCAAAGTCCACCGCCTCAATTCGGGATGATTCATTGTCTATTCAGGTGTTCCACAGATGCAGGGTACATCAAGCTGACTGAGGAGATTTAATCCGCTGCTCCTGAGGCTTCATGGAGAGATTTCCCTTTCTCCTCTCTGTTCGCCCAGCTCCTGTGCTTCAGCTTTGGATTTGGCCCTGCCTATGTGTGTAGGTCGCCTGAGGGCATCTGTTCCATGCCCAGACAGGATGGGGTTAAAGTAGCAGCTGATTAGGCGGCTCTGGTTCACTCAGGCCAGGCCGAGGGGAGGAGTACGGAATGCGGGGCGAGCCTTTAGCGGCAGAGGCCAGTGTGACGTTGCAATAGCCTGAGGCACACCGTGGGTTCTCCCTCGGAAATTGTCCCTGGATCATGGGACCCTGGCAGTGGCGGGCTGCACAGGCTCCCTGGAGGGGAGGTGTGGATAGTGACCTGTGCTCGCACACAGGCTTCTTGTTGGCGGCAGCAGCAGCCTTAGCATCTCATGCCCGTCTCTGGTGTCCGTTCTGATAGCCGCAGCTCGACGCAGCTGGAACCCATCTCTGGAGCTTGTTTAGGCGGTGCTCGGAATCCCCTCTCCTCGCGCACCATGAAACAAAGAGGCAAGGAAAAATCTCTTGCCTCTTTGGCAGTTCCATACTTTTTTCCCGGACACACACTACTAACTGTGACGCACTAGCCCTCTTCAGGCTGTGTTCACGCAGCCAACCCCAGTCCTCTCCCTGGATCTGACCAAAGCCCAAGCCTCAGCTCCCAGCCCGCGCCCGTCCCAGCGGGTGAGCAGACAAGCCTCTCGGGCTGGTGAGTGCTGGTCAGCATCGCTCCTCTGTGCGGGAATCTCTCCACTTTGCCCTCCACACCCCTGTGGCTGCACTCTCCTCGGCGGCTCTGAAGCTTCCCCCGCTCCACCACCCGCAGTCTCTGCCCGCAGTCTCCGCCCACGAAGGGGCTTCCTAGTGTGTGGAAACCTTTCCTCCTTCACAGCTCCCTCCCACTGGTGCAGGTCCCATCCCTATTCTTTTGTCTATTTTTTCTTTTTTCCTTTTGCCCTACCCAGGTATGTGGGGATTTTCTTGCCTTTTGGGAAGTCTGAGGCCTTCTGCCAGCATTCAGTAGGTGTTCTGTAGGAGTTGTTCCACATGTAGATGTAGTTTTGATGTATTTGTGGGGAGGAAGGTGATCTCCACATCTTACTCCTCCGCCATCTTGAAGGCGCCCCCCCTCAGACTTTATATCATTGATATTATTGACAACATGTATGAATTTAAAATATGTATTTTTAACATTGCAGCCTACTGAGGAAAATTAAGGAAAATTGTTTATTTTTTACACTATAAATAATATACTTTAAGCTGAGGAAATTCTACATTATAAAATGGTATAGTTTTTTGTAGGAAAAAAATAAGAGTACTGGATAGGCGTCTTGGTTTTCATATACTTCCCTATTACAGATGAGAAAATCTAAGTTCACAGAGACCAAGCAAAATTTCTAAGGCCATAAAGGAAGATGATTACAGAATGATTACCAAAAACCGAGGTTTCTGAGTCCAGGTCAGTTACTTACCCATCATGGCCTTGGATGCGTTTGGTCATTTTTTTCCAAAACACTGGTTTGTTTAATGGGGCAAAAATGAATCAGTTGTTAGGCCAAGGGATCCACTCAAATCTGAGAGATTTATACAATGTTATGAGGGTATAAATTCCAAGTCTATATAGGGTAAATGAGGAAACTGAAGGCTATAGAAGTAATTTGGCCATAGTCACTCAGGAAGATAAGGACTGATGTAGAGACAGAAACAAGTTCTGCTTCCTGACCTATTTTCCTTCATAGGAAGCTTGATGGCATCCCTTCTGAGAGAAAAATCAAATGATACTATGTTTTCAGGTAAACAGATTTTGATCCACAAAATTCATAATTGTCTGTAATCTGGTCTCTATTTTGCTTTGCTTGTGTTTATTTTGATTTGTTTTTCATTCCTGCCATTAAGTTGGCTTATGCTTTTAAAATTTATATTAAATAAAATTTAATATAAATTAAATAAGTGCCTTCCATGTGATGGGAATTATGCTGGCTATTTTCATATATCTTTTCTATCAATTCCTCATAGTAACATTGAATTTAGTTGCATTAGTCCCAATTAATAAGAACAATTATTGAAGCTATGACTTACATAGTCCACATTCAGAGCAGTTGGAGTTCTAAAAAAAAAATGTGGTCTGACGATTGAAAAGTGATTTAAGGGTCTTTACTTACATTTTTAAAATGTTTGGGAAATCTCCCTTTATGCATTTATCCTGGAGACACCTTAGTAATGCACTGTAATTCTATGGTTTGTTTCTATTTGAAGTTCACAATAAGTTTTGAAGATTTCTTAGATTGTTAAATTGTGACCTGCAAGAAATATTAAAATAATCAGTTTCAAATACAATTTCACAAACAATAAATTTAGCTAAGGGAAAAACACCTATAAATATTTAAACTTGAAAGATGTCTTGTGACTGGTAATGGAATATTATGTGAGGTTTTATCTACTCCATAGCTCAAGTTCACTTTAGCAGATGTTGTATAAGCCTGTTAGGGACATAATCTCTCTAATCATTTCATTTTTCAGGAAGACTCCAGATGCTTGACTGTAACTGTACTCATGTTCTCAAAAGATGTGTCTTACTTCTGTAGAAACATAGACAATAAATTAAAGGAAGTGATTTTTGATACTGTATTTAATGTAGTAACTGTACATGTTGAACATTCTTGACAAAGGAATTGTGAGTAATGGATTTATTCAGGCTTCCCAGAAATTTTATGAGTGTCTGGCCTCACCCTGTGATAAGCAGTAGTGATAGAAGGATGAATGAAGCAAAAACCCATCCTTCAAGGAACTTGCAAACTATTAAGGTAGACACACTTTGAAAAGATGATTTATAACACATTGAGATAAGAGATAAATGAAACTATATAATACCAAAGGAGGAAACAATATTTGCAATAGTGATCACAGCAATGTATTTTAACATTTATTGAGCTAGTAATATATGCCAGAGTTTTAAATGTTTTCTTTGACTTATCTCATTTATTCCAATTTGAAATCCTGTGATGGATACTTTACCTAAATAATCTTTTTTAATCCACAATTTTTTAAAATAAATTTATTTATTTTTATTTTTGGCTGCATTGGGTTTTCGTTGCTGCACTTGGGCTTTCTCTAGTTGCGTCGAGCAGGGGCTGCTCTTCATGTGGTGCACAGGCTTCTCATTGCGGTGGCTTCTCTTGTTGTGGAGCACAGGCTCTAGGCATGCGGGCTTCAGTAGTTGTGGCTTGCGGGCTCTACAGCACTGGCTCAGTAGTTGTGGCGCAAGGGTTCAGTTGCTCTGCGGCATGTGGGATCTTCTCGGACCAGGGCTTGAACCCGTGTCCCCTGCATTGGCAGGCTGATTCTTAACCACTGCACCACCAGGGAAAGCCCCTTAATCCACACATATTTACTGCACTTGTACAATAATTAATCTTATTTTACACATGAAGGCAGAAAGGTTTAGAGGGATTTAGTTGTCTAAGGTCACAAGGTAGATCACACAGTGAAACAGGGTAATTTGATGGGAGTTTAATAAAGGAGTTATCTATAAAGTTTGGGTAAATTTAGGAGAACAAGGGGTAGTAGTGTACCACTGGGCTACCTAGAGTAGGGAGTATGCAGTTTTGCCACCCACCTGTATATAGGGTCAGGAGCGGAAGGAGTTGAAGGAACCTGGAGAGATGTAACTGGATAAAGAGATCTATATGATAAAAGCTGTTGCATTTGGTAGGGGGTACCACAGTACCCAGGAGGAAAGGAGCCAGGGGCATAAATATCCCAACATCTCTCTTCCTTGGCTAAGAACTACTGTTGGTGCCTCCATGGCTAAAACCACCTGCAAGCCAGAGGTCAAGGGATAATTATGTAGTCCTAAGAAAGGTAGAGATTGGCTGGGAGTATATATGAGGCAGGGTAATTGGTACATAACCAAAAGAGTGGAGAAGAGCACACATTCAGAGGAAGGTAAGGTGTTCGACTGACTGAGGGTGAGGCTAAGCTGAAAGAGATGGGGCTGATGAAGAACTCTCTTTCATCACTTTTACATTCCTCCATAGCACCTTCATACTCATATCTTTAGCAAAATGTTTTTTTTCAAAGTTATATACATGAAAGTCATATGGGACAAATATGATAAAACATGAGTAAAGAAAGTTGACGTAGGGGAATATTGGGAAAATTTTGTCAGATAACCAGTGGCATTCACAACACTTCCATTTATTCATGGATATATATTGAATATCCACTATGAGTTTGGCCTTGCTCAAAAGGCTATTTATTTCTTCAGAGAGCTGTGAGTACAGATAAAAAGGACAAGTACATCAATGATTACAGTACCTCGTGAGAAGCGTATGTAAAACACACACACACACGATGCTATGGGAAGAAGAGAAGGACTTAATATTTTACAAATATCGTTTCACATAATCCTCACCACTATCTATAAAGGTGCTATTTTTATTGACATTTTACAAATGAGTTAAATGAAACTGAGATCAGTTAAGTAACTTATCTAAGATCTGAGAGCAAATAAATGCTACAATCATATCTGGTTCCAAAGTCCATGTTCAAATTCCTATTATAAAAATACTTCCCTTTGTGTCAGGCAACAAAGATAGATAATTTGGCGGTACTCAGAAAGTGGGGGTAAACTATGGTTGTGGATAGAGACAATGTCATGGGTTTTAAGCAGGTCATAATATTTTCCTTATGATGTAGTTGACTGTGTTCCGATCCTTTGGTCAGTTATTCATATTTTTTGAAAAATAAGCAAGGTATTATGTCCAATCTAATTCAGGTTTCACTGAAGATATAGGTGCATGTGTTCCATCCTGCTCATAAGGTTTCATAGCCCACTGCCTTTCTGCCTATGCTCAGTCCTCATATTAGAAGTTATTTATGTTCCTGGCACATCATATATTATCCACTATGACAACACTAATGTGCATAACCCTCTTTCGGCTCACTACACATTCATCTGTCATGTAGGACTCTCCATTTCTCCTAAAAAGACTAGTGAATGTTAACTCTTAAGGATAATTTTCTGCCATCAAGTATGAATGAGTATTCCATAATTAAGAATTATGGGAAATATTAAACCCACATTATGAAATAGAGTAAATAAAGCTTGGAAAATTGTCAATCTTTTGTTTGTCTCTCCATTCAATCATGACATCATATTCATGCTATTTTAGTCTTTGAAACCTTTTAAAATATAACTATAGGAAACTGCTATCATGTAGTTAAGAAAGACTGATAACACATTTGCCGTAATGCTACTTGACTTTTATTTTAATATTACAAAGCATTGTATAAGTAACTGCAGTAGAAAGAGATGCAGCAGAAAAATATTAGACATTTGAAGAAACAAATAAATAAAGTAAATTTTATTTAGTACCTACTATGTGCCAGACAATACTGTTGTCATAAAATTATAGATTAGAAATGATTCAGAATTTTAAAAATGCTCCTATTATTTGTTGTTTTCGTCTGCATTTCTTAAATGGTTAATCCAGTTACTTTTTCACCATGCCAAATGGGTAAGTCCTCAGAAAAGGACGGATGATTTCAAAGAGAATATGAAGTTTTTTTCTTGGAATGTGCATTTCCTTTTAATGTAGAATTTCTTATCATATTTCCTAGCATTGCTCATATTTTCACATTTGAGAATTCTCCAAGGTCATAGTACTTTGACTGCTTTTTTTTCTGTCTTCTATTATCTATGTCCTAAATATCCAGTGTGAATTTCTTCACCAAATATTACTGATTTTTTTAGAAATATTACCACTTAATGTCAAGCACAGCACTTTTACTGATTGGTATTTTTTTTTCCATTGGTTATATTCTTATTTTAAATGTGTTCTATTCTTTATTAGAATGTGAACTCTGTGCTTCTGATAATGGGAATAAAAAGACCTGAATCACTCCACAGTGTTGGTAATTAATCCCACCTGTTTTCAACACCAAGTTCCACATAGAATATTTATCACCTTGGTGATTTCAGTTATACTTCTCTAATTTGTTACCATTAATTAAAGTTTTAGTAATAGTGATGAGTTATTGACTTCTGAGCTCAAGGAAACAGCATAATATAGATGGAAGTATGGATGAATAAAATCATAGAAAGCTTTGTAGAAAAGTGTGATTAGAAAGAAGCAAAAACAAGAAAGAAAAAAATGAATTGAGAAACAGTTATTGCTCCACTGCCATTTCTGAGTTATTGTATAGATATGGCAAAACTTGATCAAAGTGTTAGAATTTAATTCAAATTCTAAGTGAGCAAATAAATGACTTTTCTAATTAATGGTTCCCTTTCTTATAAGCACTTAAGTTTTGGAGAGGAGATGGAAAACAGAAGACTTCCTTGGGAAGTGGTCAGGATACTGAAGTAAATTATATAATTTTAATGTAGAAAAACCTCTAAAACACATTATTATAAAATTAATTATAACAACAATAAAAATAAACAACTAAGTCTGTGTTACATACACATATTTATTGTGAGGTCCCTATGATAGCTAGTTTTTCTTCATTCTCCACTTCACTCTACCCACAATTCTACTGGAGATGCAAAATAATTATAACTCATAGGTCATGCCCTCAAATAATTATTTTTTACTTGGAGGTCAAGGCTTAAACAAAAGCCAAGTGAATTAACGATAATGTGATCAGCATCAAATGTCATAGAGTTCAAAGGAGCAAGATCATTGTGAAGTTACATGGTCACAGGAAAATTCTTGGGGGATTGGTGTTCTAAGGATGAAAATTCCTGGGGGGATTGGAAAATTCCCCTGGGGGATTGGTGTTCTAAGGATGTGCAGAGTTTAATAACAACTCTAACAGTGACAACAGATATGTATTGAGCATTCCTCTATGTGCTAGACAATATTTATTATATAAATTTTATTGATGAGGATATTGAGTCATAGATAAAATAACTGGCTCAGAGAGAGTGAGATGAGAGTTATTTTATTCGGGGAAAACAATGAAGAAAGTGGTGTGCAGGTGATGTTCTTAGTGTGCATCATTTTTTTCATAGTTACTCTCCACCATCTACAGCAAAAACTTGATGTTGGGAGTCATGGAATCTACGTTTAGAGATGCACTGATGAGGACTTTGATTGATAGATAGGCAAGGGATTAAAATTTAATCTGGAATCAGTACTTTAGAACAATTAATACAACCATGAGTTGGCAGAGTTTGAGTGGTCGGTGACTGATTCATTAGAAAGCTGATTCTGTTAAGTATCTAATTTTAAATCGTGGCATTGAGGACTGATAGGAAATCATAGTCATGGCAGTCAGGAAGACTTGGAAGAAACACACTCATTGAAAATGCAAACAGAGGAATAAAAATGTATACAGGATAATGACTCAGACAAGGGTGAGAAGAAGAACACTGGCTGAACATCTATTATAAGCCAACAACTGTAATTATTAATTAAGTTGTAACTTCTTCAAGCTTCTCACAAAGTCTCCATGAAAACCATGAGTATTGCCAATGAATATATCAAAACTAATATGGCTCAGAGAATACCCTGCACAAGTTTATACAGCTCAGATATGGGAGAGTTGGATTTTCTTGAGCCCAATCACCTCAAAATCTAAAGTTATTTCCAATTCTCCAGGCATCCCTCCTGAGGCATTGAAAGGTATTAGCTTAATTAAAATCTTAAGAATGTGCCCAAACTGGCATGAGTAAGGCTATAAAATGGGGTTTTTGAAGTACCCTCAGATAAACAGAAAGCTCTGTAATTTACATTTCATCACATCAGCCTTAATTACAGTGTAACATGTTGACATTGGTTGAGTAATCTTCATTTTATATTTTTTTGCCCTTAGTCCATCTTGTTCTTATTTCTATAATATTGTTTGAATAGTTTCCAGATTGGACCCAAAAGCATTCTATGTAGGAAGTTATGGCTAAAACATTCATCTTAACATCTCTTCTCCTTATGGAAATGCAGATTCTCTCTTGTGAAGCGAACTAATTAATGTCCCTTTCCTGCACAATATACAAATGGCACATAAATATTTAATGGCCTGGTTTAGCATTTTTATTAGACTCTATGATACATCAAACTATACACTGTTTAAAAGCTGAATCTAAATGATACCGTGCTTTCGAAAACCCCATCATGTATGATGTATTTTACCAATAAAATTTAAAGAAAACATTTAGGCTGTACTGAGAATAAACTATTATTCTTTACTTATTCTATGACTTGAACTTGAGCATTCACCAATAACTCTTTATGCTTTTATTAGTAGTAAGTAATACTGGATGAGCCAGATAGGATATAAAATTACCCAAGATTATCCTATATAATGTGATCAGTCCTGCCTTTTAAGAATTCCCTGGAGATAAGCCTAGGAAAGTGTTCAATAGTTTTGAGATTACCTCTTCAAAAGCGCCATCTCCTCATTTGAACTTTAGCTATCTGCCTTCCCATTGTCCATTCTCCTTTAGTCTCTAGATGTTCCTACATCTAATTCTGCCCTCTTGAGGTATCAGGTTTTTAGGGTTTGCTTTCAGAATTTCCAAATATCCTCTGCTGTTGCAGACTGCAATGAGCCAACAACTTCTCAGCAAGGTCTCACCACCACTATAAGCACCTAGTCTTCATCATCGTTTTGGGTTCACCATACTACTGGTTCTACTCTTTCAGACAAACCATGTTTAGGAATACTAGTTCTATGAGCTGTCTTCAAACTCCCCATATGGTTGAAAGCTTTGACAAGTGGTTTATATGTGGCCCAACTTATAATTTATGTGAAATGTTAACAGTGAGGTTCAACCAAAAGAAGACACAAAGACAAATCCTATCAATTTCACCTTCAATTTTCTTGTAGCTCAACGTGGGGTCTGACCTCCAAACCTAACACAGCTAAGTTGATAACCAGTTATTAAAATGGTAAATGATTCTAATATTTTGTCCTATTTAAGGAATTAGTATTCTAAAGATTATTTGCTTTTAAGAATTTTGATGGTATACAATACACTGACAACATGTGGAGAAAAACTGATAAAGGGCAGAAAGTACAATTAATGAACCCTGGAGTAGAGCTTTCCAAGAGGAGGAAAAATAAATATCTAGGTCTAATATTCACTATCCAAATGTCACTGTACTATCTTTGTGTTCCCAGTTGAAAAAATGTCAGAGTAGAGGCCTGAGAAGAGGTTTCTTCAGGTACCTTAAGTGTTACATAAGGACCAGTCATTGGATCTTTTGAGAATCTAAAACTTAGAGCATGTGTGGAATTCAGGGAGATTGATTTTGTGATGTTATGAGAACTGTTGTTGCTGTTTTTTACTTAGACGAATCTCTAAAAATATAACAACCATGCCAAAGAGTCCCTATGTTGCCGATCCATTAAAGTGTTCATGGTCAGGATACTAGAGGATGCCTGAAGCAGAGAATGGTATGGATAAGTGATTATAAAGCTTTTTCCCAAACCTAAGATGTTGTGACGTTCACTTTATAAATGGTTTGAGTTATACTAACCTAGATTTGGAACCCCCTAGCTGATATATCAGAAAGTTTTTCCCAATTATACTAAACAAGTTGCAGGGCCCAAATGCAGCATGTTACTTCATGTTTCCTTGCCTTTATTAATTATGTTCCTTTCACCTATGATGTCTTACTCTTCTTTGCTAATTTTTCTTTCTTCCGTGAAGATTCCTGTGAGTGGTTAAGTATATTAGCATTATTTACTTACAGAGTATTTGGGGGTTTATTTCATAGCTCGAGGCATAGTAGTTGTTCAGTAATCATCTGCTTTTGTCATTTTGTTGCTATATCTTCCTCAACGGAAAACCTTTCTTGACCTCACCCTTCCCATATCCAGCTCAAAGACTCAAGTACTATTTGTCAAGCTGTTGGTTTTTTCTACTCTTGTTGTTTCTATTGTTATTATTATTATTACTAGATACTTCTTAGTAAATCACAGATTAGGCAAGTGGGGATATATACATAGGAGCAAATTAAAATATGTATATTTTTAATTTTATAGAATATCATGTTTCTTTGTAGAACCAGTCTTGTTTGTTATTATATTGGCATAATTATGGTATTAAACCATCATAAACTTTTATGCCTGGATGTAGGTCTGTTGGTGAATACCTCTTGGGGGTACTATTTACATCTACATTTAATGCAAATGAAAGTCTGTGGAAAACAATGTCACCTCTAAACATGTGCAGTAATGTAGCATTGCCTGGGATGTGTCCCAGAAATTGGGTAGTTACCAAACTCACTTAACTTCATATAGGTACCTTAAGACTCAACAAATTTATAAAACAGGACCCATTTTACACAGTTATTTAGTTGGGTGAAATCTGATCTTTCCTTTGTTCAATGCTGATCCAGACTCTGTTTCATGATGAGAAGAGACATTGCATACAAAAGGCCCCATTATGCTGTCAGAATCGCAATTTATGGTCATGGCTCACTTTACCTACATAATTAAAATATTGTTCACATATATATAACTTTTCCATTGTGGATATTATGGGTAGAAAGCCAAGAGGTCACTCCTTTATCTTTGACATGCTATTCCATCACACGTATCAGTAAGCCAAAGAAAAGAGGGAAAAGGAAAGAAAGTGAGATCAAAATTCTATTTCCTGGTTGGCTTGATTTATTTTGCTGCCTGTCTCCATGTCTTTGTTTCCTTTGTTGGGTTTTTTCCTATGGTGGGTTTTTTTTTCATCGCTTTTGAGTCATAAGATTGAAGAATCAGGTAATAAAAGCTTTACACATTCAAACCTATGATTGAATGTCTTATACAATTTCATGGGAATAACAGTTCCCCCAAAGAACTGTGAACCCAGGGGTCCAAGATTAAGTATTCTCACTCTATGAATTTTATATTCTGGCTGAGGAGGTTGTGTGAATACCATGCAGCAATCTGTCACAAATGTTCATTGCCCATATGCTGAATATGGGATTCCCAGGTTTTTTGACTAGTTCAGCTCATGCTGTCTATATATGACATACTTGGTGTCACATTAGTATAACTATGGCATTAGACGGTCATAAACTTGTATGCCTGGACATAGGTCTGCCCAGTGCACACCTCCTGGTGGTACTATTTAAATACATATACTACAGAGCATGCAAACTCAAGTTCCTGGAGCACAATGTAACCCCTAAAGTTGTGTAATAATGCAACAATACAGGAAGTATGGTTTTTCCAGGAAAATTCACCCCAGGCCAAATTTGTCTGGATGTCAAAGAAAAAACACTGCCATGCTGAACTGGAGTCTAATGAAGTTTATACTCTTGATTATGAAGAGATTTTTATTACACTCACTCCAACAAAATGTTAAATAAGGGTGATGCAAAACATAAACATGATATCTATATAGTTAAACACTTTGGATAATTTTAAAGTTCACAGCTTATGTTTTAAAACTATGTACTTGCTTCTATATCATATTCAACTTCCAATAGGTTTACTCATTTGAAGAATTCCTTTGAAACTAGAGAAAAGAGAACAGGATTAAAAAAAATTGTAACAGCTAATGTTTAAATCCTTTTGCAAACACCATAAGCATAACAGAGTGTTAAAATATGTCAATCATATTTAATTCACCAAGATTTTCAAGTATACCATTGTACCGGAAATAATTTCATATAAGGTTCTAATTTCAAACCTGAACATCTTAACATATGATTTGAACTAACTCTCCTCATACTAAAATAAAAATATCTACATATTTGAAGAGGAAAAAAACTTCTTTAAAGTTATATTTTCTTAAACTTACAATGAATAATTTACTTGCTAAACAATGGCATATTGTTTCTAATTTATCGAGAGGCAAAATTAAACTACGGACAAATGAGATTCATTCCACCAAAACTTTTTTGTTAAAAGGTAGATTTCATTACAGAATGTTTAAGTGCCGTCAAAAGAGCTTAAAGCACACATGCTACTTTGGTGTTCATGATAATTAGAACACATCACAAATCTTTAAGTATCCTGAAAATCAATGTTATTTCACAGTTATGCTGTAATGGCAGGAGGACTTAAATCATTGTTTCACCTTAAGAGTGAAAAATCAATTATTTCCTTTTCTTGACTACAAATATCCATATCATCAGGATAAGTAATATATTGCAATTATATTACTACCAGAAAAACAGAGAAAACCCTTTTTGTATATTACTGTAATCTATCCTTTCTAATTATTATTTAGCATAATATGCTTTTATGGCTTCACAATCAGACAGCTCCTAGCACCAAACCCCAACTCTACCATTTCCTAATTATATGCCTTTGGCACGTTATCTTGACTCTGAAACCCAGCTTTCTCGCATGCAAAATGAAATTAAGTATACCTATTGCTTAAGGTTGCTTTGAGGATAGACTACAGTAGTACATTTTATAAAACACTTAGCACTGATTTTTTAGTTAAAAATGACAGTATAAGGACTTTTTTATTTCTCTCTCATTTATGATACATCCAAGTCAAGAACAATAATAATACTACCATCAGAATATATAATATCAATAGCAAAACAGAATGGAAAGTAATGCTCTATTATTATTATTTTTTAACATCTTTATTGGAGTATAATTGCTTTACAATGGTGTGTTAGTTTCTGCTTTATAACAAAGTGAATCAGTTATACATATACATATGTTCCCATATCTCTTCCCTCTTGTGTCTCCCTCCCTCCCACCCTCCCTATCCCACCCCTCCAGGCGGTCAAAAGCACCGAGCTGATCTCCCTGTGCTATGCGGCTGCTTCCCACTAGCTATCTACCTTACGTTTGGTAGTGTATATATGTCCATGCCTCTCTCTCGCTTTGTCACACCTTCCCCTTCCCCCTCCCCATATCCTGAAGTCCATTCTCTAGTAGGTCTAGTAGGACACAGTCTTTATTCCTGTCTTACCCCTAGGTTCTTCATGACAGTTTTTTTTTTTTTCTTAAATTCCATATATATGTGTTAGCATATGGTATTTGTCTCTCTCTTTCTGACTTACTTCACTCTGTATGACAGACTCTAGGTCTATCCACCTCATTACAAATAGCTAAATTTCGTTTCTTTTTATGGCCGAGTAATATTCCATTGTATATATGTGCCACATCTTCTTTATCCATTCATCCGATGATGGACACTTAGGTTGAGTCCATCTCCGGGCTATTGTAAATAGAGCTGCAATGAACATTTTGGTACATGACTCTTTTTGAATTATGGTTTTCTCAGGGTATATGCTCAGTAGTGGGATTGCTGGGTCATATGGTAGTTCTATTTGTAGTTTTTTAAGGAACCTCCATACTGTTCTCCACAGTGGCTGTATCAATTTACATTCCCACCAACAGTGCAAGAGGGTTCCCTTTTCTCCACACTCTCTCCAGCATTTATTGTTTCTAGATCTTTTGATGATGGCCATTCTGACTGGTGTGAGATGATATCTCATTGTAGTTTTGATTTGCATTTCTCTAATGATTAGTGATGTTGAGCATTCTTTCATGTGTTTGTTGGCAGTCTGTATATCTTCTTTGGAGAAATATCTATTTAGGTCTTCTGCCCATTTTTGGATTGGGTTGTTTGTTTTTTTGTTATTAAGCTGCATGAGCTGCTTGTAAATTTTGGAGATTAATCCTTTGTCAGTTGCTTCATTTGCAAATATTTTCTCCCATTCTGAGGGTTGTCTTTTTGTCTTGTTTATGGTTTCCTTTGCTGTGCAAAAGCTTAAGTTTCATTAGGTCCCATTTGTTTATTTTTGTTTTTATTTCCATTTCTCTAGGAGGTGGGTCAAAAAGGATCTTGCTGTGATTTATGTCATAGAGTGTCCTGCCTATGTTTTCCTCTAAGAGTTTTATAGTGTCTGGCCTTACATTTAGGTCTTTAATCCATTTTGAGCTTATTTTTATGTATGGTGTTAGGGAGTGATCTAATCTCATACTTTTACATATACCTGCCCAGTTTTCTCAGCACCACTTATTGAAGAGGCTGTCCTTTCTGCACTGTACATTCCTGCCTCCTTCATCAAAGATAAGGTGACCATATGTGCGTGGGTTTATCTCTGGGCTTTCTATCCTGTTCCATTGATCTATATTTCTGTTTTTGTGCCAGTACCATACTGTCTTGATTACTGTAGCTTTGTAGTATAGTCTGAAGTCAGGGAACCTGATTCCTCCAGCTCCATTTTTCATTCTCAAGATTGCTTTGGCTATTCGGGGTCTTTTGTGTTTCCATACAAATTGTACAATTTTTTGTTAAGGTTCTTTGAAAAATGCCAGTGGTAGTTTGGTAGGGATTGCATTGAATCTGTAGATTGCTTTGGGTAGTATAGTCATTTTCACAATGTTGATTCTTCCAATCCAAAAACATGGTATATCTCTCCATCTATTCGTATCATCTTTAATTTCTTTCATCAGTGTCTTATAATTTTCTGCATACAGGTCTTTTGTCTCCTTAGGTAGGTTTATTCCTAGATATTTTATTCTTTTTGTTGCAGTGGTAAATGGGAGTGTTTTCTTTGTTTCACTTTCAGATTTTCATCATTAGTGTATAGGAATGCCAGAGATTTCTGTGCATTAATTTTGTATCCTGCTACTTTACCAAATTCATTGATTAGCTCTAGTAGTTTCTGGTAGTATCTTTAGGATTTTGTATGTATAGTATCATGTCATCAGCAAACAGTGACAGCTTTACTTCTTCTTTTCCGATTTGGATTCCTTTTATTTCCTTTTCTTCTCTGATTGCTGTGAATGCTCTATTATTAATGGAATTAGGGAAGGAGAAATCCATGGCTATCAGCCATTAAGAAAAATAGTCTTTGAAACATAGAGAAATTTGGGCCACAAGAAAAATGGAGGGAACTTGAGAGTTGACTTAGAATACCTCAGTTCAGAAGCAAGATGGAAATTTCCCTGAAATAAGTATCAAGATCCAGAATTATTTACAAAGGTAAAACCTAGTGATATCAAGATACCATGGCATGAAAGAAATCAATACCACAGAATGGCACCAGAGATAGCACCAGCTGAGGTTAAGACTCTGCAAGTCAACAACCAAGATTTTCTGCGACCCAGGCCCCTGTGAACTGAGAAGGCAGATTGTGAGTTGAAGTGAGAAAGGAAGGGGAGTAGAGACTACCAGATCATTTCACCACCACAATCCAGTGCTTCAAGACCCACTGACATGATACCCAGAGCAGAGATGTCCTTTTTTCTTTTTTTTTTTTTCGGTACGCAGGCCTTTCACTGTTGTGGCCTCTCCCGTTGCAGAGCACAGGCTCCGGACGCACAGGCTCAGCGGCCATGGCTCACGGGCCCAGCCGCTCCGCGGCATGTGGGGTCTTCCCGGACCAGGGCACAAACCCGTGTCCCTGCATCGGCAGGCGGACTCTCAACCACTGCGCCACCAGGAAAGCCCAGAGATGTCCTTTTGAGGCAGAAGACAGAACAAAATAGGTTACAGAGTTTTTTCGACGTAAAATTAATGATTGCTTTTTTATAATTTTTCAGCAAATAAGCAGCAACTAGCTTCATCCATTCAAAATGGAGCTATGTAGGACCTTGGAGAGATCAAGTTTCCTCTGTTGGTTACTGCCAATGCGCATATGTGCAGTTGTGTGTGTGTGTTTGTATGTATTTTTGCACATACATACTTCGTATTTTCAATGTAGATTGATAAAGATGATTATTTGCTAATGTAGTATGGCTGCTCCAGACAATAAGTCAGAGGATTAAAACCAAGGGGGGAAAGTGGTGGGGGGTGGTGGTGGTGGTGTGATGAATTGGGAGATTGGGATTGACATGTATACACTAATGTGTATAAAATTGATGACTAATAAGAACCTGCTGTATAAAAAAATAAAATTTAAAAATTAAAAAAATAGAGAAGAGAGTGTTACACAGATCTTCAAAATGTACAGTTCTAATCTGTAATAAAAGAGCATCTCAAATCTAAAAAAAAAAAAAAGAAAAGAAAAGGAAGTGTGAAATGAATAAAAAAGCTGACCTTCCAGCAAATAAAAGGGGACTCCTGCTGCTGACTGTTTGAGCTGTAAACTGGCCCCTGGATTCAGACGGAGATACCTGCTCTTCTTGGGTCTCAAGACTGCCTGGCTTTCAGACTGGAAATTACATCATTAGCCCTCCTGGTTCTCAGGCCTTTGGACTTGGGACAGAAACTACACATCGGCTCCTGGGTGTCCTGCTTGCCAACTCACCCTTCAGATCTTGGGACTTGTCAGCCTCCATCATTGCACGATCCAACCTATTCCTTATAATAAGTCATATGTACGTGTGTGTATATATATATATATATATATATATATATATATATATATATATATATATATATATATATATATATATATAAATTCATTCCAGGTGGACGAGGCTTTCTGTTTTATAATTTGGGGTTTGTTTTTTTTTGGTTTTAATTGTAATAAGGTCATAGTATTTATATTACTTCAATCACACACATACACAACACACACACAATCTTACTGTTTCTATAACCATACTGTTTTGGGGGAAAAGAGGGAACTTATTTTGGCTTGAGAGATATGTAAATCTCCTTCCTATTATTAATGCTTCTGATTTGTCCTTGCATCTCCAGCGGCCTCTGTGGTTGCTATGGTGTTGCTTACTGCCCTGAACCATGTGCCTATACTAAACTGCTAAATCAGAGAGAAATAAATTTTAATTTTCTTGGAAAAAAGAACAAATCAAGGACCAAGAGAATGCAGACAATCACAATCAAGTGAAGAGCACCCAAAAAAATAAAAAAGAAAGAAAATTATTTCTTTCCTTACTTTGAAGTCTGTTCTGTCTAAAATTGATATATCAATAGCTACCTTTGCCTTTTTCTGATTACTGTCAGCATGGTATAATTTTCTCCACTCATACTTTTAATCTACACGTGTCTTTGTATTTAAAGTGGGTTTCTTGAAAATACTAGTGGGATCATGTCTTTTCATACACTTTGCAGTTTCTGTCTTTTAATTTGTGCATTTAGAACATTGACATTCAAAAGTGATTATTGATACAGTTGAAGTAATATCTACCACAATTATTATTGGTTTCTATTTCTTGCCCTTGTTCTTTGTTCTTACTTTTGTCTTCCACCCTATTTCTGCCTTTTATTGTTTTAACTGAGCATTTAATATGATCCCATTTTCTCTTACTTCCTTATATGTCAGTTATACTTCTTTTTTTAAACTTTTTTAATTGGTTGGCCTAGAGTTTGCAATATATACATTTATAGCTAATTACAGTTAGTCCAAGTCCACTTTCAAATAACATGATACCACTTAATGGGTAGTGTAAGTACTTTATAGTAACAAAATAATTCTAATTCTTTCTTCCTTTCTCCTGTATCATTGCTATCATTCATTTCACTTATATATAAGCATATACATAAGAGATATATATAAGCATATGTAATGTAATACTTGCTTTTATTTTTCAAGAAACTGTTATTTGTCAAATTAATTAAGAATAAAAAAAAGTTTTTATTTCCCTTTACTTATTCCTTCTTGAACGCTTTTTCTTTCTGTCTGTAGATCTGAGCTTATTATTTTCCTTCTCTCTAAATAACTTCTTCTAGCATTTCTTTCAAGGCAGATCTACCGGCAACACATTCCACCAATTTTTATTTGCCTGAGAAAGACTTTGTTTCCTTCACTTTTGAAGGATAATTTTGCAGGATACAGAATTCTAGGCCGATGTTTTTTTTTTTTTTTTTTCCCCTCTCTCTCAACACTTCAAATATTCAATCTTCACTCTTCTCGTTTGAATGGTTTCTGAGGAGTAGTCAGATGTACTTCTTATCTTTGCTCCTCTATAGGTTATGTGTTCCCCCACTCTGGCTTCTTTCAAGATTTTTCCTTTATATTTGATTTTCTAAAGTTTGAATATGATATACCTACATGTAGTTTTTTTTTAATTTTTTTTTTGGCATTTATCTTGCCTAACATACTCTGAGCTTCCTGGATATTTGCTTTGGCATCTGATATTAATTTGGGGAAATTCTCTGTCATCATTGCTTGAAATATTGCTTCTCTTCTTTTCTTCTGGTATTACCCTTTTGCATATGTCACACCCTGTGTAGTTGTTCTACAGTTCTTGGATATTCTGCTGTGTTATTTTAGTCTTTTTCATCTTTGCTTTTTTGTTTTAGAAGTTTCAATTGTCATATGTTCAAGCTCAGAGATCCTTTCCTCTGCTGTGTCTAGTCCAAGAATAAGCTTATCAAAGGCATTCTTCACTTCTGTTACGGTATTTTTGAACTCTACCATTTCATTTTGATTCTCTCTTGGAATTCCCACCTCTCTGCTTACATAATCTCTCTCTTCTTGCTTGTTGTCTACTTTTACCATTAGAGTCATTAGCATATTAATCATAGTTTGTTTTCATTCCTAGTTTGATAATTTCAACATTCCTGCCATATCTGACTCTGGTCTTGATGTTTGTTCAGTCTTTGCAAACTGTGCTTTTTGTCTTTTAGTATGCCTTATACTTTTTTGTTGAAATCCAGACATGATTTACCCAGTGTTGGTTCCTGTGGAAGCTTCTGTTTGTGTGTTTCTGCTCTTGGTGACTTGTGATTTTCTGTATCCCTCCGTCTTCCTCTCCAATTCTGGGGACAGCTAGGTGCTCTGTAACTCACTTCTCTGACAGATCTAAGAACAGTTTTTGATTTTTCCAATTAATTAATCTTTTTACTTATTGTTAGGCTGGAGTGGCAACTTTCAAGCTCCTTACATGATGGTTATATAGTTTTTATTTTTACTTGATCGCTATTCCTATGAGCTTAATCAACTTTATTATTTAAAATATCCAACATATGGTGTTGTTAATTTTCTCTATCTTTCGTTGTCTATTAATTCCACTTCTTGCAATTAATTTTCTTCCTTCTACTCACTGTAAATTTAATTTGCTCATTTTTATAGCTTCATAAAATAGAAATTTAGATCATTGATTTTAAGCATTTTTTCTTTTCTATTGTGAGCATTTAAAGCTCTAAATTTCCCTCTAAGCACTCACTCCTTAGCTGCATTCTACGAACTGAAAATACATTCTGTTTTCATTATCATTCTGTTCAAAATAGTTGCTAACTTTTCTTATTACTTCTTTGTACAATGATTTATTTAGAAGGATTTTCTTCACTTTCCAACTATTTTCTGTTTACCTTTTTATTATAGATTTCTAATTTAATTCATTTTTTGTCAGAAAGCATGCTCTGTAAGATTACAATATATTGAAATTTACTGAGACTTACCATATGGCTTGACATAAGGATTATTTAGTTATCATTCCATTGCATTTAAAAAGAATATAAATTTTGCGTTACTTGGGTGGCATTTTGATTAGGTAAACATGGTTGTTATTGTTCATTTTTACAGATTTTTTTTGTCTAGTTTTCCAATCAATTATTGAGAAAGGGATGTTAACATCTCCACATCTGATTATAGATTTATGTATTGAACCATTGAGTTCTGTCAGCTTTTCTTCATGTACTGTTAAGCTCTGTTAGTCTGCACCTACACATTTTTGCCTGTTAAGTTTTCCTGGTGAATTGATCCATTTATCATAAAGAAACAGTCCCCATTATCTCTGGGTACACAACTTGTCTTGAAGTCTATTTTCCCTGAAATTAATATAGGTTTCCCTGGTTCCTAATGCTTACTATTTGAAATATATATATTTCCCCATTCATTTACTTTCAGGTTTTCTATCCTTATATATAAAGTGTGTGTCTCATAAACAGCATACTGTTACATAGTTGAGCCTTGATTTAAAAATCCAATCTGATGATCTCTGCCTTTTCGATGGACTATTTAACATGTTTTATTAATGTGTGTGTGTGTGTGTTTCCTATTTTTCCCTTTTAATTCCTCTGTTAGCTATTTAGCTCTAATTTGTTATTTTTATAGTGGTTGCCCTGGGAATTGCAATAGGTATCCTGTATCACATGAAAATGTATTTTACATTGTATTACCTCACATAAAATGAAAGAGTCTTGTATACTTTTGTATAATTCTACTTATTCTCTTCTATCCATCATTTATGCTCTTGTTGTCATATCTATTACACTAACTATATTATAAATCTTACAGTGCAGAGACACAATCTTGCTTAAAATAATTCTATATTATTCAAGTGATTAAGATAATAAAGTATATAGAAATATGTAATATTTGACACTTGCTCACATATGTAACGTTTGTGGTGCTCTTTTTCCTTCCTGCAAATCTGAGTTTCCATATTCTTTCTCTTTCAGCTGCCATTTAGTGCATGTCTGTTGGCAAGAGTTTTATTTACTTTAGTTTTTATCTGTTCTAAAAACATCATTATTCTGGGGCTTCCCTGGTGGCGCAGTGGTTGAGAGTCCGCCTGCCGATTCAGGGGACACGGGTTTGTGCCCTAGTCCGGGAAGATCCCACATGCCGTGGAGCGGCTGGGCCCGTGAGCCATGGCTGCTGAGCCTGTGCGTCTAGAGCCTGTGCTCCGCAACTGGAGAGGCCACAGCAGTGAGAGGTCCGCGTACTGCAAAAAAAAAAAAAAAAAAAAAAAAAAAAATCATTATTCTGCTTTTACCCTTGAAGGATATGTAGCTACATATAGACTACTGAATTTGTACTTTTTTTTCTTTTCCTCTTTTGAAAATGTGATTCCAGTGTTCTGGCATCTGCTGACCCACGTCAGCCATCATTTGTATCGTGTACCTTGCGTGTAATGTGTGCTTATTTTAGCTCTCATTTTGGGGTAACATTTTGTTTTACAATAATTACAGACTCACAGAGAGTTGAAAAATTTTACAGAGAGTTTCCATGTGCCTATTACCCAGCTTTTTAAATTGTCATGCAGAATCTTACATAATTATAATGCATCCTCAAAACCAGGAGGTTGATTGGCATGGAATACAATCTGATCTCACTCAGGTTTCATGAGATTTTACATGCACTTTCATTTTTGTGCTATGTTTTGATAGAATGACTAATGGCCCTCCAAAAAAATAAAAGAACTACATCCTAATCTCTGTGACTTGTGAATAGTATCTTATATGGTCTTTGCAGTTGTGGTTAACTTAAAGATCTTGAGATGGTGAGGTTATCCTTGATTATCCCAATGGACACTAAATGCCCTACCAACATCTTGATTTTGGCTCAGTCATACTGATTTCAGAATTCTGGCCTCCAGAACTTGCTCTAAGGGAATAAGTTTTCTTTGTTTTAAGCTACAAATTTGTGGTAGTTTTTTAAAGCAGCCTCAGGAAACCAATACAAATCTTTATGTATAACTTCCCATTTTTATAATTTTGTTAGAGAGAAAATGTTAGGTACAAGACTATATACAGTATATAACTTTTGGGGGTTGGGTTTTTCTAATAATGCCCTTGAGATCCATCTAATTTGTTTCATATATCAAGAGTCTGCTTTTTTATTGCTGACTAGTAGTCTACTGTATGGATGTACCAGAGTTTGTTTACACACTTACCTGTTGAAGGACGTTTAGGTTGTTTCCTCTTTGGGCTATTTCAAATAAAGTTTCTGTGAATAGTCGTGTCCAGGTTTCTTTGTGAATTTAAGTCTTAATTTATCTAGGATGTAACTCAGGAGTGAAATTGCTGAAACATGTGGTGTTTGTCCAGCTTTTAAAGAAACTTCCAATCAGGTTCTTCGGCATCTCTCTAGTGCAAGTTTCTTTTAAAGAAACTTCCAATCAGGTTTCCAGAGTGGATATACCATTTTACATTCACCGTAGCAATTAATGAGAGATCTGGTATCTCTGCATCCTCACCATCATTCAGTATTATCCATATTTTTTTTAACTTTAAGATTTTAGTAAGTTTATAGTGACATCTCACTGTGGCTTTAATTTGAATATTCTTGTTGGCCAAAAATGTTGGGCATATTTTCATGTGTTTATTTGCCATTTCGATGTTTTCTTTGGTAAAGTGTCTAGCTAGTCATTGGTCCATTTTCTGAATGTTCTTCTTTGCTTGCTTATTTTTTATTTTTTTTCTCACTATTGAGTCTAAAGAGTTCTTTAAGTAGCCTGAAAACAAGTCTTTTGTTGGAAGCATGATTTACAAATACTTCCTCCCAGTCAGTAGTCTACTTTTTCATCTTCTTAACAGAGTCTTTCAGAGAGCAAAGGCTTTTAATTGTTACAAAGTTCAGTTTATCCATTTTTTTTTTCTTTCATGGGTCACGTTTTACTGTTATATCTAAGAAGTCTTAGCCTAGGCCAAGGTTTAATATTTTCTCTTATAATCTGTCCTAAAAGTTTTATAGTTAAAAAATTTACAGTGATATTTATAATCCATTTTGAGTTAATGTGTATATAAGGTATAAGGTTTAGGTTGAAGTTAATTTATGGGTACTGATATTCAATTTTTCCTATACAGTTTTTTGAAAAGACACTATTTCCTAAAATCTATGTTTATCTTGGATTTCATCATTTTGACTATGATGTGTCTAAATCTTATTTATTTTCCTCATACTTATCCTGTTTAGTGTTTTCTAAGCTTTTTTTTAATTTAAAATTTTATTTTTTATTTAAATTTTAAAAATTGGGGTCCTTTATTTCTTCTAATATTTTTACCTCCCCACTTACTTTTTCCTCTCCTTCTGTGAATTCAATTTAAAATATTTTAAATTACTTAATATTGTCCCACATATCTAGGAGATTCTGCTCATTTATCTTCATTATTGTCTCTTATTTCTTTATATTGAATAATTTCTATTGTTATATCTTCAAATTAACTGACACTATCTTATGACATATCTATTTTGCCTGTAAGCCTGTGCTTTTTTATTTTTATTTTTTTTAGGTATTGTAGTTTTAGTCCAAGAAATTCTATTTTGTTCTTTTTTTGTGGTTTATTTTTCTCTGATGGTATTTCCCACTAACTCATTCATTACAACTATGCTTTTCTTTATGTATTTTGAACATATCTATGTTAACTGTTTTAAAAATCTTTTCTGCAAATTCCAACATCTAGATCATTTTGGTGTCATTTTTATTGACTTTTTTTTTTCTCTTGATTAGGGAAAATATTTTGCTACTTTTTCACAAGCATAGTGACTTTAGCTATATTGTGGAAGTTGTAGATGGAATGTTTTAGAGAATCTGGATTCTGTCACCTTCCTTCAGACAACTATTGATTTTTTTTTTCTTTCAGGCAGTTAATTTGGCTGGACTCAAAACTCCAAAATCTATATTTCCTGTACTGAGCAGTAGGTGAGATCTCTGCTCAGGTCTTTCATCTTTTCAGTTGTTTTCTACTGGTTCTTCGGCATCTCTCTAGTGCAATTCAGGTATGTTGCAAGAGTTTGAGCAGTATTTATATTCAGATTTTGGAATCCCACATCTGTGGACTTCTACTTTCCAAGCTATCCCCCTCTTGACTTTCCAGTTGCTCAGGAAGCTCCAAACTTTATTCTTAGTCCCCAATCCAGTAATGTGATTTTTCCATTTCCCTTTTAGGCATCCAGAACAATATTGATAACCCTTAGGTAAAAACCATGTAAATGGAATTATCAGCTAATACATTTGCTCTTTTTCAAAATTTGACAAGCCTCCTATTTTTTTCTTCTTTGTTTTTCTCATTCTCTATTGCCTTCAAATAATTCTATCTGTGTTTGTATGTATATATGTGTGAGTATGTAAGTTCAAATTTGGTTCAGAGTTTATAAAAATCATTTGAAATATGAATAGTTGGCTACAAGCTCTGATAACATTTCTTGAAGCAGAATTCCAAGGATTTTGGATTGTAATGTAAGGAAGAGGAAACCTTTAGAGGGTTTTAACTAGGAGTGTGATGTTACTGAATTTAACCTTTATATACTGTACTCTGTGTGTTAATGTGTGGAGAGTTTTTTTGGTTTTTTTTTGTTTTGTTGTTTTGATTTGTAAGATTAGATAGAGAGGGTCAGTTGCAGAAACACAGGCAAGAGATTGTGGCAACTTGGATATATCTTAGAGTAGTAGACATGGATAAAAGATGGGTTATATTACTTGCTCTGTCTTTGGGCAAGCTATTTTATTAATCAACTGTAAAATGGTAATGATACCAAAAGCCACTAGTTTTTTGTGGAGATTAAAGAAAATAATATATGCACCACCTTAGATATTGCTGGACATATAGTAACACTCTACAGCATTTAATAGTTTGCTATATGTGTATTATATGTCAAATACTGCACTGTGAGAGCAGAATTACTCCTGTTCATGGGTCTAATCATGAAGATACACATTAATCAAGTATCAAATAAATACATGAAAATTCTAATGAAATAATTGATATTGAGTTGTTTATGATGACTTAAGAATGTGTAATAAGATAACTTGGTCTGGTGGTAGGAATAACATACGCAAATATAAAATTGATGATAGCTTACCTGTAATAATACAAGAGTGTTCAACTGGCCGACCTCCAGTTCATATTAATGTTCATAAGAAGGGTAAGTATCCCTGTGAAAGTGAGATGGGACATAGATGTAAATAAAAATAGGACATGTCATTTAGGTGAATAATGTATGTAAGATTGCTTTAGACAGAGGAGACAGTATGCGACAAAGCCCCCAAAGAGAAGCGAGCCTGGAGGGGTGGAAATGCAAAAAAGCATTGTGGTTGCAGCAGAGTTTGAAGATGATTATGCTGCACGTGGTGCTGAAAATATTTGAGTCAGGCTATACAGGGGACTTGCATGCTGTGGAGAGGTTTGGTTTTCATCTCTAGAACAAAGAAAAACTCCTTACGAGCTTTAGGCAAAAAGCTCAGGCAGACTTCAGTGTGGGGAGCAGATTGGAGAAAGAGAAAATTGGATTAATCCAGTCTCAGTAAGTGTGGAGATATAATGAGGCTGGTGCTGATTCTGCGGCTGCTGCTGCTGGTGTTGCTGCTTGTGGTTGTGTTTCCTTATGAGAGATTTGGAAAGAAGAAATGATAGGGAGAAGATTGCCTAATTTATTATTTTTTTGCGGGGGTGGGGCACAATTTGTGTATGTCTGGCACTCTATGGCAGGAAAAAAACTGGCAAAGAAATAAGATAAAGTTAGTTTATTTCATACTTTTTAGCACTGATAGTAGAAGGAGATCCTCGGTCTTCCTAGGCATTTACCAATCCTTGCAGGTAAGCAAGAGTTGCTTGGAGCTAATTATTAGGGTTTCGGTGGTGTTTGAAATGTCTCAACTTAAATACTTAAAAGGGAATTGGATCCAATTTTACTTTAACATAACATTATCTCAGCGATAACTTTATCATAACATAAAGCATATTGGATAGAATTTTTCTCTTCACTCAGACTGAAGTTCTGTGTATCAATAAAGAGAGCAGTTGTACAGAGATAATCATCATGCCAGTCTCCAGATGCATCTGAAAAGCTATTAAGAGCCAAAGAGGAGGCTAATGAAAAGATCTCCTGTGGTTACAGAAATCACATGGCTTTGGTCTTTTCCTCCAGATATTTTCTTTGTTAGTTTGCAAGTCTTGGCAAAAGCATATTTATTAAACTGCCTCTATTTCCCCAGTGCACTTCATAGCTGGGAGACCAAGAATAGAATGGTCCAAGGAAACATGTAATTAATTTTCTCTATCATTTCTTTATAAGTGTGAAAATGAATAAAGGACTTGATTAGCCCTCTAATCCCTTTTATCTTCACATTCACACAAACACATACATTACACTCATAAGTAATATGATGTCAAGATCTTGTGAAAACAACAGTTTCCACAATACGAATGTTTTTGGATATCTCTAAAGCGTTTCATTTGTCATACCAATTTTACTTCTCTAGGACCATTTATGTGGAAGTTGACTGTTGCTTCTTGACCCATGTCAACTCAATCTAAATGGAAAAAGTGGCATTGTCCTCTCAAAGAATAGATAGCACAACTAGAGTAATCACCTTTTCAGACAGCAGCACCTTGTCTTTGTAGAAACGTATTGAACGGTTCTAACTATATAAAAATCCATTAATGCTACCCCATTAAAAATGTCAAAAGAACTGATGTGACCCAAAGAAAACCGAATGAGCAGAGCTGGGTGTTTAGACCCATATTCTTAATTCCCATGAGTATTCTTGGGGAAAGCAATAGTCAAAATGGGTATCTTGGGGGTGATTTTGACCCTGGTAGATTCAACTAATAAATAGGTGAAATGTGTGTGCGTGTACATTTTGGATTTTGATCATTGACAAAGCAATCACAATCACACGTATAGCTTACTGGGAACACAAACAGTGGCTCACAGCTATACAAACTTTACTATAAAAGAAAAGTTAAAGCTCACATTAGTTTCATGCTTCTGACTTCAGAATATAAACTGGTCCTGATGTCCCAATATTTATAAATTTTTTTGAAAAATGAAGGCAGATACTTTTTGGCTGTTAAAGACCGTCATGAGAAATATGAGTACTTTATATATTCTTAAATGAATTATTTCAGATGTGTGTGTATTGTTGTGCATGTGTATGTGTAAGTCAGATCTGATTCTTCCTTAATTACATGCTACCAAAGGCATCTAAGAGGCAAAAAGACTTCTGAAGGTGAGATAAATGGCCCTGTTCAGGGACGCTGATGACTGAAAATGAGAAGACTGTTTGAGTTTCATCGGCATTTATGGTCCCCAGAAAGAGCATTGGCTTACCAAGCGCTATGACCATGCTAAAAGAGAACATCCAAAAGACTGAATAAAGCCTTTGATTCTGCCAGCTAGAGTACTTGGAATATCTTTCATTTTAATGTAGCTAAAAGAATATCTGGATTTTATTCATAGTTGAATTAAATTAGAAAGGAAAGGCAGAGGGACTTCCCTGGTGGTCCAGTGACTAAGACTCCACGCTCCCAATGCAGGGGACCTGGGTTTGATACCTGGTCAGGGAACTAGATCCCCCATGCGCAACTAAGAAGTTCGCATGCCACAACTAAAGATCCTGCATGCTGCAATGAAGATCCCACATGCCACAACTAAGACCCGATGCAACCAAATTTAAAATATATATTTAAAAAATTAAAAAGAAAGGAAAGGCATAAACATATGATGGTAAGGTGGGAAGACTTCATACATATATGGTTAGTTAGCCTGCTAGATAATGGTCTTCAGTAAATAGCAAGTGTTAAAGATTAAGAGAAAGATTAGATAATAACTGATGTGGTTAGAAAAGACATGCAAGAAGAGTCAGGCCTTAAAATGAAAGCAAGAAGGGCTTTATAGGGAAGACATGTCATGGATGGAGAAGATCTGGTTTGTTGGAATATGAGTGATAAGTCAGTGGTCAGGGTATGGTATCTGAGGTAGCAATGAGGTCATACGTTTAGAAAGGTAGGTCAAAACATTAAAAAAACAAAACAAAACAAAACAATACCCCTGAAGTGGCTTTCTCCATATAAAGCTTGCTGGGGAGACTCTCCTTCAAAGTTCACAAGGGAAAGGGAATGGGCTTGATGGCTGACATTTTGAGTTTAAATTCCAACTCTTCCACATCTGAGTTGTGAGATGGGGTATGTTACTTAACTTCCATGAACTTCAGTACCGCTGATATGAAAGGAAGGTAATATTGCCTACTGAAGAGGCATTATAGCTTGTGGCTAAGAGCACATACTCTGGAAGTAAACTTCCCAGGTTCAAATTCTGTTCCCATCACTTATAAGATCTATATTCGTGGTAAAGGTTTTTTAACTGTGCCTTTTCCTCATCTCTAAATTAGATTATCCTGTAAAGCAGTTCTGAGTACTGAATGCATAATTTCTTATAATAGCGCCTGGAAAGACGTGGTTAAAAACTGTTCATTATTAGTGTTTGTGTTGTTGTCATTACATCAAGGGTGGTTTGAAAAATGAAATGATGTAGGCTTGTAGTGTGTCAAGCATAGATTGTAGGACATAATAAAGATGGAGCAATGGTATTTCATCTCTTGTTTTCATGCCAAAAAATGTCAAAGTGGACTCTTCTATGTGTCATTCCCTGCAGGAAATCTCACTGGCCTCCTACTATTTTTCTAACAGCCATATTCCTCATAGGAAATCTTCCTACCAACTGTCATAACTAGCCCTCCCCTAAGTGCCAAGAATGAACTTTCTCACCCTTGAATTAATCAGACTATTTAAGGCCTATACAGTAGTGGTTAAAACTCAATTTCTATATGAAACCATTCTTAGCAGAAACCTATTGACACAATGGTTCACATTAAGCCATTGCCCTCAACAAGGGACTCATTTTACCTAACACAGTTAAATATGTTTCATAAACACATTTATAGAAACCATGTAGATTCTCTGTCTTATCCTTTTATTTATACTAAACAGTGCTCTTATTTCCCCACATAAGAAAAACATATAGCCCTCTTTTCAGTGATATACACTTTTTTATATTGGAAAGATTTCCAATATAAATTTCACCTAAATCCTATCCATGTAGAGATGCATAAACAGAAGCTCAGACAGGTTAACTAGCTTGCTTAACAGCTACTAACTGACAAGATGCTAATCTATAGAAATCACCTTCGTTTTTCTTTTTTTAAAAAAATAATTTTATTTATTTATTTATTTATTTTGGTCTGTGTTGGGTCTTTGTTGCTGCACACGGGCTTTCTCTAGTTGTGGCGAGTGGGGGCTTCTTTTGTTGTGGAGCATGGGCTCTAGGTGTGCAGGCTTCAGTAGTTGTGGCATACGAGCTCAGTAGTTGTGGCTCACGGGCTTATTTGCTCCGCAGCATGTGGGATCTTCCCAGACCAGGGCTCGAACCTGTGTCCCCTGCATTGGCAGGCAGATTCTTAACCACTGCGCCACCAGGGAAGTCCAGTTTTTCTTTTTAAAACTATATTATTTTATATTTAGTATTAAATATTTTTTAAAAAACACTGTGCTTGAAATAGCAAGCCACATTTACGGTCTACTAAAATTAAAATATTTCTTAATCTTGTTTAAAATCTAAAATGCTGCAGCAGCCTCATAAACAATTACTATTTTAAAAATAAATGTCACTGGGATACCAGGGATTGTCTCAATTGATACACTCCCTTACCATCTGCTCCTAAGAAGCCATATAGACTTTAGATTTGGTAAATGGTTCATCATCCCAGTAGCTTCAGAGACAGCAACAAAAAATTCTGTAGATAACAGATTATCTGTCAGAAAATTCCATGTGTTAACTATTTTTCTCTATCTCATTTTCAGTACTAATTAAATATTTAGACTAATCAGATGTTGAGAATTTTTTATATGATTTGTGAAAAATATATTATAATATTAACTTAGGGGTTTCACAACTTCCTACTGCTCCCTGTCTGAAGATGAAGTCTCTGTTTCTAAAGTATATTATACTTAAAAGTAGTTGAAATATATCCATGACACATCATTAATGTGAGTTATTTTGCACATTTTTTTTCTCATTTTTTCAGCATCTGGAAAAGTTAATGGAAGCTGCAAATGACAGGTAAAGAATAAATGAAGGACATTAGAGGAGAGCAATTATTTTCCTCTTTGAAAGCAGTTTAGTTGTATCCATAATTAGTGTACAGAAACAGACCCATGCCCCTTGCATAGGACATTGCCATAGGTTTGAATCTCCCATGACTATCCTGAATGTTCTGGATCAGATCCCAATAATGCTGCATGGAGATGGAGTAGAGAGAATTCAAAGAGCCGGGTGAAAAATAAATCAGAAATTAACTTGCTATGTGACCTTGGAAAAGTCACTATCCCTTTTGGAGAGTTAATTTTATCCTCAGTAGAAAAAAGAAGCTTTGGATAGATCAGCAGTTCTCAATGTTAATTTATCAGCAACTCTCCTAATCAAAGCCATTTGTATGCTCTCCATAACATACTACTCTTGAGTGCTAAAATTCGGGTGCTGAAAGCTTTTCTCCTTCTCTGTCAGATAAGGGACCATAGCGGAATTCAGAAGAATGAAAATGACAACAATGTACTTTAATTATCTGCTCTAATTAACATGAAATTATATCATGCAAAATGATGTTACATGCAACACCCTATAAACCGATTATGACCAACTAATCTATCACAACAGGGGCTGTTGAGACATAGAGAATAGACTTGTGGTTGCCAAGGGGAAGGGGGAAATCGGGGAGGGATGGACTGGGAGTTTGGGGTTAGTAGATAGAGACTATTACATATAGAATGGATAGACAACAAGGTCCTACTGTATAGCGCAGGGAACTATATTCAATATCCTGTGACAAACCATAATGGAAAGAATATAAAAAAGAATGTATATATGTATATCACTGAGTCACTTTGCTGTACAGCAGAAATTAACACAACATTGTAAATCAACTGTACTTCAATTATAAAAAATAAATAAGCAAAAGGGCTGTTGAGGACCACTGGGTTGGGTAATTTCACAGGTATTTCTTATGGTGTTAAAAACTCTCTCTCTCTCTCTCTGTCTCTCTCTCTCTGTCTCTCTCTCTCTCTCTCTCTCTCTCTCTCTCTCTCTCTCACACACACACACACACACACACACACACACACACACTCTGACTTTTGCATACTTACTTTAGTAGTAACACTATTAGTTGCTACAGGTCTCTGATTAATTAATTGTAAGAGCATTAAGTTACCTAGAGCCTGACTGACCATTTCCTGGTTAGTTTCATCATCTCTTTAGATGTCAATTTTGAATAGATACCTGTATCTTGATGGAGCATATTTTCCAAGAGAATAGCAGGATATAGTCCAACAGTGGTCAGAAGTACTGTCTTCAATAACGTAGGACTGGGTACTGATGGAAGGAAACCGAATGGAAAATGAGATATTCTAGATCTCCCCAGTGTGGGAAGCACTGCATTGGTCTGTCAACGAGAAATGAGGATCCATTGTGGTGAAATTACCCAGATTCCTAAGAAAAAATTGTGGAATCAAAAGACAGGGATGGGACTCAGTTCTAAAAGGGACTTATAATGAGTCTGCAGTCCAGATATTGTAAGAGGCTTACCATGCCAAAGACACCAGTGACAAAGGAGAATGTTATGCTGAGTTTCTAAAGATTGGGCTTGATCTACTGAAATCTGCTAAACAAGTCATAAGGGGAGCAGAGCTAAACCTCCTGATGGGGTATTTGGCCTCTTTTGTAAAGTGTTCTTTCTCCCTTCGTGCCTTCTATTAAAATGGACCTGCCTTATTCCCCACATTCCCTAGTTCTGTTCTCTGTTTTCCAAAGAGATAACAAGCTAACTTGTAAAATGAATGATCAGTAGATATTTACAGAAAAAATATATTACCCGCTCCTCATTTTTATGCATGCATACTTTTAAAAAAATAATTTATATTCACTCTTATGGCCCAAACAAAAAATGACCACAAGAGCAAATTTATAAAATACAAAGGAGTTAAAGTAGAAAAATTAAAAACAAACAAACAAATCCCAAATCATCCCAAGAAGGTGACTGATTTGATGTGTTCTCATCTTGCAATTCAGGCACGTTTATAGAGTTGTGAACATGCGGTATATACAATTTTATTTCCTAGTTTCTCTCTAAAATTATATTAAGCATTTTCAAATTGGTTTATATAATTCATAAATATTATGATTGGATTATATTCCATTCAGTTAATGTTTCATCATTTGTTTACCTATTATCTTATTGTTAGGTAATTTATTTTCTAAGCTTTCACTTTTAAAAATAAACGTTTGTGCATTGAAATGTTTATTTTTTGTTTCATATATTTTCTTTAATATGTTTAAAATCAAATAAATTAAGTCAAGAGGTTTCAATGTTCTTTAGATATAATTTGATTTCTTTATTTTTACTATAGAAGTACAAAATCTTTCTGAATTTAAGCCCCAGTTTATTCACAGAAAATTTGGATAAACCTTAAATGACATTTTAAGCCATAAACTGTTTTCAAATAATAATGATGTATGCTGATTATCTTGAAAAATTAAACAATAAAGTAAGATTTTTTTAAAAAGGATCATAAAAACAACTTCCACAACTTTCAACATCCAGAAATAACCATAGTTAATATTGATGAGGCTGAGCTAAATATTTTTGTATGTAGATATGAAGACAAGAGAAGGGTTAAATGGATCGAGAGATGTTTCCATTTATATATATGCCTGTGTATTTAAAGTGGTTTTATTAGGTACACCATTTCATTTAAAATAATTTTATTGGCATTTAGCAAAATGAGACAAAAAAGAAAAGGACATAATAGGAAGTATGTTCTCATTATATCATGTAATCACTCTATGAAACAGACTTCTAAATTAAAACAAAACAAAACAAAAAACACAAGCAAAAATATTGCAGAAGAAATGTTAATATGTTATCAATTTCATTATTGTGAGGCTCTGCTATGAAAAGTAAGGAATTTAGCTTATACTACAATTCCTCTCACTGCCCTTCCTCTCCATCTCTTGATTGTTAGTTATACTGCCAACGTTTACATTACTTACATTGTGTCCTATAATTCTACTGATCCCCCCTTCTGCTACACAAGCTGAGTAGAAAAGATTATTTTTCATGACATAAATTAGCAGAAAGAATATGGAAGAATATTTGAAGGTGGATAAACATGCCCATCTGTCTCTCAATACATAGTTTCTTTTGGCAACAATTCTGATATTAACTATAGGTAAGACAATATGAATTCAGGAATACTTGATTTATATGTGAGTTGCAACATGTCCATGGGAGAGAAAAAACAAAACTTGTGTATCTTGTCCAAAAGTTTATTGATTACATGTTTAAGTTGTTCACAGTTCAAACCTTTCTCATGTCATCACAGCATTTACTACTACACAAACACCTCACAACATCCACCCCAATTCCTCTCCTGAGGAAAACCTATAGTTTCTTTACTTTTATTCATGGTTACTTGGTTAATTGTGATATATTTAAATTTACATCTGGTATCATTTTCCTTAATTTTGAAGGACAACACTGCCTGTAATGGTTCTTGTAATAGTAGTCTTATAATGGTGAATTTTCTCCCCCTTTTTATGTTGGAGAAAAAAAAAAAACTAAAGTATTTCACCTTTATTTTTTGCAGATTTTTTTTTGCATACAGAAATCTAAATTTACAAATGTCATCTTTCACTATGTTGAAGATGTCATTCCATTGTGTTCTGGCTTGCATGGTTCCTGGAGACAAGTCTGCTGTCATTTCTTTATCTTCTTGTATATGTAATATTTATTTTTTTCCTTCTGGATACTTTTAAGACTATTACTTATAAATGTTTTACTGTTGTTTTTGTTTTGGGGTTTATTCAAATTGACATAGTGTGTTTTGTTGTGGTTTTCTTCATGTTTCTGCTGCTTGGGGTTTGTTGAACATTTTGGGCCTGGAGGTTAATATTATATTTCTTAATGAATTTGGAAAAGTCATTATATATCTTCAAATATTTTTTCTGCTCCACTTCCTCTCCTCTTGGAACTCCAGTTGCATATACATTCATCCATGTCAAGTTTTCCAGCAACTCACTGAGACCTTTTTTCTCTCATTGTTTCATTTTGATAGCTCCCATTGTTATGTCTTTAAGTCCTCTAAACTTTTGTTCTGCAGTATCTAATCTGCTGTTAATTTCATACAATGTAAATTTTATTTAAGAAACTGTACTTTCCATTTCTAGAAGTTCTATTTAAATTGTTGCCCATGCTTTCCTCTATCTCTATTGACATATGGAAAATATTTATAATAAGTGTTTTAATATGTTGGTCTGCAGTTTTCTCTTTCTTTGTCAGTTTAGGTCTGTTTCTATTGACTATTATTTCTCCTTGGTTATATTTTTCTGTTTCTTAGATTTTTTTTTCTGAATTTAATCATATTTCTTTAAATGTTACTGTTCTTTGTTCATGAATATGCATTATATTATTTGGATTCTGTTTAACCCTCTTTTTTTTTTTTTTTTTTTTTTTGCTGTACGCGGGCCTCTCACTGTTGTGGTCTCTCCCGTTGAGGAGCACAGGCTCCAGACGTGCAGGCTCAGCAGCCATGGCTCATGGGCCCAGCCACTCCACAGCATGTGGGATCTTCCCGGACCGGGGCACAAACCTGTGTCCCCTGCATCGGCAGTCAGACTCTCAACCACTGCGCCACCTGGGAAGCCCTAACCCTTTTATTTTTAATTTTGTTAAAGTAGTCCAGAGCAGCTAATATGACTCCTCTACTGAAGTACTGTATTAGTAGAATAGTATTACTATTCTACTATTGTATACAATAGTACAAAAGTATTAATAATATAATAGTAGAATAGAAGTACTCTTCTACTAATAGTACAATAGTATTCTGAGGACTATACACATTGCTCCCTGCATTAGGTGGTCTCTCTACTCTGGTTAGTAGAAACATGAACTTTTGGTCCTTATGTGAGCTATCTGGATTGTTCTGTTTATTCTTTTCTGGTGTTCCCTTCTCAAGTCTTAAGTGCCTCAGATGCATGTGCAGAAAACTGCTTAGTTTAGTTTAGAATCCAAGGGGACCATTCTGTAGATCTCTAGAACAATCTGTGAAGTTCCTGTCTAGTATTTGCTCAACTTTGAGCTAACTTGGCCTCTCCAAATTCTAAACTCTGTCTCTTCAACTCAGCAAGGACAGTGGGCTCTGTTTGAGTTCTCGTCCCTGTGCTGAAGCCTGAAACTTTCTTTAATCAGTAAACTGAGGCTATTGTAGGTCTCACTTTTATTTTTATTATCTTCTCCTATTTATCATTATCCTGTGCTGCCTATTGATCAATATCTTAATAAATTTGCTTCATGTGGTTCATAGATGTACCTTGAAGCTTATCTTTCCTTCTTTATCTTAATATAAGAAGGCATCTTATGAAGAGAAGATAAGTATTAAAAGAGTAATATCACATATTTGTGAGTCCCCTCCTTTTCTAAACATCACTCTCCTTTCATTCTATAATATGGGACTCAATTACCATTAAAAAATATAGTATTCTTTTTTCATGGCCCACCCATAGCCTTAGATCTCGAATATTTAATCAGAACATTGTTAAATAGATATTTCAAGATGTTAACACTTACTTTAGAGAAATCTGTGTCTGAACCAGGTCTCAGGATCTCTGCTTCTTAGTTGTCATTAATCCCATCCTCTCTTCCATCTTCATATTTCTTTGTTATAAATTGTACATTTAAGTGCTTTTGTTAAAATATACATTATGTATGTTTTACAGTTGGAGCTATTTATTTGTTTCTCAGGTGATGGGTTTATTTATACATATTTTCTAAGTTAGTTTCAAGGGAGAAGAAAATTTCAGTGTATTTTAAATGCAGTGGAACAGGTACACAGAACTATGTCTGTGAAGCAAATATTTTTGGGGAAAAATGTGTCTATGTTTAAGTGTCCATACTTTTAAAAATAAATATGCATGTGTTATGTCACTAATGTATAGCCACAAAAACTTTCTTGTATGTAGAATGCCCATTGCATATATTTTTCTCAAGTTGCTGGGAGCCCTGTTTAATTCCTCAAAATATATTTTTTTATATTTTCTATTTACGATAGCCAATTTGCAGCAAATAACCACCAAGCTTCTTTCAAAGAAAGTAGATATCAGTAGTAAAACTGGAAAATGATATATATTATTTCCACTCTGAAGTGCCTACCTCATACAGGGTAGATAAGTGACAGCATTACATATATCCTATAGATAGGAGAGTATTTGGAAAGAATTCTTTTCATCAAAAGAAAATCAGGCTTAAGAGAGGAAAAAGTAAAATACCATTGACACCAAACCATTGAGAGAGGAATTCTACCAGGAAAATACATAGGCTCAGGGTTCACTTTAAAAAGGTAGCACACATTATTTCTAAATGGATTTTTTAAATCCATTCTCTGGTTTACTGTTTGTAGCACTTTGTATAATTAAAAGGTTTCCTCATGTGTAGATTTTCAATTTCACTACTTGTGGGCTTGTAATAGATAGGCAGGTTTGGAAAGGAAATATATGGTTCATAATGTTTGAAATGATCTATTGCAGACAGTTTTATAGAAAACAGATACCTCCAGTGTAATATGCAATTCTACTTATCTTAGAATCATGTGATATACACAGCACAGCACATTTCAAAATTTAAGATCCTTTTTTTTTCTATTCTAATTCCATTTAGCCCACTGTTGTAATCTGTTTTATGTCTGTGTTTTAATTTTGTTTATGTTCCCTCTAACAATGTACTTAATATCTCAAAGTGCTTTGCCATAAGCTCTAAGAAAGACATCTTTTCATTACCACAAATGAATTACTTTTCATAAGTCTCATTCCCTATATAGTTCATTACATCTCTCTTCATATCAGAGCTTTCTTCCTCTCTCATACAAACACACACACGTGAGAAAAGAAAGATAAATCAGGAGCTTGGGATTAACATACACACACTACTGTATATAAGATAGATAACCAACAAGGACCCACTGTAGAGCAAGGGAATTCTACTCAGTATTCTGTGATAACCTATATGAGAAAAGAATCTGAAAAAGAATGAATATATGTATATGTATAACCGAACCACTTTGCTGTACACCTGAAACTAACACAACAGTGCAATTTAACAGTGCTATAATCCAATTAAATTAAAAAACAAGAGCCATATGCGAGACAACCACCTGAGTCTATCAGAGAGGAACTATTTTATAAACACAAAATAGTAATGTATGCATAAGACTGCCTTGACTGTGTGATTGGATGATTGATAAACACTACAACATGAATTAATCTCAAAATAATTATGCCAAGTGGATGATACTAGACAAAAAGAAGGAATGCATTCTATATGATTCTATGTGGGTAACAATCCAGGAACTGTAATCTACAGTGACAAAAAAGGGATTATACATGGGCATAAAGAAACTTTTGGGAGTGATAAATATATTTATTATCTTGATTGTGATGATGATTTCATGGGTGTATACCTATGTTAAGATAATCAAATTATACTTTTGAAATTTATATTTTAATGTGTATTATTTATGCCCAATAAAGTTGTGACATAATCATCTGCTTATTACTGCAAAGACAAACTCAAGTGAGGAAACAGGAATAGTGGAAATAGCACAAGCTTAAGTTGGATGACTCTGAAACCCTAAATTCACATCTAATTAGCTGTATAATTAATTTAATATTTAGAATAGTTGTATACTTTACATTTAGTTAGTTGTATAACCCTGGGCAAGTTACTCATCTATCTGCACTATGGTTTCTTAAGACTTTTAAAATATATTGTCCTGTAGAGTGCTTTATTTTACAGATGAGGAAAGTAGGGGTTAAGAGGCAGGTGATAGCTGACATTATTTTTATCCTTTCAAATAATATTTTAAACTATTAAATGTCATTAACTAATAGGTATAATTGTGTCAAAAATTAAGTGGGAATCACAGTGTGTGGTATTTCCAAATTTTCTACATCCCCTCCAGCACTTGGTATGGTGAGTCTTCTTCATTTTAGCCATTCTAATCGGTATGTAGGAGTGTCACATTATAGTTTTAATTTGTATTTCCCTAATGACTAATGATGTTAATTATTTTTCCATGGGCTTCTTTGTCATCATACCTCTTATCTAACTTACCATCATACATCATATCTCATTGACCCCAGGATGGGGCCAGGAATTTTTCATTGATTTGGCTGTTCAAGTTGTTGAACTTGGAGCAGGGCACTAGTTTTATAATCCACTTTCAATCATTTTTTCCTCCCAATGGAGCTTTGTCTATGGGTCAAGTTTGTCTTCCAGTATGTTTCTGCAGTATATAGTGGTAATTGCCCTTAACTTCTTTCTATTACTTCTTATGTTTATCTTCCCAAAGTAATTTGTCCCCCTAAATAAGCTTTGTTAGAAGGTGAACTGTCTGGCAATTGTTTTTGAATATTAGACTTCATGAAAGCTATTCAATTTGCTTTGGGCTTTTCAGATTGTGTATTCAAGTGTGCTACATCTCACCTACTTTGTAGGTGAGAGAGATGTGCATGTTTGGATGTTACACCATCTCTTTTCTTTTTTTGTGATGCAGTATGGTATTTGAGTGTTTGTCTTCTGTTGGTTGTCATGGGTATCAGCCTTTCCTTTGAACTTATTTTAACACTTGAGCTATATAACATAGATTTAATGTGAACAATATAATATAACAGATTTCAGAGTTCAAAGGTTGGCATCCTTTTTTGGTTTCCTTCTTTGATTTTGTAAAGAAAACAAGATTGTGTTTTTTGTTTGAAACAAAACACAGCCTCCTGTCTTCCTTGCCTCTCCCCTTCTCCTGCTGGGTCCTGGGACTGCTGATCTGAAACAGGAGAGGCCAGGCCGACCTGGGCCACCAGAGATGGGAAGGGAATTCTCTGTGTGGGAACTTCCACAGAGCCAGAGCGGAAGGGCATTCAGGAATGGAGATTGGCTTTGTTAGTTAGAAAATAAAATTTAAAAACTCTACACACATGCCCATTATACAGGTGGGGGCCAGGAGGTGCCACCTCCTAGGTGAAACCATATCTAGCAGTTGGACTCAGGGTCCTGGTGTCACCCCCAGTTTCTTAAGTTCTGGGGTGGAGAACAGGGCAGGAAACAGTAGCTCTCAGGACAGGAATTGGGGGGAGAGAAGAAGAGAGGGAGAAGTCAGAGTACTCTCCTTCCCCACATGGTTAAAAAAAAAAAAATTACTAAGAAAGCACCCAAAGCTTAAAACTTTGATGAAATTTATGTCCAAGTAGTTTACCAAATTTTAACTGCATTTAAAAAATTTTATTACTGAGTTTTGAGAGTTACTTATATTTTTTGAACAAAAGTTCTATATTATACAAATACAATTATATTTTGCAAATAATTTCTCACATTTTGTGGCTTATCTTTTTGTTCTCATTAACAGTGCTTTGAACAGTCCTTAGCAGTATTTTGAAAACAGAGCAGAAGTTTTTAATTTTGATAAAGTCCGATTCATCAAGTTGTTCTTTTGTGGTCAACAAATTAAAGTCTAAACTATCCAATAAATTGGAGACAAATGAGATCCATACTTCCCATTTTTCCAACTGTGAATTCATTACTCTGTTAATTAAGTCATCATTCATCTACTTAAATATTGATTATCTATTCTATGTGGGGACCCTGGTAGGCACAATTAATACAAGGGCAAAAAAGATATTCACTCATACAGCCTTGTGGAGGTGACAGCCTAGTTGGGAAAATAGACATTTAAAAAGGCAATCACAAAAAAATAAAAAAAACTAAACAAAAAATAAAAAAGGCAATCACAATATAACTTTATAAGTGTTATTACAAATGAATCACAAGATGCTATAGAAATAATCATAGACATCTAAATCAATCTTGGGACAAAGGAGGATCACAGGGGGATATTATGAGTAAACAGCATGAAATGAGATTTGAATTAGCTGTAGGGTTTCTCAACCTCAGCACTATTGCAGTCTGGACCATAACTCACAGTTGGTGGGGGTAGGGTGGGATTCTGCCCTATGCCTTGCAGTACATTTAGCAGTATCTCTGGCCTTTTCACACCAGATGCCAGTAGTATTACCACGTGTAACAATCAAAAATTTCTCCAGATACTGTCAAATGTTCTTTGGGGGTCAAAATGCTCCACAGAGAACCACTAAAGGAAGAGACAGAGGGTCAAGATTGATATAGAATGCACTGTCTAAATAATGGCCACCCAAGATTCCAGTTCTAATTCCTGGAACTTGTGTGAACGTTACCTTATTAGGCAAAGTTTTGCAGGTGGGATTAAGTTAAAGATAGTGGGATGAGATTATCCTGGACTGTACAGGTGGGCCATAAATGCCATGGCAAGTGTCCTTATATGAGAGATGCAGGGGAAGATTCCCCACGTGCAGAAGAAGAAAAGGTGATGTGAACATGGTGGCAGAGATTGGTAGGATGCAGCCACAAGCACGTGAATGCCAACAGTCACCAAAAGGTGGAAGAGGAAAAGAAAAAAAGTCTCCTTTCGAGACCCTGGAGGGAGCGCAGCTCTGTGGACACCTTGATTACAGCCCATTGAAGCTGATAAACTTCTCGTCTCCAGAACGATGATACAGTAAATTTCTGTTTGTTTCAGTCACCAAATTTGTGCTACTTTGTTACAACAAAACCACACAAAACTAATACATAGGTGATGATAGGCAGATAAAATAAAATATAAAATGAGAATATATCAATAACAGAGGGTATTAAATATGAATAATAAAGTGTGTGTGTACGTATGAGGCAGGACAGGAAAGTGTGTGTAAAAGAATGGTGACAATTATAGCTATGGAAATAAGAAAGAACCAGAGTGTGCTGAGTCAATGTATTTGTTTGTAGGGCTGCTGTAATAAATTGCCACAAACTGGGTGGCTTAAAATAACAGAAAAAAATTTTAGCACAGTTCTGGGGACTAGAAATATGAAATAAAGGTGTCAGGAGGGCCGTATTTACTCTGAAAATTCTAGGGTAGAATCCTTCCTTGCCTCTTCCTAGCTTCAGGTGGTTGCCTGCAACCATTGGTGCTCCAACTTTGTAGCTTTATCACATGAATTTTTGCCTCTGTGTTCACATACCCGTCTTCCCTCTGTGTGTGTGTCTGTGTCTCTAAACCTTCCTTTTCTTATAAAGACAGCAGTCATAGGATGTAGGGCCCGTCCTAACCCAGTATGACTTCATCCAACTTGAATGCATCTGCAAAGACCGTTTTTCCAAATAAGGTCATATTCCCTGGTTCCAGGGATTAGGACTTCAACATATCTTTTTGAGCAACATCATTCAACTCAGAACAGAAAGTGTAAACAATCACAAGAAGTTGAGACTATTCCTAGGATAATGAGAAAACTCCCAAGAATTTTACTCAGTGGAGAGACATTATCAGATGATCATTTTATAATGATAATCCTGGCAGTTATAGATCAAATGGCTTGGACTGAAAAAGAATTGAAATAGATGTATCATTTAGTAGGCTGTTGAACTAATCCAGGAAAAGAATGCTGGAGGCCTAAACTGGTTAAATGATCATGTATTTTGAGATATTTGGATAGATCCAAAAAATTTTAGGAGCTAGACTCCACATAATTGGAATTTCTTTAGATATAGGATAAAGATAAGGGCAAACCAGATAAACCTATGGCTTAGGAAATTATGAGGATGTGGAGATGGGTTTAAGGACAAGCAGTAGTTTTGGAGCAGATTATGAGTGAGTTCAGTTTTGAACTTAGAGTTTTTGTGATCCCCATTTGTGAGATGCCTAGACAAGGAAACATGTTGGGTAGTTGTATTTTCAGTAAATTTGGAAGTGAAACACTTATTTGGGAATACTCAGCATATAGAAGGCAACTTAAGCCCTTGGAAAGGACAATATAGCCACAGGTAGAGAGAAGACTGAGATGGTGAAATAGTCAAAACATAAGGAGCCTCAATATTCAAATTCATCACTTAGCAATTAAGGATAGAGGTGCACTGGCTGGGAAGTTCCACCTGTCACCTGGATAGAGTGAGAAGTCTTCACCAAAGGGAAAGGTTGTGGGGAGAGTGCAGAAATACTAAAGTTGAATTGATAAGCACAGTTGAGGATTCTGAAAGAAGACAGACGTCTAAGCAGCAGGCATCGATTCTGGGATGCTGCCAAACTTTGTTTCCCATAGTATGTTTCTAATATGGATACTGTGCCAACAGTCTGGATTCAGAGAAAATTGGGAGTTAGAAGCAAATGATGCCATTGGTTCAGGGCGAGGAGAAGCAGAGATAGTTGGGGACCACCTGAACACTGAGAACAAATAATAGCATTTGATTTAGTGCAGTAAGGGATCAGCTAGAGCACCACGTGTCACTAGGTAGCTCAGTTTGAAGGAGCAACAGTGGAATTGGAGGCATACCCATTCAGACGTTGCTCATCCTCAACACCCAGTCTCTGTAATGAAGAGTATGACTCCATCTAAAAATAATTATTTTTGACTGCATGCAGCTGTTAAGCCTCTTTGCCTTGTGTCCCATAACTGGACAAGCTAAGAAGGAAACCTGGGTGCTCCCTTGGTACAAGCAGGAAGTTCAAACCATGAAAGTCCCAACCTATACCAGAGGGCCCTCACCCCAGCCCCACCTCCTAGCCACAAGAAAAGTCATGCCAGTCTTCTCTTTGCTCTCTCAAGCCATTTCTGACCTGCTTGAGAGGCCTGCCTGCTCATCTCATAACTGAAAGACCTCAATTATGTAATTAATGAACTCTTTTATACCTTCTTGGTGCACTTGTGGCATCATCAGTGTCTCTGAACCAAACTTCGGGTGAGGGATCCATCTGCCTCTGCCAGTGATTGTAGCAGTTTCTTTAGGTAGAGGCTGCTTGCTTTGCTTGGAACACCAGTCAGGGACCCCTTTTTGAAAAACCAAGTTTTTTGAGTTAGCTCTCCAAAGACCTAGCAGTGACTATGCAAGAACGAGATTACATTTCTATAATTCTCTCTTTCTGGCAACAAATCAATATAAGTTTCACCATGGTACTTATTTTCTAGAGTCTTAGCTATTGCATTCTGCCTGAGCAAGGAGACTTAGACCCTTTGATGGAGTTATATTACAATATACGCAGTGGACAATCCCTTTCTTGTCACATTTATGTGGTTGATGTCAACATAGGGATATTTTGCTATGTCCTATTAACCAAGAGAAAGTAAATCCATTGCAAAGATAGGGACTTATTGCTACTTCAATTCAAGTGGCCTCAATGTCCGCCAAGGTATTCATTTTTTAGTCAGTGTAGGGTTCCATAAAGGTTTTTCTACAGATGTGTATGAAGGCAAATGGCATCTCAAGAAACATGGTTCCATGATCCCATTAATGTATGTGACTTTCCAAGCTTAAATTGTGCCATGTTTATTTTCCCCTTCACTTGTCCACAATTTCTCCCATTTAATTTAGATTGTTCAATTACCATTAATTCCAGACAATCTATTGTTTAATTGGATGGATTTCAATTGCAACCAAGAAAGCTAATTTAAACCTAACAACAGGTTTGTTTAAAAAAAAAAAAGGAAAATCGTATAAGAGAATACAGCATAACACAGACATTTGTTTGTGTATTAAGGTGTCACTTGTTAGTTTAATTAGAGCAAAACTGTAGTTGTCTACTAACTAACTTTCTAAATTGCAGAAATAACTAGTACCATAACTCCTCATGTGGGGAATATTGTCATAAAAGGCTTACCTGCCCACTTAACAATTTCAGAATGGTTTTTTCTTACTTACTCAAAGAGTCTTTTTTTTTTTTTTTTTACTGGAGTATATCTGCTTTACAATGTTGTGTTGCTTTCTGCTGTACAGCAAAGTGAATCAGTTATACTTATACATATATCCCCTCTTTTTTAGATTTCCTTCCCATTTAGGTCACCACAAAGCACTGAGTAGAGTTCCCTGTGCTATACAGTAGGTTCTCATTATTTATCTATTTTATACATAGTAGTATATATATGTCAATCCCAATCTCCCAGTTCATCCCACTCCCCCCTTCTCCCTTGGTATCCATAAGTTTGTTCTTTACATCTGTGTCTCTATTTCTGCTTTGCAAATAAGTTCATTTGTAACATTATTCTAGATTCCACATATAAGCAATACTATACGATATTTGTTTTTCTCTTTCTGACTTAATTCACCCTGTATAACAGTCTCTAGGTCTATCCACGTCTCTGCAAATGGCACTATTTTGTTCCTTTTTACAGCTGAGTAATATTCCATTGTATATACAGACCACATCTTCTTTATCCATTCCTCTGTGATGGACATTTAAGTTGCTTCCATGTCCTGGCTATTGTAAATAGTGTTGCAATGAACACTGGGGTGCATGTATCTTTTTGAATTATGGTTTTCTCTGGGTATGTGCCCAGGAGTGGGATTGCTGGGTCATATGGTAGTTCTGTTTTTAGTTTTTTGAGGAACCTCCATACTGTTCTCCATAATGGCTGTACCAATTTACATTCCCACAAACACTGTAGGAGAGCTCCCTTTTCTCCACATCCTGTCCAGCATTTACTGGTCGTAGATTTTTTGATGATGGCCATTCTGACCTGTGTGAGGTGATACTTCATTGTAGTTTTGATTTGCATTTCTCTAATAATTAGTGATGTTGAACATCTTTTCATGTGTTTGTTGGCTATCTGTATGTCTTCTTTAGAGAAATGTCTATTTAACAAGCTCCATCTTAAAATCATTCTAAGCAAAAAGTAAAGATTAAAAAGAAGCTATATTATTAAATAGATGGCACCATGTATAGCATAAGAGAAAGAAAATTGAAGAAGCTACTCTCAATAGTACTAAAAAAGGCTCTATGAAATGTTGAGTTAAGCAATGGCTCTCAGGAAATATGAAGGGCAACTCAAAGGTTGGTGTGTGCCTATATCATCAGATTCTAGCACATATCTGCTTAGGAAATAGAGAGAAAACTCTTCCATTGGATAATATACAATATTACCCACGAACCTTTTTGCTTGATGGATAAATGTATTTAAAAATAAGCACGTTAAACCAATTACCCTGGAAAATTCCTAGTAATGAGATGGCAGTAGATAAAGCATATAAATCAAGCAATAATTGCCTTTATTTTTAAAAATGACATTGACTAAAACTTACTGAGGCATTTTTAACACTTTTGTTAGTTGCTCCAACAGTGTTTAGAAATTGTGCTTATGCAGAGTAGAATAAGGGAGATTGTTAATAAAGATTCAGAATTGGGCTTCTCTGGTGGCGCAGTGGTTGAGTCCACCTGCCAATGCAGGGGACACGGGTTAGTGCCCCGGTCCGGGAAGATCCCACATGCTGCGGAGCAGCTAGGCCCATGAGCCATGGCCGCTGAGCCTGCGCATCTGGAGCCTGTGCTCCGCAACTGGAGAGGCCACACAGTGGGAGGCCCGCGTACCGCAAAAAAAAAAAAAAAAAAAGATTCAGAATTTGTAAAGCACCACATGGTGGTGAGCATAAAAAATACATAGAAAAAGAATCTCAAGGTCTGAGCATTTTCAAAAACAGGATTGGAATGGGTTGTGAGGAAAGCTTTATATAGATAAATCTCTGAATTTAAAGAGTAAATCATAGGTTGTTTCCATTTTCACACACTGATGACAGCCATTGTCCATGCTGTGGCTTCTGGGAGGATTATTTATAATGTGGTCATCATAATGAAGAGTTTCCAATACAGGAATGATAGCAAAATGAATTATCATTGTATTCCAAGTAAGCGTTGTTATTGTAAGCTGATAAAGGGACACAAGGGACAGTATTTTTTTCATAATTCATATTATAACCAAATAGGAATGATAGACATCAAATATATAGATTACTTACATTGCAAATATATCCCTGGTTTTGCCCACTCTGGTTGTTAGAATCTCGATTACATTACTTAGAAAGGATGAGCCTACACTGTTAGTTATCAATGACTGCAATTCTTAGATAAGATTTTATAAGGATAAAAACTGATTGAGGGGCTTCCCTGGTGGCGCAGTGGTTGAGAGTCCGCCTGCCGATGCAGGGGACATGGGTTCGTGCCCAGTCTGGGAAGATCCCACATGCCGCAGAGCGACTAGGCCCGTGAGCCATGGCCGCTGAGGTTGCGCGTCCGGAGCCTGTGCTCTGCAACGGGAGAGGCCACAACAGTGAGAGGCCTGTGTACCGCAAAAAAAAAAAAAAAAAAAAAAAAAAAAAAAAACTGATTGAAATTGACAACTCTATGCTATAAAATGAAAATTATAAATATTTTATAATAAACTTTTAAAACTGTTTAGAAAAAAAGTAGAAATAATATTCACTGTGGATCTAATGTAAACTTCAAATTCCTTCATAAAAATGATTGGTGAAAATTATTTAACGTGATGACTAAGTGAAAAAATTTAATTTTTCTTGTACTTTGAAAATTCTATTAATCATTCACTCTATCACTAAAACTCTTTATGTTACATTAATAATACACAATACATTTTGGAGTGGGATGTCCCTTTTTTTTTTTTTTTTTTTTTTTTTTTGCGGTATGTGGGCCTCTCACCATTGTGGCCTCTCCCGTTGCAGAGCACAGGCTCCGGACGCGCAGGCTCAGCGGCCATGGCTCAGGGGCCCAGCCGCTCCACGGCATGTGGGATCTTCCCAGACCGAGGCACAAACCTGTGTCCCCTGCATCGGCAGGCGGACTCTCAACCACTGCGCCACCAGGGAAGCCCAGGATGTCCCATTTTTAATTCAAAGTTATTTTTATTACATGCAGGAAACATTTAAGGTTTGCTTATGAACCTGCTCAATACTCACCTCAAATGCTCCCATTGTATTAGACATTTTAGAAGTATTATTTCTATACTCAGAGGTTTGCCTTCTTCAAAATACTGTGCAGCATGCTACTTTTTGTTTTTTTTTTTGTTTTGTTTTTTAACATCCTACAGCTTGGCTTGGGTTGTTATTCTTTTTAAATTTATTTATTTATTTATTTTTGGTGCGTTGGGTCTTCGTTTCTGTGCGAGGGCTTTCTCTAGTTGTGGCAAGCGGGGTCCAGTCTTCATCGCGGTGCGCAGGCTTCTCACTATCGTGGTCTCCCTTGTTGCGGAGCACAGGCTCCAGATGCGCAGGCTCAGTAGTTGTGGCTCACAGGCCCAGTTGCTCCGTGGCACGTGGGATCTTCCCAGACCAGGGCTCAAACCCACTTCCCCTGCATTGGCAGGCGGACTCTCAACCACTGCACCACCAGGGAAGCCCAGCATGCTACTTTTTAAGAAAATTTCTTTCTAGTTTTTGGGTGTTTTCTAATCAGAGCCGTCTCTGATCTACAACATCATTGTTCTCCTACTTGGGGTTGGGGATGATTTCTGTTACTCTCTTATATAAGCATTTGCCTCCTACCATCAGAGTAGAAGAGGGATCCCTCATTATATATTAACTTGATACCATGGGTACTTTTTGTACAGCACTATTAAAGATCCTTCTATACAGAACTTTTTTTCAACTTAGCCATTTCATATACACTTTAGCGTAGACTGCACTTATCATAATACTGAGATTGTCCAAAAGGACACAATAAAATCTCAACCTTAAAGCTGAGTCCATAGTGTCTAAAGAGTATACAAATGCACAGTGAGCATGAAAACTATGAGTTTTCCCTTCTATTTAGCCACAACAGGATAGAGACATCAAGGCACCACATTCTACATAAAAGCTGGCTTTAAATTGATAACCAGGTGTGAACCAAAACGTCACGCCCTGAGATTAACTTGCTAATTCAACAGAGCACTTGTTCTGCTATTTGGTAGCTGTGCAACTTTGGAAAACCATTTAACCTGTTTGAATTTCATGTATAAAATAGGGATCACACAAGCCTCTAACTTCTAGTGTTCTCATCAGGTAGATAAAGCTTTTAAACACTTAGCACAGTAACTGGCACACTGAAAAGTGTGGAATGATGTGTAAAGTTAGGGTCATAAAATTAGGCTATTATTGCTATAATTTTCTGGAAAAGTATCCTCGTAAAAAAAGCAGTACTCTTACTTTAATTGTGTGAAACCATACCCTGCTGTAAAAGAATTGCTAACAACAACACTGCAAAAAATTACTGTCAAGGATGGTTCTCAAACACCTCCAGCCTGTTGCTTTAGAAATAAACAAAATGACAACCAAACAAGTGGATTTATAAAGAAAAGCTCTCATTCCTGAGAGAGCCAGCTTGAAGCAGTTCCATCCAGTGGGTTAGAACGGGATCTGTGGGAAGCCAAGGAGAGAGGGCAGAACTCCCGGAGGCCATGCTGATAATGAATCGTTAAGCCTTTCGGTGGGACGACTTTGCAAACATGTGATGCTTCCTGAGCACCAAAGTCTCAGGCCCTCTGAGTGTGCTGAAGGCTTTGCCACTCAGGGAGGAATTGAATGATCACAGTGAAAATAGGCAAAGCCAGACACAACTTTGCAAAAATAACTGGGGTGGTGAGAAACTGCTATCAGTTTCCTATGAATAGTGAGGCTGTGGACCTGGACTCTTCTTTTTACAGACTTGTTGAGACAGCACTAACAGAAAGCAGACCACACCGTGACATGGAATCTGATTCCTCGTCTGTTCTCCTTCCTGATTTAGGCAAGGAAGGAGAAACTACTGTGTGAAATGAAAACAGCACACTGGAGGAAAAGAACCGAGTTTGTGTTCAAGATATAGAAAGAAAGGAAATAAAATCAAGTTTGAGCAAAATATGAAAAGAGGAAGAACATTGCTGTGACTTGGGATGTGACCCCTTATAGAAGCTTTTAAAGAGTAACAGGGCAGAACATCCAAACTCATCTGTGGGCAGCTGCAAACTCACAATGTCACGCCTTGTCAGCGGAGCACAAACACAAAAGGCAATTTCAGTTTCACCTTTCCTCATTATATAGATCTGCATCAAGACAATGACGTTGAATGATACCGTGTTCCCAACAGGCGCCGAATGGGGCAAAGCAAGGAAGTGGCAGCGAGAGCAAAGGGGGTGCCATAGATTCTGCCCTAAGAGCCCAATGCCAGAGAAGTTTCTAAAGGGTGATACTTGGCTGTTTCCTGGGGAGAGCATGAGTTTGCCCAGCTACAATGAATTCCTTCAAGTATCTGTTCAAGTATGCTCATAGAGCCTTCCCTGATCACCCCATTTAAAATGTCCTTGCCATTTTCTATCTTCAATTCCTCTTTCTTTGCTACACACACACACACACACACACACACACACACACACACACACACACTATTTTATTATCTATCTGGCCAATTAGAATATTAACTCTAAAAGGGTGAAAACTTAAAAAAAAATTTTATACAATTTTGAAAGATTACACTCCACTTACAGTTATTACAAAATATTGGCTATATTCCCCATGTCGTGCAATGCATTACTGTAGCCTCTCACACCAAATAGTTTGTACCTCCCACTCCCCCACCCTTGTATTATCCCAACCCAGTGCCTATCAAAATGCCTGGCTTATAGTAGGACCAAATAATAGTAATATTATTATTATTTTATATATAATAATCATAATTTATAATATTAATAGTACTAGTAGAACACATAACTGAACACTGTCCCTTTAGATAGGGGTGGATTGAAGTTTTTATAAGTATAGATAATATTATGAACAAAATCTTAGAGTGATAAAGAAACAGTACCCATGAATATTGGCAAGTGATATCACATGTCTTGAACACAGTTTCCGGAAGAAGCCATCAGGAGAGAAACCCTGATTTCAGGCTAGGTTCTTTTTCATTAACATTGACAATTTTGAGGTAACATTGACAATTTTGAGATAGTTGACCTGTGAAAATTGCTAATTCTTTATAAGTAACAAAAACTCAAAAGGGTGCTTATCACCTCATACGGTATGAAAATTTTTGCCAATTAAGTCTATTCTAGTCTGCCAAATGACAAAATCAAAGCGAGACCCCTAACCCCTAACATAAATAGATGCTAAAAGTGCTGGAAAGGATGGTTAGAAAAGTGGATAAGAAAGGGAAAATGAGGTCCATTAAATAGTGAGCGTCATTCAAACCAATAAAGCGATAGAGTCCAAAGGAAACCTTTAAAGATGCTGAGATTTGTAAGGGCTACAACTTATGAGTTATTTTGAGCTACTTCAGAAATAACCAAGGAGATGCTAGCTAGTGAATAGTTTAAAAGGGAAGAGTCTGATATCAAATTGCATAGGATCAAATCTCACTGAAACGTTTGATGACGGTTACCTCAGCAATTAGCCTAACCTCTCTAAGAGGTATAGTTTCCTTATCTGTAAATAATTGTAACAAGCAGTTTAAAGCACTATTGTGAGACTTGCAAGAGAGGATGGTTACAACTTTGCTCAGGTTTGGAATAGAATAATGGTTACATTCTATAACTTACTATTTTGTTATGAATATTATTATTCAAAAGAACAATTCAGGGGGGAAAAAAGTTTTCCAGAGTAAGAGAGTGACATTCAAAGAAGAAAGATAGAAAGTAAAAGTGATCCTGCCCTCTGCCAAAAGCTCAAAGGAAAACCTCACCTAGCTAGCTGCAGGTTTTAAGAAAGGATATTGTCTGCCCGATTCTTACAGGATATGATGGTGCATGGAATGAGCGTGGACTTTGGAATCAGAAAGGTCTGGCTTGGAACCTACCTTGGGATCAAGACAAGTTCCTTCATTTCCTCATCTTGAAAATTCAGGGGTCTTATCAGAAGTCAGTGCAAAACAATAGATATAGCACATCTTACACATCCTAGGTGCAATTTCAAACGCAGACATTTTTGACGTGTACCTTCACAGTCTGCAAAATGACATATAGAAATAGGATTTAGTTTGAGCTATTGCAGGGCAGGCCTAATGCCATGAGGATTTGGGTACAGCAGTATATTCAACTAAACAGCAGTTTGGCTGAATTTGATTAACTGTATGTCCAAATTTGAATGTATTTACTGCCTCTTCCATAAAGTGTTCTGTCCAATCCACAAATTTGCATGCAGAAGTAGAAAGATTTGCAGCAGTCAGTTCTGTAAGTTTGAACCTTCTAAAGAAGGACAATTCTGTGATAATTTTTAAACTGATTCAGAGGGGAGCATTTTTAACCCAAGCTTGCATTATTGTTAGTCACATATTTCTTTAAGTTCTCTCAGTGTGGGTAGAGTAGTACTTCTCTTAATTTGTTTTATTCCTAAACTCACAAAATGATATCAACGATCTAATTGTGCAAAAAGCTTGCCGAAGTAAATTTGCATAAAAGTTCAACTTAGTGAAAGATACTCTCACACACATCATTCTATACTCATAACAACCTATCTTAGGACAGCTTCCATAGAAGCAGAGTCTGAGATAGAGATTTTTGTGTAAGTGCTTTTTTTTAGGGAATTCTCTCAGGAGAATCTCCAAGGAGGTAAAAGGAGCAGAACAGACAGGGAAGAAGCTAAGCAGAGATGTAGGTTTAGCTGCAGTCTTGCTACTGAGAAGAAGCCAATGGCCCCACTGGGGGCTCTGGGGCATGAACCGATACCCCATATGGGTTGTGAGTGTGTGTGTGTGTGTCTGTGTGTGTGTGTGTGTGTGAGACATCTTTATCCATTCTTCTGTCAATGGATATTTAGGTTGCTTCCATGTCTTGGCTATTGTAAACAGTGCTGCTATGAACATAGGGGTGCATGTATCTTTTCAAGTTATAGTTTTGTCCAGATATATTGGGCTAGGTGTCTTGATCATTTGTGGCAGCTCTCCAGAGAAAAGTCCAATCATGAGCCAAGAGCAAACATCATGCACAGAAGTGAGAGATGGGTGCACAGGGCCAGTAAAGGAGATCTAGGCAGGACTCACAGCCTCTACTGTAACTCATCCCTTGCATTTCTCAAATTCACTTGCTTATCATACCCAATCCCCTCCATTAGATCACAGCTTTTCCAGGATTGTGAATAGTTAGAATTTCTCTGTAAACGTACAGTTTTGATGCTGCAGTTGCTCCTGCTATAAGTAGCCACAGTTCTGTCTTCTTGTGAAAATCAGAACCACTTACATCTACCAAGTAGTAATTACTGTCATTGCTTTTGGGTTTACTGGCCTGAAAAGTCTGAAGTGACCAGGTAGTTGTTATAGCTTTAAGTTTGGTGAGATTCTATATCTTCCTCTGAGAACCAGGACTTCTAGACCCATAGAAACTAGTGTTGTCAGGACAAGAACAAATGACTAAACTAGGTCACTGGAAGTGATAGTGAGCAGAGTCTTTCCTACTTCCATTTCTTAGTTCATGGGCCCATTTATTTTAACAGTTGGGTACCTAGTACCATATAATGGCCATTGGCATATGTTGCATATTGCACTGTGAATATGCACCCTATCCTTACAGGGTATCCTCTCCAATATGATGCCTCAGCTGTGTCTTCTTTTTTTTTTTTTCTTGCGGTACGCGGGCCTCTCACTGTTGTGGCCTCTCCCGTTGCGGAGCACAGGCTCCGGACGCGCAGGCCCAGCAGCCATGGCTCACGGGCCCAGCCGCTCCGCGGCATGTGGGATCTTCCCGGACCGGGGCACGAACCCGTGTCCCCTGCATCGGTAGGCGGACTCTCAACCACTGCACCACCAGGGAAGCCCTCAGCTGTGTCTTCTAAAGGTCATTTCATCACTCTATTAAGCCAGAACTTCTGGATTACAAGTATGGTAGTACTTGTAAGAGTAAGTTCAGTAAGAGTAGTTCTTGACAAGCTTTAATAGGTAAGTTACATGTGTTAGTCTGATCCAGCTGCCATAACAAAATACTATAGACTGGGTGGCTTAAACAACAGAAACTAATTTTCTCACAGTCTGGAGGCTGGAAGTCCAAGATCAAGATGGCAGCAGGGTTGGTTTCTGGGGAAGCCTTTCTTCTTGGCTTGTAGATGTGTCTTCACAGGGCCTTTTTTTCTGTATCCACAGAGAGAAATAGCTCTGGTGTTTTCCCCTCCTCTTATAAGGATACCACTTCTATTGGATTAGGGCTCCACCCTTATGACCTCATTTAACCTTAATTACCTCCCTAAGGGCCCTATAACCAAATACAATGACACTGGGGCTTTGGGTTTGAACATATGAATTTTGGGGAGACACCATTCAGTTTACTATGACACGGAGTTTAGAGCAAAGCCATGCCATTTACAGCAGAGAACTATATACCATTCAAAAGCATCTCCAGTTAGAGAGCAAGTCTTAGCAGGGGACATCAAGAGACCATGTAGCCAGAACTCCCTCTCTTGAGCTGGGTGCTGTCAGAACCATAAAATCATAATAGCAGGCTGAGCAGAAATTCATCATAAAATGAAAGTGATAAATCTTAACAGTTAGGCTTGAACAGCCCCTGAGGGTTCGAGTGAGCTGTGAAAAATAGTAGCCTAGTCTTTCATGTCACCCACCCTGGTTACACTGACACCTTTACCTAAATCCACACCTGTGGCCTTGTATGGTGTTACCTTGTACTAGCTGAAAGGGTAAGACAAGTCATGAGCTTAGTTCACAATTGGCTTGGCTGGGTATCTGGCTGTGACTTGAAAATTGACTGATACTGCACTATAGCCCTGCTGGTGGTGGCTGGGGTTCTGAAAGACAGTGATGAGAAGAAAATCTCCTAATGGGCAGAGCCTTGGGTGGGTCACAGATTCTAATTTCATAGCCGTTTTCAATGTGAATCAGTTTTTCCTATATTTTAGACAGGAAGCAGAATCTCTGTGTGATTTGCTCATTAACATCTACCCATATACTCATCAAGTCTACCGAAGAGACTGAGAAGAAAGAATTTTAGTAAACTCTGACTCTTTTTATTTTATGGTTGCTAAAGTTGGAGTTTATGGTTGTTGAGTTGGAGTTTATTTTTCTGAGACTACTGATTAAAGAACCCTGTGCTTTAATCCTTAAGTCACTAATTCTTCTAAGCTAATGTTTTCTGATCTTGGAAAGGAAGACACACTTTTTTTTAAAGATTTTTAGACAGAATTCTTTCTGGAGTAAAGCTGCATATATAAACCTTAAGTTTCCTGTTGATTCTTTAATAAAATCATGACTCTTGTACAGCCACCGAGTTGGTTTCAATGTAGATAAATGATACTATGGCATCAGTTAAAACCTCTTTTAAACCTTACTTGAATAAATAATGGGCAAAAGGATAGGTTCGCCAGATGAATGTGATAGAATATGGTGCTGTGGTTAACTGAGTTTATAACTATGGAGAGACAGATCTGGTCGGCTAGAAACGCTAATAGATAGAAGCATAATTATCACATAAAACCTATAAAACTCAAAATGAGTTGATCTTAATATTGCTGTCCCTCCATAGCCAGTTAGAAAATCTCCATTTTACCAGAGGAATACAGAATAAAGCCATCTGGATTATTGGAGAAAAGAGCATTCAAGTAACTTAGATTAACCCGAGCCTTATTTTCTGAGGGAATAACTTCAACCATCCAGCTAGAAAGGATGTCAATTTCAAACTCAGTTTGAGGTAAAGGGAAAGAGAATATTAAGATAATTAATTGGCATCTGACCATGTTTAAAGAGTGGGAAGGTTTGAGATGGAAAACAATCTCAGTAAATTGCATTATAATTATGAGAAAAAAACAGGGTCTATCTCATTGCCTGCAGGGAGCAAGAAATAGTCAGTATAACTTTATTTTTTATGAGGTGCTCAGAGTCTGCAAAACATTATTGCTGTTGTCATCAGTTGAGAAAAAAGCGATATATTAAAGAAGACTATAAATCCAATTTGTTATACTAGATACCCATAATAGATGTAAAGCCGTATATTTGTTTCCTTAAAAAAATAACATCTGTGATAGGTTGTTTGCAAAAATAGCCACACTTATTTTACTTTCTATACCCAAGCCCCTTTACAATGCGAGCTTGCAGTTTTTCCCATCAATTATGAGTGTCTTATTTCTCCACCATTTGAATCTGGGGTGTTTATATCTTGATTTGTTCGAAACAATGTGGTAGATCTGACATCACTTCGTTGACCTCATGAGGCTTTGCAAACTTATGCTCGCTCTCTTGTATCCCCAATATGCCAGTGGAATGAGTCCTTGACTAGACTTTCCAGAAGTTGAGAGACTAAGGAAGAGTTCAGTTTGCACTTTGGAATGGGTGAGAATGCTCAGCCCAAATCAGCAAAGCTGGTTAGAGCCAATCCCCAGATAACCATTTAGATATTGTAGTGCATTGAGACCCACTGATGATACTGCCTGAGACCAAAGAACTGCCTGGTTGACCTGCAGACTCTGAGCTAATAGTTACCATAGTAAGCCGCTAAGTCGATTGGTGGTTTGTTATGCCACAATAACTACTAATCAGACATCTAACACGAGAAAGTTTGGCCCAAAATTGTAACAAAGAGACTAAAATATTTCAATTATAATAAAAATAATCTACTATCAGACACTAGTCATTTTATCAATGGAATAGGTCAAGAGGATTTAAGCAATACCTGAACATTGGTCTAAATCATCGTGGCCCCAGATTAATTTCTTACCCCAGTGCTCTAGTCGTCTATATTCTAGGACCTCTGTCATCAAAATATGTTACTCCCCAGCACAGTGTCCATCAGTATTTCAGGACCATGAAGCTGAAAATGAATGTAAGTCTGCTTTTTTATGTAGAAGTCTGCTAGACTTTACTCCTAAACCAAATGGGAACTTGAAATGTGAAGGGTGGTCTGGTAGGTAGAGTTAGAATAATGCAATATCAGAATGTTCATGTCATCTCAAACATATTTGTCCATTTACGAGAAAATGGAAATCATAACTGACTTGAAAACACTGGGGTACAAATCTAAGGGTTTTTCTTCTGTTGCTTTAAATCCTCCATGGTTTGCTCTGTACCTAGGCAATGAAATCCAAAATCTGTAACAGTGAACAAAAGACTTGCATTGCGTGGTCTCTTGTTTGACTCCACCTCTGTCTCCCATCACTCACTTCCAAGTACCCCCATGCACTTCGGTCATATTAATTTGCTAACAGTTTGTTAGGCCTGTCCTGTTTCATCTCCCACAATGCGTTTGATTTCATTTCACTGTCTGCCTGGAAATGCACATACCTATCATATCAGTCTAGAAAGCCCCTATATATTGTTTTCATTATACATCATAGTCACCTAACTTGGGAAACCTCCCTAGTCTTTCAAAAAAGTGAGATGTTGCCTCTTCTGTATTTTCGTTGTACTTTGCATGTACTTTCACGTGTAGTATTTGCCACACTGTATTATAGTAATTTCTTCAAATATCTTGTTACCCAGCTAAACTGAAGACAACACTATGCCCTACCATTTCCATAACAGCAGCATATAATATCGGGCCAAAAATATAACACAGCACCATCTTTTTGTATAAAAAGTATCCTCCAAAATATGTCCACTTGGATTCATATCAACATTCACTAAGTATGAGAATCAAGTGCATTTGTGATTTTTCTAATTGCATGTATAAAAGATGAAAGGGAGTAGGTGAACATTTGATAAGAACATACTGAACTAAGTCATTTAGTTACTAATTTCTGCTTACATGTAGCAGCTATAAATAACACTTAATAGACCCAGGCATGCAAAATAATAATAATAAAGAACGGACGAGGAGGGAGGGGAAGGAAAAGGATTAGCAACATAAAACGAAGTATTTTTTTTGTTTATAAAGTCTTCATTTCAATGGGAAATAAAAACTTCTTAATCTAAGTCATTTTAGAATGATTCTTTAAAAAGGCACTACCTGAAAAGACGACAACAAACAACTATGAGGACATTCTGCTTCTGACCATCTGGAAGTGTCAGGGTTTGGACTTACCCTCTTATGTCACTACTACATAACTGAACTATAAGAAGCAACTCTTTTCAGGTACTACATAAGACTCATCACAGAACTGTAATTAATGAGGCAAGGGGAGCAAATGAGGCAAGGTCTAATCACCCTGAGCTTTATGCCTGGAGACAATTTCCAGACAACTTCAATGGAGGGATGGGGAACCCAAGCAAAAGCCGGCAGTCTTCAGAGAGAAAAACTGGTGTTTTAGACATCAAGATGGGTGGAATATGCAGAACAATGTTATAAAACAGGAAAATATGCGGAGAAAAAGTATCAGATATTTATAAAGGAGTCCCCTCTGTCTTTGGCTGAGTGCAATCTGTAGGTGCATAGAGTGAAACTTTATAGGTCTGGGATAAAACATGTTTTAGGAGAGAACAGTTGCCATGGAGCTTTCAGATAAAAGACAGGGCCAAAAAGTGTTCAGTTTGCCATCAACTAGGATGGAGAGACCTCTGGAAATGCAAGGGACACTCAGTAGAAATCTGAGAAAGGCCACACCTTATAGTGGGGGATGAACTAACTCCATGAAATGACTGCTAGAGATAGTCTAGAATAATTTTAAAAGCCATGAGAGAATTACATTGATCCACACATGAAGTAACTACCTTCTAGAACAAATGTCACATTCTTAAGGTAGTGCAACAAAATTCAGCATTCTGCAATATAAAATTCATAATGTTTATAATCAAATAAAAAATTTCTAGACATACAAAGAAGCAGGATAAAAATGACCTATAACTAGGAAAAAATCAATAGAAATAGACTCAGAAATGAAAGAGATGATGATATTAGTGTACAAGAACTTTAAAACAGCTGTTAAATATGTTCAAGGATTTGAAGGAAAACATGAACATAATTAAGAGGAAATGAAAGATGTCAAAGGAAGTAAAAGAATTCTAGAGATGAAAAGTTTTGAAATTAAAATGTAAAAATGGTATTAACAGCATGGTCAACACTGGAGAAGAAAATATCAGTGGGTTAGAAGGTATAGCAACAGAAACTATCCAAAACAGGACACAGAAAGAACAAACTAAAAAAAAATTGTGCATGGGTACAGTGATCTCTGTTACAGCATCACAGTCTAACACATGTGTGCTGTAGTCTCAGAAAGGAAAGGGAGGGAACGTCAAAATATTTGAAGAAGTAATTTTCTTTCCAAATGGCTATGATAGAGAGAATAATGACCTCCCATAATATATACATCCAAATCCTTGGAACCTGCCTGTGAATATGTTACCTTACATGGCAAAGAGATTTTGGAGATGTGATTAACTTAAGAATTTACACAGGGAGAGTAGCCTGGATGACCCAGGTGGGCCCATTATAAGAACAAAGGTCCTTATAAAAGTGAGGCAAGGGAGTCAAAGTGAGCAACAGAGAGAGAGAGAGAGAGAGAGAGAGAGAGAAAGTCAATAATGGAAGCAGAGTTTGATGTGATGTGCTTTGAAGATAATGAAAGCCTTTGTGAGCAACTACTGGAAAAGCTGAAAGGGCAAGGAAATGGATTTTCCCCTAGAGCTTCGAGAAGGAACACAATTCTACTGACACCTTAACTTCAGACCATAAGACTCCTTTCACATTTCTTACCTCCAGAAGGGTAAAATAATAAATTTGTGTGGTTTTCAGCCACTAAGTTTTTGGTAATTTGTTACAGCAGCAATAGGAAACTAGTACCATCACAGACACAAAAACATAATAAACCCAAGCAGAATAAGGAGAAAAGAAAAAGAAAACCAGACTCAGGCACATCATATTCAAATTGCTGATAGCCTGCTTTAAAAGAAAAACAAATGAACAAACAGCAAAGAACAGCAACAAAAATTCTTAAGAATAGTTAGAAAAAAGGCATATTATATACAGGGGAACAAATAGAAAAATAACTGTATATTTCTTTTTCATAAACTAGAAAAGCCAGAATAGAGTGAAACAACAGCTTTAAGATACTGAGGAAATAATGTAAATGAAATGCTCAACCTAGAATTCTATAAGAAGAGAAAATACAGAAAAAGATTGAGTCAAATCAAAGGTGAATTTATTGGGCTTCCCTGGTGGCGCAGTGGTTGAGAGTCCGCCTGCCGATGCAGGGGACATGGGCTCGTGCCCCGGTCCGGGAAGATCCCACGTGCCGCGGAGCGGCTAGGCCCGTGAGCCATGGCCGCTGAGCCTGCGCATCCAGAGCCTGTGCTCCGCAACGGGATAGGCCACAACAGTGAGAGGCCCGCGTACTGCAAAAAAAAAAAAAAAAAAAGGTGAATTTATTGCTACAAAAATTACATAAACTGAAATGTTAAAAATAGTTCCAAAGGCAGATAAAAAATGATAAATGGAAATATAATTCTATACAGGAATAAAGAACAATGGAAATAAATATGTGAGTAAATATAAAGGTTTTTTTAATTTTAAAACTTCTTTAAAAATTTTAAAAATTCTTAAAACTATAAAAATAAAAACAGTAACAATGTGGCTTATAATGTGTATGTATTTATGTATGTAACATGTATATATATGCCTGTTATAAATATATATACATTATATGCATATATGCAATGTATCAATATACATGCACTATATATACATATATAATATATATATACATACACACGTGTGTGTATATATATATTATATATATATAATATATATATATATATATATAAAATGTATGGCAATAATATCGGAGATTGGAGAGGAGAATTCAAGTATCCTTACAACAGTAACCGTGAGTGCTGAGATATTATTTAAAGGTAAAATGAGGCAAGTTAAAGTTATGTATTGTTCCTGAAAGCAAAAAAAAAAAAAAGGAAAATCATATCTTGGCAAAGTTGGGTTTTCATCAGTTGCTGTGATAAAAAGCATGCACTATGAAAAAGTCAATATGGAACAGAAAAGGGGGTGACTGGCCATATCCAATCTGAATGCACAGTTTGAGAAATTGTACAGTACTCAACAG